>NC_138990.1:61698169-62329548 GCF_964341445.2 Mesoplodon mirus
AGAGATCTCCCCACTGCTCTGAATTTCTACTTTTTTCTTTAATGGATCTGTGGCCTCTGCTCAGTGTTCTTAGAGATCTAGGTGGGAGGGAAGTAATCTAAGGGAAGCTTATAAACAATGAAGATACAGAGGTTTCTTTAGCACCTAGGTTACCTGGTGCTGCTATAAATTGTGAGGCCAGGGCTGGCGAGGTTCTGGGGCTGGCTTGCTTGGCAGCTGGCTGGGGAGCCTGGGTTAGGGCTGAGTTCCACAAGTACAGGATAGGAGCAAGGGATAAGATGGGGAAAAGAGGGAGACGGTGAGCTCATGAGGCAGTGAATCACGTAAGCTAAGTTAGTTTGGAGGAATCGCAGTCCTAGTGCTCCAGAGGCTGTACTGGACCTGTTTATGAGGCTCCCAGATTCACTCGCCTCCTCCTCAGCCAGAAACTCCATAGGAAGCACTGTTTGCAGTGGTTCATACACTTATCATGAAACACATTAAGGTAGATATGGGGGTACTGATATGGAAAGATGTGCATGACATATTATAAAAAATAGAATATATATATATAATCTGATCCTGATTTTTAAAAAAATCTTCATATATAAAGGCGTGTATATATAGAAAAAGGTTGAGGATATAGATAAATTATAAGAGGTGACTACTTCTCAAATGACAAGGGACTTTTATTTTCCAATTTTTATATTTCATTATTTTTACTTTTTATAATATATGTATTTTCAATCAGGAAAAAAATATATTTATAATAAAATGACCAAAAATAACTTCAGATGTTTCTTGTGGGTGTTACTACAGGTAAAGTGACAGTATATCCTCCTTAGTTGTTTTGGTTATTGAAGTAGCAAATTATACCAAATCTGACTCAATTGGCCTTTTGAGTTTTAGCTCCATGGAATCATTTTAACCCTGTGAAGCAAAGAATTTGAACAAACGTTAGGTTTGACTTTCACTGGTGCCACCTTCTCTTTCATTGCCAAGAGACTTAAACCTGGGAAGGAGACGGGAGGATGTCAAATGATCAAAGAACCAGCCACTGGGATGGGAGAAAGGCAACCAAAGGCTTGCTCCCTTGAGGAAATTTCCCCAGTTATTGTAGACCTGGTCATAGGAGGTGGAAAGTTTGTCAGAAGTGGGCCGCTTTCAGTAGCAGGCTTTCATTCTTCCGTTACTTGACTGCTTTTGCAAAAAAAATACTGCAACAAATCTGGAGACTTATACTTGGCCTAATTGCTTGGATAAAACAAGACTTGAAACTTGAGACAAAACAAAGCTGGGCTATTCCAATGCTTTTTTCTCCCCTCCCTCACCCCATCTCTCCCTTTACCACTGTATCTTTAGCTTTAGATTTTTCTGTAGGATTGAGCTACATAACATTTCAGACCTGTCACATTAGATGAGCTATATATAGTTGTGACAAATTCTCTGCTACCTGAGAGGTTTCCCTGTAGTATTTAGATTAATAATTTATTTTCTTTCTTCAGGGTTAGACTTTTTTCTTTAAAAAATATTTAGTGGGGGGATACTGCAATCCTTATATAGATTCTTGATATGAGGTAAGAGAATAGCAAATCTTTTCTGGGGGTGGTTTTTAAATTAATTTCTAAAAAGGTAATTTTTAGTACTGACAGGACAAGAGTCTGCTTATCCCACTCTCCCTCTAAATAATAAATGCAGCCATCATGCACAGAATCATCCTCACCATGTAAAATGAGTGAGTGGGAAGAAATCTATATCTTTCTTCCTGTGGAGCGGACTGCTTTGGCAATGAGCCCAGTCATTCAGGAGTTCTCCATGATCTGTTATTTAAATCCAACTCATTATGACTGATTTTAGGCAGGAAGCCAAAATAAAAAGATCAACTAAATATATTTTTGATTTTTCCATCCTGTCCTTTCTTTCCATCTCCAATTTTAACACAAGTGCTAACTCTGAGGTCAGGGTTAGAAGTATAGATGCCCTCAACACAAGCACTCCATTAATCCAAAACCAAGTATTCCAAAAGGGTCTTGTGGCTTCAAATGAGATGGGATGACACTATATTCTGAAGTAGATAGCAGCCAGGTTTAACTCCAAAATGCCCATGATATTTAACTTAAGATATTCTTTGCTACAGCTTAAATTCCAACTCCTCTAGGCTACAGACATCATCAAGATACCATATTCATCTTTCATCCCCAGCACCTGGCACAGGGTCTCATAGGAGGTGTCCAACAAATGTCTTCTGAATGGAACTTTTAGGTCTATAGGCCCATGTTTCCTCTATTTTTTCTTGTGTGCCAAAAACATGGCTATTTAGTCAGTTCTCAAAGCCCTTCTATGTTTGTTTGTAGTTCTTTTAAATTTTTATTTATGTTTAATTCATCTGGAACTAATTTTTGTGTTAGGGTGGCAATATGATTTTGCCCCAATCTAGAATGCCACTTTTAACATATGTTAAATTCCCATTGATTTAAAATTCTCTGCTTATTCCACTTTTCTGTTTATCTATTCCTGTGCTAGTACAACACTATTTAAATGATAGAAGCTTTGCATATACTTTAATAACTGACAGGACAAATTCCCCCATATCATCCACCTCAATTATTCCTTTAAGATATTGATTTGACCCTTTTCACACTTTTCCAAATAACTTTAATTTTTAATTTAAGTTTGAATAAACAAACAAACATACAAACAAAAAGCAAAGTTGATTGAAATGATGATTGAAATTTTGGCAAAAGTAGATACAACTACATCTATACCTATCCATATCTATCTATCTATCTAGATATGATAATTTTTGGAGGACTGATCTTTCTACAATATCATGTCTTCCAGTCCAGGAACACAGTATACTTTAACATATTCTGCTTTTATTTCATATTCAATAGTAAAGTTTTATAATTTTTCTTCATATTAATCTTGCACATTGCTTATCAGATTATTTTTAGATTTTTAAATCAATCAATCAATCAATCAATCAATTAATTAATTTTTGGCTGCATTGGGTCTTCATTGCAGTGTGTGGGCTTCTCATTGTGGTGGCTTCTCTTGTTGCGGAACATGGGCTCTAGGCACATGGGCTTCAGCAGTTGTGGCACACGGACTCAGTAGTTGTGGCTCACGGGCTTAGTTGCTCCACGGCATGTGGGATCCTCCTGGACCAGGGCTTGAACATTGCATTGGCAGACAGATTTCTTAACCACTGTGCCACCAGGGAAGCCCCATTTTAGATATTTTATAGCGTGGTGTTTTAATATATAGGAACCATTTATTCCATCGTATTGTCTAACATGATTAAGGAAAACTGGATTTTTCTGAACACTTATTTTATATTTAACCATTTTATTGAACTCTTTTATTAGCTATTTATTCATCCACTCAATCAGCATTCGGTGAGTACCTATCACATGCCACGCATTTTTATATGTAGAGGGGGTAGGGTACAGCACAAATGTATATCAGGGAATACATTTTTCTGTAAACCTCCATTCACTCCCCAACAGCTGAAATGAATATATGAAGCTCTTGTTTTTCTCACATAGTGTGAAGTCCAGAGTAGGCAGTTAGTTCAAGGCTGCTTTAGTGCCTCCACAATGCCAAGATGGATTCAGGAACTTTCTGTCTTTCTGTTCAGCAGTTGCTATCTAGAGCTGGAGATGCACTGTTTGCCTTCCAGCACTTCCACATTCTACGTGCACTCCAAGCAGGAAGGAGGGCCAGGGCAAAGGATAAGAAAAGCATAATAGTTGAGCCTGACCCCCCCCCCCAACTCTTTCTAGCCTTCCTAGAACCTCACCCCATGGCTTTTGCCTACACTCTCTAGCCAGAGCTATATCACATGGCCACATCCACATCCACTAGTCACATTATTGCTCCCCTCAAATGAGAATTCCCTTAGTAAGGAAGAAGGGGAGAATTCTGAATATACATCTAGGAGACTGTGCCACAACAAGACAAAATCCCTGCCCCTACAGAGATGGTCAAAGAATTTACAGCTGAGTGTCTTAGATTTCCAACAACCCAGCTCTTGGATCTCTCTCTGCTCTGTATTATTTCTACTCATTCCATTGGTGATCTTAAACAGTCTCATGGCTGTAAGTACAGTTATACGCTGCTGACTACCAATTTACGTCTCCAGCCCAGCCTTCTCTCCTGAACTTCAGACTGAAATAGCCAACTGTCTACCTGTCACTTCCACTCAGACGTCTAATAAATATCTCAAATTTAACCTGTCCAAAATGAACTTTTTCACCAAAACTTCCCTCCTATCTTAGTAGATAACAATTTCATCCTTCTGGTTCCTTAGGCCAAAAACCATCCTAGACTCCTGTGTGTCTCACATCTTACATCCAATACACCAGGAAACTCTGTTTGACTATACCTTTACCTTTGAACTGTATCTGGAATCCCACCACTTCTCACCTTTTCTAACACTAACATTCTGGTCCAAGTCACCATTACTTTATACCTGCATTACTGCGACAATCTCCAAAAATCATTGCACATATAGGTAATCCTGAATTCTCAGTTCTTTCACTTCCTCTTCTCTGATGAGCTTATCCTTGTCCCCCTACCATGCCCTACCCATTGTTACAAAACCACTCCCCAAACTGTAATTTCAGAGTTAATAAGCATCCAACTTTTGACAACCACTCTTTCCCATTCATTATACCCTCTATTATTCCCACTATAACACTTGCTCCCTCAGGACCTATAATCCATCAATCCTATTCTTTCTCACTGCTCCTCACTCTCCCCTCATATTCTTACGTTTCTTCTTATTGGGCTTAAATTCCACGTTCAGTAATTTCATTGTTCACATGCCTTCAACTTCCTTGCCCTTCTTTCTATTGTATTCACTTGGCAAACTCCCAAACCTGATTAGATCCATCTCTCCACCTAATCTGGACCTGTACCACATAGTTGATGTGGATGAAGAAATATATAACCAAGCTGACTGATTTTACATTCAATTGATCACTAACCTGGCAGAACATTTAACACGGCCTGGAAATCATACTCTGTTTCCCTAGGTTTTTCACTTTTTTCTTACCTTTTCTTTTCTTCTCGAACTTTCAACTCCTTTTTGCTTGCTCTTTGGTTTCAGTCTTCTTTTATATTTCAATAAGAAAAATAGAGGCAATACAAAGAGACCTTCCATGAGCACCCATCTTCTATCTTCCTTCCTGCATCTGTGCCCACATATTCAATCTTCTCTCTTTTAATATGGATGAACTCTTTGTATCCCTATCTTAGACCAATCACTTGTGCACTAGATTCTATCCAATCTCCTCCACTCAGTGATCTCATTCTGGTAATTCTCTTCTTTGTCTCCTGTATCAAATTTTCCTGGATCCTTTCCATTTGCATATATTATTATTTCTTCTGTCTTTAAAATAAATACAAAAACTCTCCCTGGACTCCATTTCCCCCTTCCAGTCACTCTTTTATTTCTCTTTTTCCTTTACGGCAAAACTCCCTGAAAAAATTACCTATATTCAGTATTTCCAATCTAACTCCTCTTACTCTCTCTTAAACCCACTCCAGTGAGGCTCTCACCTCCACCATTTATCAGAAAAAACTCTTGTTAAGGTCAATAAAACATTTGTCCCAGTTAAATTCTGGTCATTTTTTCATATCTCAGTTAAACCCCAATGAAACATTTTCTGACTTTCCTGAAAAGATCACTCCATCTATTATATGCTGTCACCATTATACTGCTTATCGTGCTTGTAATTTTATATTTTTATATGATTTTTTGATTAACGATGCTTTCTTCCTCAATAAACTTCAAGCTCCATAAGGGCAGGGATAATCTCTATTTCTCTATCATAATTGTATGGTCAGTGTTTAGCACAATGCCTGGCACAAAGGAGACCACTAACACAATCTGGAAAAATGAATGCTTTTTTATCATCATCCCCATTTTAAACTTGGGAAATGGAGGCCCAGAGAAGTAGAGGTACCAGCTCAAAGGCACACTGTAGATTATTGGCAGAATAGGGACTAGAACTAGTTGAACATACTGACCACCAAGCACCATGCTACATTCTGGGGTTACAAGATAAATGAGATGTGCCTCTCTTCACCCAGCCTACACCTTATAGATCACCACCATGTTGGGGCTGAACAGGACAAATCATGCAACCCAGTGCAATATCAAGTCCTCCTTGTGTCCCCAGGGGCTTAGCTACCAGGTCAACAGAGCTGCTTCATACTGTCGACTGCTCTGTTCCTGTATTCAAAGTGCCCAGGAAGAAGGCCTTTTCCCCCAAAGCATCTGTTTGACTACGTATGGCAATGGACGTTAACCAGACTCCTTGTGGTGATCATTTTGCAATATATACAAATATCAGATCATTATGTTGAATACCTGAAAATAATATAATGTCATATGACAATTATACCTCAATTTTTTAAAAAAAGCATTTGCTTGAAATTACATTGCATGCTTCAGAATAAAACTCTTCAGGTGCATATCACTCATCACTGATCTACAAACTAGGAACTGGGAGGAGTGAACGGGAAGGTCAACTTAAAGTTACAACATTAAGATCCGTTGTCAGTTGAAGACCAGTAAGAGAGAAAAAGCATTTCAGAAATGAAATCATCAGGCAAACAGAAGTTGAGTTATACAACTTTTAAGGAACCCACTTATTAAAAATATCTATGTATACTGGTTGGAAGGCTGCATATTTCAAGAAAAATAAACCACCAGTCAGAACTGTCAATAAACACAGTCTGATTTACCACTTTGTACGGGACTGTGACTATTAAAGTGATCTATGATTTATTATCCAAAATGGGGCACTTTGGAAATAAAAAGTGGCACTATTAAAAATTATGCCAGGACAATGAGCGTTTACCAGGACTGACTGTCCCAGGCAAACAAGCAGGATTGGTCACCCTCTTTAGCAACCATCCACTCACTACACATGAAGAAAACCAGGCACTCATTCAGTGATGCAAATGACTCCACCAGGGAAATGAACCACAGCAGCCAGAATGGACAAGATAGCCGTCCAGTGTGGTCTCTGTTTAGATCATTTTTACCCTGTATGGTCATGCTAATATTTACCATCTCCACTGAATAAAAACAGAGTTAAGAGGACTGGCTTCATCTACTTGTTTTTCTTGCCCCTTCACACCTGATCTGTATTGAATCTTTAGGCGGGCCATTTCTATCCCCATCTGGAGTTTGATCTTAATGCTTAAGAAAGAATATGCCTTTCTGTGATAAGTCAAACAGAAAGTCATTCTTCAAATTAATAGAGGTTTCCCTTTTCCCCAAAGGCACAGCTAGTTGGCTTATATGAAAGTTGTATGAATATGTGCCACATCTTGTTTAATCAAGATTGACTCGTAGATCATTCACTGAATCAACATAGCAAAAACAAGATCACTAGCCACAAAATTTTATTGTAGGGATCAATACATATATCCTTCTGAGAAATAGTTCGAGCTATTCACTTGATGGTTACAAACACATCAGGATCTGTTTTATTGGGATATCTCTGGTTTGCCTGGCAAAGGAAAATCATGAGTCAAGTCCAAAAGGCCTGATTTTTAAAAAAAATCTATAAAAAGAGTGGATTAAGTACTGCCAGCCCTACTGTCAAGAAACATTGTACAATTTAAATCAAGAAGACAGTTCCATACAAATCCAGCAAGGCATGTTGGCAAGTAGAGGTGAAACAATCTATTATACAAAATGCAAAAGGAGTCAAAGATGAGTTATAAAAAATAAAATTTTGGTCAGAAAATCATTACTACATAAAGCCAAATAAAGATGTCTATTAGTTGCTTTTTTTTAAGGGGAAAAGAAATCAAACCGTTAGCTCTCTATTTATCCAGAAGGAATAATAAGGAAAGTGTTTGGAAAATATTTCTGATATTAAGTGAATTCTTTCTCATCTGCTATCTAGAGCTCACAAACATCTGACTTATTCTTGTCAAACTGTAGAAATGAGGGAATAAAAATCAGTGTTTGGCCACCAGTGGCACACTCACAACACCCGAATGAGGTCCAGAGTAATCCGAGATCGGGGAATGTCAATGTTGAGTACTTGGACTTCCACTCTTTCTCCAGGGCCCAGCCCAAGACTCCTTCTCTTCTTCGTCTTAGAAAGTTTTGCTTCTGTTACATTTCGTATGGGAATCAGCCCTGATCTCCCCACTCCTATATCCACAAAAATTCCAAATAGGGTGGCATTCTCAACTTTGCCTGTAAGAACTGTCCCAACCTGCAGGTCTTCCAAGCAGACTATGCTTCTCTTGAAATCAGGTTTATCGAAATCTACAAGGAAAGGGGAAAAAAGACAGTTTGTGTAAATAATAAAGCACTGTTAGACACAACACAGATTAGTGAGTAAGTATGGACTATTTATTGATTGTGTGCCCAGACCAGTATTAAGCATTGAGGGGGGACGTAAAAGGAGCTGAAGGTACAGGCCTGCCTTCAGAGAAAAGGCATTCTAGTTGGAGAAACAGCATGTGCCAAGCAGAAACAATTCAAGAAAATTTACGCAGACACTTCCTTCTCCTCAAATTCTATCTTGCTAGCATGTAAGCATTAGCACTATACATAAGGACTAAAATTTTAGATTAGAGAGCCTTATTTTCTTCTTTATGAGAAAGTATATTTGTTCAATGAATATGCAAGGCTAAGTCACAAACACTGAGAAAATAAGATCCTCAGAGATAGAAGATTGGGAGCTTTTCCCCCAGTACCTGAATTCTCAAACTGTTTAAAGGGGGTAGAACATACATAAATGTTTAGTCAAATGTGGATGAAATTTAAATGGTCTTCTCACTTCTCCCCATAAATTTTGAACTCAAGGATCAATTCCTATCCACTTTGAATATATTTATCCAATCAAAATTTATGGATTCTTGATTATCTATTGCTCAGAAACTCAGATCAGCTTCTCATCTCCTTTCTCCTCTTTCAATTCAATTCATACAACATTTATTAACCCCTATTATTACCTCCTGGCCAGGCACTCTGCTGGGTGCTTGAGAGACAAAGATGAAGTATAGATCTCTGTTCTCAAGTTCCTTACAGCCCTCTTCCCTTGCTCACTCCAGTACATTTCTCTGTTCATTAACACTACACACCCAAAGGTAGGCACAAAGCCTGCCAAGGAATCATTATGGCTTTAGTTAAAACAAAACAAAGACAACAACAAATGTTTTATGGTGGAGAAGGTTACAACTCACAATTTAAATGGGGCTTTTGGATTATCTGTGGATTCCATTTACCCATTTACCCATGCTCCTCTTGGCCCCCTTTCCTAGGATTACTGAATGTTGACTCTAATAACAAAGAACACATTCTATGCTCCAATCTCCTTTTACTAAGACCTCATTTTCCCCTCCGCCCATTCCATTTCCTTTTCCTCCACAGCTGTTGCCTTTATCCTGATTACTTGTTGAAGCTATCCTTTACATTTGTATTAACAACTGGTCACCTCTTGGTTCCCCTCCCCCAGCCCAACCATACTGAAATCAACATTTAAAAAAAATTCACCTTTTGCCTTTAAAACAAAACAAAAACCCTCTCTAAACTTGAAATCTCATTTTCTTCATAAAAAAGCAATATGTTAACATTGGAATTGATTGTGTAGAATTCCACCTGATGCTGCAGCAGTGAATTCCAAAAACAAAAAACCCACTGAATGCGCCATTACACTGGGCAAGGACTGTGTCAAAGCAAAGTAAAACAAAGTTGTTGATCAGGGTCAGAGGTAGGATGGTCTCTGAGGCCCCATAGGCATTGTTTTTATGCTTAGAAACTTATTTTCCCCCTTCTTTCTTACAGAGGTCCAGCTGCTACAGATTCCCCAAGGGTTCCTGATCAGCTGCTTAGTTTAATTTTGCATGGAAAATCAGAGTCAAGAACTACTTAATATGTTTCTGAAGACAGCCCGGGCCACTGAGAAATCAGAAATCCTCCATGTACCAGGCAAACTTTAACACTTTGATTGCCAAGGCTACATATTCAGTACTCTGTCACCTGGATGCCTCTGATGAACCCAATTATGGAAACTAGCAACCAGAGTGTTAATAAAATATAATTGATTATGTCACTGGGAAAACAGAAGACAGGATGAGTATGAAGAAAGAATGAGGCAAGAAAGGAAATAATTTTGAGAAAATGGAGAAAAGAAAAGAGATGTAGCATAAATACTGTAATACAGAAACATCCAAAATACTATCTGCCTCTTCAAAAGTAAGACTGTCTGCCTTCCTTCCTGGGGATGTTTTTAGTATTAAAACGAAAGTTCTCAGACATCTAGGAAACTGTGACTTACTCTAGCGCAAAAGTTTGTTTCAAAGAGATTTGAAATTTCACTTGTCACAATGATAAACACTGCTGTAACTGGTAAGCTCAGTTGACAGCCCAGGTGCATCTGTTTCTGCTCAACCAGGTAAGGACCAACTTAGCTGTTGGTTGTTTAACTGAACTATATAATTTGAGTATTGATCTTTGCTCTGAGTCTACAGTGTAACTGGGATAATGGAGCAATCAACACCAAGACCGAAAAATAAGATGGACAAGAAAAGCCAGTACAGAGCATATTTGCCAACCCTCTAATGTAGTGGTTCTAGGCATAGCACCCTCAAATGCCACCATGCTTGAAAACCACTGCTCACTTAGTATTCCTGCTAGATAACACCTAGGTGGAATTCACACATAATACCTGCAAAGGGAGATGGATTTGTCTACTGAAATATTCACTTTGGATGGACCACACAGAGGCTTCTACTCCTGCATTTCTGGCATAGGTCTTACTGTATGTTTCATTTTATTTTCCTCCAACCTTAAAATTAATTTCAAACTTACACAACAATTGAGGGAATGGTCCATTGAGCTTGCTGGGTTAGCACAAATTCCCTTAAACCTTTTCAAAGAAACCACCTCAACACAGCCCAACCCAGAATGCAAAGAGCCAAGCCCTAACATGGTATCATAAAACTGGTGTGAGACAAGCACACACTCATTTAAATCTAAGGGCTTCCTATTCAAATTTCCTTGGGAAGTAGGTCATTTGATACCTTAATTCCTTCTCACCGGGTCATTGCTCTCAACAACTATGGCTGTTATACTTCCCTCACCATCTACCTGTGCTGAAGGCTGAGAGACTTTTAGTTAGAAGGAGAATCAAAAGAGAGATAGTATCTTATTTGTTCAATGTGTTCATTGACATAGAATCCAGGAACTTGGAAGGCTGTAATTTAGGGAGAAGATTCACTTTAGTTTGTGAATTGAATGCTTTACCTTGGACTTCTCTCATGAGGTAAAAACAGTCTACAAAAGGATCATGAAGAATGCGTGCCTCCATGCACATGCCAGCACATGCATGATGCACTTAGTCTAGTGTGATGGGAAATAAGCCTGGGACAAGGGTTCTGGAGACCTGGCTTTTAGCTTTGGCTTTGGATACTAACTAGCTGCAATGACTTTGAAGGAAGGTCACTATGCTTTAGTTTTCTCATGGATAGAATGGGAGAATGGAGAATCCAATGGCTTAGGATTATTGTGAGCTATACAAGTGAAAGGTGCTGTTATTTAAGTTCAATTGTTTACCTGTTCGAAAGTCAAAGCTCTCAGGCTGGCTGAGACCATCTATGATGACCTGTAAGGTGTGTACTGTTGTTTGCAATCTTTCTGCAGTTTTCTCTATTCCTTCTTTTTCAAGGATTGAATTTATTTTTTGTTGCATTTCAGGCTTGCCAATCTCACACAGTGTCCCTCCAACAAATGACAAAAACCTGCAGAGGAAAAAAAAACCCCAACACTTATTAATAATATTATTTTCCAATCTCCTAATACAGGTCACTCCTTATTCATCTCAGATCCATATATCAATCAATCAATTGGTCTTTATTGAAAATCTACTATGTGTCCCAAGCCATAATAGATGATGTGTCTTGGGGAAAAAAAGGGAGGGGATAACTTTAGGTTTTTGTGCTATTTTCCAATGAAGCACCTGCTCAGAATCAGCACCAGTGGGCCTTCCCTGGTGGCGCAGTGGTTGAGAGTCTGCCTGCCGATGCAGGGGACACGGGTTCGTGCCCCGGTCTGGGAAGATCCCACATGCTGCGGAGCGGCTGGGCCCGTGAGCCATGGCCCCTGAGCCTGCGCGTCCGGAGCCTGTGCTCTGCAACGGGAGAGCCCACGGCAGTGAGAAGCCTGCGTACCGCAAAAAAAAAAAAAAAAAGAGCTTTCATCCCAACTGATGGCCAGTGAGATACACACTTTATCTCTGTGTGTCCATGGCTTCCCTGGCCCACGGAGAGGCAGCGGTATCTGTTAGTGCTGATGGATGAGCAGTAGCACATAAGGGCCCTAGTGACAGGGAACAGCTGCTAAAGCTCTGACTGATGGGGCAGATGACACATGACAACCTCTGCCCACAGCCAACTTCCTTGCACAGCTTTCTAAATAAAACAGGCCCTGCTGAGAAGACTTCCCTGGTATTTACCCTCTTGGCTTGATTGGTCTGCAACTGGCTATTTAGCAGAACATCTTTCAAATCCCCAAGATTCTGGCTTACAATCAACTGATAAAATGCCAAAAAAGTATATTCATGAGTTGAAAATCTATAATAACCTTGGATAGCATTTTATAACTAATAAAAGTAACTAAAAGGCAGAAACTTCCCAAAGTAATGTACAAGTCTTGGTCTCAATAACAAAAACACTGGCTCAGAAGGCTACTTGGAGTCTTAAGGTTTTGTGTTTGTGTGTGTGTGTGTGTGTGTGTAACTAACTGCTACTAAAGTCACTTCCATATAAAGAATTCTGTTTATAGTGGTTACAGACGTACAAAGAATATTGGTTTAACCTGGCTGCATATTTCATATATCATTTTCATCCTCACACACACAAGCCTGAGGGCAATGGTAACTGAAACCAATAAAAAAGCACCAAATTGTGCTCCTAGCTAATGCTTCAGTATTGATCAACCTTATTTTTAAATGACTATGGAACAAAGTCAGATGCTTTTTTATTTTGAAAACTTTCTTAAAGTTACAACAGAGTTGCAGAAAAAGGAAAACAGGAAACAAAAGGGGAGAGGGACTATAAAATGAACTGGGAATAGCTTGAGTTTGACCTCTCCATTATTGGATTTCAAATATATTCAACTGTAAATGATAGGAAACAATGTTTTTTGCTCAGTAGCCACTCAATAAACATGTGTTCTTTAAATAACGTAAGAATAATTTATGCTACATTATTCTGAATTTTTACTCTAGAATCGAGTGTGATAAGTAATGTCCAATACACAGTTTCATTTTAGAATTGAGTATAATAAGAAATACTCAATACAAAGTACTTTCTGGCTCAGAAGTGCCATATAAAAACACACTGTACTTTATGTGAACATAAGAATGTACGTGAACATGTTCTGAAAAATATGTTCTGAAAAAACAGTGCTTGATAGATGTTCTCATTTAATCCTGACAATAATCCTGAGAGGTAGGTATCACATCATACAGAAAGGGAAAGTTGAGGTTTAGGGAGGTTAAATAACTTGCCCAAGGCCACACAGCTCTTTTCACCAACTGGAGTTTCATGCTATACATATCAGTGTGTGTCTGTTTATAACCGCAGTTACATCAAAATTAAAGTGCTATATTTGGTTAAGATATAAAACAATACTTTGGGTAACATTTCACCAACACAATTTAATGGCAGATTAGTTTTAAACAGTAGACAGTTAACACTGATAAATCCCACAGAGAAATTATTATATATATGCGTTTAAGTAGACAATTCTCTCAAAAGTCCATGCGTTATTAAAATCATAGTCTCATTTTCTCCACTGTCTCTGAAAGGCTTTTTCAGTTTGCTAAGGACTGCTGTCTGACCTGCTGTTTTTATTTAATATGTAATTTCATCCATCTTACTTAAAGTAAGAAAGTAGCATAAATGCAACAAATAAGCACATCATGTTCTTTCAGCACACATCTGCACAAAGTTAAAATACAGACCTTGCAGCAGAAAGACTGCTTGTTTTTCAAACAGAATGCTATATAACCTAAAATCGCTGATATTTTTAACAGAAACTTGTTACAAATGCTAGTTTTCCCCCTCAAAAAATAAGAAAAGTCTTTGTAATATTTTTCCTGAAGAATAAGAAATTCTCAAGATTCATAAGACTTCAGATATAGCCATTCAGTTTTATGTAATCATTTCCAGCATGGAGAAAAAAATTTAGGAGCCCAGGACTCATTACACTAAAGCAACATGATACCCCACAGAGCACAGAAGAACTGTGGTGATGCAACTCCATCACTTTAAAAACAACTTAATATTAACATGTGCTTTGTGGGCTAAACACACCGGATTTAAGATTCTGCAAAGAACCATGTTTCAAGGGCAAAGTACTTCTAGTTGTCTATCCACTCAGGACACTTTTAAAAGAGACTTTTATACTTTATTTTTATCCATTAGTTTTTACTGTCTTAAAGTAATCACATCAATAAACCAATAAATGCAAGAGCACAGTCATTTTAGAAAAAGTAGTTACAGATAAAGCAGGTCATTATTTGCAATATAGGCAGACATTCAATGATTTAAAAGAGAGCTTACACTCTAAGAGCTAACCTGGCCTTCTTAACTGTGATTATAGAGGAAGAGGTGGGACACAAAAGTTCAGCAATAATTTGTTACACCGAAAACCACAGATTCTATATATATTTTAAAATTTACTGCTTTTAATAATAAAGACTAAATATAAATTCCAACATGCCTAAGGAGGGAAACCTGCTACCCCTTTACACTATCTACCAGGAGCTGAAATTCACCCAGGTGAGCGTGTAGCAGCACACTTTATTTTCGCTTCAAGGAGTGTGGCTTTACCACATCTGCTGCTTCAGCAGTCAAATCAAAGGGGTGGCAGTGTGAACTGCACTTTAACCATCATCAAAGAATCTTTTCCAATTTCTAACCTCTTTGTTAAACTGAGAAACTGAACTGGGGCAGAATCCTTAAAAATCTTTGCTGGTGCAAAATCCACAAGTAATAGTAAATTCAAGTAGAGTGCATTTACAGGGAGGCCCACAGAACAACCAACCAACTGTGCTTAATTAGAAGCTAGTAGGTACCTAGTGAAGGTGATACTGAAATGGCTTTTGCTAGCATATCATCAGCCATGGAAAGTTATAGCAAGTAATTTTTCATAAGAACTTAACAGCTTTTGAAAACTTATATACTGCAGATAAACTTTTAAAAAATGTAACCCTTTCAGAAAGGGTTAACAAGGTTGTTCTGAAAGCCTTTATAGACTTTGATCTGAAAGTATAGTTTTAAACGGTATGCAGCTATCTGGGTGGCAGGGGGGCACTTTCAGTGTCATTGCTTGGAAACATTCGGAGTGCCTTTGGAGCACCTCCTGCATCTAAACACACTCTTGGATCTATGAGCAGCAGAAAAAAACAAGAAGAACCAAAAAGGAGAAGCTGCCATAGATTAAGGAATGCAGTTTGTCTTCCAAAAGACTTGGTTTATAAGCATCAGACTTTACCTGCTTCTAACTTTGAAGAACTTAGTAAATGTTTCCTCCTTTTTCAAAAGTCTGTTATATTGATACGTGCACAGAAACTGGATACTCGATGCACGTTGCATTAATTGTATGTAGGAGAACAAACATATTCTTAGAAAGCTGTTTTATTTTATTTTAGCAATTTAGTACAGGGAATTGACTTTGTAAAAAAAAAAAAAAGCCAGTTAAAATGTGATATCCTCTAAAAGTGTGAGATTTAGGATGATCTTCTCTTTAGAAATAGTTGAAGAAGACATTGCTTATATAGTTACATCAAACAAAATATCTAAGATCAGTGAAATAATAACCAATGCCACAAAGAATAAGCAGCATCGATTTGTATTAGCTTTTCCTATTTCAGAACCACTTACTAGGTGTGATATACTGTGTGATTATGATATAATTAAAGCTATAATTTAAAAAACCAAATGTGTGTGGGTGTATATATATACAATACACACACACACAAATGAGTGTGAGTATATAAAAATGGGAAAGCATCATGTATTGAAATGTTGATTATCGCTCTAAAGATTTCTAAAATCTTATCTTAGAAATTGCCTTAGAGGGCTTCCCTGGTGGCGCAGTGGTTGAGAGTCCGCCTGCCAATGCAGGGGACACGGGTTCGTGCCCCGTCCGGGAAGATCCCACATGCTGTGGAGCGGCTGGGCCCGTGAGCCATGGTCGCTGAGCCTGCGCGTCCAGAGCCTGTGCGCCGCAACGGGAGAGGCCACAACAGTGAGAGGCTTGCGTACCACAAAAAAACCACAAAAAAACAGAAATTGCCTTAGAAATAAATTTACAAGTGACAAAGGAAAATCAGTTTTATTACACTTGTTAAAACAATGATCCCCATTAAAATAACACAGAAAAACCCCAAACAACCCAATTACTCAGTGTGATCATCCTCTTTCCATTGAGTCTGGGTTGTTTTAAACATGCTCATACTTATACACACAGACACACACAACACCCTCAAATGATAAAGATTTGCTAAAATCAAGCCTCTTCAAAGGAATGTGACAAAATGCTAAAGTGAATTAAAAATAATTTAGAAAAGTGTTCAGCTTTCTCCAATAACTATTTATTTACTGTGGAAGAAGACTCTATGAAAGATGGTAACAGAGCTTTTGCCTTGAATGAACTTATTCTAATTTAAGTACTGACAGTATATTGGAATAATCTTCCACTTATATCTGCTCTTTTAGAGGTAGGATTTTATATGCAGACAAATAGATATTTTGAAAGTGCTCAATAAAGATTTAAAGTTCATTTAATTCTCTCAACAATTTATTGTGGATATAAATTTGCAGATAAGGAAATCTAAACTCAGATAGATTAAGTAACCTGCCCAAAGTCACATAGCTGAGACCACAAGGTTGTAGCTAAGGTAAAAGTCATATATCACATCTTCATCAGCATTGCTTACCTCTTAACTCTGGCAGATTTTCAATGTAGACAGAAGATTTAGATCCCAGATAAAATCTGGCACCCAGCACCACTGCCTGGGAACAATTTATTATTATTTTTTAAACCAAATTCAAAAGGAAAAAGTTTGGCTCTTTTTGAGTTACCGAATAAGAGTTATACAAAATTAAGTTAGTGGTTTCAAAGGCTGCAGACTCTCTACAGCTCAAAAACACTGTGTTCAGAATTCATGTAATTTAATTTACTGTCTGTAAAGCCATAACGTGGATTAGTGCCTGTGAATATTTGAAAGAGGAGGGCAAATAAAAAAGTAGTATTCAAAAACATACAGGTTAGTGATAGCAGAGCTGAAATTAAACAGCTCTGGCACTACTAGGTGATAAAGCCCATGTACTGTAATAAAGAACTTTCTTCCTTGGGAAGCAGCCTTTTTACTATGAATTCCATCCTGTCAAGGAATCCTCCTTTTAAGAAATCTGAAAATGCATTTCCATAAATCTCCCCAGTTGTCCTCTAAATGCGCAGAGCCATTTTTATTCCATTTAAAGAGTGGGCAATTGAGGTCAGAGGGATTTGCTTATGGTCACAGAGAGTCAGAAGACAGGCTATGATTAAAATCCATAGCTAGAGTGGGGACAGGAAGGGGAGAAGGGAGATAATGGGAGACTAAATCAATACCCTACTGAGTTTCAGGCTCCAGACTGAGTGATCTGAACCTGAAGAAGAAAAGAGAAGGAGAAGGGCAAATACTTTGGAGACTGGAAGAGACTGAAGCAAGCGCAACTTTATGGCTGCTCGGCAACTCCCTCTCACTTCTGCTCCACTGGGTACTACAAGGCTGCTCCAGATACTCAGGTGAGAAACCAGTGTTTTCTTCAATTCCAGGACCCAGTGTTAACATTAATTAACAATGTTAAATTATATTATAATTTAATTATATCTGGCTCACATGGTAAAACATTATTTTTCCCTCGGAAACTAACAGCTGTAAATCAATCCCCCCCCAACTGCCTTTTATGAGTCAGCTTGACAGCCCCTTCTCAATCATGACAAAAATAATAGCAATGACTATGGCAGTAACAATAGTTTACTCTCTCCCAGGTGCTAAGAATTCTATGTATATTAATTCATGCAATCCCATGAGATAGGTACTATTATTATCCTCATTTAACAGATAAGGAAATGAGGTACAGGGAGGCTGAATAACTTTCCCAGATCAAACGGGCATGATCTGAACCCTCAGCAGTCTGGCACTGCACTGCCTCCACAGTGAGCTGTGGGAAGTTAGGTACCATCTCACATTCTTAAACCTCCTATTTACCCCTACTAGCCTTGCCCAAAACTTCATGCAGCGTGTGTTAGAACAGTGTGTAAGACATCAGATATGACAATCAGTTCCTAAGTATCCCACATCCTGGTCATCTGATTCTCAAGTGGGTAGAATCTCTTTCATCATTTTTTTCTTTTGTGAAAGCACTTTCAAAAATATGATGAATGGGCTTCCCTGGTGGCACAGTGGTTGAGAGTCCGCCTGCCGATGCAGGGGACACGGGTTCGTGCCTTGGTCCAGTAAGATCCCACATGCCGCGGAGCGGCTGGGCCCGTGAGCCATGGCCGCTGAGCCTGCACGTCTGGAGCCTGTGCTCCGCAACGGGAGAGGCCACAACAGTGAGAGGCCCGCGTACCGCAAAAAAAAAAAAAAAAAAAAAAAAAAAGATGAATGTTACTTCCTGGGAATTATAGTAAGCTGTTTGGGTTTTTAACTATAGTATTAACAAGAAAAAAACAAACACCCAAAATCACTTTTAGTAATCTGTCCTTTTATCATCTTTAGGTTTGTTCTCTTTTATGATGCTATGTCTCTTTATGAAAAGGCAATCTAATATTGTCTAATCATAGTTCCATAGAAGAAGTTAATGTGCAGTAACTAACTGATACACATCCTAAGACATCACTTATCAAAAGCCAGAAAAGATTCTGCCTTAATTTTCATGTCCGAATGCTGCCAACTCTTGTGAGGCAAGTCCAGAAAAATTTAAGATCTTTCAAATTTGCAAATAACTTTTTAGGTCTGTTTATCAAATCTTCATTTATTTTACAGCATTTGTAGCTGGGTTTCTTTTCAGGAAAGTTTCCCACAGAGAAACATGTTTTTATCATTGTAGAAGCTAGTTGGCACGTGAATGCAGAATAAAGCTGTAGTGAATTTTAGACGTGGGAGGTGTGGTAGACATACTCATTAGACTGACTTACCCCTCAGAAAAATTACAAAGCACCACAAGTCATGGGCCTTCTGAGTTGCTCACAGTCAAAACTATGAATACCAATGCTCTACTGCTGCCATTTTGTTTTGTTTTGTTTTTTAAACAAAAACAACCTCAACTCCCTGTATTACAGCTGCTTATTAGCTAGAAGGCTTCTCTTCTTGCTGGGCAGAAAGCTAAAGTTGGGAAGAATGTGATAAAACCTCTGAAAGCAATGCTAAAAAAAAAGAGTTCAGAGGTGCTCAATCCTTGAACAGGAATGGGAAAGAAACAGAGATTGAGATCTGCTCAGTCATTAAAGGTCTTCAGTATGGGCCACCAATCACTGTCTGGTTTAACTTATGTTAGCTCCATGGCAGAGAGCAAGGCAGGACCTCCGAAGGGACTCTCCACCCCCTTGGCCCCCAACTGCTTTTAGCCCAGAAGCACCAGTTGGGATCCATGTATTCATTTATCTAAACACAGAATCCTTGTTGGGTTAATTCTGCTTTTGTGGGTTTTCTCCCCACCAGCTTCATTGAGATATAATTGACACATAACATTGTATAAGTTTAAAGTGTACAACGTGTTGATCTGATACACTTAACAACTGCAAAATGATTACCACCACAGCATTAGCTTAACACCCCCATCAGGTCACATAATTACCATTTCTTTTTTTGGGGGTGAAACATTTAAGATCTACTCTCTTAGCAACTTTCAAGTATATAATAGAATATTATTAACTATAATCACCATGCTGTACATTAGATCTCCAGAATGTATCCATCTTATAATTGGAAGTTTGTATTGTTTGGGCAACTTCTGGTCTTAAAAACCAGACACAAGTTTTTTCCGTAAATTAAGAATAAACAGTGCTTGGCTTTTGTACAGAAGAGCTCCTGTCCCCAAGAAAATATTTTGTGAGGTTATATGATTACTCCTGTTCCAGACCTGAATTTTAAGTTAATGGTTATTTACTCTCTGAAAACATACTTTTCCACATTGATCTAAGGGTCAGAAATAGGTATATCCTCAGTAATAAAGGAAATATCACATTTCTATTAGAATAGTGCAGATACTGATATAAATCATCCCTTGAAATACAACTTACCTAGTCCATCATTTTGGTGCTGCATGTCATATTCCTGCTACACAGGCTGTTAACCACTTCTAGAAACTAACCTTTTAAAAATTTTCCCTGACGGCCAAAATAGAAATAACAATTAAATACTAGCTAAAGCTTTATCAAAATGAGTGCTGAGGAACAATCTTAACATTAAATTTCCTGGCATTTCTCAAGTTAAATCAAGAACATAACAACTTTCAAGCTTAACTATCTGGAGTGAATCAAATTCTTAATGCAGCAGATTCTTTGGGAGAGTGCCAGGTCTCACTGTGACATGTACCAATCAGCATAATCTGCAGCACAAAGCACTACCTCCTGGTACCTCGTTCAAGCAAAAGGGGAAATCGGACACTTGCCTTTGGCTCTCTTGATCTACCAGAATGGCAGGACAAAACCAGAGGAGGCGTGGGGGGCGGCAACCCCCGCACAGGCTGCTGGCGATTTCACTCAGGGCCCGCAGAGCCAGCGGGATGAAATCACTCACACATGGAGACACTGTGGCAATTTCTGGAGGACGGCAGAAAATGGGAAATAATCCTCTGTCATGGTCTGTCTCTGTTTTCTAGTCTGTAAAATCTAGGAAAGCCCAGGCTCTGGACAGGATACTCTGTGGAGGCTTGGGATTTAACTTGGGGAGGTCCTAAAATCCCTTCAATCCACAAAAGATTCTCAAAGAAGCACTTACTCAGCACAATGGCAGAAAGGATGATAGAGAGGTTCTATCAACAGCTTTGCTTACACAACTGCACTGACCTCAGCCAGTTTAGACTACAGAAAAAAAAATTAAATTGGAATAAAGCTAGACACTTCATTTTGCTCTATTAAAACTGTCAATTCCTGGGCATCCCTGGTAGCACAGTGGTTAAGAATTCACCTGCCAACGCAGGGGACATGGGTCCAGAAAGATCCCACATGCCGCAGAGCAACAAAGCCCGTGTGCCACAACTACTGAGTCTGCGCTCTAGAGCCCGCGAGCCACAACTAATGAGCCCACGTGCCACAACTACTGAAGCCTGCGCACCTAGAGCCCATGCTCCGCAACAAGAGAAGCCACCGCAATGAGAAGCCCACGCACCGCAACTAAGAGTAGCCCCACTCGCCGCAACTAGAGAAAGCCTGCGCGCAGCAACAAAGACCCGACACAGCCAAAAATGAATAAAATTTAAAAAATAAATAAATTTGTAATAAATAAAAATAAAACTGTCGGGCTTCCCTGGTGGCACAGTGGTTGAGAGTCTGCCTGCCGATGCAGGGGACACGGGTTCGTGCCCCGGTCCGGGAAGATCCCACATGCCGTGGAGTGGCTGGGCCCGTGAGCCATGGCCGCTGAGCCTGCGTGTCCGGAGCCTGTGCTCCGCAACAGGAGAGGCCACAACAGTGAGAGGCCCGCGTATTGCAAAAAAATAAAATAAAATAAATAAAAAATAAAATTGTCAATCGCTAAGTAGTTCTGTTTCCTCAGTCTTCTCCTATGTAGTCATCTTTCATTCTTTATTTCTATCATTTATTCTTTCATTAAACAAATAATGCCATATCAGTCTGTGTCCTAAAGCCATGAGACTAGAAGACACCACTGGGGAGCGGTGATCAAAATTTAGTGCTTTAACTTCTCTCTTCCCCCATTGCCCTCCTTTACAACGAGTTTCCACTTCATCCTCCAGTGTCTCTGGCATTCACATAATTTTTGTCATTCATATCCACAATTACTGTCTTTCATACCCTTCATTCAATCTGTCAACAAATCATATTGACTCTTCTTTAAAAATATATCTAGAATCTGATAACTTCTTACCAACTCTTCTATCATTTTAGTCTTAGTCATCAACATCTTTCACCTGAATTATTGCACTTAGTCTAACTTGTCTCCCTGTTTCTACCACTACTCCTTATAGTCCCCCTAATACAGCAAACAATGGGATCCTTTTAACATGTAAGTCAGAGCATGTCACTCTTCAGCATAAAACCTTGCCGTGGCTCCTGATTCTGGCTCAGAATTAAGGCCAAGTCCCTCTAATAGCCTCCCAATGCCCTTTTCACCTGATCTCCTATTTTTCTCTCCCTTGTTCACTCTGCATTAGCCTCACTGGCTTCCTTGCTATTCCTTGATCATGCCAGGCCTGCTCCCACATTAGGGCCTTTACACTGTCTGGTCCCTCTTCCTGGAACACTCTTCCCCCAGATATCTGCACAGCTAACTCCTTTACTTCCATCAAGACTTTGCTCAAATGTCACCTTGTCAATTAGGTCTACCCTGACGACCCCACTTAAATTGGCAAGCCCTTATCCAGAACCCTGGGAATCCTGGTCCCCATTACTCTGCTCTCTTTTTCCCACTGATCTTATCACCTTTATCAACTATACAATTTAGTTATTATGCTGGTTGTATACTATCTGTCTCCTTGAGAGCTGGGATCTTTGAATGTATTCCAAGATTGCAGAACAGTACCTGGAATACAGCAGGTACTCACTCAGAAGGTATATGTTTAATGAATGAATGAACAACCTGTTAACTCCAGCCTTGATTAATGGAAAGACAGCAATGCCATTAACTATTCATCATGGGATAAGAGAGGAAGACCAAGCCTTTTTGTTTGTCTGTCCTGTTTTTATATGGGGCCGGTGAGGGGGATTAATGGGAGGAAAAGAGGGAGTTATAAAGGGAGGGAGAAAGGAGGATACAAGTTTTAGTTTTAGATATATTGAGTTGGAGTTGCTAGGATATTCATGAGAAAATCTCTCACAGGTAAATGGAAAAGGAGAGCTAGAGCTTAGGAGAAAGGCCTGGACTAGAGATATTACATGTAGGATTGGAATTAGCAGTGGAGGGGTGAGAGATAAAGATAGTCGTGTGAGTGGATGCAGTCATTCGGGGGAAAATATAGAATAAAAGAAGACGGTGACTAAGGTAAAAACTTGAAGAATATCTACATTTAGAGGGCCAGAGGAAGAAGTCGAAGACAGAATGTGAAAACAGTCATGGAAGAAGATCAGTAAGTTGATGGTGTCAAATGTTGCAGAATGGGTAAGTGGTTTAAGGACAGAAAAGGCCACTGATTTTGACAATCAGGAGGTCAAATTAGTTGAGAGAGTAATTCCAGAAGAGTGGTAAGGATAGAATCCAATCTGTAAAGGCTGGGAGAAAGCAAACAGTAAAAATTAGAGGCAGATAATTCTGAGAAGTCTGGCAATGAGAAAAAGGAGCACTGAGAGAGAAGTTCTAGGAGGAAGTAAGATAAAAAGTGGTTGCTGCTTTTAGCTTTTAGGAAGTGAAGAATGGGAGACCAGAGCAACAATATGTCTGTGGGGCAAAACAAAAGGGATAAATTATGGCGACATTAAAGATACAAGAGACAGTCATAACGTTTTACAAAGTTAAAAGACCTTATTCACTTGGCTGTCACTCTAACACTACCCCACATCAACTTTTAGAGGTGAGGCAACTACGACTCAGAGAGACCAAGAGAATGCCAAGGTCAAGTGTCCTTAGCGACAGCCAGTAAGAAGTGAGAATGGGAAGAGAAGCAGAATCAAGTGATGGAAGGGTAGCTTGGGGAAGTGTGGGACACAATGAGTAAAGATATGGAGACAATTATAAGGAAGGCAGCTCTCAATTTTTTCAGTGAAGTAGAATGTAAAGTAATCAGCTAAATGTGAGAAGATCCTGAAACAAGTAAGAGACTGAGAACAGAAAGGGTTCCTGAAACAAGTAAGAGATTGAGAACAGAAAGGGTTCAAAGGACTATTGAAATAAAAACTACCTGTAGCAATAGGTTTCTTAATCCCACGTTCCCCTTATATCTTCTATAATATGGAGTTTCTTACTGTTTTTAAATTGACATTTACTAAAGACCTCAAATTATCCCTTACTCTTTCTCTCTTACTTAAAAACATCTTCTGGCAGAGGTGAGTACAATTCTAGGATGAGTATGCTACTCCTGCTCTTCACCCTCCTTGTCTTTTAAAATGAGAAGATACCAAATGTGGTCACTATCAACCTGCTTATTTTGAAATGTACATGTCTCATTCTAAAAAGCATAATGAAAGGAATTCTTTTCAGCGCAATACTCGGGAAACATCATACCTGCAGCAGAACAGCATAAAATTCTACATACTCTATGTGAAGAATCCATTTCTTAGAGATCCCTTAATAAAATAAATAGGCAAAGTTTCCTTTATTGGAGGAGGTAATGTTTTCTCCAGAAGAAAGAGAGAGTCTAATTTCAGCCATGTGATGATACAGAATAACAGTCAAAGTTAGCATATTACAGATATTCTGGGGTTTTTTTTCCTTTAGAAGCACACAAAGCACAAGCCTTGTTACATTTCTGTGCTGAACACAGACTGTCTTTAAGGGTATGATTCCCTTAAATCTGAAAGACCATTATTATTACATTTAAATCTGGCTCCAAACTAGCTTTTTAACTGTGAGCTCAGGCTTTGGAGTGTCATAGATCTGGTTCAAATCTTGGTTCCACCAGCTGACTTATCTTAGGCAATGTACTTCACCCATCCGAGATTTTGTATACCTAAAGAAGTGGGAATATTAATAGTACTAACCTCGTTAAGATTGCTGTGGGGTTTAAACAAAATGATGCTTCTAAAGTGCCTGGTAATGAGGAAATACTCAGTGAATGTTTGTTTTTATTGGGCTATTAGCTAATCCTCAAATCTGACCTGAGCTATATTTTCTGGTCTCCAATCCTTTAAACATCTTTTTTCCTCTTTCTACTGGCTGAAAGACCTAGCCCAAATGTCACCTACTGCAAGAAACCTTATAAGAAACTCCTATCTGGAAATGAGATCTTTCTCCTGTGAACAACTTTGTGCTTTGCAAAGGACCCTTGCTAATTACTGGCCTCTACTATGGTTATTTGTGAATAAGTTTCATCCTCCCTATTTTGGTAGGCTTCTTAGGACCATAAATCACCTCTATTCATTTTTATATTCTTCAGGCCCCACCACAGTGCTTTGTACATTTGAAGTGAGGAATGAAGTCATCAGCAATAAAATTCACAGAGTAAAAAATGAAACCATAAAGAACATGAAACAGACTTCCGGGTAAGATGGCGGAAGAGTAAGACGCGGAGATCACCTTCCTCCCCACGGATACACCAGAAAT
This sequence comes from Mesoplodon mirus, assembly GCF_964341445.2. NCBI lineage: Eukaryota > Metazoa > Chordata > Mammalia > Artiodactyla > Ziphiidae > Mesoplodon > Mesoplodon mirus. The sequence continues at coordinate 61,723,627 of NC_138990.1, forward strand.
ACAGCTACACGTGGAACAACTCCTACAGAACACCTACTGAACGCTGGCAGAAGACCCCAGACCTCCCAAAAGGCAAGAAACCCCCCACATACCTGGGTAGGGCAAAGCGGAGAGATCCCCACACAGAGGATCAGTGCCGAGCGGCACTCACCAGCCCGAGAGGCTTGTCTGCTCGCCCGCTGGGGCGCGCAGCGCTGGAAGCTGAGGCTCGGGCTTCGGTCAGAGCGCAGGGAGAGGACTGGGGCTGGCGGCGAGAACTCAGCCTGAAGGGGGCTAATGTGCCACAGCTAGCCGGGAGGGAGTCCGGGAAAACTCTGGAGCTGCCGAAGAGGCAAGAGACTTTTTCTTCCCTCTTGGTTTCCTGGTGCGCGAGGAGAGGGGATTAAGAGCGCTGCTTAAAGGGGCTCTACAGACGGGCGCGAGTCGCGACTGAAAGCGCGGAGCTCAGAGACGGGCGTGGGACGCTGGGGCTGCTGCTGCTGCCGCCAAGAAGCCTGTGTGCGAGCACAGGTCACTGCCCACACCGCCCTTCCGGGAGCCTGTGCAGCCCGCCACTGCCGGGGTCCCGGGATCCAGGGGCGGCTTCCCTGGGAGAACGCACGGCGCGCCTCAGGCTGGTGCAACGTCACGCCGACCTTTGCCGCTGCAGGCTCGCCCCGCACTCCGTGCCCCTCCCTCCCGCCCGGCCTGAGTGAGCCAGAGTCCCCGAAGAGGCTGCTCCTTTAACCCTGTCCTGCCTGAGCGAAGAACAGACGCCCTCCGGCGACCTACACGCAGAGGCGGGGCCAAATCCAAAGCTGAGACCCAGGAACTGTGAGAACAAAGAAGAGAAAGGGAAACCTCTCCCAGCAGCCTCAGAAGCAGCGGATTAAAGCTCCACAATCAACTTGATGTACCCTGCATCTGTGGAATACATGAATAGACAACACATCATCCCAAATTGAGGAGCCCAGAGTCAGTGCTGTGCCTCTGAGGTGGGAGAGCCAACTTCAGGACACTGGTCCACAAGAGACCTCCCAGCTCCACATAATATCAAACGGCGAAAATCTTCCAGAGATCTCCATCTCAACACCAGCACCCAGCTTCACTCAACGACCAGCAAGCTACAGTGCTGGACACCCTAAGCCAAACAACTAGCAAGACAGGAACACAACGCCACCCATTAGCAGAGAGGTGGCCTAAACTCATAAAAAGTCTGCAGACACCCCAAAACACACCACCAGACGTGGACCTGCCCACCAGAAAGACAAGATCCAGCCTCATCCACTAGAACACAGGCACTAGTCCCCTCCACCAGGAAGCCTACACAACCCACTAAACCAACCTTAGCCACTGGGGACAGACACCAAAAACAACGGGAACTACGAACCTGCAGCCTGCAAAAAGGAGACCCCAAACACAGTAACATAAGCAAAATGAGAAGACAGAAAAACACACAGCAGGAGAAGGAGCAAGATAAAAACCCACCAGATCTAACAAATGAAGAGGTAATAGGCAGTCTACCTGAAAAAGAATTCAGAATAATGATGGTAAAGATGATCTAAGATTCTATTTCCCAGATCCAAAATCTTGGAAATAGAATAGACAAAATGCAAGAAACAGTTAACAAGGACCTAGAAGAACTAAAGATGAATCAAGCATCGATTAAAAACACAATACATGAAATAAAAAATACTCTAGATGGGATCAATAGCAGAATAACTGAGGCAGAAGAACGGATAAGTGAGGTGGAAGATAAAATAGTGGAAATAACTGCTGCAGAGTAAAATAAAGAAAAAAGAATGAAAAGAACAGAGGACAGTCTCAGAGACCTCTGGGACAACATTAAACGCACCAACATTCGAATAATAGGGGTTCCAGAAGAAGAAGAGAAAAAGAAAGGGACTGAGAAAATATTTGAAGAGATTATAGTTGAAAACTTCCCTAATATGGGAAAGGAAATAGTTAATCAAGTCCAGGAGGCACAGAGAGTCCCATACAGAATAAATCCAAGGAGAAATACGCCAAGACACATATTAGTCAAACTGTCAAAAATTAAACACAAAGAAATCATATTAAAAGCAGCAAGGCAAAAACAACAAATAACACACAAGGGAATCCCCATCAGGATAACAGCTGATCTCTCAGCAGAAACTCTACAAGCCAGAAGGGAGTGGCAGGACATAATTAAAGTGATGAAGGAGAAAAACCTGCAACCAAGATTACTCTACCCAGCAAGGATCTCATTCAGATTTGATGGAGAAATTAAAACGTTTACAGACAAGCAAAAGCTGAGAGAGTTCAGCAAAACCAAACCAGCTTTACAACAAATGCTAAAGGAACTTCTCTAGGCAAGAAACACAACAGAAGTAAAAGACCTACAATAACGAACCCAAAACAATTAAGAAAATGGGAACAGGAACATACATATCAATAATTACCTTAAATGTAAATGGACTAAATGCTCCCACCAAAAGACACAGATTGGCTGAATGGATACAAAAACAAGACCCATATATATGCTGTCTACAAGAGACCCACTTCAGACCTAGAGACACATACAGACTGAAAGTAAGGGGATGGAAAAAGATATTCCATGCAAATGGAAACCAAAAGAAAGCTGGAGTAGCAATTCTCATATCAGACAAAATAGACTTTAAAGTAAAGACTACTAGAAGAGACAAAGAAGGACACTACATAATGATCAAGGGATCGATCCAAGAAGAAGATATAACAATTGTAAATATTTATGCACCAAACATAGGAGCACCTCAATACATAAGGCAAATACTAAGAGCCATAAAAGGAGAAATCGACAGTAACACACTCATAGTAGGGGACTTTAACACCCCACTTTCACCAATGGACAGATCATCCAAAATGAAAATAAATAAGGAAACACAAGCTTTAAATGATACATTAAACAAGATGGACTTAATTGATATTTATAGGACATTCCATCCAAAAACAACAGAATACACATTTTTCTCAAGTGCTCATGGAACATTCTCCAGGATAGATCATATCTTGGGTCACAAATCAAGCCTTGGTAAATTTAAGAAAATTGAAATTGTATCAAGTATCTTTTCCGACCACAATGCTATGAGACTAGATATCAATTACAGGAAAAGATCTGTAAAAAATACAAACACATGGAGGCTAAACAATACACTACTTAATAATGAAGTGATCACTGAAGAAATCAAAGAGGAAATTAAAAAATACCTAGAAACAAATGACAATGGAGATACGACGACCCAAAACCTATGGGATGCAGCAAAAGCAGTTCTAAGAGGGAAGTTTATAGCAATACAATCCCACCTTAAGAAACAGGAAACATCTCGAATAAACAACCTAACCTTGCACCTAAAGCAATTAGAGAAAGAAGAACAAAAACATCCCAAAGTTAGCAGAAGGAAAGAAATCATAAAAATCAGATCAGAAATAAATGAAAAAGAAATGAAGGAAACGATAGCAAAGATCAATAAAACTAAAAGCTGGTTCTTTGAGAAGATAAACAAAATTGATAAACCATTAGCCAGACTCATCAAGAAAAAAAGGGAGAAGACTCAAATAAATAGAATTAGAAATGAAAAAGGAGAAGTAACAACTGACACTGCAGAAATACAAAAGATCATGAGAGATTACTATAAGCAACTCTATGCCAATAAAATGGACAACCTGGAAGAAATGGACAAATTCTTAGAAATGCACAACCTGCCAAGACTGAATCAGGAAGAAATAGAAAATATGAACAGACCAATCACAAGCACTGAAATTGAGACTGTGATAAAAAATCTTCCAACAAACAAAAGCCCAGGACCAGATGGCTTCACAGGCGAATTCTATCAAGCATTTAGAGAAGAGCTAACACCTATCCTTCTGAAACTCTTCCAAAATATAGCAGAGGGAGGAACACTCCCAAACTCATTCTATGAGGCCACCATCACCTTGATACCAAAACCAGACAAGGATGTCACAAAGAAAGAAAACTACAGGCCAATATCACTGATGAACATAGATGCAAAAATCCTCAACAAAATACTAGCAAACAGAATCCAACAGCACATTAAAAGGATCGTACACCATGATCAAGTGGGTTTATTCCAGGAATTCAAGGATTCTTCAATATATGCAAATCAATCAACGTGATACACCATATTAACAAATTGAAGAAGAAAAACCATATGATCATCTCAATAGATGCAGAGAAAGCTTTCGACAAAATTCAACACCCATTTATGATAAAAACCCTGCAGAAAGTAGGCATAGAGGGAACTTTCCTCAACATAATAAAGGCCATATATGACAAACCCACAGCCAGCATCGTCCTCAATGGTGAAAAACTGAAACCATTTCCACTAAGATCAGGAACAAGACAAGGTTGCCCACTCTCACCACTCTTATTCAACCTAGTTTTGGAAGTTTTAGCCACAGCAATCAGAGAAGAAAAGGAAATAAAAGGAATCCAAATCAGAAAAGAAGAAGTAAAGCTGTCACTGTTTGCAGATGGCATGATACTATACATAGAGAATCCTAAAGATGCTACCAGAAAACTACTAGAGTTAATCAATGAATTTGGTAAAGTTGCAGGATACAAAATTAATGCACAGAAATCTCTGGCATTCCTATATACTAATGATGAAAAATCTGAAAGTGAAATCAAGGAAACACTCCCATTTACCATTGCAATAAAAAGAATAAAATATCTAGGAATAAACCTACCTAAGGAGACAAAAGACCTGTATGCAGAAAATTATAAGACACTGATGAAAGAAATTAAAGATGATACAAATAGATGGAGAGATGTACCATGTTCTTGGATTGGAAGAATCAACATTGTGAAAATGACTCTACTACCCAAAGCAATCTACAGATTCAATGCAATCCCTATCAAACTACCACTGGCATTTTTCACAGAACTAGAACAAAAAATTTCACAATTTGTATGGAAACACAAAAGACCCCGAATAGCCAAAGCAATCTTGAGAACGAAAAATGGAGCTGGAGGAATCAGGCTCCCTAACTTCAGACTATACTACAAAGCTACAGTAATCAAGACAGTATGGTACTGGCACAAAAACAGAAATATAGATCAATGGAACAGGATAGAAAGCCCAGAGTTAAACCCACGGACATATGGTCACCTTATCTTCGATAAAGGAGGCAGGAATGTACAGTGGAGAAAGGACAGTCTCTTCAATAAGTGGTGCTGGGAAAACTGGATAGGGACATGCAAAAGTATGAGATTAGATCACTCCCTAACACCATACACAAAAATAAGCTCAAAATGGATTAAAGACCTAAATGTAAGGCCAGACACTATCAAACTCTTAGAGGAACACATAGGCAGAACACTCTATGACATAAATCACAGCAAGATCCTTTTGGACCCACCTCCTAGAGAAATGGAAATAAAGACAAAAATAAACACATGGGACCTAATGAAACTTAAAAGCTTTTGCACAGCAAAGGAAACCATAAACAAGACCAAAAGACAACCCTCAGAATGGGAGAAAATATTTGCAAATGAAGCAACTGACAAAGGATTAATCTCCAAAATTTATAAGCAGCTCATGCAGCTCAATAACAAAAAAACAAACAACCCAATCCAAAAATGGACAGAAGACCTAAATAGACATTTCTCCACAGAAGATATACAGACTGCCAACAAACACATGAAAGGATGCTCAACATCTTTACTCATTAGAGAAATGCAAATCAAAACTACAATGAGATATCATCTCACACCAGTCAGAATGGCCATCATCAAAAAATCTAGAAACAATAAATGCTGGAGAGGGTGTGGAAAAAAGGGAACACTCTTGCACTGCTGGTGGGAATGTGAATTGGTACAGCCACTATGGAGAACGGTATGGAGGTTCCTTAAAAAACTACAAATAAAACTACCATATGACCCAGCAATCCCACTACTGGGCATATACCCTGAGAAAACCATAATTCAAAAAGAGACATGTACCAAAATGTTCATAGCAGCCCTATTTACAATAGCCCGGAGATGGAAACAACCTAAGTGTCCATCATCGGATGAATGGGTAAAGAAGATGTGGCACATATATACAATGGAATATTACTCAGCCATAAAAAGAAATGAAATTGAGCTATTTGTAATGAGGTGGATGGACCTAGAGTCTGTCATACAGAGTGAAGTAAGTCAGAAAGAGAAAGACAAATACCATATGCTAACACATATATATGGAATTTAAGAAAAAAAAATGTCATGAAGAACATAGGGGTAAGACAGGAATAAAGACACAGACCTACTAGAGAATGGACTTGAGGATATGGGGAGGGGGAAGGGTAAGCTGTGACAAAGTGAAAGAGCAGCATGGACATATATACGCTACCAAACGTAAGGTAGATAGCTAGTGGGAAGCAGCCGCATAGCACAGGGAGATCAGCTCGGTGCTTTGTGACCGCCTGGAGGGGTGGGATAGGGAGGGTGGGAGGGAGACGCAAAAGGGAGGGGATATGGGAACATATGTATATGTATAACTGATTAAATTTGTTATAAAGCAAAAAATAAATAAATTAAAAAAAAAAAAAAGAACATGAAAAAAATATGGGGAACACTGAATTGATCTTAGAAATCAGGTATCTTAAGAGAAGATCAATTTGCATAAAAGCAAGAAAAAGAACAGTAGGTTTACTTCATAAAAATTAAGCATTCATATTTCAAAAACATAATTGCACTATAAGCAGATATAAAATTAAATAAACTAGAAAAAAATTCAGCCCATACAACACTTTAATATTTAATAGAGAATCCCTACATGTAAATAAAACTTTTAAGTAATATAAATAATAAAAGTAGTCAAAAAGGGCTTCCCTGGTGGTGCAGTGGTTGAGAGTCCGCCTGCCGATGCAGGGGGCACGGGTTCGTGCCCCGGTCCGGGAAGATCCTACATGTCGCGGAGCAGCTGGGACCGTGAGCCATGGCCGCTGAGCCTGTGCTCCGCAATGGGAGAGACCACAACAGTGAGAGGCCCGCGTACCGCAAAAAAAAAAAAAAAAAAGTAGTCAAAAAAAAAAGTTGACTTTTTAAAAACCACTAAATGACTAATTTAGGTGACAAAATACCATGATCTCAGTTTTCTAAAATATGAATGTGAGAGAGAATATCATAAATACAAAAGTAAAAAGACTTAATGGCTTCACATTTTGTTGTATTTCTGGGAGTGACATCATGGTAGGGTAGCATTAAAGCTATTTATGTTCCTACTGCTTTTCTAATATAACTAAAAATGAAATTTACTGCAATGGAACTTACTTTTACAGAACTGAAGTCAAACCAATGATGACCTACCTAATCACATCCATAGTGGGCTTTTCTTCCCTGGGAAGACATTTTTTTAACACTACATGAAAGTTTGAACTACCTATATGTTGCATGATGTCTCTACTAAGTATACTTGAAAGTCAGAAAAGACCATCGCAGTTCCAAAGTGGATAACGGGGATGGTAAGCAAAAGTAGATAAATTACCAGTTTGTCTCCAGATTTTAAAGGTCAGGAGTTGAACTTCATGTAGAGAAATTTCCTATGAAAAAGTCCTCAAGTACCCTGCTTCTGAGAGACAAGTCTACTCCCAAAGGAAGCATAGCAAAGGGTGAAGTCACTGGTAGGGCTTTTATGCTCCACATGCAGAAACTATCCCATGTGAAAACTGGTAGAGAAGTCCTGTCTGACAGGAGAAACTCAAGATTTCTCAGGCTTGAACACTGCTGGTGGCATTGCAAATCAGTATGTTACTTGGCAATGTATATTAAGAGCCACATAAACTTTCAAACCCTTTGGCAGAGTAATTCCACTTCTAGGAATCCATCATCAGGAACCCCTACTAGTACTATTATTACTAAACTACAGTTCAATCACTTGATGGAATATTATTTAGCCTTTTAAAAAGGGATATGCAGAAACAAAAATTTTGTGCTTATATTAGAAAGAAAATAGAAAAACTTATAAACCACATTAGAACTACATCATAGAAACAAACAAAAATTAAAAAAGACACTGGCTTTGTACAGAGCAAAATGCTAATTTAGTGCCCATGGAGATGTCAATTGTTGCAAGAAGTCTATAAATCCATGTGTACATATGCCTCTTCTCAAACCACAAACACTAAAAATACAATTACTATAATACGAGACCACAATTTTATTTAATATTAAAAAAATGAGAACCACGTGCTAGGATTAAGAATGGGACAAGGATGCCCATTCTCACCACTCTTACTCAACATAGTACTGAAAGTCCTGGCCATTGTAATAGGCAAGAAAAAGAAATAAAAAGCATGAAGATTAAAAAAGAAGTAGTAAAGCTTTCATCTATTTGCTGATAACATAATTGTTTATATAGGGAAATTTAAAGAATCTACAAACACATACTAAGAACTAGTAAGTGAATTTAGCGAGGCCACAGGATACAAGTTAAAAAATATTCCATTTACAATAGTGCTAAAAAGAATAAAATACATTTAATAAAACGTATGCAAGACCTCTACACTAGAAACTAAAAAACATTGCTGAGAGAAATGACAGAAGATCTAAATAAATGGAAAGAAAATAAGTTCATGATGAAAAGACTCAAGAAATATTACGAAAACATCAACTGTTCCTAAATTTACCTATAGATTCAATGTAATCCCAATCATAATCCCACCAGGTTTTGTTTTTTTAATGTAAATCGACAAGTTCATTCTAAAATGTATAGGAAAATCAAATCATCTAGACTATTCAGAGCAATATTAAAAAAACAAAGTTGGAGGACCTACGCTACCTGACTTAGAAACGTAGCATAAAACTACAGTAATAAAGATACTGTGGTACTGACAAACAGATCAGTGAAACAGAATAGAAAGCCAGAAATAGACCCACACGTACACAGTCATCTGACTTTCAACAAAGGTACAAAAGAATGGGTAAAGGAAAGTTGTGTTGTTGCTGTCGTTTTTCAAACTGGTGCTGGAATAACTATATGTTCATAATGAAGAAAGAAAATGAACCTTGACCCCTACTTCAAATCATACACAAAATGTAACTTCAGATATATCACTGACCTAAATGTGAAAGTTAAAACCATCAAACTTGGGCTTCCTTGGTGGCACAGTAGTTAGGAATCCACCTGCCAGTGCAGAGGACACGGGTTCGAGCCCTGGTCCAGGAAGATCCCACATGCCATGGAGCAGCTGAGCCCGGGTGCCACAACTACTGAGCCTGTGCTCTAGAGCCCTCGAGCCACAACTACTGAAGATCGCATGCCTGGAGCCCAAGCTCCACAGCAGGAGAAGCCACCGCAATGAGAAGCCTGTGCGCCACAACTGGAGAAGGCCCGTGCGCAGCAACGAAGACCCAATGCAGCCAAAAATAAATAAATAAAATAAATTTATATTAAAAAAACCCAAAATTAAAACCATCAAGCTTTAGGAAGAAAACTCTGAGGAAAGATTCATGATTTGAGGTAGGCAAAAGTTTCTTAGGACGAAGAAAGCAGTAACTTCATATAAAAGAAAAAAAAGGATAAATTAGACATTATCAAAATTAAAAACTTCTGCACATCAAAAGACGTTAATAAGAAAATAAAGGTGTAAGCCACAAACTGGGACAAAATATTTGTGGAACATATATTTGACAAAGGACTAATATACAGAATATGTTTTTAAGGGGCAGAGTCAAGATGGTAGTGTGAGAAGATGCCAATTTAGTGTCTTCTCCCCACTAGGGTACCTGCCAGCCACTGGTGAGGGACCCTGACACCCAAGGAGATGGGAGGAAACCCCAAGTGAACTGGTAGGATGTGGGGGACAGAGCAGGGAGGAGAAGTGGAGGCCAGACAGGATCAGCGCCCCTGAGGCCAGGGAGATCAGGAGAGGTAAGCAGGAGGGACCCTCCGGAGGAGCAGGAGAGGAGCTGAGGGTGACTGCCCAGCCCACTTGGGCCCAGGGACCCTGCTGAGCTCCCAGGCTGGTCCCCTGTCCTCCAAGGCACCCCACCTCCCCAGCCACATTGGTCTTGGGGGCATACGAAGGAGGCCGAGGGGAGTTCAGGAGAGGCAGGCAGGAGGGACCCTCCAGGAGGAGTGGGAGAGGAGCAGAGGGCGTTTGCCCCGCCCACTAGGGCCCTGGTAGCCTGATGAGCTCCCAGGCCACTCCCCTGCCCTCCAAGGCCCCCCCAACCTCTGGCTGCATTGGTCCTGGGGGCATAGGAAGGATGCCAATGGGACAACAGGAGAGGCAGGTGGGAGGGGCCCTCCGGGACTGGAGGAGCAGGAGAGAAGAGGAGGAGCAGGAATGCCCTGCCCACTCGAGATCAGGAAGCCTGGTAGGCTCCCAGGTGAGGTCCCCCGCCCTCTGAGACCAGGGGTTGGGGGACACACCTGGGCCCCTTCTGTTCCTTGAGCCTAAGCCCCACCCCCCACAGCCCCTAGGGCCTTTTCCAGCCCTGTGGGTCCTAAGCATAGGCCCCACTCACCGCCCAAACCTTGCCCTTGCTTAGGCCCTGCCCTCCACAACCAAGGCCTTTCCCCTTGCCTTTTTTTTTTCCCTCTTTTCCCTCCTTGTCTTTTTTACTATTGTGGTACTGTTGTACCTTTTGGTTGTTGATTCACCTATATTTTTATTTTTATATTCTTTCTAACATATCTGTTAGTTTCCTAGTCTAATTTTATTTTTTACTTTGTTATTGTTCTCTCTCTCTCTCTCTTTTTTTTTTTTTTTGCCACTGCATGCTGCTTGCAGGATCTTGCTTCACAAGATGGGGGTCGGGCCAAAGCTCCTGCGGTGGGAGGTCCGTGTTGGAACCACTGGACTAACAGAGAACCTCAGATCCCAAGGAATATTCACTGAGGTGAGGTCTCACAAGGGTCCTCATCTCAGCACCAAGACCCAGCTCTACCCAACAGCCACCAAATTCCAGTGTTGGAAGCCTCAGGCCAAATAACCACTAAGACAGGAACACAATCCCACTCAAAGAAAAAAAAAAATGAGACAGCAAAAAAAATATGTCACAGATGAAGGAGCAAGGTAAAAACCTACAAGACCAAATAAATGAAGAGGAAATAGGCAATCTACTTGAAAAAGAATTCAGAGAAGTGAGTAAAGATGATCCAGAATCTTGGAAAGAGAATGGAAGCATGGATTGAGAAAATACAAAAAATGTTTAACAAAGATCTAAAGAACTAAAGAACAAACCAACAGAGATGAACAACACAATAACTGAAATGAAAAATACACTAGAAGGAATCAGTAACAGAATAACTGAGGCAGAAGAATGAATAAGTGAGCTGGAAGACAAAATGGTGGAAATAATGGCCAAGGAGCAGAATAAAGAAAAAAGATGAAAAGAATTGAATACAATCTCAGAGACCACTAGGACAATTCTAAATGCACCACATTTGAATTATGGGGGTCCCAGAAGAAGAAGATAAAAAGAAAGGGTCTGAGAAAATATTTGAGGAGATTACAGTCGAAAACTTCCCTAACATGGGCAAGAAAATAGTCACTCAAGTCCAGGAAGCACAGAGAGTCCCATACAGGATAAACTCTAGGAAAAACAAACCAAGACACATATTAATCAAACTAACAAAAATTAAATTCAAGGGAAAACCAAAAAATAACATACAAAGGAGTCCCCATAAGGTTATCAGCTGATTTTTCAGCAGAAACTCTGCAGGCCAGAAGGGAGTTGCAGGATATACTTAAAGTGATGAAAGAGAAAAACCTACATCCAAGATTACTCTATCCAGCAAGGATCTCATTCAGATGCAAGGGAGAAATCAAAAGCTTTTCAAACAAGGAAAAGCTAAGAGAATTCAGCACCACCAAACCAGCCTTACAACAAATGCTAAAGAAACGTCTCTAGGCGGGAAATGCAAGAGAAGAAAAAGACCCACAAAAACAAGCCTGAAACAATTAAGAAAATGGTAATAGGAACATACATATCAATAATAACCTTGAATGTAAATGGATTAAATGCCCCAACCAGAAGACACAGACTGGCTGAACACATACAAAAACAAGACCCATATATATGCTGTCTACAAAAGACTCACTTCAGACGTAGGGACACATACAGACTGAAAGTGAAGGGATGGAAAATGATATTCCATGCAAATGGCAATCAAAAGAAAGCTGGAGTAGCAATACTCATATCAGATAAAACAGACTTTAAAATAAAGACTGTTACAGAGATAAGGAGGGACACTATATAATGATCAAAGGATCAATCCAAGAACAAGATATAACAATTATAAATGTTTATGCACCCAACATAGGAGCACCTCAATACCTAAGGCAAATGTTAACAACCATGAAAGGAGAAATTGACAGTAACACAGTAATAGTAGGGGACTTTTAACATGCCACTTACACCAATGGACAGATCATCCAAACAAAAAATAAATAAGGAAACACAAGCTTTAAATGACACAACAGACCAGACAGATTTAATTGATATTTATAAAATATTCCACCGAAAAGTGGCAGAATACCCTTTCTTCTCAAGTGCACATGGAACATTCTCCAGGACTGATCACATCTTGGGTCACAAATCAAGCCTTGGAAATTTTAAGAAAACTGAATTCTTATCAAGCATCTTTTCTGACCACAACGCTATGAGACTGGAAATCAATTATAGGAAGAAAATTTGTATAAAACACAAATACATGGAGGCTAAACATGTGCTACTAAATAACCAAGAGATCCCTGAAGAAATCAAAGAAGAAATAAAAAAATACCTAGAAACAAATGACAACAAAAACATGACGACCCAAAACCTATGGGATGCAGCAAAAGCACTTCTAACAGGGAACTTTACAGCAATTCAATCTCACCTCAAGAAACAAGAAAAAGCACAAATAAACAATCTAACCTGACACTGAAAACAACTAGAGAAAGAAGAACAAAGAAAACCCAAAGTAAGTAGAAGAAAAGAAATCATAAAAATCAGAGCAGAAATAAATGAAATAGAAACGAAGAAAACAATAGCAAAGAACAATAAAACTACAAGCTGGTTCTTTGAGAAGATACACAAAATTGATAAACCCTTAGCCAGACCCATCAAGAAAAAAAGGGAGAGGACGCAAATTAATAAAATTAGAAATGAAAAAGGAGAAGTCACAACTGACATCGCAGAAATACAAAGGATTATAAGAGACTACTACAAACAACTATATACCAATAAAATGGACAACCAAGAAGAAATGGACAAATTCTTGGAAAGGTACAATTTTCCAAGACTGAACCAGGAAGCATTAGAAAATATAAACAGACCTATCACAAGTAATGAAATTGAAACCATAATTAAAAATCTTCCAACAAACAAATCTCCAGGACCAGATGGCTTCACAGGCGAATTCTATCAAACATTTAGAGAACAGCTAACACTGATCCTTCTCAAACTCTTCCAAAAAATTGCAGAGGGAGAAACAATCCCAAATTCATTCTTTGAAGCCACCATCACCCTGATACCAAAACCAGAAAAATATATCACAGAAAAAGGAAATTATAGACCAAAATCACTGATGAACATAGATGCAAAAATCCTCAACAAAATACTAGCAAACAGAATCCAACAACACATTAAAAGAGTCATACACCATGATCAAGTGGGATTTACCCCAGGTATGCAAGGATTCTTCAATATATGCAAATCAATCAATGTGATACACCACATTAACAAATTAAGGAATAAAAACCATATGATCATCTCAACAGATGCAGAAAAAGCTTCTGACAAAATTCAACACTTATTTACAAATAAAACTCTCCAGAAAATGGGCATAGAGGGAACCTACCTCAACATAATAAAGGCCATATATGAGAAACCCACAGCAAGCATCATACTCAATGGTGAAAAACTGGGGCTTCCCTGGTGGCGCAGCGGTTGGGAATCTGCCTGCCAATGCACGGGACTCGGGTTCGAGCCCTGGTCTGGGAGGATCCCACATGCCGCGGAGCGGCTGGGCCCGTGAGCCACAACCACTGAGCCTGTGCGTCTGGAGCCTGTGCTCCTCAACGAGAGAGGCCACAGCAGAGGCCCGCGTACCGCAATGAAGAGTGGCCCCCGCTCCCCACAACTGGAGAAAGCCCTCGCACAGAAACGAAGACCCAACACAGCCAAAAATAAATGAATAAATTTAAAAAAAGAGTTATTAAAAAAAATAGCAACAGTAGGGGCAACAGGAGGGTGGATCCCATCCCATTCATTAGATGGCTTTCTGGTTTCCACATGATTTAAAAAAAAAAAAAAATGGTGAAAAACTGAAAGCATTTCCTCTAAGATCAGGAACAAGACAAGGATGACCACTCTTGCCACTCTTATTCAACATAGTTTTGGAAGTCCTAGCCACAGCAATCAGAGAAGAAAAAGAAATAAAAGGAATACAAATTGGAAAAGAAGTAAAACTGTCACTGTTTGCGGATGACATGATACTATACATAGAAAATCCTAAAGATGCCACCAGACAACTACTAGAACTAAACAATGAATTTGGTAAGGTTGTAGGATACAAAATTAATGCACAGAAATCTCTGGCTTTCCTATACACCAACAATGAAAAATCAGAAAGAGAAATTAAGGAAACAATCCCATTTACCATCGCAACAAAAAGAATAAAATATCTAGGAAAAAACTTGCCTGTGGAGGTGAAAGACTTGTAATCAGAAAACTATAAAGCACTGATGAATGAAATCAAAGATGACAAACAGATGGAGAAATATACTATGTTCTGGATTGGAAGAATCAATATTGTGAAAATGATTATACTACCCAAAGCAATCTACAGATTCAGTGCAATCCCTATCAAACTACCAATGGCACTCGTCACAGAATTGGAACAAAAAATTTTACAATTCATATGGAAACACAAAAGACCCTGAATAACCAAAGCAATCTTGAGAAAGAAAAACAGAGTTGGAAGAATCAGGCTCCCTAACTTCAAACTATACCACAAAGCTACAGTAATCAAGACAATATGGTAGTGGCACAAAAATAGAAATATAGATCAATGGGACAGGCTAGAAAGCCCAGAGATAAACCCATGCACATATGGTCACCTATTTTATGACAAAGGAGGCAAGAACATACAATGGAGAAAAGACAGCCTCTTCAATACGTGGTGCTGGGAAAACTGGACAGCTACATGTAAAGAATGAAATTAGGACACTTCTTAACACCATACACAAAAATAAACTCCAAATGGATTACAGACCTAAATGTAAGACCAGACACTGTAAAACTCTTAGAGGAAAACATAGGAAATACACTCTCTGACATAAACCACAGCAAGATCTTTTTTGACCCACCTCCTAGAGTTACAGAAATAAAAACAAAAATAAACAAATGGGACTTAATTAAACTTAAAAGCTTTTGCACAGCAAAGGAAACCATAAACAAGACAAAAAGACATCCTCGGAATGGGAGAAAATATTTGCAAATGAAACAACAGACAAAGGATTAATCTCCAAAATATACAAATAGCTCATGAAGCTCGATATCAAAAAAAACAAACAATCCAATTAAAAATGGGCAGAAGACCTAAATAGACATTTCACCAAGGAAGACATACAGATGGCCAAGAGGCACTTGAAAAGATGGGTCAACATCACTAATTATTAGAGAAATGCAAATCAAAACTACAATGAGGTATCACCTCATGCCAGTCAGAATGGCTATTATCAAGAAATTGAGAAACAATAAATGTTGGAAAGGGTGTGGTGAAAAGGGAACCCTCCTGTACTGTTAGTGGGAATGTAAACTGACACAACCACTATGGAAAACAGTAAGGAGGTTCCTTAAAAAACTAAAAATAGGATTACCATATGATCCAGCAATCTCATTACTGGGCATATACCCTGAGAAAACCATAAATCAAAAAGAGACATGTACCACAATGTTCATTGCAGCACTATTTACAATAGCCAGGACATGGAACCAAGCTAAATGTCCATTGACAGATGAATGGATAAAGAAGATGTGGCACATTTATACAATGGAATATTACTCAGCCATAAAAAGAAATGAAATTGAGTTATTTAGTGAGGTGGATGGATCTAGAGTCTGTCATACAGAGTGAAGTAAGTCAGAAAAACAAATATTGTATTCTAATGCATATATATGGAATCTAAAAAAAAAATGGTACTGATGAACCTAGTTGCAGGGCAGGAATAAAGATGTAGACATAGAGAATGGACTTGAGGACATGGGGTGGGAGGGGGAAGCTGGGGCGAAGTGTGAGTAGCAACGACATATATACACTACCGAATGTAAAATAGCTAGCAGGAAGCAGCAGCATAGCACAGGGAGATCAGCTTGGTGATTTGCAATGACCTAGAGGGGTGGGAAAGGGAGGATGGGAGGGAGGCTCAAGAGGGAGGGAATATGGGGACACATGTGTGCATATGGCTGACTCACTTTGGTGTACAACAGAAACTAACACAGTATTGTGAAGCAATTATACTCCAATAAAGATCTATTAAAAAAGAAAAAGAATATGCTTTTAACATTCCCACAGCTCCAGTAATAAAAAAGGTAAACAACTCTATTAGAAAATGGCTAAATGATATGAACAGATAGTTCACAAAAGAAGCTACACAAATGGCTAATAAGCACATGAAAAAGTGCTGTCACCAGGGAAATGCAAACTAAAACTACAAAGAGATACTACCACATACACACATATACTAGAACGGCTAAAATTAAAAAGACTAACATCAAATGATGGCAAAGAGAACTCTTAGCATTGTTGGTGAAGTGTAAAATGGTACAACTACACTGGAGTGTAGTCTAGAAGTTTCTAAGAAAACTAAACACTCACCTGATTTATGACCCAGCAAATCCTCTCCTAAGTAATTTTCCAAGATAAATGAAAAAAAATGTCAACAACAACAAAAAATTATACAAGAATGTTCATAGCGGCTTTACGCATAATAACCAAAAACTGGAATAACCAAAAAACTGGAAATAGGCAAGCTTCCTTCAATAAGGAGAATAAACTATGGTACAGTCATACAATGGCATATTATTCAGCAATAAAAATACTTATCCATGTTACAACATGAATTAAAAATCTCTAAACATGTTGAAAGAAGCTTTATACAAAAGAGTACACTGTGTGATATCATTTACATGAAGTTCAAGAAGAGGCAAACTAATCTTTGGCTGAAGAAATGAGAACATATGGTTAGTGCTGAGAGGCTAGGCAGGGATTTTCTAGGAAGAGGTACAAGAGAACGTTCTAGGATGATGGTAATGTTTTTTATCTTGATAGAGGTTTGGATTACACAGATGTAGGTATTTATTTGCCAAAATTCAGCTCTTGAACACTTATAATTAAAATGTATATGTCCATGCCGCTCTTTCACTTTGTCACAGCTTACCCTTCCCCCTCCCCATATCCTCAAGTCCATTCTCTAGTAGGTCTGTGTCTTTATTCCTGTCTTACCCCTATGTTCTTCATGACATGTTTTTTTCTTAAATTCCATATATATGTGTTAGCATACAGTATTTGTCTTTCTCTTTCTGAGTGAAAGAGCGGCATGGACATATATACACTACCAAACGTAAGGTAGATAGCTAGTGGGAAGCAGCCGCATAGCACAGGGAGATCAGCTCGGTGCTTTGTGACCGCCTGGAGGGGTGGGATAGGGAGGGTGGGAGGGAGACGCAAAAGGGAGGGGATATGGAAACATATGTATATGTATAACTGATTAAATTTGTTATAAAGCAAAAAATTAAAAAAGAAATAAAACTGAAAAAAAAATGTATATGAATTTTACTTCAAAAGAAAAAAAATTAGGAATTATTGAGTTCTAGTTAATGATATACATGCCAAAGTATTAGCTGACAGTGTGCTGATGTCTGCAATTTTCTTTAAAATATATATAAAAAAAGAGATGGACTCATGGACAAATAGATGGGTAGATAAGTGGAAAAACAGGCATAGTAAAATGTAAATGATAAAATCTGGACGTGGGTATACAGGAATTCACTGCAAAATTATTTTTTCAACGTTTATGTTAAATTTTTTCATAATAAAATGTTGGGAGAAAAACAGATACGACTGCTTTTGATATTGACAGAATATTATTTTTTACTTCCTTTTTTATTTTCTAAGTTTTCTATAATGTGCAATAGTCTTTACGATCTTAAACATTTTTAGAAGAAATTACAATTATATTTCTTAAAATAATCAAATATAAATTATTTTTAAAACAAGTTAAAAATCTTACCTTAGATTCAATGAAAATTAAAATATCCACTATTTTTAAACTCACTGTCATTTAATTCACTAAAAGCCTTAAAATATTTAGTTATGTAGGAAGTCACGGTTTTTGAACTAATTAAAAATTTTGAACTAATCAAATGTGGTATCAAAGTTTTCTCTTTTAATGTCTAATATTAAACTTTCCCTTGTACTCAAACCTCCCCGTGTTAATTAATGTATGCTCATTAAAAGTACATCATTTCTTAAACTCTATAATAACTAAGCAGGGCAACATTTCTTAAGAAATCTGAAAGTTGGCTGTTTACTAAAGGGCTTTATCTTTAGATAAGCACAAGCTTTAAGCCAGGTGCTAGTCATTTGTGTCTTGTTAATTTCCAAAACAAACAGAGGAGAGTGCCATGCTATTTCCATTACACACACTTCACCATTAGGACCAGGGTTTATGAGCTTGACATTGCTCCAGGAATAATGGTTTCATTCCTCACTGAAATAAAATAATGTGCCACATAACTCAGCAATGTGGAACTTCTGAAAAATGTTGTCATGTTAAACATGGTCATATTTTTAAAGTCTCCATTATGCCAAAACAAAGGCCATTTGCTGTAGAGAACTCACTCTGGGCACAGAAAACTCTCACATGGGCCTCAGACTTACCTCATCGCTATGTCATATGATTCCGGGTGAATACAAGTTTGGTCCAAAGGATTTGGCTTTAGTACAGCATTCACTGCAGTTCTGCTCTTCTTCTTGCCTTGCTTCTCATTTCTGACTTCAACACCTGCTGAAGATGCCACAGCAACTCCCTGCATTTCGCCTGCAGATTCAGTATGCTGACTACTGTAACCATTCAAAACAACATGGGGGCGGTGGGGGGAGGGAGGGTTAGGGGGTGGGCAGAAAAGAGTCTTTAATTAAAAATGTGCTTATTTCTCTGCCATACAAATATACACAAACAGCAACCAGATTCTGACCATTCACTTCACAGAAATTACCACTTAGTTTAAACACTGTTAATAGGGTTTTCTGTTACTTAAAGCCAAAAACATTCTTAAGTGATTCTGCCTGTATAACTGGCATTCTAGGAGAGAATAGAGGGAAATGGAGGAAAATTAATTAAATAAGGAGAAGGAGAAGGTGATTTCTCAGAGCTGAAGAAAAAGCTCGCCAAAGGAATCTACAGAGTATAAAATAGAATGAATGGGAAAAGAATGAAAAAGACACTTTGACATATCATGGGGAAACTTTAGAATATAATTTTTTAAATTAAGAGAGAAAAATAAAACAGATTATTGAAAGGAACTAGAATCAGACTGGCATCAGTTTTCTCACTGACAAACATCAGATGCCAGAACACAGTGGAATAATATTTTAAAAGTCTAAGACAAAATGATTTTGAATCTAGAATCATATACCTGGCCAAAGTAGCATTCAAATTAAAATCATTTTCAGACATGTAAGGACTGAAGTACAACCCATATAATATACCCTCTCTGAAAAGAGTTTCTTAAGTATATACTCCAGCAAAAACAATGAATTCACGAAAAATGATAATGTGGGCTACAAGAAACAATGATGAGCACAGAAACCATAAAAAAATTATTAGGTTAAATAACTGCTCATGAATAATGTAGAAAATATATTAAAAGGACACAGTCTGAAACTAAAATCCCAGATCATCTCACCATAGCACATAGTGTTGAAGGGAGGAAGATTGGTAAAGAGACCTGAGGTTCTAGTCTTCTCCAGGAGGAGGACAGAGAAACCTATTAACTCCAGAGACCAATCCAAATCAAATTTAAAGATAGTCACCAGAAGAATAAAAGTAAGATATACAAGCTGAAATCACTAAGAGGAGATAAAGATGAGTAAGACAAGAAGAGAAACAGGGAGAAAATGTGTTAACTGATAAATCCAATGAACAGCAATGAAAGGAAAAGAATCAGAAGGCATGAAGAGAAAATATATAATAAGATGGAAGATCAAGTCCAAACACATCAATAAATATAATAAATGTGAATGTATTAATAAGACTGAGCAAACCTAAAAAATCTATTTGTTTATAAGAGTCATAAAAAGTTGAAAGTTTGAAAATAAAAAATACCAAGCATATTCTGAAAAGGTAGATATAGCAACAATGCCAGCAAACAAAACGGACTTCAAAGTAAAAAACATTCAGTGAGATAGCAAGAGTCATTCTGAATAACAGTATGACCTGTCAAGGAGATATAACAGTCATGAATCTTCAAGTCCTTCATTACCAGTTGAAAAAATTTAAGGCTTTAAAACAACCCAAATGTTCATCAACAGGGCACTGATTAGATTAAATTATAGTCCATCTATAAATTAAATACTGTGCAGGCATTATATATAAATGATAATTTATATATAATGATATAAATAAATATATAAATCAATATGTAATATTTGGAAAGAGATCCAAGATATATTACTGAAACTAATAAAACAAGTTTCAAATAGTGGTATAGCATGATTCCTTCTGTATGCATTTAAAAACAACAAATACGTTATTAATTTACATAAATTTATTTTCAGGAAGCAATATATAAGAAACTATTTTGAAGTGACAAGTTGAGGTGCCCTTTTCATTTTATTCTTTTTTATACTGTTTGAATTTTCTAACCAAGTGTTCAAAAAACATAAAGTAAGAAACTCCATTTCTTTTGCTTTTGGGTTTGGTGGTCTACTTAGAAAGAACTTCCACTACTCCAGCAGTCTGCAAAATTTATCCATGTTTTTTTCTGGTACTTTTACAGTTTTACTTTTTCCATTTAAGTGTATGATCCATCTGGAATTTATTTGGGTATAAGGTATGGGGTAGGACTGTAGCTTCTCCCACACATACAAAATTCCAGTTGTCATAATGTCACTTACTGGATAATTAATCAATTTTTCCAACTATTTGAAATATCACCTCTATCATAAACTAAATTCCCTCTGGGCTTGATATATTTCAGACTCTATTCTGTTCTACCTGTTTCTACATCAAAACCAAGCTGCTTAATTACTATGGCTTTATAATATATTCTACTATCCAGTGGGGCTGGTTTTTCCTTAGTCTTTTCCAGGAAAAAAAAATTATTATTACAACTTTGTCAAAAGAAAAAAATACACATGAATGAATCAGGTAGTCCCAAAGAAGCAAATACATAAAAGCCATTCTTTCATGATTACAAAATGCTAAGAAGCTTACCAAATTTCTTTGCATTTGTGCTACCAGGATTAGAAAGCAAGGATTTAGCTCTTAATCGACACATCTGATAATTAATGATTTAGCCAGTTTTCAGTGAGGAAGGAGCGGGGAAACCCAACTATGCTTAGGGTAAAAGCTGTCAGTATGAAGTGGTCATTGAGAAGTCCTCTTTGTTACCTCATCTCATACCAATCCTTCCTACTTGTGGTGCTCCAATCACACTGGCCTTAATTTCATTTCCTGAATACACCAAAGTGGGTCCTGCCTTAGGATGTTGCACATGTACTGTATGCTCTGCCTGGAATGCCCTCCTTCTGATCCCTGTGTGACTGGCTCCTTCATTTCATTCAAAACTTGGCTCAAATAACTTTTCAATGAATAACTCATATAAAGCAGTTTATTGCTCCCCAAAGGCAGTATCATATTGCTTTGTTTTAATTTTTATAATACGTATTACATCTGAAACTATTTATTTTTACTAGTTTATTTACTATCTGTCTCATACATTAAAATTTAACTTCATGAGGCCAGGGAATTTGTTGATTTGCTCACTGCTGTATTCCCAGTGCCTAGCAAAGATTAGACAGTTGACACATATTGAATGAAGAAATGAACAAATAGACAGCTAGGATTTGATTTATGCCAGTGAGAAGGATGGGTAACAGAAAGAGAGGAGGTTGATAATAGAACAGACAGTGTACACTTCAATAATGACCTGCAAAATGTTCGAATATAATCCTGGTTGACTCTGATGAAACCAGCACACTGTTGGAAAGATTTTGGACCTAGCCCTTTCACTTTCTTCAGCTGTTCTCGGTTGATGAATGGCCCATTTTTCTCGCGCCATTCAATAATATTTTTGGCTCGGTTGGCATTGAGTCCAGCAATATGCCTAAAAAAATAAACAAAATGAGTAATGTGGCCAATGTAATTGTTCTAAGAGTACTGAAAGAAAACATCTCATCTGAAAAGACAATGATATAAAACATTTGCATCATAAAAACTACAATTACATCTTGTCATATGTCTCTACACTATTCACATTCCTTGTGTTTCTGAATCAAGTAATAATTCTGCCTATTCCTGGTTAGCTTACAAAGTGAGTTAGCAGTAGAAGTTACAATAGCTACAGCTGCATTGTACTATTCTATTTTTTTGATCAGCCTGTTCTCATTAGTAAAGACTTGAACTATAGAAAGGTACTTATTCATGATATAAAAACTCTATCATTACATAGTTGGCTTGGTGTTAATTAGAGAATCTTAATTTTATTACAGAATTCCATATATGGCATTATGGAATGTTTGTCACTGTGGTAGAAAAGCAACACCTAATAATGCAAGGGATATCTTCTGCTATTCCAATTTCAAAGCAGAAAGATCCAGATTTTTTCCACAGGTCCAGAATTTCATGCTGCATCAGCAGAGTTGTATAATAAATTTAAGACTAGGAACAAAAAAGCAGCTCTTCTACAGCCACAGGGGGGAAAAAAAGAACATATAAGACATGATTACAGTACAATGAAGATTTTGAGATGTGACTTGTGGAATCAAGGTAAAAATATGGTAACCATACCTTGAACCCTCAGGATTTATCTTTTGGTGACTGCCAGCTTTGACAGATGTAAGCAAGAGACTGAACTAGTGAAAAATATCTGCTCTCCTGTGGTGGGAAACAGCTCTTTTCCATGTTAACCTAATTTAAATTCTATTAGCGACATTAATACACTCGATATTCAACCATATGTTCTTCACGTTAGATTTCCAGGATTAAAAATAACATGAATTGTTATAATTCCTTTCTTAAATGATGCCTTCCGTTCTGACTGATTACCTAAAGCAATGTATGAACTCATAGATTTTCTACACTTGACAACTTTATACACGTGTCCCCTTGCTCTAGCTGAGTTTGAACTGGATAGCAAGTAAAACTCAAGATTCTGTGATCTTCAGCCACAGACTTCTTGTCTCACCTTAACAAAACTTCTGAACAGATGTTAATATCCACTCCCACAAAGCTGACACATTCTTCTACAACACTATCCAGTGTGGCCTTGAGTAGAGTCTGAGACACATCGTGCTGAAAAGACAAAGATCAAATATGAATCAAAAGTAAAGAACATGCAAAAAACCACATTCAAAAAAAGACAGACAAGATGAAAAGGCAGAGGGCTATGTACCAGATGAAGGAACAAGATAAAACCCCAGAAAAACAACTAAATGAAGTGGAGATAGGCAACCTTCCAAAAAAAAGAATTCAGAATAATGACAGTGAAGATGATTCAGACCTTGGAAAAAGAACAGAGGCAAAGATCGAGAAGATGCAAGAAATGTTTAACAAAGACCTAGAAGAATTAAAGAACAAACAAACAGAGATGAACAATGCAATAACTGAAATGAAAACTACACGAGAAGGAATCAAGAGCAGAATAACTGAGGCAGAACGGATAAGTGACCTGGAAGACAGAATGCAGGAGTTCACTGCTGCGGAAGAGAATAAACAAAAAAGAAGGAAAAGAAATGAAGACAGCCTAAGACACCATTGGGACAACATTAAATGCAACAACATTTGCATTATAGGGGTCCCAGAAGGAGAAGAGAGAGAGAAAGGACCAGAGAAAATATGTGAAGAGATTATAGTTGAAAAGTTCCCTAATGTGGGAAAGGAAAGAGCCACCTAAGTCCAGGAAGCACAGAGAGTCCCATACAGGATAAACCCAAGGAGAAACACACTGAGACACATAGTAATCAAATTGGCAAAAATTAAAGACAAAGAAAAATTATTGAAAGCAGCAAGGGAAAAATGACAAATAACATACAAGGGAACTCCCATAAGGTTAACAGCTGATTTCTCAGCAAAAATTTTACAAGCCAGAAGGGAGTGGCATGATATACTTAAAGTGATGAAAGGGAAGAACCTACAACCAAGATTACTCTAGCCAGCAAGGATCTCATTCAGATTCGAGGGAGAAACCAAAAGCTTCACAGACAAGCAAAAGCTAAAAGAATTCAGCACCACCAAACCAGCTCTACAACAAATGCTAAAGGAACTTCTCTAAGTGGGAAACACAAGAGAAGAAAAGGACCTATGAAACGAAACCCAAAACAATTAAGAAAATGGTCATAGGAACATACATATTGATAATCACCTTAAACATGAATGGATTAAATGCTCCAACCAAAAGACACAGGCTTGCTGAATGGATACAAAAACAAGACCCATCTATATGCTGTCTACAAGAGACCCACTTCAGATCTAGGGACACATACAGACTGAAAGTGAGGGGATGGAAAAAGATATTCCATGCAAATGGAAATCAAAAGAAAGCTGGAGTAGCAATACTCATAACAGATAAAATAGACTTTAAAATAAAGAATGTTACAAGAGACAAGGAAGGACACTACATAATGATCAAGGGATCAATCCAAGAAGAAGATATAACAATTGTAAATATTTTTGCACCCAACATAGGAGCACCTCAATACATAAGGCAACTGGTAACAGTTATAAAAGAGGAAATTGACAGTAACACAATAATAGTGGGGGACTTTAGCACCTCGCTTACACCAATGGACAGATCATCAAAATGAAAACAAATAAGGAAACAGAAGCTGTAAATGACACAAAAGACTAGATAGATTTAATTGATATTTATAGGACATTTCATCCAAAAACAGCAGATTACACTCTCTTCTCAAGTGTGCATGGAACATTCTCCAGGATAGATCACATCTTGGGTCACAAATCAAGCCTCAGTAAATTTAAGAAAACTGAAATCATATCAAGCATCTTTTCTGACCACAATGCTATGAGATTAGAAATCAATTAAAGGGAACAAAATGTAAAAAACACAAACACATGGAGGCTAAACAATACGTTACTAAATAACCAAGAGATCACTGAAGAAATCAAAGAGGAAATCAAAAAATATCTAGAGACAAATGACAATGAAAACATGATGATCCAAAACCTATGGGATGCAGCAAAAGCAGTTCTAAGAGGGAAGTTTATAGCTATACAAGCCTACCTCAAGAAACAAGAAAAATCTCAAATAAACAATCTAAACTTACACCTAAAGGAACTAGAGAAAGAAGAACAAACAAAACCCAAAGTTAGCAGAAGGAAAGAAATCATAAAGATCAGATCAGAAATAAATGAAATAGAAACAAAGAAAACAGTAGCAAAGATCAATAAAACTAAAAGCTGGTTCTTTGAGAAGATAAACAAAATTGATAAACCATTAGCCAGACTCATCAAGGAAAAGAGGGAGAGGACTCAAATCAATAAAATTAGAAATGAAAAAGGAGAAGTTACAACAGACACCACAGAAATACAAAGCATCCTAAGACTACTACAACAAATTCTATGCCAATAAAATGGAGAACCTGGAAGAAATGGACAAATTCTTAGAAAGGTATAACCTTCCAAGACTGAACCAGGAAGAAACAGAAAATATGAACAGACCAATCACAAGTAATGAAATTGAAACTGTGATTAAAACTCTTCCAACAAACAAAAGTCCAGGACCAGATGGCTTCACAGATGAATTCTATCAAACATTTAGAGAACAGCTAACACCCATCCTTCTCAAACTCTTCCAAAAAACTGCAGAGGAAGGAACACTCCCAAACTCATTCTATGAGGCCACCATCACCCTGATACCAAAAACAGACAAAGATACCACAAAAAAAGAAAATTACAGACCAATATCACTGATGAAGGATATAGATGCAAAAATCCTCAACAAAATACTAGCAAACAGAATCCAACAGCACAATAAAAGGATCATACACCATTATCAAGTGGGATTTATCCCAGGAATGCAAGGATTTTTCAATATACGCAAATCAATCAATGTGATACACCATATTAACAAACTGAAGAAGAATAACCATATCGTCATCTCAATAGATGCAGAAAAAGCTTTTGACAAAATTCAACACCCATTTGTGATAAAAACTCTCCAGAAAGTGGGCATACAGGGAACCTACCTCAACATAATAAAGGTCATATATGACAAACCCACAGCAAACATCATTCTCAATGGTGAAAAACTGAAAGCATTTCCTCTAAGATCAGGAACAAGACAAGGATGTCCACCCTCACCAATATTATTCAACATAGTTTTAGAAGTCCTAGCCACGGCAATCCAAGAAGAAAAAGAAATAAAAGGAATACAAATCGGAAAAGAAGAGGTAAAACTGTCACTGTTTGTAGATGACATGATACTATACATAGAGAATCCTAAAGATGCCACCAGAAAACTACTAGAGCTAATCAATGAATCTGGCAAAGTTGCAGGACACAAAATTAATGCACAGAAATCTCTTGCATTCCTATACACTAATGATGAAAAATCTGAAAGAGAAATTAAGGAAACACTCCCATTTACCACTGCAACAAAAAGAATAAAATACCTAGGAATAAACCTACCTAGGGAGACAAAAGACCTGTATGTAGAAAACTATAAGACACTGATGAAAGAAATTAAAGATGATAACAATAGATGGACAGATATACCATGTTCTTGGATTGGAAGAATCAATATTGTGAAAATGACTATACGACCCAAAGCAATCTACAGATTCAATGCAATCCCCATCAAATTACCAATGGCATTTTTTATGGAACTAGAACAAAAAAATCTTACAATTTGTATGGAGACACAAAAGACCTCGAATAGCCAAAGCAGTCTTGAGGGAAAAAAACGGAGCAGGAGGAATCAGACTCCCTGACTTCAGACTATACCTCAAAGCTACAGTAATCAAGACAGTATGGTACTGGCACAAAAACAGAAACACAGATCAATGGAACAAGATAGAAAGCCCAGAGATAAACCCACGCACCTATGGTCAACTAATCTATGACAAAGGAGGCAAGGATATACAATGGAGAAAAGACAGTCTCTTCAATAAGTGGTGCTGGGAAAACTGGATAGCTACATGTAAAAGAATGTAATTAGAACACTCCCTAACACCATACACAAAAATAAACTCGAAATGGATTCGAGACCTAAATGTAAGACCGGACACTATAAAACTCTTAGAGGAAAACATAGGAAGAACACCCTTTGACATGAATCACAGCAAGATCTTTTTTGATCCACCTCCTAGAGTAATGGAAATAAAAACAAAAATAAACAAATGGGACCTCATAAAACTTCAAAGCTTTTGCACAGCAAAGGAAACCATACACAAGACGAAAGGACAACCCTCAGAATGGGAGAAGATATTTGCAAACGAATCAACGGACAAAGGATTAATCTCCAAAATATATAAACAGCTCATGCAGCTCAATATTAAAGAAACAAACCCAATCCAAAAATGGGCAGAAGACCTAAATAGACATTTCTCCAAAGAAGATGTACAGATGGCCAAGAAGCACATGAAAAGCTGCTCAACATCATTAATTATTAGAGAAATGCAAATCAAAACTACAATGAGGTATCACCTCACACCAGTTAGAATGGGCACCATCAGAAAATCTACAAACAACAAATGCTGGAGAGGGTGTGGAGAAAAGGGAACCCTCTTGCACTGTTGGTGGGAATGTAAATTGATACAGCCACTATGGAGAACAGTATGGAGGTTCCTTAGAAAACTAAAAATAGAATTACCATATGACCTAGCAATTCCACTACTGGGCATATACCTTGAGAAAAACATAATTCAAAAGGAAACATGTACCCCAATGTTCATTGCAGCACTGTTTACAATAGCCAGGTCATGAAAGCAACCTAAATGCCTGCCGACAGATGAATGGATAAAGAAGATGTAGTGCATATATACAATGGAATATTACTCAGCCATAAAAAGAACAAAAGTGGGTCATTTGTTGAGACGTGGATGGATCTAGAGACTGTCATACAGAGTGAAGTAAGTCAGCAAGAGAAAAACAAAGATCATATATTAATGCATATATGTGGAAAAATGGTACAGATGAACTGGTTTGCAGGGCAGAAGTTGAGACACAGATGTAGAGAACAAATGTATGGACACCAAGGGGGAAAAGCGACACAGGGGGTGGGGGTGGGGGTGTGATGAATAGGGAGATTGGGATTAACATGTATACACTGATGTGTATAAAACTGATGACTAATAAGGACCTGCTGTATAAAAAAATAAATAAAATAAAATTCAAAAATTCAAAAAAAAACCGCAAAGTTATGTTACACTGCAAAAAAAAAAAAAAAAAAAAAAAGTAAAGAACATGCAGTTCTTGGACTAGTCCCTTTGCCTATACTACTGGTAGCAGGCTGAGACACAGCAAAGTAAATTTCTTCATTTCTTTTAGACACACTGTTAGCCAATGTAATTGAGCTGAACTTAAGGAATCTGTTCTTACTCTCTAAATTACTCATACACTTGACTCAAATATAACAGCACCAGTATTTTTCCCTTTTGTGAAATTCTGTCAGAGCAGGGGTTCTCCAACTTTAGCTTGCCATAAAAATCACCTGCAGGGTTTGTTAAAACACAGGTTGCTGGGCCCCACATCCAGAGTCTTTGATTCAGTAGGTCTGAGGTGGGGCCTGAGAATTTGCATTCTAAGAAGCTCCCCAGTAATGTTGTTGCTGTTGGTTCTGGGAGCACACTTTGAGCCATACTGGTCACTATCATTCATGCACTGCCTTGTAGTCTTATCTTCACTTGCATATGTATTCTGTCCCTTAGTTGTTCTTAAGAGGAGAGAGTGAATTATAATAGGAAGCAGAACACGAATACTCAGTAAATCTGACAGTAAACCAAACTCTCATATTACATGAAACTGAAGATACTATTGCTTATAAGAAGCACCATTATTTTATATACCACTAAGAAAGAAGATATACTACCAATTAAACCATGACACAATGCTTTCTTGTTACTCAGAATTTTTGTTTTATAAAAATTAAAAGAACTCTTTTAGACTTATTTAGAAAGTTTTAAAACATACATCATGCATAGACAAAAAGGAAAATATAAGCAATTTAATCTGATGAAGGTATTCCTAAAATTTCTTCACATTAAACATTCAACTTTTCTGTATCACTTTTTAAAGTCAGAGTCATAGATGTCCAAATTCTTCCACCCATTTTATCTTTTATGCTACTGAGCACCTAGATAATGCAGCATTTCTTAAAAGAGTAATACTCTATAGTTTCTGAGATTTTCTTTCAAGCTGTCAGATGCTCATTCTGTAGTCCTACCTTAATCTCAACATAAAAGATTTTAGACAGCAACAAAACTCCTACTTTTCCTTAAAGGTCCTTAAATGTTTCATTGTTCAATAGTTTATTGACTAGAACAGTGAAGAGTCTGCAGTTCAGCCATGTCTCCAGGATTCACAATCAAATTCACGCAGATGCTACACCATGATTTGCCACAGGGCCAACAGCAACCAGAGGACATCATTAATTGGAAGATGCATCCTACTATCAGAGTGTTAAGATGTGAGAAAATATGCATCTTAGAATTGCAGTATCTGAATAACTATTTGTTGGTTAATTGGAGCCAGATTACCACAGTGAATGGTTCAAAAGAGTTGATGTTATTCACAATTCTAAAATTAAAGATCGTCCGTTAATGTTCCCAGACATGAAACTGTAGTTCAGCATTCTTCTCCTCTCCATATGTCTTAAGGAATCAAGGATAGGTTTGATAACCTTAAACTCTTAGGAAGACAATATAGTAAATAGACTCTCTAGGTACTGTGATTACACTATTATCATTTAATAACAGCTGAAGTTTTTGATCTGCCAGACTGTTTTTGTTTTTCAGAGATAACCTAGCTGGTAACTACTCAGACCACAGCTTAAAAATATAGACACAATTATAAAAATTTAATAAGCAAATATAATCATGAAAAATATCATAAAGTAAAACCCAAGACCTCACTAAGAATCTGATTATTTAGGAGCCACAGCTTTTAAGAAGCTGGATAGCCTTTTCTGTGTCTAAGCAGATGAGGATCAGCAAAATGAAAAGGGGACTTTACAAAATGAGAGGGTAGAAGATGGGTGACAATATAGAGGCAAGTACAATGAAAGTAACAAGAAAAAATATTTGAGGAAAGAGACATAACTTTAACCAAATAGGAAAAACTAAGAGTAATATTTAGGGGTTGCTAGAATAAATGCAAACAACTCCACATACTTCCAAACACATCAGATGCTTAGGATATCTAAATGAGTAGCAGTCCCTATAGCAGACAACCTTGGTTGCCTATCCTACCTCTAGTCTCCAACCCCCTTTTCCTCCTTCCAAACAGAAGCCTGATTGTGTTTCATGCATCCACTCAACCTCTGTAAGGCCATATGCTTTAGGGAAGCTGGCCCTATTTCCAGCAGATGATAATGACCAGTTAAAACCAATGGTTTTCAAACTGAGGCTTGTGACCAATTAGTGGGTCATAAAGTTAATTTGGTGGCTTGCCATGCAGCATTAAAAAAATCAATAAAGAAATAGAATAGACCACATCAAGCCTGTTGCACATATCCTTAACATGGAGTGAACAGTGCAATAAAAAAAATGCAGCCAACTGAGACTATCATGTGAGAAGAATATATAAACTGGCCAGGAACATGTGTTTTGTTCACTGATGTCTCATTTGATCTTTTGATAAATGATGGTCCCTTTGACCACGGATTGATAGAGAGGTTAAAGAGTAACTTTACAGAGTTATAAAGCAAAGTATTTTAAAAAGTAAGTCAGAAAGAAAAAAACAAATATCGTATGTATGAACGCATATATGTGGAATCTAGAAAAATGGTATAGATGATCTTATTTGCAAAGCAGAAAGGGAGAAACAGATGTAGAGAACAAATGTATGGATACCAATGGGGAAAGGGGGGTGGGTGGGAGAAACAGATGTAGAGAACAAATGTATGGATACCAATGGGGAAAGGGGGGTGGGTGGGAGAAACTGGGAGATTAGGATTGACACACACATACTATTGATACTATTTATAAAATAGATAACTAGGGAGGACCTTCAAGATGGCGGAGGAGTAAGACGTGGAGATCACCTTCCTCCCCACATATACATCAAAAATACATCTACATGTGGAACAACTCCTACAGAACACCTACTGAATGCTGGCAGAAGACCTCAGACTTCCCAAAAGGCAAGAAACTCCCCATGTAGCTGGGTAGGGCAAAAGAAAAAAGAAAAAAACAGACAAAAGAACAGGGATGGGACCTTTACCTCTGGGAGGGAGCTATGAAGGAGGAAAAGTTTCCACACACCAGGAAGCCCCCTCACTGGCAGAGACAGGGAGTGGCGGGGGGAAGCTTCGGAGCCACGGAGGAGAGCGCAGCAACGGGTGCAGAGGGCAAAGCGGAGAGATTCCCGCACAGAGGATCAGTGCCGACCAGCACTCACCAGCCTGAGAGGCTTGTCTGTTCACCCGCCAGATTGGGTGGGGACTGGGAGCTGAGGCTCCGGCTTTGGAGATCAGACCTCAGGGAGAGGACTGGGGTTGGCTGCGTGAACAGAGCCTGAAGGGAGGGGGAGGCTAGTGCACCACAGCTAGCTGGGAGGGAGTCCGAGAAAAACTCTGGAACTGCTTAAGAAGCAAGAGAATATTGCTTCAGGGTGTGCGAGGAGAGGAGATTCAGAGCATCGCCTAAACAGCTTCAGAGATGGGCACAAGCTGCGGCTAGCAGCGCGGACACCAGAGAAGGGCGTGAAACTCTAACGCTGCTGCTACAGCCACCAAGAATCCTGTGTACAAGCACAGGTCACTATCCACACCTCCCCTCGCGGAAGGCTGTTCATCCCGCCACTGCCAGGGTCCTGTGATCGAGGGACAACTTCTCCGGGAGAACACACGGCACACCCCAGGCTGTTGCAATGTCACACTGGCCTCTGCCGCCGCCGGCTCACCCAGCATTCCGTACCCCTCCTTTCCCTGGGCCTGAGGGAGCCAGAGCCCCCAATCAGCCGCTCCTTTAACCCCCTCCTGTCTGGGCAAAGAACGGACGCCAGAGGGCAACCTACATGCAGAGGCAGGGCCGAATCCAAAGCTGAACCCCAGAAGCTGTGCCAACAAAGAAGAGAAAGGGAAATTTCTCCGTATAGCCTCAGGAGCAGTAGATTAAATCTCCACAATCAACCTGATGTACCCTGCATCTGTGGAATACCTGAATAGAAAACGAATCGTCCCAAAATTGAGGCAGTGGACTTTGGGAGCAACTACAGACTTGGGATTTGCTGTATGCGACTGACTAGTTTCTAATTTTTATGTTTACCTTAGTTTAGTTTTTGGCGCTTGTTATCATTGGTGGATTTGTTTACTGGTTTGGTTGCTCTCTTCTCCTTTTTTCTTTTTATTTTAATAATATATTAAAAATTATTTATTTTAATAATTTTAATTAATTAATTTATTTCTTCTTTCTTATTTTCTCCCTTTTATTCTGAGCTGTGTGGCTGACAGGGTCTTGGTGCTCCGGCTGGGTGTCAGGCCTGAGCCTCTGAGGTGCGAGAGCCAAGTTCAGGACACAGGTCCACCAGAGACCTCCCGGCCCCAGGTAATATCAATTGGCAAGAGGTCTCCCAGAAATCTCCATCTCAACACTAAGAGTCAGGTGCAGTCAATGACCAGAAAGCTCCACTGCTGAGTGCACCATGCCAAACAACTAGCAAACAGGAACATAACCGCATCCATTAGCAGAGAGGCTGCCTAAAATCATAATAAGTTCACAGACACCCCAAAACATACCACTGGACGTGATCCTGCCCACCAGAAAGACAAGATCCAGTCTTGTCCATGAGAACACAGGCACCAGTCCTCTCCATGAGGAAGCCTACACAACCCACTGAACCAACCTTACCAACTGAGGGCAGACACCAAAAACAACAGGAACTACGAACCTGCAGCCTGCAAAAAGGAGACCCTAAACACAGTAAGCTAAGCAAAATGAGAAGACAGAGAAATACGCAGCAGATGAAGGAGCAAGGTAAAAACCCACCAGACCAAACAAATGAAGAGGAAATAGG
The DNA here is from genome assembly GCF_964341445.2 of Mesoplodon mirus. NCBI lineage: Eukaryota > Metazoa > Chordata > Mammalia > Artiodactyla > Ziphiidae > Mesoplodon > Mesoplodon mirus. The sequence continues at coordinate 61,757,038 of NC_138990.1, forward strand.
CAGTCTACCTGAAAAAGAATTCAGAGTAGCTATAGTAAAGATGATCCAAAATCTTGGAAACAGAATGGAGAAAATACAAGTAACATTTATCAAGGACCTAAAAGAGCTAAAGGTCAAACAAACAATGATGAATAACACAATAAATGAAATTAAAAATTCTCTAGAAGGAATCAATAGCAGAATAACTGAGGCAGAAGAATGGATAAGTGACCTGGAAGATAAAACAGTGGAAAAAACTACCACAGAGCAGAATAAAGAAAAAAGAATGAAAAGAATTGAGGACAGTATCAGAGACCTCTGGGACAACATTAAACGCACCAACATTCATATTATAGGAGTCCCAGAAGAAGAAGAGAAAAAAAAAGGGAGTGAGAAAATATTTGAAGAGATTATAGTTGAAAACTTCCCTAACATGGGAAAGGAAATAGTAAATCAAGTCCAGGAAGCATAAAGAGTCCCATACAGTGACATACATACACTAATAGGTATAAAATGGATAACTAATAAGAACTTGCTGTATATATAAAAAAAAAGCAGCAAGGGAAAAGCAACAAGTAACATACAAAGGAATCCCTATAAGGTTAACAGCTGATCTTTCAGCAGAAACTCTATAAGCCAGAAAGGAGTGGCAGAACATATTTAAATTGATGAAAGGGAAAAATCTACAACCAAGATTACTCTACCCAGCAAGGATCTCATTCAGATTCAAAAGAGAAATTAAAACCTTTACAGACAAGCAAAAGCTGAGAGAATTCAGCACCACCAAAGCAGCTTTAAAACAAATTCTAAAGGAACTTCTCTAGGCTGGAAATACAAGAAAAGGAAAAGACCTACAAAAACAAACCCAAAACAATTAAGAAAATGGTAATAGGAACATACATATCAATAATTACCTTCAATGTAAATGGATTAAATGCTCCAACCAAAAGACACAGACTGGCTGAATGGATACAATAACAAGACCCGTATATATGCTGTCTACAAGAGACCCACTTCAGACCTAGGGGCACATACAGAGTGAAAGTGAGGGGATGGAGAAAGATATTCCATGCAAATGGAAATGAAAAGAAAGCTGGAATAGCAATGCTCCCATCAGACAAAATTGCTTTAAAATAAAGACTGTTACAAGAGACAAAGAAGGACACTACATAATGATCAAGGGATCAATCCAAGAAGAAGATATAACAATTGTAAATATTTATGCACCCAACATAGGAGCACCTCAGTACATAAGGCAAATGCTTACAGCCATAAAAGGGGAAATTGACAGTAACACAATCATAGTAGGGGACATCAACACCCCAGTTTCACCAATGGACAGATCACCCAAAATAAAAATAAATAAGGAAATACAAGCTTTAAATGATACATTAAACAAGATGGACTTAATTGATATTTATAGGACATTCCATCCAAAAACAACAGAATACACTTTCTTCTCAAGTGCTCATGGAACATTCTCCAGGATAGATCATATCTTGGGTCACAAATCAGGCCTTGGTAAATTTAAGGAAGTTGAAATCATATCAAGTATCTTTTCCAACCACAACACTATGAGACTAGATATCAATTACAGGAAAAAAATTGTAAAAAATACAAACATATGGAAGCTAAACCATATGCTACTAAATAACCAAGAAATCAATGAAGAAATCAAAGTGGAAATCAAAAAATACCTAGAAGCAAATGACAATAAAAACACGATGACCCAAAACCTATGGGATGCAGCAAAAGCAGTTCTAAGAGGGAAGTTTATAGCAATACAATCCTACCTCAAGTAACAAGAAAAACCTCAAATAAACAACCTAACCATACACCTAAAGCAATTAGAGAAAGAAGAACAAAAAAACCCCAAAGTTAGCAGAAGGAAAGAAATCATAAAGATCAGATCAGAAATAAATGAAGAAGAAATGAAGGAAACAATAGCAAAGATCAATAAAACTAAAAGCTGGTTCTTTGAGAACATAATCAAAATTGATAAGCCATTAGCCAGACTCATCAAGAAAAAAAAAGGGAGAAGACTCAAAACAACAGAATTAGAAATGAAAAAGAAGTTACAACTGACACTGCAGAAATACAAAGGATCATGAGAGATTACTACAAGCAACTATATGCCAGTAAAATGGACAACCTGGAAGAAATGGATACATACTTAGAAAAGCACAACCTTCCAAGACTGAACCCAGAAGAAATAGAAAATATAAACAGACCAATCACAAGCACTGATATTGAAACTGTGGTTAAAAATCTTCCAACAAACAAAAGCCCAGGACCAGATGGCTTCATGGGCAAATTCTATCAAACATTTAGAGAAGAGCTAATACCTATCTTTCTCAAACTCTTCCACAATATGAAAGAGGGAGGAACACTCTCAAACTCATTCTACGAGGCCACCATCACCCTGACAACAAAACCAGACAAATATGTCACAAAAAAAGAAAACTATAGGCCAAGATCACTGATGAACATAGATGCAAAAATCCTCAACAAAATACTAGCAAACAGAAACCAACAGCACATTAAAAGGATCATACACCATGATCAAGTGGGGTTTATCCCAGGAATGCAAGGATTCTTCAATATGTGCAAATCAATCAATGTAATACACCATATTAACAAATGGAAGGATAAAGACCATATGATCATCTCAATAGATGCAGAAAAAGCTTTGGACAAAATTCAACACCCATTTGTGATAAAAACTCTCCACAAAGTAGGCATAGAGGGAACCTCCCTCAACATAATAAAGGCCATATAGGACAAACCCACAGCCAACATCATTCTCAATGGTGAAAAACTGAAACCATTTCCTCTAAGGTCAGGAACAAGACAAGGTTGCCCACTCTCACCACTATTATTCAACATAGTTTTGGAAGTTTTAGCCATGGCAATCAGAGAAGAAAAAGAAAAGGAATCCAAATCGGAAAAGAAGAAGTAAAACTGTCACTGTTTGCAGATGACATGATAGTATACATAGAGGATCCTAAAGATGCTACCAGACAACTACTAGAGCTAATCAATGAATTTAGTAAAGTAGGATACAATATTAATGCACAGAAACCTCTTGCATTCCTATAAACTAATGATGAAAAATCTGAAAGAGGAGTTATGGAAACACTCCCATTTACCATTGCAAGAAAAAGAATAAAATACCTAGGAATAAACCTACCTAAGGAGACAAAAGACCTGTATGCAGAAAACTATAAGATACTGATGAAAGAAATTAAAGATGATACAAACAGATGGAGAGATATACCATGTTCTTGGATTAGAAGAATCAACATTGGAAAATGATTATACTACCCCAAGCAATCTACAGATTCAAAGCAATCCTTATCAAACTACCATTTTTCACAGAACTAGAACAAAAAAAATCTCACAATTTGTATGGAAACACAAAAGACCCCGAATAGCCAAAGCGATCTTGAGAAAGAAAAATAGAACTGGCGGAATCAGGTTCCGTGACCTTAGACTATACTACAAAGCTACAGTAATCAAGACAGTATGGTACTGGCACAAAAACAGAAATACAGATCAATGGAACAGGATAGAAAGCCCAGAGATAAACCTATGCACATATGGTCATGTTATCTTTGATAAAAGAGGCAAAAGTATACAATGGAGAAAAGACAGCCTCTTCAATAAGTGGTGCTGGGAAAACTGGACAGCTACATGTTAAAGAATGAAATTAGAACACTTCCTAACACCATACACAAAAATAAACTCCAAATGGATTAAAGAACTAAATGTAAGGCCAAACACTCTAAAACTCTTACAGGAAAACATAGGCAGAACACTCTATGACATAAATCACAGCAAGATCCTTTTTGATCCACCTTGTAGAGAAATGGAAATAAAAACAACAATAAACAAATGGGACCTAATGAAACTTAAAAGTTTTTGCACAGCACAGGAAGCCATAAACAAGACGAAAAGACAACCCTCAGAATGGGAGAAAGTATTTGCAAATGAAGCAACTGACAAAGGATTAATCTCCAAAATATACAAACAGCTCATGCATCTAATATCAAAAAAACAAACAACCCAATTCAAAAATGGGCTGAAGACCTAAATAAACATTTCTCCAAAGAAGATATACAGATTGTCACAAAACACATGAAAGGATGCTCAACATCACTAATCATTAGAGAAATGCAAATCAAAACTACAATGAGGGCCTCCCTGGTGGCGCAGTGGTTGAGAGTCCGCCTGCCGATGCAGGGGATACGGGTTCGTGCCCCGGTCTGGGAGGATCCCATATGCCGCGGAGCGGCTGGGCCCGTGAGCCATGGCCGCTGGGCCTGCGCATCCGGAGCCTGTGCTCCGCGGCGGGAGGGGCCGCAGCAGTGAGAGGCCCGCATACCGCAAAAGGAAGAGAAAAGAAAAGAAAAAAAAAAAAAAAAAAAAAAAACTACAATGAGTTATCACCTCACACTGGTTCAGAATGGCCATCATCAAAAAAATCTACAAAAATAAATGCTGGAGAGGGTGTGGAGAAAAGGGTACCCTCCTACACTGCTGGTGGGGATGTAAATTGATACAGCTAATATGGAGAACAGTATGGAGGTTCCTTGAAAAACTAAAAATAGAACTACCACATGACCCAGCAATCCCACTACTTGGCATATACCCTGAGAAAACTATAATTAAAAAAGAGACATGTACCACATTGTTCACTGCAGCTCTATTTACAATAGTCAGGACATGGAAGCAACCTAAGTGTCCATTGACAGATGAATGGATAAGGAAGATGTGGCACATATATAAAATGGAATATTACTCAGCCATAAAAAGAAATGAAATTGAGTTATTTGTAGTGAGGTGGATAGACCGAGAGTCTATCATACAGAGTGAAGTAAGTCAGAAAGAGAAAAACAAGTACTTCATGCTAACACATATATATGGAATCTAAAAAAAAAAAAAAAAAATGATTCTGAAGAACCTAGGGGCAGGACAGGAATAAAGACACAGAAGTAGAGAATGGACTTGAGGACACGGGGAGGGGGAAGGGTAAGTTGGGATGAAGTGAGAGAGTGGCACTGACATATATACACTACCAAATGTAAAACAGATAGCTAGTGGGAAGCAGCTGCACAGCACAGGGAGACCAGCTCAGTGCTTTGTGACCACCTAGGGGGGTGGTATAGGGACACAAGAGGGAGGGGATATGGGGATAAATGTATAGGTATAGCTGATTCACTCTGTTATACAGCAGAAACAAACACACCATTGTAAAGCACTATACTGCAATAAAAATTAATTTTAAAAAAAGTTTGAGAAGTTTATCATCTATTGGCAAAATGCTTTCTTTAAATCAGGTTTAGTTAAAAACTTTCAGTGTATTTTTCAGAAAGGAAGTTATTGAGTATAACTTTTTTCAAATTATCAGCAATTGTAATATTTAAACTGAGTTAGTACAAGTTGTCTTTAAAGTCAATCTTTTAAACTTTGAAGGAAAAAATAATAATAAAGCAAGCTCAACCACTAGATTTAGAAGTATTAATAGCAACAAAATTGAGAGGAAATGTTGACTCCATCAGCAATCTTTGATTTGATTTGAACCACATTTTAAATAGGAAAAAACAAACAAGCAAACTTGATTATTTTTTATATCTTTATTGGAGTATAATTGCTTTACAATGTTGTGTTATTTTCTGCTGTACAACAAAGTGAATCAGCTACATGTATACATACATCCCCACATCCCCTCCCTCTTGAGCCTCCCTCCTACCTTCCCTGTCCCACCCCTCTAGGTCATCACAGAGCACCGAGCTGATCTCCCTGTGCTATGCAGCAGCTTCCCACTAGCCATCCATTTCACATTTGGTAGTGTATATTTGTCATTGCTACTCTCTCACTTTGTCCCAGCTTCCCCTTTCCCCACATGCCCTCAAGTCTCTTCTCTACGTCTGTGTCTTTATTCCTGCCTTGCCACTAGGTTCATCAGCACTGTTTTTTTATATTCCATATATATGCGTTAGCATATGGTATTTGTTTTTCTCTTCCTGACTTACTTCACTCTGTATGACAGACTGTAGGTCCATCCACCTCTCTACAAGTAACTCAATTTCGTTCCTTTTTATGGCTGAGTAATATTTTTTTGACAGTGAGCTGCATGAGCTGTTTGTACATTTTGGAGATTAATCCTTTGTTAGTTGCTTCGTTTGCAAATATTTTCTCCCATTCTGAGGGTTGTCTTTTCGTCTTGTTTATCGTTTCCTTTGCTGTGCAGAAGCTTTTAAGTTTCATTAGGTCCCATTTGTTTATCTTTGTTTTTATTTCCATTTCTCTAGGAGGTGGGTCAAAAAGGATCTTGCTGTGATTTATGGCATAGAGTGTTCTGCCTATGAACAAAGTTGATTTTAAAAATGATTTTAAAAATGATTAAAAAAACCCTGCAATAGTAGTATAAAGCATTTCCTTATAGCCTTCCTTCAAATAAATACGCCAGTGTGTACTTCCCAGTAACAAGGACATTGTATTACATACCACTGTATGATAAATAAAATAAGGTAAGTTATCATAAATGTAATATTATCTAATGCATAGGCCATACTCAAATTTCATCAACTGTCCCAATTCTACTTAACATCATTTTCTTCCCAGTCCAGAATTCAATCCAGGGTTACACATTGCATTTAGTTGTATCTTTTTATACTCTGTGCTAGGCAGCTTCCAAGATGCTTCCCAATGATCCCCAACTCCTGGTTTTCATGCATTTGTGTGTCCTGTCTCCCTTGAGTGTAGAATTCACTGATGATTCTTGCATGTATCAATTATTATTAAGATTATTTTACTAATCACAATTATCTATTTGTGTGAAAAAGTATTTATCTTGACTCAGTCAAAATTTAGAATAGGCTCAGTAGTGTACCATATACTCTTACTGTCCTCATGTGTTCTGGACTGGAACAAATTCATGAATAGCTTATACTATATATTAAGTCTTTCCAAATGTTTGTATTTGAGGGTTTAAAAACCTTATAGTTAAATATAAATAAAATAGTGTTTAAGTTTATCATAGGTAGTAAGGATAAGTATTATATTGAGACGCTTTTATTGTGAATTATGTTTGTATAGAGAGACGTACATATACACAAACATATGTGTGATGAGTATCTTGATTATGGTATAAAATGTATTTCCTACTGTGCATCATGATCAAAAGGTATGAAAAATAATGGTAGAAGCCAATCATAGTGGTCCCATTCCATTTATTCAATTAGGGAAATGAAACGTGAGGGTAAATCTGATGGGGCCTTCAGAAAGAGACTTCACTCTCGTAAATATAGACCCTTATGAAGAGCTGGTCTTTTCTTCTTTTCATTCAAGTACGACTCCTGCAGCCAAAGTAAGCATTATATTATGTGACTGGGACCAGCTTGAGGACAAAGCTGACTCAATGAGTATGGCAGGTGGCACACATGGAAAGACTTTGGTTCTTCTTTCCTGAAATCCTGTATTGACAAGTTCTGGACTCACCCCTCCTCTGACCTTCTAGTAATGAAATTTCCTTATTGCTTACTAAAGAATAATACATTTCCTTATCATTCAAGCCACTCGCAGTTGGGATCTCTGATGTTTTCCTAACTGAAGCAGTCATTTTATTTAGGGGCTTGAAGTCCAGTGGGAAGACTAAAGCAACAAAAACAACTAACAATAACCATACTACCAAAGCCCTTGAGATTTTACTGTCAGGCACTGTTATAAGTCTTCTATAATATTACCTAATTTAATCCTCAAAAGAATTATAAGATGTATGTGTATGATTTCATGCATCTTCATATGTAAGAATTTATTCTAAGGAAATAGCAAGACAAATGTGCAAAGGGGTGTGTGTGTGTGTGTGTGTATAATCTAACAATTCATCCAGAAGGTACTGGTACAAATAAATTATGGAACAACCACAACATGAACTATTATGAAGTCATTAAAAAACATAAGGCAGAACAGCTATTTTACCAAAATGCCCTATAAGAAAAAAGATCCAAGATAACAACATACTGAGTTGAAATACTTTTTAAGTCCTCTAGCATCTAGACTCATGTAAGAAAAATTTCTGCTGTCATCTATAATCCTGGATTTTGCCTACATTCTTCTCCAGCTTTTTGCTTAGGAGCACTAAAGAGTTCATAGTATTTTCTAAAAGTAAAAATCATATATGTTTAGGGCAGGGAATACTGAACAAAGTTCCATATTGTCCTCATAATAATGTTTCTGACATTAAAGTAGTGGCGTTGATCTTGTCATTCTAAAAACATTTTCTAAGCAACTATTATGTACCAGACACTGTGCTAGCTGTGCTCGGTGTTGAAAGTACAGGAAAAAGCATATGAGTTTCATGTCTTCAAGAAGCTCAGTTTACACTTGCTGAAAGCTGGGCTGTGACACATCATTCTACTGGCAGTCATGAGTATAAGAGGCAAGAGGACCCCAGGACTGATTGTGCTAACTGTCAAAGACTTGATGCCAGGAAAGATGAATTGTTCCATTTTTTAAAAGTAACCTAACTCTGAATTTCGGGGCAAGGTATTTGAATTTTATAAACAGACTGTTCGAATTCAAGGAAACATTATTTGGGCAATTAGATTTTTACCTAAAATTTATGAGATTTTTAAAAAGGAATATAAGCAGTCATTTATGCTAGTCAGCTTTTTTGAGGTTAGAATCCACATTATTATTATTGTTCTACCACAAACTTCTAAAGAATTGCTGATCCAAACTGCTCTTTTTTTTTGGTCCTAAGCACTAATATTATCTCACAATTAGTTTTAAAAATCCTTCCAGATGAAACATTGTCTACGGACTATAGCAACAAAATTTCACTTTGCATACTCCATATAAATTTTAGGTTTATTCCCAAGTGGTTTTCTGATGCAATATTCTTGAGTATTTTCTTTAGCAATTATCACTCACTCATGTCCCTTCCTATCCCTTCTTACTATTGCCAAAATATAAAATGCAGTTGGAAACTGAAGATGCAAAAAAAGCTTTACAGGAAAAGTCTAGCCAATTTCAAATAAGAGAAGTTTATTTCCTCATCTTACATCTACTTTTCTTTGAGTGACATGTGACAGTTTAAGAGTCACCCAGAGGTGTGTGGGTTGAATGACCCATGAAAAACAGGACTGACAGAAGAATGGAAAACATTTGAGAAAACAGAATATGTATTCTTAAGAGTAGCTCCTCCTCCAAATCTTCAAATCCAGCATACGAGGTCATTATATAGTCCCTTTAAAGGTTAAGACAACATTCAGTACCATAGAAATACTGTATTTAACACTATTTTCTAAAAGTAAAAATCACGTATGTTTAGGGGAGGGAATATTAAACAAAGTTCCGTATTTTCCTCATAATAGTATCTTTCTAAAAACATATGTGTCCTAACTCTACTGGATCATACATATTTACATGTAACAGACAAACATTCTTGAAAAAAGTCTGGAAAAAGACTTTAAAAATATTTCTTCATAAGCACAGTGTTTTAAAAAATTCTTTTAACACTAGGAGAACATTTTTGTTTTTTAAATGAATAAACTATAGGTACAATGAACAGCTCATTGTGCCTATGGGGCTCTGGGATTAAGATGGCAAAGGGCATTTCAGCACTGGAGGTACTTTTCTGAAAGATCTGGAAACATAGACTAAAGTACGGCCAGTGGTCATAACAGGTAAAAACAACATAGGAAGAGGTTCTCCTTGTAAATCCTCCTCCTCTGATAAAGCAGATGAAGGGTATGCTGAAGAATCCTTTATTGCTAAGTCAGTATTTAAGCACCCAGTTGGCATTAACTTATACCATTTAATGTAAATCAATTTATTCGGGCTAACTTGACAGAAAGATCCCTAGGACAATGACTGTCTTCTCTGTTCTGCAGAAGACAAATGGAAGCTATTTTTTAAAAAATGAACCTTCCACCCTGACTCTGGGGCTAGAGTAGCTTCACTCCTAAGGCATAGATCTTCTGGGTCTCAAAGGAGTCCCCACAGTTGTTCAGTGAGGTCTCCCCGCTCTGGATGACCAGAATTTCTGTTTCCAGGACACTGTATAACCTCTGGAATTTCCGTTCAGCACAAAACTTCAGCAGTTTTTATGCGCTGGCATTATGAAGCCTTGGCCTACAAATGTGCACCTTGATATCTGGTCAAAGACCTATTTGCAAAAAACAAACAAGACTTCTACTTTTAGCTATGACGGTGTAATTGGTACCAGAGTACTTTTCCCACCATGAACAACTATAAAACTGGGTGAAATATATTTGGTGACTAATTTTAGATGTTAGACAACTGGCAGTGCAGGACTATGATTCTAGAGAGAGGGGAACTACATAAGTTGAGCCTCCACAATTGCCCACAATCTCTTTCTGAATAGACTTTATAGACTGTGGCACAGGGAGGTGGCAGAAGCAGATCACAGTTTTACTGAGCTGGGGAAGCAGAGACTGGAGTTCAAGATTGCTGAAGTGACTGAAATTTTAAGAGTAGTATACCAGAGGGAATGGAGCTTGGAAGAGCAGAACTCCAGAAATCTGTATGAGGCCCCTAATGTATCTAGCTAAATACTAAGCTACATATACCCAGGGCACCAGGACAAGACTCTACAAACCAGGCAAAGAACAGCTGTCTGGAGGTTTGAGGCTATACAGAGATTCCTGTGATTGCAGAGCTGGGAGACATAGGATGTTCTACCAGTCACAGTGGGGAGACCTCACTGATCACCCAGATACTCTGTTGATACCTCAGAAAGGCCAGAGCTTAGAAGTGGGGCTACTCTAGTCCTAGAGTAAGGGCTACTCTATACCCACCCTAACAAACTCTATAAAACAATCCTTTCCAGACTGGTTCACTGGTATACTTTACCAAACATTTAAGGAAAAAAATCATACCAATTCTCTACAATCTTTTGCAGAAGGTAAAAGCAGCTTTATTCATAATTGCCGAAACTTAGAAGCAACCAAGATGTTCTTCAGCAGGTGAATGAATAAATAACTGTGGTACAACCAGACAATGGAATATTATTCAATACTAAAAAGAAATGTGCTTTCAAGCCATGGAAAGACATAGAGGAACCTTAAATAATATTATTACTATATCAAAAGAAGCCAATCTAAAAAGGCTGTGTACTGTATGATTCCAACTCTGTGACATTCTGGAAAAGGCAAAACTATGCAGACAATAAAAAGATCAGTGGTTGCCTGGGGTCAGAGAGGAGGGAGGAAGGGATTAGCATAGCTCAGAGTATCTTTAGGGTAGTAAAACTGTTCTGTATGATACTATAATGGTGGATCCATATCATTATACATTTGTCAAAATCCATAGACTGTACAACACCAAGAATAAACCTCAATATAACTATGAACTTCGGGTGATAATGATGTGTCAATATAGGTTCACTGAATGTAACAAATGTATCACTCCAGTGTGGGATGCTGATAGTGGGGGAGACTGTGCATATGTGGGGATGAGGGGTAATGGAAACTCTGTCTTTCCACTCAATTTTGTTGTAAACCTAAAGACCGTTCTTAAAAAAAGTTTAAAGTTTATTTAAGATGACATAATAATCCTTGCAAGATTCAATCTGATCTGATAATAAATTAACTGATTGCCAGAACAAAATTCAGCACTCTAAAAGAAGACAAAACTTGCACTCCCAAGAACATAACATCCACAATGTCCACCATATAATAAAAAAATAACTAGGCACAGAAAGAAGCAGACAAATATGACCCATAACAGAGTGAAAGTGAAGAACAGTCAGTGAATAGGAACCAATGTAGGATAACCCAGATGTTGAAAATAGCAGATAAGAACTTTAAAGCACTTAAAGGAAAACAAGGTCATAAATGAATAGATGGGAAAAAAAATAGCAGCAGAGAAATGGAAGCTATAATAAATAACAAATGGAAATTCCAGATCTGACAATATAGTATCTGAAATGAAAAATTTACTGGAAGGGTTTAACAGCAGCTTAGAGATGAGTAGAAGAAAGGGTCAGTGAACATGAAGAGAGAGCCAACAGAAATTATCCTTTCTAAAGAACAGCGATAAAACAGAGAGGGGGGACAAAGGCAGAGCCATAGTGACCTGTGAGACAATATCAAAATATCTAAATATGTGTAATCAGAGAAGAGAGAATAGGGTAGAAAAATATTTGAAGAAGTAGTGACTAAAATTTCCCCAATATTTTGAAAAACAATGTATAGATCCAAGAAGCTCAGTGAACTCCAAAAAGGATAAATACAAAGAAAACCACACTTAGGAATATTAGAGTCAAACTGCTGGAAAACAAATATAAGGAGAAAATCACGAAAGCAGGCAGAAAGAAAGAACACATTGCATGTGGAGGAACAACAATATGAGAAATGGCTAACTTCTTATCTGAAACAACAGCGGTCAAGAGATAATGAAATGACATCTTTAAATGTTGCATTAAAAAACAAAAATAAAACAAACATCCTGTCAACCCCAAATCCTGCATCTTTCAAAGATGAAGGAAAAATAAAGGCATTTTCAGGTAAATGAGAACTCCCAGCCAACAGACCAACACTACAAAAAATGTTAGAGAGAATTCTTCAGGCTAAAGAAAATTGATACCAGATGGTAAATGGTAAGTATGTCGATAAATATGTGACTATGCACATGTGCATGTGTGTGTATATGTATCCTAATTTTACTTAAAAGACATATGACCATTTAAAGCAAAAATTATAGCACTATACTTTGGGATTTATATATATGAAAACAATCACACAAAGAATGGAGGGTAGTGAGGTGGTATAATATTAACTCAGACTGTGAAAAGGTAAGAATATAAATTGTAATCCCTAGAGTAACCACTAAAAAAAAAAAAAAAAAGCATGAAACTCTAGGTGAAAAGTCCATAGAAGAATTAAAATGGAAAGCTAAAAATTATTTAATATTTTTTTGGCCAAAATAAGGCAGAAAAGGAAAAACACAGGAAAGAAAAGCAGATGGGGCAAATAAGAAAAGAAACAACAAAATTGTAGACCTTAATTCAACTATATTAATACTTATATTAAATGTTAATGATATAAATGCTTCAATTAAAAGGCAAAGATTGTCAATCAAGATATAACTATACACTGTCCCAAAGAGACACAGTAAATACAAACAAATGGGTTACAATTAAAAGAATGGAAAAAAATGTATCATGCAAACATTAAGACTACAAAGACTAAAGCAGCTATATTAATATAAAACAAAACAGAGAAAGTGTGTATTACCTAATCACTTCAAGAGCTTCAAAACACTTGCAGCAATTCAACTGCTAAATGTCTACCTAAGGGAAAATTTTATAATATGGCCCTCCCAAATCTTATACAAGGATGTCTATAGCATTTTTATTCATTAATAGTCAAAAACTAGGAACAGCCTAGGTGGCCATCAATAGAAGAAAGGATTTTAAAATGTGTATTTTCATAAAATGGAATGCTATTCTGCAACAAAAAAGAACAAATTGCTGATACATATAAAAACATGGATGAATTGAAAGAACTTGGGTGCAATAGGATACAAATTGTATACTGTTATTTATGCAAAATTCTAGAGCACACAAAACTAATGTGTGCTGAAAAATATCAGAACAGTGCTCTGTGTGTGGGAAGGGGCAGGAGTGAACTTTCTGGGATGATAGAAATGCTCTACATTTTCAAAGATGTGGGTTATGCATTTGTCAAAACTCATTGCAGTGTATCACTTTGCTCTTTTCTGTATGTAAATGATAACTTAAAAAAAACTATAAATAAACAAAAATCCAACCTAAGTTTCTGAACTAGAAACTAATTAGACCAGATAATCATTTTAGGAGGGATTGGTGATACCTTAACTATAGATCTCTCTCAGGATTCATAACTCTAGAGCAGGTATCTGGGGTTTTTGTTCTTTGGAATCTGATAGAAGAGGTCCTCCCAAGGTGGCTCACCTCCTGAACCCAAAAGGTATTTCTATATACAGTAATTTTCAAAGCCAGAATCATTCTCAGCATAGTTTTAGTAGACCACATGGGAACTTAGTTAATGAAAAAAAGCATGCAGTTAAATGGCTCAAGCATGCTAGTTAGCTGCTTGTTTGGCTATCATTCCATAATTATTAACATAAGATACTGATCTTGCCTTAAGAAGTTTCCCATGATGACTAAAATTTAAACAAAATGTATAATTCTTCATGAATCACGAAGCTAAAAAATGAGTCTTTTCATATGCTATCATAACAGCCCAGGGTTTAAATTTTAATCTAGTCAGGCTTTCATTCCGTCTTCTAGTAGGTGCTCCTATGTCCCCTAGTGGATAGAGGTCGACATGGTGGAAGAAAGACAGGGGCAATACTGGCTAAGTAAAGGTCCATAAATCCTAAATGTCTGCCTTGCCCACAGACTTTTCCAAACCAGTGCCTCACACCATCTAATATACTGTAAACAAAGAAAAACATTAACACATCTAACTTAAGCCACACTTATCTGTCCCATGTGTGGTCATGTACAGGGCCTGGGCTAAAACATAATCCTGGCTTATGACATATGCACGAACAAATGCATACCAATTAGCTAGACATTTTGACCTAACATAATACAAAGGAGTCAACATTTCCACTGTAAATCTCTATTTTTATAGATTTATAGCTTAGTCATAAACATGGACTTCAGAAAAATTTAGGCTGCAAAGATTAGCCACAAGAGGGAAATTTCCCTTCTAATAAATTAAAACACGGTGTGTAGAAAGTCTGATCTGCATCTATTGTTTGTATGGTCCATATATGAGAGAGGGAGAGAAATCCTTCTGCACAGAAATTCTGACAGCCTGGTGTTTAAACTTTGGGGGTGAGGGACAGGGGTTAGCATTAAAAGGAGGTACTAATGCAAAGTAACAAAAAAGGTTTTTTCCTGCCCAAATGGTAGAAACTAGGTTCCTTGTTAATATTTAATTAATAAGTTCTAAAGATACTTTTTCTCTCCCCAAATACACATACATATACTCATTCGTGGCCACACATGCCGCCAGATATGAACTGGCTTCCGGTCCAGTAATATTACACAGTAACTTTTCCCCAGTCACACCTGAGGCTGACACCACCAGCACAGGATCCACATCAATGTGTGTCCACGGGGGTAGAAGGTTAATACGGTAGGTAAGGTTCCCTTTTGTTGGCAAGTCCCTTGCCTCTACACGACTGTGACAACAGAGAGCCCAGGGCGCCACGGAACGTGAAATGATTACTCTACACCTGGCCTCCTGCACTGGTGGGAGTGAAGACAGGGATCCAAAACTCTGCCCCCCACACCACTCTTAACCCCACTGCCTATTTTATTTTTTTATCCATAGTACTTATTATCATCTCCTTCACACAGGTTTGTTGTGTGTATAAGTTAATAAATATTTATGTGTTGCTCATTGCTGTATCTTAGCACATAGTAGGCACTCACTGTTTCAATGTGTATTTCCTTGAAAACTGGTTTAATTGAGGATCTCTGTGTGAGTTTTCTGGCCATTTAGGCTTTTCTCTGCATTCCCACTTCTTAACACCATGCTTCTCTTAACACATGGTAGGTACTCAATAAATTACAACTTAATTGGATAAAGGGAGGAACACCAGGGGCAAATTTCTAGCAGTTTTGCTTTTGGATTCTTCTTGCTGAAGTTGGGAATTTGGTTTAAGAAAAAAGAGTTACCTTAAAAAGAGATATTAGTGACATGGAATTGCTTGAGGGCATTACAGCAGTACAATTTAAATTCATATTATAGAAAAACTTTTTTAGCAGGAATCAATCAACAGCAAGCTCAGAAGGTGATATTTTAAAATGAAAATCTAAGATGCCCTAACATAACATGTTAAGACTGACCATGGCCACAGGCTCTCTCACTCCAAGCCACCAAATCCTCTGGCAAATAGTTTCTGGTAGGTTTCTAGGTCAATAAAGAGTCCTGTTAACTCAGACCTTATTCATAGACTAATCGCTGATGCTTCTAATTAGAAAAGCTTAAGTATTTATTTTCCTGGGAATTGAGTTAAACTTAAGCTTCTGTCATTTTGAACATGAGCTAAAGTACAAGCAACCTGTCACGTAATAAAAGAAGACCAAAGAAGCTGGAAGATTTGGACCCAGAATGCAAAGAAACACTTAGGAAGAAAGTCCTGACTCACCAGCTCCCAGATCAAGACTTGTGAGACTCATTTATGGGAATCCATTTATTTACCATAGACAATCTCATAGTCAACATGATTAGAAACTGATTAGGCACCTCTAGCAGAAAGGCCAAAAAGCATACCTCGATACATACCTTGAAACAGCTAATGGGTTTGGGGAAGAAAATACTTTTTGATATGAAAATGTTGCATTTAGACATAATCTTTTCTTTAAAGCTCAGTGTAGTATAATGACTCATTTCCCCAAAATATCTGTATGAGTCATGGCAGAATTGGGCAAAATCAAACCCATTTGACCCACAGAGTAACTAGGCCATGGACAAGGGTTAAAGTTAAAGAAAATACAAATTAGAGAATTCTAAAATTTAGAAGTGGGAGACAGATGTTCCTAACTCCTCTTTACCAAGGAAAGAATTCTAGGGCCTAAGAACTAAACACTGGTTCTTATAGGATCAGCTATGCAAGCAAGACCAGAGTGCAAATAATTCATCTTATTCATTCCTCAAACCACCAAGGGGAATATTCTGTTGGAGTAAATCTCAGTTTAGAACTGACAGTTTATTTTAAATAAACTGGGTTTTAAAGTGAATTAGCAACTTATTTCCATTTTAGTATGCAAGTTTTTTTTTTTTCCTGATATTGAGAAGAAATGGGAGGGAAAGGTGGTCCAGCTGTCTTCTTTACGTGCCTCCCTTTTATAATATTCTAACAAAACTTCTTTCCTTCTCTTTGAGGCAGGAGTGTCTTTTGTCCATAAGAGTAGGTTTGTAATAAATATCTGCTGTTTTGAATGGAAAACTTCAGAATCAACTAAAGTCCCCCATTCCAATGGGAAGAAGTAGTAAGTTTCACTCTCTTTAAAAGTCACTTTGACCCAGGTTACACTTAAGAGAAAACCAACACTTTATCATTAATTACTGTAGCAGACAGACCCTGAGGTGACCTCCATGATATTCACCTCCTCTTGTTCACTCGTTGTGTAATCCCCTCACCTTGAGTGTGAGCAAGACCTGTGACATGCTTCTAGGCTGTGGAATATGGCAGCGGTGATAGGCTGTCACTCCAGTGATTAGGTTACATTATAGAGGAAAGGTGATTCTCCTAATGTCTTGATGAAATAAGCAGTCATGCTGAAGAAGCCCATGTGGAAAGGAACTGTGAGTGACCTCTAGAACCTGACAGCGGGCTACAGTCAGCAGCTAGTAAAAAGCTGGGGATCTCAGTCACTCAGCCAGGCAATGAATTCTGCCAACACCGCGAATGAGCTTAGAAATGCCCTGAATAGACTCAAAGCAAGCAAATACAAAATAAACTTTCTATAAGAATTCATTCATTCATTCAATAAACATTACAAATGTTTACTGAGTGTCTACTTTGTACCTGGCCTTGTTCTAATTAATGAGAGTACAGCAGCAAACAGATAGATAGCACATATCGTTAAATAAACAAATAAAAATTATAACTTGTGATAAATGCTATATAGGAAATAAACAGAGTAACATGATAGGTCAAGGAGTTAAAGGTGGCTACCTGGGTGACTGGAAATTTACTCTTTAAAGAAATATATTAAAACTGACACTTGAGGAATGAGAAGGAGCCAGTCATGGAAAGAGCCAGAGAGATTATTCTAGGGTGAAAAAAAACAAGTGCAAAGGCCCTGAGGTGGGAACAAACTACAGTGTTCATGAAAGGAGGGCAGTATGGCCAGAAAACAATGAGGATGGCAAAAGTGGTCAGAAATAAGGCTGGAGAAGCAGACAAGGATCATATAGGTCCCATGGCAAGGAGTTAGAATTTTATTCTAACTACAATGAGAACAGAGACAGGATCTGACACACATTTTCAAAAAAGCATGCTACAGAACATGGATTGAAAAAAGACAAAAGTGGAAACAGGGAGTCCTGGTAAGAGACTTTTCAGTGTATCCAGAGGGAGATGGCGGTTGTCTAGAGTCAGGTGGCTGGGGTGGAAAGAGGTGGATGAAATTAATATTGGGGGTGAGAAAGCAAAAAAAGCGAGACTCAAGGATTTTAATAAAAGTGATTTTTAAAAAATGAGAACAGGTTTGTAGCTTTACTATTTGGGTGGATGATGATGCCATTATAGAAACAGGGTAAGATGAAAGAGAAACAGGTTAGTGGTTTTCGTTTCAAATTTGGAGGAGGCAGGGAGGTTAGTAGAGGGACGACAAGAGTTCTTTGCTAGACACATTAAGTTTGAGAGGTCTACTAGACCTCCAAATTGAGAGCTCCCGTTGGTGGGTGGATATATGAAGTTTGGAGTTCAGGGGAGAGATCTGTGGTGAAGCATTCTAAGTATAAACTGTCTGGCACGCAAATGGGAGGAACATAATAAACATAGAAAACCTTGAGAGGGAGGCAGAGTGTAGGGAGAGGATCTGGCAACATCAAGGAACAGAAGTGGAAATGTGCATATTGTAAACAGCTAAATAAACAAAAACCTTTTGCAGTTCCTATATGCAAATAATTCTGAAATTCATCTTTAAAAAAGAAGAGGAGGTCGTAACTACCTACTTGTTTTATAAGAAATGCTGCCTCCAGAATCCTTTTTATGTACATGTAGTAATTTTCATTGGGTTAGGTATGTAATCTTTAATGACAGGTACTTCATAAGTAAATGTCTGTGACAGGGTTGAATTTTCATAATTTGGTGCAGTTGTTATTACCACAAGGGAACAAAATACAAAGTGTCACAGAGAAGCCATACTAAGCTGTCAAAGTTCTTCAAAATCCTTGTACAAGAAAACCCATTTTATAGTAATAACACCGGAAAATATTTATATTGGGTACTATAATATGTATCGGGAATTTTACAATGCTAACTTAATTCATCCTCACAACCCTGTGGTTGTTATTATTGTTACATTATTATTTCCATTTTACAGAAGAGGAAACAGGCACAGAGAGGTTAAGTAAGTTGCCCAATGTCACACTGCTAGGGTATAGTTGAATGCAAAGGGTCTATCTCTTGAGCTGGAGCTCTAAACACCATGCCCCCCTGTTTCGCATAAGTAGTATCAGTTGATCTAGCAATGCAAATTCCAGCTCTCTTACTTCGGTTGCAAAAAACCCCCACTGACTTCAGCTATTTTATTTTTTAAGGGAAAGTTTTGTATCAATCAGGAATACATTTTTTTTTGCTTATAAGATATTTTCTCTTCATTCATAAGGCTTATCATGATGAAAAATGTTCTGACAAAACAGACATGTTTTTAAAATTCTGTATCACATTGTTCTTATTACAAATCTTATATAAATGGTAACAGTGTCTATGCATAACAGAAAAAAAAGGAGATTTCTGAAGAAACATGGCAACTTGCTTTGACAGGACACTAGTCTTTTCTATCATGAAACTATAATTTACTTTCTCCTTTTCACTTTCCCTCTAATTTTTCTATCCTTCTGTCACTAAGAAGGATCCACTGCAGCATTTTACTTGACAGACTGAAAATAATTATGATTTGTCACCTAACCAGCTCAGCTATGAATGACAGATGCAAATCTCTCTCAAAGAAAACTTTGAGACATTTCCATTCCTGCTTGGTTCCTTCACAGTAGCAGCACAGTAAGTACAGAGGTTGGGACATAAGTATCCACAAGTCAGAGTCAGAGGAAAAGGAGTATGTTCCAGCCACCAGCAGTTTTCCTTCTTTCTCCTGGGTTACGATATTAGTCCTGATCAAGTTCCAATTTTGATTGTAAACAATTGCATTTTTCAAAATGGAAAAAGCAAAGATTTTATTGATTACCCACCTCCCTTCTGTTGGCAAACAGTGAAGGAGAAAAGAATGACATCCAAAGGTCTTCCATTGGAATCTCAAAATTTTAGAACTGGAAAGGTTTATAAGAGATCATATGTAGTATAACCCATCAATTCACAGATGAGAAAATCTAAACCCAGATGAACTTTATCTGTTAATATACCTCTACCACGAAAAATAACTACAACCTGAGTTTCCTCAGTTTGGTGTTTCTATAGCCATGCCTCAAAAGACAACACATTTTCCTTTATTCAGCAAACACCTGAGGACACAAAAAAAAGCAAAGCTGAAAGCTACGAATAGAAACACAGTATGATGAAATACCATGGTTCCCTAATATCAGTTCATGACAAAGTTTTCAGTGATCAACAACAAAGTGAGAAAAAGAATAATGTGAAAGTTTTTCAACAAGATCAACTTATTCAATCTAAGCAACTGTCCTTTACTATAGAATTATGACTTTCTTACTGTTTTGGTACTAAAATAGTCTGTTCCCTTTTCCTTGTGTGTGATAAGGAAAAAATTTGGAAACATGTCAGCTCTCCACAACTCTACTACATTAGTTATCTACTGCTGTGTAACAAATTACTCCCAAATCTAGCAGCTTAAAGCAACAAACTTTTATTATCTCACACAGTTTCTGAGGGTCAGGAGTCCAGGAGCAGCTTAGCTGGGTAGTTTTGACTCTCAATGAGAGTTCTTGATGTGGTTGCAGTCAAGATGTCAGCTGGGGCTGAAATCATCTGAAGACCTGAGTGGGTTGAAGGATCCGTTCCTAAGATGCTCATTCATGTCATTGTTGGCAGAAGGCCTGAGTTCCTCATATGCTGTTGGCCAGAGGCCTCAATTCCTCTCCATATGAGTATCTACCAGGGCTGCTTATGACATGGAAGTTGGCTTCCCCCACAGGAAGTGATCCAAGGAACGAAAGCATCCAAGACAGAACTACAGTGTCTTTTATAACTTAGTCTCAGGAGTGACATACCATTCCGTCTGCCATATCCTACGGTCACAAAGACCAGTACAACACAGGAAGAGACTACACCAGATTGTTAGTACCAAGAGGCAGGGATTATTGAGGGCCATCTTGGAGACAGGCTACCAGAACCACAGATGTTTTAAAAAATTATTTTATCAGGCCCTGAAATCAAAAGTACAGAAACTGTCTGGAGTAGAAAGGACATAAAAGTTAAAAGATCAGGGACTTCCCTGGTGGCACAGTGGTTAAGAATCCGCCTGCCAATGCAGGGGACACGGGTTCGAGCCCAGGTCCAGGAGGATCCCAACATGCCACGGAGCAACTAAGCCCGTGGGCCACAACTACTGAGCCTGCACTCTAGAGCCCATGAGCCACAACTACTGAAGCCCACATGCCTAGAGCCCATGCTCCGCAGCAAGAGAAGGCACCGCAATGAGAAGCCCACACACCTCAGTGAAGAGTAGCCCCCGCTCGCCATAACTAGAGAAAGCCCATGTGCAGCAACACAGACCCAACACAGCCAAAAATAAAATAAATTTATGTTTAAAAAAAGTTAAAAGGTCATTGCTCCAGTTGTAAGTAAAACACTAGCTAGTGATAGATAAATCACCTAATTTTTTAGGCTTCAGTTTCCTCAGACACTAAGGGGTTTGGGTTTGACAGTCCTTAGATAACTTTCAGTGCTAACAGACTACAATTCTACACTAGGAATGATGATGATGATGATGACGATGACAATGACAAAGACTATGACAAACTTGATAACTTGCCCCAAATCAGTAGGCTAGTAAATGGTAAAGCCAAAATTTGAACTCAGGCAGCTGGACTGCAGAGCCTATGCTATCCTAACCTTAGGAAACAAATGAGAATGAAAGGTAATGAGGAAGACCAAGCAAGTCACAGAACATCTTTTTTTTTTTTTTTTTTTGGTACGTGGGCCTCACTGTTGTGGCCTCTCCCATTGCGGAGCACAGGCTCCAGACGCACAGGCTCAGCAGCCATGGCTCACGGGCCCAGCCACTCCGTGGCATGTGGGATCTTCCCGGACCGGGGCACAAACTCGTGTCCCCTGCATCGGCAGGCAGACTCTCAACCACTGCGCCATCAGGGAAGCCCTCACATAACATCTTGCTGCCTTACTCTCATCAACTGTAAAAAGGAGAGGGTAATATCAGCCTATCCCTATTAAGTACTTCATAAACACTAATTAACTATTTTATTATTATTGACTTAGGATAATGTAATGTAACAGCCCACTCTAAGAAACCTGTATTCAAATAAACTTGTAATAAAATAATGCTTCTTGTAATGTGAAATTTCCATTGTAAAATCATCGTGCTTACTATATTGTTATGGTATCACTTCCAGACGACTTTGGTAAAGAACACCGACAGTCAGGAAACCTTCTGGCAGGCTTACAATGGAGGTGGGGTAGTGGTAATTTTTAATCTTAGTGTTTTTCTTTCCTGTACATTCCTTTCTTCTTTTTCCTAACCTAAGAACTACTTTTAATTTCGCAGGGAAACTTTATAATAGCTTAGATTTTAACGAATCCTTTTTTTCCAGTTAATATGTTTTTTGAGAAAATATCAAAAATTATGCAAATAAATGGACCAAAGACCATACTATAATGGTTTAAAGTTCTTATCTTTCTCTTTTAGTTAAAATAATAATAATAATATACATATGCTAACTGGAATTATATTGAGAATAATTTCAGTTATGTTTTTTCTATATTTCCTTTGATTGTCCTTCTCAGTTCCCCAAATACTAATGCACCAGAAACAGAAACTACTGGGGGAACTCCTTTGGTACCAGTAAGAAACAAGGAAAATCTACAACTCTGTGATTGTTTCGTGTTCAGTAAAGGCAACCTTCTGGCATGAAAGCGAGGCCAGAAGTCAGTAGAAAAAACGAAGTGAAATTTCTCAGAAACCTTGCCAGGGGATGAACATGAAAAATGGGGGCAAAATAACGCTGTTAACGTTGCTCTCCATTTTAGGAACTCAAGGAAGACAAGAGGCATCTCAGGAATACTAGACAATGTTTCCCTTGCTTTTAACTAAGATAGTAGGAAAAAGCATTTAAGGTTTCAGGCATTCAAGAGTGACAACTGTCTTTCAGTTAGCTGGAAAGAACTTGAAAAAAACAGTTGTTGGAATAAATGGAATGTGCCTTGGCTTCTGTGGTCAAAATTTCTGAGACTCAGCTGAAACAAGATTCTGGCTTAAGACTTATATGGTTTTCATCACCCTATAAACATTAACATTATTGATGCAGATCCGTCGCTTGAAATATTTTACCCATATCCTCTACTGCAAGGAATTTTCTTTTTACCCATTCATCTCTAGTGACAAATTTGTGGCACTTACAAATTTAAAAGGCTGTCAGAATCTAATAATGAAATCTGGGGGAAGTCATGTGGGGGGCACAGATCAGAAAGAACCAAAATTAATTTCAGAGGATTTACTACACAGGTTAAGGGTCACAATGAGGTGAGTTTCTCTGTACAATGTGAAATCTACAGAAGCAATACCTTCCTAGAAGTAAAGAAAAAGTAGAAAAGGAATTAGTGCTAGTCAAGCCAATGCATGAAGTTAGAAACACATTACAGAAACCAACGCATAGATGGCACAGAAAACCGTATGTTGTCAGTGACTTAAATCCATGCCTGGGCCCATGCTTGCTTTAATAATGGCTATTACTAAAAGTCAGACATACTTTTCAATTATTGATAACTCACCTAGGAAACTTTTCCAATCTCAACAGGGATTGAATTTAAAGGCTTGAGTTCTACAACTTTTCCCCAGGAAAGTGTAACAAAAATGGAAAGGTAGTTCAAAAAGAAACAAGGACAGGGCTTTTTTCCTTTCCTAAGCCTCTGTGATGTACCTGCTATTATAGAAAGTTCAATGGCTAAGAGAACATTTTCCTCAAGGTGTCTTTCGGCAGAAGGAGGAAGTTGCAAGCTGATGCATTCATGCTGGGGACCCAGTTGAGGGGGACTTATGAGTTGCCCTAAGTCAGGCAGAACCTCTAGAGAGGCTCTGTCCTGGGATATGTCAGAGATCACATTGTATAAAACCTGGAGTGTTAATTCAAAGTTAGACTATAAAACAGTTGCCTTCTGAGAGAGGTAAGAGTTAACATGCCATAGACTGATTCCCAGCAAGCTGACTTCACACAAAAGGAGATAGCCTTCAGCACAGAATATCATGGAAGCAGTAGTCCAGTGCTTAAGACAAACCTGATAGAAAGTTGGGCTGGTGAATCAGGCCACTACTTCAAAATGTCCCCAGTGCTGGAAACGCAAGTCCTGAGTGCCCAGTCCTCTTTATCATGCCAGGGATTTGTCCCCCAACCACAAATGTCAGCTAGCATAACAAGAGTGGAGACAAAAGCTTTACTACACTGTAACACGACTGAGTCTCCCCAGGCCCTATTTATACAAGAGGAGGAAATGATCCTTGCCTACTCCTTAAACCTAAAATCTCACAGCCTAGAGACTGGGAATCCTTTTCTCGAGTCTGAGTTTTCAAATGTGTGGTCTGGTCCTTTGAAATTCTTGTGTACAGTCCTCAAATGCAAGAGGCTAGGAGGCAATAGTTGCTTCAAAGCTCTGGTGAGTACGCTGGTCAGGTCATTAAGGCTTGTTTGCTGCACACCTGTTTTAGTTTCACAGGGCTACCGAAAAAAATTACGAAAAACTGCGTGGCTTAAACCAACAGAAATTTATTCTCTCACAGTTGTGGAGTGTAGAAGTCCAAAATCAAGATGCTGGCAGCTGGTTCCCTCTGGAAACTCTGAGGGACAATCTGTTCCATGCCTCTCTCCTAGCTTCCAGCATTGCCGGCAACGTTTGGCATTCCTTGGCTTGCAGCTGCATCACTTCACATTCTATCTCCACCTTCACATGGTGTTCTCTCTGTGTGTCTGTTTTCTCTGCTTACAAGGACACCAGTTGTTGGAATAGGGCCCACCCCAACCCAGTATGACCTCATCTTAACTAATTATACCTACAAGGATCCTATTTCCAAATAAGGCCACATTCTGAAGTCCTGGGTAGACATGAATTTTGAGGAGACGCTACTCAACCCAGTCCACCTCCAAATTCACCAAAAGCAGCATCCAAAATATTTATTCCATCTTTCCAGCCAAATATTTACTTCTTCTCTCACCAAGAAAGAAAAAATTGCAGGGTTCTTCACTAAAGAAAGTAAAAAGTTTGCCCCAAGGAAAAAGTCTTCTGAAATGTGGCGTGTACACATTCCTCAGTTTAAGAATAGCTACCTCCCCTCAAGAAATCATGATAAAGCAAAACCTGCTAATAAAACAAACTCTACCTGCATATAGCAAAGTTCCATTCAGTTCTATGCGGTCATATCCTTACACAGGAAGAGATCACCAAGGTTCTCCCAAGAAACTGAAAAAGTCTCTGTCCTAAGAGATATCAAGGTAACAAACAGAAAAATAAATGACCAAAAAAAAAAAAAAAAAAAAAAAAAAGCAGGAGAAATGGGGATAGAGGGGAAAATCTCTTTGGTTTGTATTCTTAGGAAAAAGTATTATAGCTAAAAAAAAAAAGAACAAAAAATAAGAACATAATGTTATGTAAAAAGGGAATTAGAGATCAAGAAAACATTTTTTAGAAGTTAAAAATGATTACCAAAATGAAAATTTTAAAATAAAATGACTAGAAGATAAAATTGAGGGCTCCACCAGAGCAAAGACAATGACAAAAATCAAGAGCTGAAAATTTTAGAAAAGAGAGACAGAGAGGTTCCACCTAAGAGGTCCCATTCCTACCTTAATAGAATTAGAGAAAACAAAGGACAAGAAATCAAATACAGAACACAAGGTATTTTCCCAGAGTGGAAGGACATCTTCAGAATATAAAGGTACAAGAGGCATCCAGCCCAAAGAATGGAAAAAGACAAGCACTCATGCTTGTAAAGGAAGATGCAAAAAACAGGTCACTCTCAAAGAAATCAGACTCAGATCACCACCAATACCACCAGATGATAGAAGACAATAGAATGGATGCAATATAGTCTCTGAAGAAAAATTATCTCAACCACCTAAAATTATACACCCTGTGAAAATATTATTCAAGTGTAAGAATAAGATACCTTTTCGACATGCACAGACTCAGAACATTTACCGCTTACACACCTCTAAGTTACCCATCGGTGGTAGGATTTCACTTGCTGCTGTCTTCTTTTCTAACTTTCCATGTACTACTAGTATAGTACGTGTATTCATGATCAAAGTATTTATAAAGTTATAAATTATGATAAAATTATCAAGACATTTATAAATGTATTTGTTATATTTATTATAAAAGTACTTGCTTAATGAACACCCTTTCCCTAAAGAGTTTAAAGCAGAGGTTACTTCTGCGATTTTCTTCCTTTTCCCATCACTCGTAAATAATTTTTAAATGGCACATCACGTTCCCTAAATGGGATTCAGATATAAAAGTTAAGTGACTTAACCCTCATGAGATTATTACACATTCTGGAGAGCATATATTTTTTGTTCCATATAGAAACCAATTTTTTACCTCTAATCAGAATCCCCCACGTTGGTTTCTTTTGTCAAAAGAAAACCAAAGGGTAAAACAAAACATATTTAAGATATTAGGCATTAGGCATATAGTACTATGAAAGGTGTATATCAAAGTATTTAACAGAGAGCTTTGTTTTTATAACTTAGATGGTTATTGTAGGGGTTATGTTATGTTCCTGAATATGTTATGTAATAGAAACTGAGTATATCAGAATTAACATATTTGAAGTCAACATAATTTTATGAGAAATAGGTATACTATTCCTTAGTATAAAGAACGTTTATACCAAGTTTTCATGGTATACACCAGTATTTCCTCCCTATATCTTAACACATAATGTACAATTACAAACTAAAAATGAATTAACATGGTTTATTGTTTAATAAAGTATCAAGAATAATACTAAAAACCCTTTCTCCATTCATGCATAATCAAGAATGGCAATTGTTACTGTAGAGTTCTCTCCTCAACAGTATAAACAGGATGGTTAAAGATTTGCAGTGATGCTAAAGTATAATCATTATGCATACAACTTAACTATTAATGGCACTGACTTTGAATCCAAGTAGACTTAGCTTCAAATCTTGCCTCTATTACTAGCAGATGCTTAACCTCTTTGAGTTTCAGTTGTTTCATCATTAAGTTTGGGGGGGAGGACTTCCCTGGTGGCACAGTGGTTAAGAATCCCCCTGCCAATGCAGGGGACACGGGTTCGAGCTCTGGTCTTGGAAGATCCCACATGCTGCTGAGCAACTAAGCCTGTGCGCCACAACTACGGAGCCTGCGCTCTAGAGCCCGCGAGCCACAACTACTGAGCGTGCACCCCAACTACTGAAGCCTGCGCGCCCTAGAAACTGTGCTCTGCAACAAGGGAAGCCACCACAATGAGCAGCCCGCGCACCACAACGAAGAGTAGCTCCCACACGCAACTAGAGAAAGCCCGTGCACAGCAACAAAGACCCAACACAGCCAAAAATAAATAAATAAATAAAAAAGATGGGGGAGAAATAGCACCTAGCCTTGTAGAACGGTGAAGATTAGATTACATGATTAATTTAAGTTTTATTATAAGACTGGCACATACTAAGGGCTCAACAAATGGTAACTTATGATCAACATCATCACCACTACCACTGTTATCAAGTGCTGGGTGAGCAAAACCAAAAACAAAACCCAAGCACTGAAGTGGACCTTCTACTATTGACAGAAGAATTCAGCACTAGGCACAAAGCTGTACAAATAAAAACATCTGCATCTCAGAGGCCTGGGAGGTTACATAAATCTATGAATCAGGCCAGGAATGAGACAGAGATGGGTAGGGGCTGGTGGTACACTGGAGAGGATTGTGCCCTCTCTTAAAGGCATCCAAACTTAAATTATTTTAAAATTCCAGGGACTTCCCTGGTGGTCCAGTGACTAAGACTCTGCGCTCCCAATGCAGTGGACCCGGGTTCGTTACCTGCTCGGAGAACTAGATCCCAAATGCCGTGACTAAGAGTTTGCACGCCGCAACGAAGATCCTGCGTGCTGCAACTAAGAACCAGTGCAGCCAAATAAATAAATAAATAAATAAATAAATAAATAAATAAATAAATAAATAAATAAATAAATAAAAAGTTCTTTAAAAAAAGGTTAAAATAAATTCCAGTGCTAGCCAATAAAATCCTCTGCTGGTGGAATATGGCCCATAGGTGATTGCTTTTCACCTCGTGAACTACAACCATTATTCAAGCCCTCAAGCTGCACCGAAAGAAATTAGAAAACAGGATTCCTAGATTCCAATGTGTCACTACTATTTTTTTCTAAGTTTCTCATTTAATAAACCTGTTTTTCTTCCAGCGAATAAAAGTTATATGTTTTGATTATAGTAAATTAGGAAAGTGCACAGGTGCATAAAGGAGAAGAAAATAATATATGCAATCTTATCATTCAGAGCAACTCAACTTTTAGGGATTTTTCCTTCAACTTTTCCTAGGCATATTTTTCTTCCATAATACAAGTACAAATCCAGCTTTTTGATTGACTATTTGAACATTTTATTTAAGATTCTTTGGAAACAACATTAAACGATTGTAGATTATTCAATTATATAGACACGCTTTAGTTAATCCAGTCTTTTTTTTAATTGAACATTTTCCTTTTCTTTCTCAGTTCAATTATTATAGGTAATACCATAAGAATATGTTTATGCATAAAATTTTAAATTAACTTGCTTCCTTGGGATACAATCCCCAAAAAAGAATTGCTCAAAACAAAAAAGGACAATTTAAGGTCCTTTATACATAGTGTCAATCTGTACACTTAAATAGTTACAAAGGATGACATTCCTCCAAAAGGACAGAGGAATGCCTTTTTGGCTACCTGTTCACCAACTATGGGTCTATGGGTATTCTTAACACTTATGTCAAATTAAGATTCCAGAATTGTTCCTTTCACATCATCAAATTAGGGGAAAAGAATTTAAACTCATATTTAAAAAGTGATTCTGAAATTAATGCCACTATGACTTCAAAGTTATATTATTTTAGGGCTTCCCTGGTGGCACAGTGGTTGAGAGTCCGCCTGCCGGCGCAGGGGACACGGGTTCGTGCCCCGGTCCGGGAAGATCCCACGTGCCGCGGAGCGGCTAGGCCCGTGAGCCATGGCCGCTGAGCCTGCGTGTCCGGAGCCTGTGCTCCGTAACAGGAGAGGCCACAACAGTAAGAGGCCCGCGTACCGCAAAAAAAAAAAAAAAAAAAAAAAAAAAGTTATATTATTTTACTAATAATGTGTTATAATGTATTGATCCTCTGAAATCCTCTATATTAATACAAATGGATATGGTATGATTTTATTTCAATTATCTAAGTTATTGGGGAGCAAAACCAGGGTGAGATATTGAAATTTAGGGATAATAACAAAATTATCATTTTAGCCAATAATTTCAACCAATATCAACCCTGGATTTCTGTTTCAGAGCTATAAGTTAAAACACTGAATCTTACAACAACATTCTCAGAGGGCATACTGTCCAGCACTAGCTCACACTCTTGTGTATATGCTACAGCATGTAGTCTATCTACTTAAAAGTAAAGCAGCAGCAACATGCCAGCTACAGTTAATACAAACTGTATAATCATCCTGAATCAGCTATTTAAATTAAATGTGCAGGGGTGTGAGCTGAGATGGTGAAGATCAAAGCTTCATAAAAGTGATCAGGATCTATAGTGATTACCTGTCTCAGCCCCCTGTCTTAAGACAGGTGAAACCAGGTATCACGTATAGATATTCAGGGTTAATAGCTCCACATAGCACAACAAGTAGTGCCCCCAAATCTGGAAGTGAAACCAGAGTTTTCCATTTCCCAACAGATAACATGAGACACAAAAACCCCACAGGCCAAGGATGCTAAATTTTCTTATTCATCTCGTAAGACTGTTATATGAAAATCAAATACAGTAACAGCTAGGCATTTGAAAAACTAAAAATCATTACTACTAGATGTTAATAAATTATTGCATTTTGAAGCACTAATTATCAGTTAATATAATAAGAAGATACTGAATTCAAAGTTCCTTAAAGGCGGGAATCATGTATTTTGTGACTCTTATGGTTTATAGTATATTGTCCTTGAAATTGAAGGTATAATTATTTGTTAGGTAAATAAATAAATAATATTAATAAACTATATTTGTATAGTATATGCAAAATGTTTTTCAAAATATTTTCACATAATGAATGAACCTATAAGTCCTTGTAGCAACATGTTTACAAACATGTTAGATCCTCTATACTGGGAGAAACAATAGCAATATTCCTAAATTTTTTGTGCTCTGTAACATTAATTGCAAAATAAGTTCTTCTCAATTAGCATCATAAAGTAAAGCACTGTCCTAGTCCATTAGATGTTCAAGGGAGGGAACAAGGGAATGACTATATATGTCAATAAAAGCAATTATAGAACAGAAAGATGTTGGGATGAATATCCATCAAGTTAGTTTTAGAACACATAAGAAGCATCAGAGTTTTGGAGGGGGAAAAAAAAAGGCAAAAGTGCCCTATCTTGGCTGAGTAGCACTATTAAATTCAGATGCAGGGTTCTATTTAGCTTGGACAGGTCCCAGCCACAGAACAAAGTCAGTCTGTCTTAGTACCATAACTGAATTCTACAAGTTAACAGCTTTTCATGAAAAGCTGCCATTTCAAAATGTCAATCAAATCTGAGCATAAGTGGGAACTCCTGCAGAAATAACCAGCTGCAGGTTTGAAAAACATTTTTCACTGAAAGTGGAAACACAAAAGATGTTTGAATGGGATCTCTTTTCATTCCTGTAACAGTAGACGGCCATTTTCACAACATCAAGGACAGAAAACAGAGGACAAAATTGCAAATAATGTCTTGAAAGGGCTATTTGCAGGGGTGATGACTGATTCAAGTTACAAATGACAGAATTATTGGCA
The DNA here is from genome assembly GCF_964341445.2 of Mesoplodon mirus. Classification (NCBI taxonomy): domain Eukaryota; kingdom Metazoa; phylum Chordata; class Mammalia; order Artiodactyla; family Ziphiidae; genus Mesoplodon; species Mesoplodon mirus. The sequence continues at coordinate 61,787,968 of NC_138990.1, forward strand.
AATGGGAACTCATTAATATGAAATTGTTTGTTTCTCATTAACTGATCACAGTCTCAGACTATTCTTTTAATTGCACTTGAATGATTATGCCATACAGAATGAAATGTAGCCTCAAGTTTTGACATTTATTTCAACTTCTTTATAGAAATTGATGAGGGTATCACCTGACTTTATGGGGGGAAAATCCACCAATTATAGTTTATGAACAAATAAAAAAGAAACATTATTTCACTTTTCAGAATGTCAAAGATGATAAAAATACCATGCATTAATATTGCACCTTTCTTCCAAGAAAAATTCCCTTACAAGCATGATGTAATAAAGTGAAACTAAATAACAGAGTAGTAAATATGATATACTATGAGAGTTTATATAGAAAGGAGATAGGACTTACTCAGGGAGACGCACATTAGAAAATAGCTCTACAGAAGATCTGCCACCATGCTAGACCTCCAGAGGCATAAGATAGCATGAAGATTAATCAGAAAATAACTTTAAAAAATTGTTCCACAACTTGAAGAAAGTGATACAACACAAAATACCCTCCCATTTTCTCTTTTACATCACACATTTCAACAAATCTTTTTTTAAATTTGTTGGCAGCTAATAGGAGAATTCAAGTTCATAGAAATGATGACTCCTCTCAATACCAATGCAATTGTCTGTGCAGTAGAGATGATACCAATGTTGATTTTCTTTTACAGAAATGAAAGGTAAAATCAAAACTAGTTTAAAAGGCACTACCCATACCATAAGGTTCTATTAGAATTTTGGGGGCTCCCACAGTTGACCAATTTTTATCTATTTGTAAGATTTAGAGAACTTGTTTGAGTCTTGTTTATTTATTGTACCCCATATTATTGTCACTTAAATATGAAAACAAAAAAGCATTATTTAGAAATTAGACTTCCCAACCCCAAATAAATGCTACAAACTGTTCAAACCAAAAAGTGCTTTCATATGGTATGGGATAATTCAGGGACACTAGAATCTGTCTTCCTTTACTTCATAAAAAAGTTCAATTTCTCTCATTTTCAGAAATTTGGACTTTCTGTGTTCTGTTGACACAAAAGTTAACACACATCTATCCCAAATGCAGATTTATTTAATTTTAGTAGGTATGGTCTCATTAACATACTTATCTCTAGCCCAAATTGTGATTCCCTGGTTTCACTCACCTTTGTATACCTGAGAATTTCTCTTGGGCTCAGACTCAACAACAGCAAAGCCTTCAAATAAACATCTAACAATATTTGTACATAAAATTAAGCAGAGATATAATAAATCTCACTAATCTCTCAATCTTTCCAAAAGAGCTACACTCATGTTCAGCTATACACTACACACATTCTCCATTATAAAGAGAAAATACATCCTCTTTATCTGAATTTGAGTAAATGAATTCAGTTTTAACAGATGTTTCCAAATATGTGATAGTTAAACCTTGGCACAATAGTACCTTTTGCTTTACTTTAAGAACTTTTTCACTTAGTACTACAGCATCCATAGGTCTTCCTAAGAGAGCATCCAATATTTAGTTCCGAATGCTTTTAATTCTTGTGTTCAAACAGCTGTATGAGATTGTAGAGCTTGTTAAAAAAAAAAAAATTGTTGGGCGGGGGGTGGGCATGAGCTGGTAACCAGTTGTCACCCAAAGACAACAGTTACTTTTATTGGGGTATTACAAATGCAAATGGTTAATGTGGTATAAACTGTACAGTAGATTTTAGTTAGAATGTCTAAAGCTATTACACAAGGCATTCATCTGCGTTCCCTGTTTATGGGAATGAAATATGTAGTCATTTGAAGTCCACAATATGTATACTGTGTTTGTAATAACTGCAGATTTTACAAGCACATTATTCTTTCCATTAGGATTAAAACCTCACCGAATAGCAATTTGTGAAAGAATTCTAGCAGGGCCCCAAGCCCAGAACTCTGACCTCTGATGAGATGCTTGGCAGCAACAAACTCCGAGTCTAGGCAAAACATCTGGTTTGAGTTAGACTTCCTGAAAAAATAGCCCCTGTACTGGGTAAACTGGTATTCACTCAGCTTTGTATATATACTTTGACTGACTTCAACACTGCTATAGGAAAAAAGCGAGAAACAGAGAGAGAGAGAGAGACAGAGAGAGAGAGACAGATAGAAAGACAGACAGAGAGAGAGACAGAGAGACAGAAGGAGACAGAGAAAGACAGAGAGAGAAAAGTAAGACTCTACTAGAATGCTTGTCAATCACGACAGATTCCTTGGTGGCCTCTCTAGAATGAAGTTCTCTTATTAGCTAGAACAGTCTTTCTTTCCATATTCCTTGAGTATTTTTCCCCACATTATAGCATAATAAGATGTACGATAACTTCAAAGTAAGTCCAGACTTTTTATTAGCAAACACAACAATACATTACTTTTCTTTTAATCACTCCAGAGGAGGAATCACTGGTTAATTTTGACTTCACTCTGTTTACATATATGAGGGAAAAAGATAAAACAGTAATGTTTCGAGGGTTCCTATAAATTTGGTACATACTAAAGCTCCAAAAAATTAAATAACTTCTAATTAGTGTTCCTTTCTTTTAAATGATAAACTTACTGTAGTAAATGTTTACTGAGAAGAGGTTCTTTGAGTTTTTGCAAATTTAATAAAAACTTCAATTCAAAAATGATTCTACTAATATATATACTAGAGAAAAAATGCTCTGGATTAATATGGAAACATGAAACAACAATTTGGAGACAGATCATTATTTAAAGGTTCCCCTGCCCATTTTCACATTCTGATTAGCAGGTTTAGTAAGACAAATGTGGAAATCCATCCACCGCAATTAACAGTTCATTTAAACTCATCATAAAAGGGCCATTAAATGGTTTCACATTTTTATACAGACACACCATCTTCTGAAGCACACTTCTTAAACCTCAGACTGAAAATGGCCCCAAACTATGAATGGTACTAAAAAAGAAAAGGCCAGCATCTAGGTGAGCTGTTTTTTATAGCCAAAGGTTAACGTTTGGACCTAACAGAAACAGAAAAGCAGGATATTCCAACACAGTACTCCCTACCTTGACTGTGATTTGATTTGAGTTTCTAGTAAAAGCAAAAATATAACCCAATTTATCCCATTGTCAACGTGTAAGATTAAGGTCATACGGATAATGATTCGGAACATGATTTCAACTTTGAAGGACGTGGGAGAGTTCTGTCATTATCAGATGGTTGGTAAATTGCCATTTTACCTTTCTATATATCACCTTAGTTTAATTATTACCTTCGTGAATAGAAGTACAAACTAATTTAAATTTAGTCTTTTGAGAGAATAGTGTGGAACAGAATGCAAATTAATAGCTGTACATTTCTTTAGGTACAAATTTACTTTTCTGCCCAGTGGCATTGCTAGGGACCCTACTGAATAGTAACATGTTATGAAACATCAATATCTTTCTTCAACATGTATCAGCAGTCTGCAAACCCCACTTTTACCTTACTTCAGGGAGCTATTCAGGAATAACCAAGATTATTTATGCCCTGCTTAAAGATTAAAAATAAAATCTTACTGACCAAACTCAAACCAGAGTCTGCTCGAAGTTCCTCAGAACCTCATGAGACACATGCACTTGTTTGTCTACTTGCCACGAACAGCATGGTTTTTAATGTATATCACAACTATCATTCAGCAAATTATAAACTTTGTACTATCTCCACATTATACAATTTTTTAAAATTCATATTTCCACCATCAAGTCTTATCATTTCTATTATAATCAGAATCAACAAAATAATCATGGAAAATAAAAAATTTTGCTTCTCCAAGCTCTGTTTCTTGAATCCATAATATACATATATTTTAACATAAAATGTTCCTTTGCCAGCTTTGAGTAAAATACCATGTAGCCTAAGTTCAGCACTTCCTTTCTCCACACCCTTGCAGCCTTCTTTTGTACACATACCATAAATGCAACCCCTCTACATTCCTTAGCTCACTATGAACTGAAATGTTTCTCTAAGATATTCATTTTGACACAAAATAAAAGATAATAAAGAACAATGTGACAAACTTTTCATTTAAATGTACTTTTTGAGAATATACTGCAAAATAAAATGCAGATTGATAATAGCAACTTTCTGTAAACACACATTTACTTTTCCACTCAAAACAAGGATAAACTAAAGCTGTAGTATTCATTTCAGAAAGAAGGCAGAGGCATTTTTAAAAACTGTGTAAAAATGCATGCAGAATTATCATACATATTTATACATAATCACACTGCAGGTATATGGTAATAGACTTAGGGATAAAGTTTTAAAAAATAACCATTGCCTGGGATGCCTACATAAATTATATTTGAAAGCCTGCTTTCCCTTAAACCTGACTGTGAAACAATCCATATTTGGGTCAGAGCACAAACATAAATGTACATGACTTGATACCTGTAGTTTTTTCATTTTGTCTGATGATGATAAAAAATAAAATTATTATTATAATTCTGAAGGCCACTCAGACAGAGAAACCCTCCAAAGTACAGGGAAGAGGACTCCTCTGTCATCCTCCTTATGACAGAAGCAGCAAGTAAAACACTTTCTTCCTGATACAGCTTTGGAATATATGTAGTTCAATCCTGAGAGTACAGATCCAAAAACTGAGTATGACAACGAATAGCAACAGAAAATAATGGTGGTGGTTTTGTATTCTGGTAGTACTTTTATACTGGAATTAAACAGCAAATTTTCTTTCCAAAAGGCATAAAGAGCATTTCACTGCTAACTCCCCGCATTTTTTAAAGTTATGGCCACAAAGACACATTTATAAAATAAGCCCCCACTTGTTAAAACTGTAACACTACCACCATCACTAGAGTTTCACCTTAGTGACTTAAATAAATATAAATAAAGTAATAAACACTATATGTTTTACAGAGTTCTATGAACCAGCAAAAAAAAAAAAAAAAACACCTTACAAAATAACCTCCTGGCAAATGCAAAAGAAAAGCTAAATTTGGTTTGCCCATATTTTCTGAGTTCCCAGAATATAAGAAGCAGCAAGGGGAAACCTAACTTATTTAACTGAAAGACTTTTACCTATTTCATTTTCCACATTAGCCTTTCTGGAAAGCAAGGGGAAAAAAGTATTAAACAGGAAAGGATGAAAGAAGTAGAGAAGAGCAATCAATGTAATAAAAAATATCTGGGGGTTTAAAACTAGGTATCTTTCATAGTGTAGGTTTTAAGATGACCTTGATGGAAATCTTTCTATTGACTGGGGTTAAATATTGAAAATAAGCTCTATAAGAATCAGACATGATGGCTTGCTATCCTAAGTGGTCAAAATGTTCAGCAAGTAAGTTACTCGCTTTGCTTCCTCATCAATTAAGTGATGGTAAAACTCTTCATGCTACTGCTGTCAGATGGCTGTCAAGTAAACTGTTTCATTCAGAATTGAGGAATAAAAATTTTAATGGCTACTGTCATATGAACTTTAAAAAATATATAATTTCATACTTGTTAATATACTAATGGAGATTTTGTAAAGTTTGAATATAATTTTCAAGTCATCACCTGTATAATAGCAATAACAACAATACTTATTTTAAATAACTCCAAATTATATACAGTTGAGTAAATTTTAATTTGTTTTCCTTTAAGGTCTTCTAAAGTTGAGGCCAGCATGCTGAAGAAAAATATTAAACTATCTATAACCCTGTGTCAACATATGATGCTACTGGGAATGGTAAGTGAATTAATTTTCCAAGGAAAATTAATTACTTATGACTTACAGTTGTAAAAGCAAACAACGTAACTCTGGATTAGGGCACATTTAATTTCTGTTTGCAGTAGCGATTAAATTAATTTCATATAATTCATGGTATGTAATAGAAAGCAGAACAAAAATGAAATTCTAGACAATGACTGACACAGAAAAATGTATATATTTATGAAGCTGATCCAAAAATAAAGGTCATGGGTATTAATCACTGGATACTAAAACAGTAATTTTAATAGTTCTATAATAATGGATTTTTAGCATAGTTTTTGAGAAAGCTTCACCGAAAAAAGTCTAACACAGAGAAACAAGATCAAAAACTGTAATAATAGCCTGTAACATCTCCTAAATTTCTCCCTTCCCCCCTTTAAAAGGCAGCTGGAATAAGAATTTGCACGTCTTTTCTTTATAACAATAATTTTTGTCCACATAGATTTTGGGCAGCTAAAATTAAATATACCATTAAATAATTTGGGGATGAAGTTCTTAAAATTACAACTAAATTCTCTTCCCCTGACACCCAAATAGTAAAGTGCTTCTAAAATGGATCATCTGTGATTCATTTGATCGAATTATGTACCTGAGTACTATTAAGACAACAGATTTTGGCTAATAGGGCCCTAAGAATATATGCACAGCTGCACATATAAAAATATTCATCTTTACACCCCACCACATCCTACCTGTTCCAGTTAAGCCAGACATAACCTTTTAATTTTGGACTCCAACTTCATGGTATAGTTCATGTGTTAAGATAAAGAATTAAGTCTTGCCCTGATACTAATTGTAATTAGATAGTTTAAAGTAGCTATTAGAAAATGAAATGTCATTCTCATGGTATATTAAAACACACATGCAAATTCAGAACATTTCACATTCTGGTAATAATCTTAAGTACTGACCACTAGCCACCTGGTGAAATCATTGTTAGTCAAATTCCCAGTAACATTTGGGATCATCTGGCTATGAGAGATCAAGCATTTTGACACATTCTTTTAAAGTAAACTATTTCTAAGATTTATGCTTTTAGAAAAAAGTATATGTGGATTTCTAATGAAAGATAGAGCATAAACACGTGCAAAGAGAAATAAAAACTATACATATATACATATACTTTTCTCAAAGTTTTACTTTTTACAAATTTTAAAGTATTCTCTTTTGTAGTCACACCATCTATAACAAAAAAGCACTCTTCCCACATTACTTTATCTTTAAAAATACATATTTATATAGAGAAAGGCTATCATTTATGTAATGCCTTTGAGATCAAAGAGAAAAAATGACTAAAAATATTCTAAATTCCATTTTAATCTTAAACCTATCAAAGGAAGAAGAAATTGTGACATTACTTTGGAGTTTATGAAAATAAAAATTCATGGCACCGTAGTTTTTAAAGGGATGTTTTTTTGAAGTAACTGCACTGTGAAAAGATTCATTAAGAGAGAAACTTTTCCATTCCTAGAAAAGCTGCGATCTAATCATGATTAGAAACCCTTTTTGCTCTATTTTGAAGAATAAAACTAAATGAAGCAATAGAAACCTCACCTTTCTGGCTTGTTTTCTTAAAACCCAGGGTTACTCTTATTTCAAAATGGACCTCACTCAGCATAATCCAGATTGAAAGGGGTTTGTTTATAAAATGTCCTCGATAGGTTCTCTTTAGGGGAAGAGGCACATTCAGCTTTCTTTCTTTTTTTCAGCTAGTAAAGCTACCCAGGAGGCTGAAACATCACCTTGGACTCTCAGAGAATTTAACTTTCCTTTCATTCTTGGCTTCGACACTGGAACAGGGTTGTAAGAAGACAGAAAAAGAAGGAACAAAAGAACAAAAACATGTCCTTCCACACCAAAAAAAAAAATCTATCCTGCTGCCCACATCAGTGCTGCCTAACTACACTCAGGAAAAGAGAACAAAGGAAAGAAACGAAAGAAAAAGAAAAAAGAAAAAGGAAGGAAGGAAGAAAGGGGAAAGAAGGAAGGAAGGAAAGAAGGGAGGGAGGAAGGAAAGGAAGGAAGGAAGGAGAGAGGGAGGAAGGAAGGAAGGAGGGAGGGGAGAGAAAGTAAGAGAGAGAGAGAGAAAGGGAGGGAGGGACAAAGGAAGGAAGGGAGGAAGGAAGGAAGAGAGAGAAAATGAGAGAACACAGAACCCTTTTCTGATTGGCAATAGTCTACAAGACAGGGAAGTTACACTGAAACTCCCTCATTAGAAAACACACACAAGACACCCTCTACATTCCCTCAAGCCTGAAATGAATTTCAGAAACCTCTTCAGGCATCTTTCTTTTATTACAACCCACATTCATATTTCAGTAGAATCACTACAGGGGAATCACTAATTTTTTATCTAAACTATGACGTTTTGGCAAATGCTATATAACCAACTATAAATCTACAACAAGCCTCAAATACTGAAGACTTGGTAATTATATGATGAGAAACAGCTTGATTATGGGCGAGGCAAGGCAGGCTGTCAACAAACAAACAGCTGTTTCTTATTGACAATCCATAACCAGATCATGCATCCCAACCAAGTGAGGAGTTTGTTTCTGTTGTTGCTGTTGTGTTTGTTTTTGACTGTTCTACCCTCTTCCCCTCCCACCTCCAAAATACTGAGTCAATTTAAACATTAGATGTGAACCACAACAGAAGAATCAGATACGCAAGGATAACAAGTAAAGCACTACAGACTTACAAAACATTCTCTAGGTAATAACTAACAGAAGTTTAAAGTGTACTTTCTAATTCAACTTCAAATGCCTATCTTTCCCTGTGCAACACGTCCTGTCATTACTATTTATATGAGGCAGCTCAGGCAATGGGCCTGTTTCCTCATTCCTGGATTATGAGCACAGCAATGCTGCCACTCTGATCCTTTGTTCTGGAAGTTTTCCTTGCAGATTCTTCCGTCCTCCCTTTTAGCGGAAGGCAGTGAACATGCTTATACCTGCTAGTGTGAACTAAATGACCTCTAAGGTCCCTTGTGACTTGAAATTAAATGATTTTAGGAATACTTGAGAAGCTTAGCATATGAATAAATAATAGAAATAAATAGAACCTTAACACAAAGGTTTAAAAAAAAACCCACCAACATAAATGGAATCTGTTTGATGGTTCCATCATATGAAATAAAATGCACCTTTGGGCATTTTATGTGAAATATATATCTGAAATATATATATTCCTTTTAACATTCAGAAACCATACAGATAACCTTATTTTATTTTCCAACAAGGCATGAAGAAGTAAAATTAGTTTCCCAAGGTCACAAAGCAAATGCAGCTAAACCAAAACAAGACCACAGCTCCCTTTGGTGCACTGGGGCTTTGTGTTCCATTTCACTGAACCACACTGAAATGAGGAAAGGACCAGTGAGAACGTTTACACAATTTCAGTCTAAGGTAAGTTCCCTTTAAACACACCCTGAATTATAACTACCCAACTGCAAGGGGGGGCATGTGTCAAAGAGCATAGTTATGCGCCCTACGTATGACTAACCAAGTATTTTAATCTAGAATCCAAATTTCCTTTGCAAACTTAATGATAAATACAGAAATTCTCTACAAGAAGATATCTCCTGTCTCACTCGCAACTACAGTGTTCCATTTTATTTAAAAACCACGTCCTTACCATCTAGCAAATTGGGCTGGATGTCTTCTGTGTTCTGCTGCCATAGTGGGGTCTATGTTCAGTTAGTAGCATGCCCATAGATTTGTTTTTTGGAAAACTCATAAAGTTGCTTAAATTTATCAACACACACCTGAGTAGGTTTCAAATCACAAATGAGGGTAGAATCACTTTTTTAAAAAAGTCTGGTTGTATTTCACACCATATGAATACAGGGGACCTGAGTAAGGGACTAAGGAACAGACTACCTCTGCAAAAAGCCGCTCATAGGAGGGTAGAAGGGAGACAAAGAAAGAGACACATAAGCAAGAGAACACAGCAGGAGAAAATGCTGGGGAAGGCAGAGAAGAATGGAGGGCATATTTGGAATCAGACTTCTCCATTATCCATGCTTCTAAAATAACTGTTATGTTCCACATTGGTTTGAGATGGACATTCAGGAGGCGAAGGAAGAGTCACAGACTTTTTAAAGCCAATCCCCAAGAATAATTTTTAGATCTCAATCTTTTAAAAAGTAACCCAACCACGATGAAGACAAATCCACATGGTGTCAAACATAATGTCTCTTGGAATGTGCAAAACATGGTTTCATTCTACTAGTAAGGATACCTGAAAGTTTGAGAAGCCCAACCAATGTCATTAAAATTAAGTCTTGCCTACAATCTAATTCCTTTTAAAATTAAATTCTTACCGTAGTCTGTGACCATGGATGGTCATAACTAATCACTGTGGCTGAATCAGTCTCAAAGTGGACACGTCCTCACCAGGACTGACAGCACGTGATGACTAAATAACAACACAACCAGGGGTGCCAGTGTCCCCTCCCAGTCCACCCTGTTTACATAAACCACAGGCCTGGACCTCCCTCCTCTACACTGTCTCTAAACTATACAAATAATGTTTCTCCTGGCCTTTGCCAACTCGCTGGGGAAGCACTATGAGGGAATGACATAATTTTTAGAGCAAATTTAGGGCTCTGAAGAGATATGTGGTGTGTCACTCCAAAGAAGCAGAGAGAAAATATAAAACTGATTGTCATCCTTACTTTCATAGAGCCTTGTAATATGCCAGGTATAAAATGCTTTAATTAATTCTTATCAGTTAAGACTGATTGATTTCTGAGTCCTTCTGTTTGTAAGTGGTTGATACTTGGCACATCTGGAAAACGAAGGGGTCTTTCAAAAATATTGCCAGGAAGATGACTTATTTTCCATCAGGTTCACATCACCAGATGATGCTGGATATGGCACAACTCCAGAGAAAACAACTTTTCTTGGTCTCTCAGTGGCTGTTGTTATGAGTATACAACAAGTGCTTTATAACCCTACAAGCTCATCAGGTGGATGGCTGTTCTGTTAATTTCCTTCTAGAGTGTGTGTAGTTCTAGGTGGCATGACATCCTCACCTTCTCCCATAATCACCCTCCACTTCCAAACAAACATTTGTTAGAGACTATTTTACCTAAGATTGATTTTCTTTTCTACTACAGCATTTGTTTATAAATGCATCCAACAAAAGGGAAGAACAACAGGTGCCCCACTTTTTCTTAACTCATATCTGATACCAGATAGTTATCCTCATTGGTGGAGGGGTTAGCACATTTATTTATTTATGGAGTCCTCCTCTGAGGTATATGTGGGCTACCTGGAAACCGTAAAGATGTTACCCACTTCCCTAATGCCCTAACACATGAGCCCCCTTCTTTCCCCCCCACCCCTACTTAACTTGCAGGACTATTTAGATCATTCACATTCATTAAATATCCAAAATAAAATAAAGGAAAAAATTTCAAGTTTAAAGTTGGACAAAAACCTTACAGGGAAAAAAAGGAAGAAACCATTTTGTAGATAAACTTCATGCTCTAGTGTTGAAAGTTAAGGTCCACAAATCAAAAAGCAGTCATTTCTACAGAGCTAGGCTTTTCCACCGCTCTCTCAGTGAATCACGCTGTGGTTAGTTGAAAGTGCTGTTCACATAATAAATTAACCACCTCATTTCCTTCATCACCAAAATACACAGAGCACCCCCATACAGATTTGTTTTAATAAAAGTAATAAAGCAAGCCCAGAGGTTATGGCTGTTATGACATAATCACACCTCTGAGATTTAAAAACACTCACTTGCACATCATGCCTCAAAAAGTCTTTGCAATCCCCCCTCCAACGAAATCTAACTGTACTCATACTCTCTGGCCCCATTTATTCCAAATAAATAATGAACAAAAGCCTTGTATATGGCAGGAGAAAATTCTCCCTTTCAATTATACATTTGAAAAGAAAATACATCTTTTTTAATAATACTGTACAATAAACAGCTTGGGTAGCCTGATCTAGATTATTAAAGAAAATATATCACCAGAGGGACTTCCCTGGTGGCACAGTAGTTAAGAGTCCACCTGCCAATGCAGGGGACATGGGTTCAAGCCCTGGTCCAGGAAGATCCCAGATGCTGCGGAGCAACTAAGCCCGTGGGCCACAACTACTGAGCCTGCATTCTAGAGCCCGCAAGCCACAACTACTGAGCCCACATGGCACAACTACTGAAGCCCACGCGCCTAGAGCCCATGCTCTGCAACAAGAGAAGCCACCGCAATGAGAAGCCTGCGCACGGCAATGAAGAGTAGCCCCCACTCACCACAACTAGAGAAAGTCCGGGCGCAGCAATGAAAACCCAACTTAGCCATAAATAAATAAATAAATAAATAAATTTATTTTAAAAAAAGAAAGAAAGAAAATATATCACCAGAGTTAACAGTTCACAAAGAAGGCAGCCAACTAGCCTACTAACTCACCCAAAACCAAAGATATCTTCTAAAGTTAATTGTTCAAAAAGAAAAACAACCCATGTTTATTTCTGTGGAAGTGAGAAACAATCTTCATTCTATATAAATCCAGGCAAATTAGTTTTTCTTACCTGTAATGCTATTTAAAATTATTGAGAAAAACCCAGGGAAAAAGACCTCTCATCGATATAATTTTTCCTCAATACAGACTTTTCTCCTTAGAATTCCTTTCCATGATCACCAGAAGAAAGACATTGTAACACAATTGTCCACAGCATAAGAGATTTGCTGGACAAATGTTCCATGAGTGAACTTATACCATAAATGAACAAGGCCTGTTTTCCTGTGTCTGTACCACATTACAATCACTTTGCAGGCAGTTCATTTCTGACCTAAATTCTATCAAACTCACAGTCCTTTCTATATGCATTTATATATGCATTTAATGCATATTATTACTATGATAATGATGAAGCCTTCCCCTTGAATTTAAAATATAGTATAATCTTACTAGTAATTAAATTTATCTGTGCTATTCTTAAAGCCCACGATCAACACCCACCTCCAACACACATATTTAGAGGAATGAGTTGATCAACATTCCTGAACAATATCAGATATATAGAACATAGTTTTTAAATTCTCGGAAGTGGTCTTCCTAATATTTACACATTTTATTTCTCTTCCCAATCGCTGTAATTATCTAGCACAATCCTTACATTTGAGTTTTCAATAATTTTTTCTAATATGAACATTATTATGTTATACAGATAGTAGTGTTTTGCACTGAGTAAAGAATTATGTCTCAGGTTCTCTCTTTAGTATGCCAAACAATTATCCACACATAATTATATACAATATTCAGCAAAATAAATAGTAATATCTATATGAATGCCAGAATTAAACATTTTTGCAATAATCGTATTTTTAGTCTATAGGCTATCCATCCACGTACAACCAATATCCGACCTAACCAGTATACTAAAAACCTCCTTAGAGTTCTGTGGAGAACAAAGATGAAATTTCAAAGAATTTCCACAAGCTTACATTTTAATAGATAATTTCACTTTAAAGGAAAGAGTATTCTGATGAATTCCATGGCAACAAAGATTTTTCTTTGATAAGGATATTATACTGTATTAATCATAGATCCTTAGAAATACTGATTTACTAATTTAATCACAATCAAAGAACATTCCTATATAAGTGCTCCCTCTGATCTGTCCCGGTAAGAATTATTTCCATAGGGAAAAGGATGTGTGTTGTCGGGGAGAAAGAAATGAAGAGATACGTGCTATGAAGACTAGTTCTTTCATCCCCAGCAATCCTTTACTTTCCACAGCCATTCTCACTCCACATGGCTATTCTAATGTTCTCTGCTCCTAAGTTCTCATTTTTCCTGAAAAGAGATTCATTTAAAAAAAAATACTAGTAACCAACATTTCAAGTTTACCAAACAAAATTTTTAAGTGAGAGGATAAAATTTTATGGTGCGTTCACAACAGAGTGAAAAATATAATAAATGAGCAACTATACCAATAATCTACCATTCGTTCATTCATTCGGCAAATACAATACTTACTGAGTATCTATGGATCAGGTCCTGGGAGCTGTGGATAGAGGTGGAAACACCTTGTCCTCATATGAGAGTTTACATTCCATTAGAGGAGAGACAGTAAACAAAAGAATACTATGATTTCAGCAATTTTAAAACTAGCAGCTGTTTCTTTGGGGTGGGGGATAAGGCGTATAAAACAGTAGGCTCCCACTTCAAAGAGAAAAAAAAAACTCTCCAGGTAGAGGAGCAATCCCTCCCAGTCCTGCTTTCTTCCAGTTCTTCCCAGCCACCCACCACCCCAGGAGCTTCTCTCTTCTGAACTCTTGTCCATTTCCTTCCTTAGCCTATTTCTTAGGTAAGCTGTGGGTGTCATCTCCTCAGGCATCTAGCTTCCTCTCTCTCTAGCATCTTCAACTTCTCCCTCTCTGTTTCTACTTCCTTCCTATAAACATTTAAACACATTTAAATCCTGACCTCCTCTGAAAACTCTCTCCTTTAAAGATCTGTATATACCTGTCTCTAAGTGCTCACCTTTCATTCAGTCCTCAATCTACTTCTGACTTCTGCCTCCACTACTACAATGAAATTATTCTTGTTAGGGTCACCATCAACATTAAAAAAAAAAAACATGAAAGACACATTTCCAATTCTTATCCTATCTTTATTTTTTTCAGTGTTTTACAATATTGATTTTTGCTTCTCAAGCTCTCATCCCCCTTGGATACTGGCATGTCCTGATTTTCCTTCTACATTACAAATACTGTAATGTGAATTCAAAACACCTGGAAATCTTGTTAAAATCAGATTCTGATTCAACCGGTCTGGGGTACGGCCCAAGAGGCTTTCAGTAGGGTCTCTTGCTACTCAAAGTATAATCCTCAGACAAACAGCATTGGTATCACCTGGGAGTCTATTAGAAACGCAGAATCTCATGCCCCACCTTAGACCAACTGAATCAAAATCTGCATTTTAACAAGACCTCATGAAGGGTTTTTTTACTGTACATTCAAGCTTGAGAAGCATTAGAGACCAGTGGTTCTCAAACCTTAGCCATTAAAACACAGATTCCAGTGCCCCACCCACAGAATTTGTGATCCTATATGTCTGGGAAGGGGGTGCAAGAATTTGCATTGCTAACAAGTTCTCAGATGATATTGATGCTGCTGGTCCAGGGACTGTACTTTAAGAAGCAATGGTTCTCAACCCTGCCCGTACATTAGAATCACCTGGGGAATTTTAAAAAGTTTGTTGATGTCTAGGGCCCACCCTAGACCAATTAAACTAAAATATCTGGGGAGGTGGTGTAGGCTAGGATTATTAAAAGCTCCCTTGCCTAATCTTAAGGTTTCTAATTTAGGTAATTTAGGAGTGTGTTGGTTGCAGGGGTAGTGGTGAAAAGAAAATAGTATAGGATGAATGCTAGTCATATTATGGTAACATTATTACAACACATTACACTATAACCCCTTAAACATCTGTTCTACCCAACTCTGCCCTGTAAATAAACACTAGAAGTTATAACAGTCTACAGGTTTGTCCTAGGCCATGTCTCTGAAATGACCATTTCAGGTAATGGAGCAAAGCAAATAATATTTAATTCTTAAAATTCACAGAGAAGAATCCAATATTTGTGAAATGAAAAAATATAAAGATAGTGTTAAAACTCTGCATTAAAGAGTATTTGATTTGCTGTAAAATTAGTCTTAAAGATGAAAATTTGAAAGAATATTATGAAGAGAAATGTAACCTAGTATTAAAAGTATTTTTTCATTTTCACTGGAAAATGAAAATAGCTGTATTATTTTTCTGGTTACATAAATCCTCACAGTAAAATACACACACACACACACACACACACACACACACACACGTATAAGGCAGAAGTTAAAACCAATTGAAAGCCAAAGTTCCTGAGATAAAACACATTTATCATTTGACCCAGCTTTCTTGCATCTTTTTATAAAATTTGACTTACTTAACAGTTATAAAGTATAAAGGACACCATGTACCCACCAAACAGCCTAAGAAATACAAAATAGAGTTGAAACTCCTGTTATACCCCTCCCAGTTCCCATTCCCCTCCCATCTCATGCCCCACTCAAGGTAACCACTACCTTAGATTCCAGTACTTATTTCTATATTGTTACTTTGTACATTGGTATTCATAAATAGTACACAGTATTATTTTTCATATTTAAAATTTTTATACCAATCATAAAATACTATACATATTCTGCAACTTGCTTTCTCTCTTAATATTGTATCTTATGAGGTTTACCCATATTAATATAGGTAGCTCTAATTGGGTCATCTTTGCTCCTATGTCATATTCTACCATTTGAGTATACTACAGTTTTATTTTCCTGCTTTCCAGATGAGGGACATACTGTTTCCAAATTTTTACTACTATAAATAGTTTTTCAGTGAATTTCTTGTACATGTCTTCTTGTGCACATGAGAGAGAGTTTTTCAGGGCTATGAATATCTAGCAATGAAATTAAGTTGAAGAGAATCCCAGTCTCTCAATTTACTAGTTTCCAGTTGCTCTTCAAAGAGGCTGTGCCAGCTTAGACTTCTACAAATAACGTGTAAAATTCCCAATGCTCCATATTGTTGCTAACATCCAAACTGTCACACTAACTTTTGACAACCTGAAAGGTTTCCCATCGTGGCTTTAGTTTGCATTTCCCCAATTATTAATCAGAGTGATAATTTTTTTCACATTTTTATTTTCAGTGTGTGTCTCCTCTTCTGTCAATTGCCTGTTCACGTCCCTTGCTATTTTACTGTGGAACTGTTTTTTTTCTCTTAATTTATAGCAGATCTTTATAAATTACGGATCCTTTGTAGGTTTTATGTGATGCAAATACCTTCTCCCTGTCTGTGGATTTTCTATGTACTGTTTTCTGATTCAGAGATGTTTTAGATTCTAATGCAGAACTTAAAAATCTTTTCCTTTATGGTAGATAGTACCTTTAGTGTCATGTGTAATTTTTTTTCAATCATTCATGATAAACCTAGTTTAAAATACTGTGAAAATACTTTAAAGTTTTAGAAATCCTAAGAGTGATTTTTGTGCCGATGTATGAAACCAGAAGGTGAGCTTAAGTAGAAACGGAAATTGATCTAGTTTCATTGTCCAAGGTCAATGACATACAAAGAGTAAGTAAACAAAAGACAAAGGTAATTAGCTATTTCATTGTTAATAATTTAAGGTATTATTGGTAAAAGGTTTTTCAAACCACACCAACATTTCACATTTCTTTTAAAGATAAGTAATGTTATACTAGGGTGTGTGTATATGTACATGGCTTATTACATCGTCACTGATTTCTAAGAACCTGAGAAAACTATAGTTAATACCTCAACATAGGAAGCATAATTCAACCAGAAGTGAAAAAAACATACCCAGAGAAGACATTTTAAAACTTTAAATTTAGGAATAACAGGAAATTCTAATATATGAGTTCATGCTCCCAGTCAAGGTCAATTACTTGTTTTTGTTCAATTATAGAAACAGCTCAGTTATGGTCAAAAATAAATGAAATACCTAAACTGCAAGGCTAAGTTTGAATTTCATGCATAAATATCTGGTAAATCAGGGATTCAAGTACAGCCCGTATCCCGGGATTTACAGTTAAGGGACAAGATTGTAAAAACGTTTGTCAAGGAACTCATCTATGTGAATACTGCCCAATTTCTAGAACAACTTCCTCTATGTTTCTTTCACCTTTGCGTTTTATCGATTTCAAAATATTGCTTTAGTATAGGGGGCAAAATCCAGGTAAAGTCATCTAAGTGGATATCCACGGGACAGACTCTTTTCTATATTCCACTCTACAATAACACATAATTAAAGGATTAAAATGTTTAAAAAGATTTGGACAAACAATACAGGACAGATGAGAATCCTTATTACCCTTTACATACCTAAACTAAAACATTTCTTAATCCCTACAATATTAACTATAAAATAGGTTTTAACAGAGTAATGTCACCACTGAAGAGTTGGGTTATTTTGGTTTTGTTTAGTTTTTATCCAGAACTGATCCCACAGAGGGGGTGGGGAAATAAAATACAAATTCCCACCTTTGAGGTTTTATGATGAAAAACTGCAGCTGGGAAGATGATTTTCCTTTTACAGTGACTCCTCATTATACATAATAATGAGGAATAAAGATGGCCTAGATATAGAAAATCCACTAAGGGTTCCAGAAACTCATTTTGGAAAACCATTTCACTCTCTAATATCATCAAATGATCTAACAGAGAGGCACAAAGAAGGAAAGGGGACTGCCCTGTCTTTCCTACTTTACCTTGCATACTTATTAACAAATACAGGTGTAAATGAGCACGAAAGCATCTAAAACACAGTCCAAAGAAGAAATAAATAGCAAGTAAATCCAATGTACTCAAGTTGTACTCTCAGGATATGACAAGGCCAAGCTAAACCATCATTCCCCATGTCCCACAGAACTCAACAGAGCCAACCCTGCATCATCCTGCTCTCACCCTGGAGTGTTTTCTTGGGAGTAACACCAAGCCACTTTCCAGCAAAGTCTTTAGGGGTCAGTTCGGGATATGCTGTCATTCGACCACACTGGCTGTCTCTCTCTCCAGAAATAATGACAGGCATGTGTTTTTGAAATCAGCTCTCCCCATTTTCTAAGACAAGGACTGGAGTGCTGCCTTGAGCATTTTAGCTGTTATTAAACCAAAAGTATTTTAGTTTCTATTGAAATAATATTATAGCTTCTATTATTTCATCTATTTAACATTCTTTGAACAGCTTTCATTTTTAAAATCAGCACTGTTTGTCTGGCTACTCATAATTTAAATCAGAATAAATATAAGTATTAAATTTATACGAAAAGCACTTAAAGGTCCCAACTAAAAAGAAATCCAGCCCCACTCTGGTTGTACCGGAAGTCTATTGTATCAAGGTTTAAAATTAAAGTGGCCCATCGGCTGGGAAATGGAAACAGATACTTGTTTTACAGCACATTTTTCCTAATACATAATCACTATAAGAAGTTTGAAAAAAAGTAAAAAAAAAAAAAAAAAGGAAAGGAAAAGAAAAGATTCCCTAATCACACCAACAAAGATATAAATATCAGTCACCAGCCAGTTACCTTTTTCTTCAATGTAAATGCACATCTCTAGTTCTAAAACACAAATTGGTTTAATTCTGTATCAACAACTTTATTGCAATTTAAAAATATGTCAAGAGCAATTTCTCACGTCATTAAATCGGCCTTGAAAGCCTAAATTTTTAATGGTTGTATAAATATTTCAACCGGTGGATATACCATAACTCATTTAACTATTTTCCTATTGTAGCTGCTTCCAACATTTTGCTGCAACAGCGAACTTGTATGTGAATTTTAGAAATAGTTCTTATTACTGCCTGAGAAGAGACTCCTAAAGGAAGAACTACCAGGTCCAAGGGATGCCTTTTCTTAAAGTACATCTTGATTGGTATTAACTATTTGCTAGAAATAACAATTTACACTTCCACCAGCAGTGTTTGTGAATGCTCATTTCACTGCACCCTTCTTGCACAGATATTTATCATTTTATTACAACTTTACTCGATTGTTAGGTTGAAATAATAACCCCTTGTCTAATTTGGGTTAGTCTGATAAAGAGAGAAATTTGTATTTCATCCATGGTGAATGGTATGTAGAGGCTCTTTGTAAATGTTTTGTAAATGTTTTATATAAACCAATATATAAATGTGTACAAATCAACAAGAAAATACCAAACTCTAATAATAAAATATGTACTAGTTATATGTACATGTACATTTGTGGCCAATAACTTCCCTACTTCATCATCGGGCTTTAAACTTATGTTACATAGCACAGCAAATCCACTCCTAGGTATATATTCAAGAGAAATGAAAACATACATCATAAAAACTTGTACACAGTTTTACTATACATCCATATCTCTCTAGATAAAAAGCCAATAGACTAGTTTTGGATGGATCTACTGAACAATGCTAGCTCACCTAAGAACTGAATATCTAATGATAATTTCTTGTTGCTCACTAACCAATACCTATTTAAAAATAAAATGCTAAATCCACCCACCCCAAATAAAATAAATAAAAATAAAATAAAAACTTGTACACAAATGTTCATAGTAGCATTATTCATAATAGCCCCAAAATGGAAATAACCCAAACTTCCATGAACTGATAAATGGATAAACAAAATGTGGTGTATATATACAATGAGATACTATCACCCATAAAAAGGAATGAAGTTCTGATACATGCTACACTATGGATGAACCTTGAAAACATTATGCTAAAGGAAAGAAGCCAGTCACAAAAGGCCACATATTGTATAATTTCATTTATATGACAGATCCAGAATAGATAAATCAATAGATACAGAAAATAAATCAGTAGTTGCCCTAGGGCTGGGGAAGAAGGGAGCGCTGGAGAGTGACTGCTAACGGTTTCCTTTTGGGGTGATGAAAATGTTAAAAAATTAAGGGTAACAGTTTCATAACCCTATGAATATACTAAAAATCTTTGACTTGTACACTTTAAGTGGGTGAATTTATTCAAGTATGTATGTATATATGGTTTGTGATTATATCTCAATAAAGCTGTTTTAAAATGTATGTGTTGCTATGTTGTGGTCTATAAAGCTCCTACCAAAAAAGTGGACTTGTCTCTTACCCTAATTTTTACAAGTGTTTAATACTGCATATTTTTTGAAGCTATGCTGTTAGCATTCTATAATGCTCAGGGCAATTATACCTTCTTAGGATACTCTATCTGTAATTAATATGAAATATCCCTCTTTGACCTGTTTAATGCATTTTGCCTTAAATTCTATTTCATCTCATGTTAACACTGCTGATTTTTTCATTCGTGTGGAATATTTTTCTCCAAATTTCAAATATCAAGGTTGCTTTTTTCTTTAGAAGTACCTTTTGCACATATACATCTTAGTGCTATATTTTATTTTTAAAAGTCTGAGGTTCTATTCATAGGGGAATTTATCTACTACTATACTTTCACCTTTACCTATTACTATACTTATTCCTCTCATCATATACTTTTTTTATTTACTATACTTTCTTATTTTCTTTTCTCTGCCTTTGGTTGGAATGATAAACTTTATTTTTTACTCTCATCATTTACATTAAATGTCCTATTTGTGGTTATTATTCATATATTTCAGATTATGTTTTTCTAAAAAATTGTAGAGTTAATCTATATCTGAATCTTTTTCCTTGAAAAGAATCCTAACACTTCATCACTTCTTTTTCTTATACCCTCTCATGCTGAGTTGATCTGATCCAGACTAATATATTTAAAGATGAACATTATAGTTAAAAAACTATGAGACTCAACAATACAGATACACTTTACTGGATATGTGTGTATTGTAAAGCTCTCCACTGTTTCCTTACCTTGATCCTGTTTCCTCACAATATGCCTTTTCCTTCTTCGGACCTCCATTCCCCCTCCCCGCCCCATCCCCCCGCCCCTCCCTCCGACACTTTAGGCAGGAGTAATTCCATAAATAATTCTTTCAAAGAAGGTCTGTAACAACCAGAGAAGGTGAATCATTACAGATCCAAAAATGCTTTTATTTTCCTCTCACATTGAATTGCTGGCTTGCCTGAATATAGAATTATAGATTCAAAATAAAAATTTTCTCACAACTTCAAAACTACTGCATTTCTATCTTCTATTACTTGTTTTTTACCAATAATAGGACTGATGTCAACTTGATTCTTTCCTTTGTAGATAAACTATGTTTGCTCTCTGGAAGCTTTTAGTTAGTTCCTCCTTATTACTAGCATTCTGAAATTTCACAGGAAGGCATCTGAGTGTAGGTCTTTTGTTACTCTTTTATACAGTATTCATTAGGCCTTTTCAAAAGACTTGTCTGTCAGTTGGAGAAATTTCATTCTATTGTTTCTGTGATTATAACTCCCCTTCACTCATTGTTTATTTGAACCTCCTGTTAGATGAATGTTGAAGCTTTAGAAGGAGCTCTACATCATATGACATTTTGTTCATGCTTCCCACCTTTTTCAGTTTAAGACTGCACTCTAAGGAATCTCTTAGCTCAATCTTCCAGTTCATTAATTTGCTTTTAGCTGTGTCCACTCTATTTCACCTGTTTATGTGGGGTTTTTTTTAATCTTAACAATCATATTTTAAAATTCTTAGATTGGTTTAATTTCATCCTATCCCATATTTGTTTTAGAAATGCAATAACCACTTATCTCTCTGTGAATGTTAATTTAACTTATTTCAGAGTCTGTTGCCTGTTCATTGTTTCTTTGGGTGTTATTTTTTTAAGTTTGATGCCTCATTTTTCTATCATAGGTTTTCCTCAAACATTTAGTGGTTCTTGGCATCAAGATCGTTTCAGAGTCCCTCTTTGTCTGTGTATGCTGTTTCTGTTAAGCACCATGTGCCTCGAGTGATAATGTGGGATATGATGCCAGGTGTCATGTACATGTCAGGAGTTTGTCCTGCCAGGAAGAGACTCCTTGAGCTTCCTGACAATCAAAAGCTACTTGAGGGATCACCCAGCCTCTCTGGCCTCTGTGTTATACTCAGTGCTTTAGCTGGGATTCACAGAATATTGAGGGAGGGGGGTCACCACAGGCCTAGCCGCTCTATACACACCTGCTTATCTAATCCTGCAGGTCCCCTCCCCACTACTTGAATATGACTCTGCTTTGAGAACCCTACTGATCTATATATTTTCGGGTGTGGCTCCACCATGTTTCATTTTTCTGTGGATGTGATTCTTCAGGCTTAATGTCTTTCAAGAATTCCTGAAATTTCTACCCACTGATGGGACCCTTTCTTATTTTTCCTGGACTATTATCAATTGATTCATGTAAGTGAGTGTTTACATAGGTACAGATATATATGTACAACTTTTCTGTCATCTTATGGAATTTGGAGTTGTGGATATGCCAGTGGTGGTGGTAATGTAGTTAGAATATCATGAGCTCTGCCCACCATTTTGATCATTTTCTTAGTGCCATTATTTGCTAAATAGTCTGTACTCCAATGTTAATATGGCCATATCTCTTAATCTCAGACTTGTATATCCAACTCCTAGTTTCCTGTATTTCTTACAGGCACCTCAAATTTAACATGTTTGAAACTGAATTACTAACCTTATCCTCACCAAATCTGCTCCACTCAGGCATCCTCAGGACCTTTGGAGCAAATTCTTCACAACTGTTTTCCCTTACCAAGTAGTCCCTAAAAATAGATTTAACTTCTTTCCATTTCTACTGCCATTAACTTTGTCCAAGCCACCATTATCTTTCACCTGGAGTAGTCAGAGTCAACATTTAAAAATACAAATCAGATCACGGCATTCCTCTGCTTAAAACTCTTCCTTTACTTCTCATTGCTGTTGGAACGAATTCCAAACTGTTTTCACGTTAAATGCTATCTCTGAATCCAAATCTGGAGTCTAGGTCCCTGCTATTTACTTAAAGACCACTTTGATGCCAATAGGTTATTAGCCTCCTGGGTTCTATTAAGTTTGACTTTCTCTTTCCTTTGTTCCACTAAGGAACTGAGGTATTCCATAACTTCCATAACCACCTTGAATTAATATAACTATAATTTCTCTTAACTATGATGCTTATATCATAAAGCTGCTATAAGAGGTATACTCTTTAGTTACTAGGCATTTTATCTATCTGTAGCTAGATTAGTCCCTTTAGGAAGCATCCTCGCCAGTGAAGAAGTCCAGTTAAAGGTTTGGATGCCTCTTGGTCTAACTTGCTATAAAATGGGCAAACTCCAGTTAAGTCCCAATATATGACCGGTTAGTCCAGGCTTTGACAGTGTGAGCCTGGGTAAAAATCCTAACTACTCTAGGACACAGCTTCTTTTCCTGTCAGATGAGGAGGGTAGGGTTGTATGATCTCAAAGGTCTCTTCCATTTCTAGTGGCCACAGATTCCATGACCTCATACAGTATTTCCTTAGAGAAAGTATAGTACCTATCACTCAAATCTCATGAAAATTATATAGAGAGTAATATTCTATTTCAGGCTTAAGAAGAACATTCATCAAAGAGAAAATAATCCAACTTGAGGTTTCTGGAGACCACTTAAGCCAACATGGATTCGTTTTGCCAAGACTTAGTGCTGCCCTCAGTTGCCTAAGGAACACAGTCTCAAGAACTGAAAACACAGCAGCAACACCAAGGAGCACTATTACTACTACTACTACACAGTAACAAAAATGAAAGGTTTTAGCTCACACTGGGCAATGACCAAAAACGAACTATAATAATCAAATAGGAATGAAAACAGGAAAAAAAATCACAGTAGGTACCAAAGGCTTCTTCCTGAAAGATCAATAAGGACCAATAGTTCATGCTGGTTTAGAAAAAGAGGCGACATACCCCCCTTTCTCCACACCCCTTCCAGTTTTATAGCGACGTTAAAAGGAGAGGCTCTTCAGATTAAGTTACTAGTCGTATCTAGAGTTTTAATAGTTTTTAAGCTGATTATAGTTCATTATAAGCCTTAATTAAAATCATAAAGACCAGGAAAAAAAATTCCCTCCTTCCTGAATAATTTATGACACCTAACTACCTTCCCACAAACTGTATAACCTTTGAAAATGGGAACTTATTCCCACTGACAATTACTATGCCAAGTTTGAGTACTGTCTCTGTACTGATGGATTTCACAAATTAAATGATCCACACTGCTTTACCTGATACATTCCAACTCCAATGTGCTTCGGCTCAATTTTCACTAGCTCAGCTAATGGATCTTGTACACGCCTTGCTATGGAAACTGAAAAAACAGAATCAGAAAACAAGTATGGCTTAATGTAAAAGCAGTATCCAGATAATTACTATTTTAGTTCCTCATAATCCATAGTTATCCCTCTTTATTCCTCCCCCCAAGGAGGCCAACAATTTAACCAAGTTTCAGAGTTCCTTTTTTTTTTCCCCACACAAAAAGTGAATGCAAAATTTCAGGATTAATTATGTCACCAGAGCTCCTAGGTATTCCTGAGCACGAACACATTGAAAGGGTTATACATTTGGAAAAACAAATAAAACACTTAGTTGCTATATTTATACAATTACCTGTTTGTTCTTTAAATATAGTATAGTAGGGCAACTCACACTTTAAAGAACAAGTAGATATTTGTTTTACTTTTAAATAATCCTGCATTGCTATAAACATGATACACATTTGTACATTAAATATGCTTATTAGGGCTAGATACTGATAAAGATGAGTAAATGATAGAATCATATCTTATTGCAATCAGAGATCATTAGTTGACTAGTGAATACTCTTGAACCACCTTGAATATGATTGCAAGATTAGTCTGAGAAGTGATCTGCGTCCCAACTGCTTGTTCCTAACACATGCACAGTCCTAATTACATCCCTTTCTTGACCATCACTTTCCATTTTTAAGAGACTTGAGAGTTAACTTTAAACATCCTTCGTGTCATGATTTTTATTTAGTCATCATTTATTATCATCTTTTTAAAAGCCATATGTTATTAACAAAACCTCATAACTAATTTAGCTTATAAGATAGATTTAGTTAGAGAAAAGAAATTTAGTTGCATTTTCTAAACACATGAAAGCTAGTCAGTGTCACCTACTCATACAGAAGGTTGGATGAAATATAAATTCATTAAGTAAAAACATTAAGGCCATTAAAGGAAACCCCATGCCTGTTTTCATGTTAAACTGTTCAAGGTCTGGTAAAAGAAGCCACTTCTTAGAAGTAACTATCAGATTCTCCAGTCACTGATTTGTGCCGCCTCTCATCAGAGATAAGATCTACTGTGAACATAAAGTTCACTGCACATTCAAGTCTTTTTCATATCTTTTATTATTACTGCTAACAGACAGTGACAATGGCAGCTTGCAAAGCAAGCTTAGAGAGCAATAAGCTGATGTTTTACAATCTGCCTATTTCTCCCACAGAAGAGATGGGGATTCCAAGGCCTTCACATACACCTTTCTCATCAAATCTCATAAAAAGTTAATTAGTGCAAGCATGTCAGGTTATAGGAGAAATGGTTTCCTTTAATAACCACATTTATAGTCATACAAAAACATATGCCACCAGAGAAATACCTGATATCCTCTAAAACCAAATACAGTCAGCCCTCCATATCTGTGGGTTTCACATCCACAGATTCAACCAACTATGGATCAAAAATATTCGAAAAATAAATTCCATAAAGTTCCAAAGAGGAAAACTTGCATCTGATGCTCTCAGCAACTATTTATATTGCACTTACAACTATTTACATAACATTTACATTGTATTAGGTATTATAAGTAATCTAGAGATGATTCAAAGTATATTGGAGGATGTGCATAGGTTATATGCAAATACTATACTATTTTATATAAGGGACTTGAGCATCCTTGGATTTTGGTATCTGAGACGGGTCCTGAAACCAATCTCCTGCGGATACCAAGGGACAACTCAACTGTATTATTTCTTTATTCTAGCCTTTACATATATTATACAATAAGAGTGATTTTCAAACACGTACATACATTGCCAAAATATTTTCGGATTAAAAAAACAACCCACAACAGTAGACCAAGTTAAGGTAATAGGCATCAGAACGTTTGCTGTGTAGGAAGGCAATATTAGAAATTCAATAAAAGTATATCAATAATAGGTAAATCTCTCAAATCGACACCTTCAGGAAAACCCACATTATGAAAACCTAAACTTAGAAACTGTGTGAGTATAGATCCCATATTCTAACATTTCTGAAATACACAAAAGGCTTTTAAACTATTTTCTACTGGATTCCCTCCTAACAGTTCACTGCCAGTGTATCCTTTGTTCATCCTAATATTGCTAAATATTAGCAACAATGGATTAAAAATGATGGCTTCTAGATGACATATTAATTCTACAATAAGTCCCAATGGCTTCTGGAGTTACAGTGTACCCAGTAAACAACCCCCGACATAGATCTAATATTTCTAGAATTGGCATTTCACTTTCAGATGCTGTTCATTCTGTGTAGCATAGAAACCCAAGCATGGAGGAGATGGGAGGCAGGAGGAGGGAGAGAGATGAACATTGTTTAAAGTAGAATTCGAAAAGTAGTATGCTCAGGCTTTGGAGAAAAGATGGTGTTGTTTTCCTGCTGGCAGGATAATCAAGAGAAGGGTTATGCAATAAACAGTAATAATGATCAGGCTGACAACAGATTTCTGAAAGTCAGAGACAGGTAAGTAGTTCAGGCAAAAGGAGTTTAATAGATTGCTGATAAAAAAAAAAGAAGAGGGAGTAAGAATCATGGCCCGAAACTTGGGGCACATTCATATCTTGAGACAGAAAAGAGAAGGAGGAAATGGTGAAAGAGGCAGAGAAGGAATGGTGAGGAAAGTATAGTAGAAGTCGTCAAAAAGACTTCTGGAACATGTTACTTATGTAACATGTTACCCTATGTCCCTATGTCCCCAAGTTTTTACTCCTAGGTACATACTCAAAAGAAAGGAAAACATCGGTCTACATAAAATCTTGTACATGGATGTTCACAGCAGCATTATTCATAATAGCCAAAAAGGTGAAAACAACCCAAATATCCAACAACTGATAAATGGATGAATACAATGTGGTATACCTGTATAATGGTAAATTATTCGGCAATACAAAGGAATGGAGTACTGATATATGCTACAGCATGAGTGAACTTTGAAAACACTATGCTAAGTGAAAGAAGCCAGCCAATCACAAAAGACCTCATATTGTAATGATGCCATTTATATGAAATATCCAGAATAGGCAAATCCATATAGACGTCTAGAAGGTAGATTAGTGTTTTCCAGGGATTGGGAAGAAGAGGGGAAGGGGGACCGACTGCTACTGGGTATAGGGTTTCTAGGGGCAATGAAAATATTCTAAAATTGGATAGTGGCAATAGTTACACAACTCTGACTATACTAAAAAATGATGACATATACTTTAAAAGGGTAAACTGTATGCTATGTAAACTATATCTCAATGAAGTTGCTATGTATTTTTTAAATGCAGTATGTCCAAACGTACGGCAAATATTGACTATTTTGCCCACATGTAACGTCAACATTTCTCTGTATCACTGTGACTATTTACCACTGTTTAGGAAGTTCTAGTCAACGCAATTGGAAGAGAAAAGAAAGAAGGTATAATTACTCAAAAGACAGAAACTAGATTATTATTACTTGCAGATGATGACTGTCTACTTAGAAAACCCAAGCAAGTCAACTGAAAAAATATCAGAACTAATAAGATTTCAATCAGTTGGCTGGTTTCAAGACACCCAGACAAAAACTGATGCTCCACCATATGCCATCAACAACCAATAAGAAAATATCATGAAGGAGAATCCATTCACTGTGTGTGTGTGTGTGTGTGTGTGTGTGTGTGTGTGTGTGTGTGTGTGTGTGTGTGTGTGTGTGTACGTACTGTGGGTGAGTAAGAAAAATAAAATGTGCATAACCTGGTTCAACCTTCATGGTATAAATTTAATGGAATTTCACTGTATTTCTACAGAGTTTGAAAAATATTAGTTAAATGGCTCTAAAGTTTACATAGAAAGAAAGAAATGCATAGGACAAGTGCAATTAAAAACAAGATTAAGGCAAGTCATATTATAAGCCACAGTAATTGAAAGACTCTTGCGTTGTAGCAGACTAGACAGACCAAGGAAAAAGGGGAAAAAGTACATATAGGAATTTCATTTTTAATAAATGGTAATTTGTTAAACAGTAATGAAATACATTGTGTAAAGGAAGACAGTAAAAAGCAGGGAAAAGCAGGGAAAAGGAGCTTCGACTGAGTGAAGACTATCATCCTAAAAGGTAAGCAACCAGAGAGCCATATGCAGTAGCACTGAAAACATTTCCCCCTCATTCATAAGCTATCTTATATCCAAAGGACAAAAGGGGTTCTATTGGTTTTGGTCTTCAGTTCCATGAAATACACAGAAGCTTAAAGCTTCCAGAGCAAGTAAATGTATTGCTTAAAAGACTGTACTAAACTGTGTTCTCTTTAAAATTTGCCTTACTCTGTTATCTGAGAATATTAAAGTGGAAATCTTTATTTTTAAAGTCCAACACTCACTTCTTTTTTATACTTCCTCTTGCCATCAGACAGCAACAGAGGAATCCCCATCCTGTCTTATTTCATTCAACAACTTCAAATTAGAATTTCTTCACTAAAAAGCTTATTAAAATGTAGTTTTAATGCTCTTAATGCAAATTTATCTTAATCTCGATCCTCTAATTAATTACATTTTTCAATAAGGAGCTGACAAATCTGTTGACCTAATATAAATACTCTATATCTTGATTGCAGTGGTTGTGGTTACCTGACTAGTACAAGCTTTTCAAAATTCATAGATGGTGTACCTAAAAAGGATGAATTTCACTTTATGCAAATATACCCTTAAATGTGAAAGAAATATCTTTTCTCTATGGATATCAAACTTTTTCTTTATTTTTCTTCTTTCTGTATAGTCTCTATTTCTTCCATGTAGTGTACCCCACCTCCCACCCCATATTTTGGCATCTGTCTTTAATAGCATAAGTTTTCCTTACATGTTAAGTGACCCTGGACTTTCCATCATGGGTAGGGTACTAAAAAGCTGACTGTAAGTGCTTTGCTCAAAGGTGAGGTTTGTCAACTGTGGGCTTCACTATAGGGTGATTTGGCCATTTCTTTGTGAAATCTCTGATCTCAGTTTCTTTAGGTGTTTTCTCTTGTGTTAGTCAGAATCCCCTAGTCTCCCACATGGAAGACTTAGTCCTCTCTAAGGTATCTACAACAGCATGTCAATAATTATTTAATCTCTTTTTTTTTAGTAGGTATTCCCACTCTCACCTATAACCCATGTCCTCCAGTGTAGAAACCTTCGGTTTAACCCTCTCTAGAGAACAATTCTCCAGTCTTCTGCAAAAGTGGAAGAAGGACAGTTACTCAACTGTGTGGAATGGGAGGTCTAATTCATTTCTTCTTTTTTTACTGATGTGAAATTCACATAACATAAACTTAACCATTTTAAGGTGTACCATTCAGTGGTATTTAGCATACTTACAACATTGTGCAAACCACCACCACCTCTATCAAGTTCCAAAACATTTTCATCACCCCCAAAGGAAACCCTGTACACATTAAACAGTCGCTCTTCATTGTTCCCTCTCCCCAGCCCCTGGCAACCACCAATCAGCTCTCTGTGTCTGCAGATTTGCCTATTCTGGACATTTCACATATATGCAATCATACAATATGTGATCTTTTGTGTTTAGCTTCTTTCACTTAGCATGTTTTCAAGGTTTATCCATGTTGTAGCATGTATCATTACTTCATTCTTTCTTATGGCTGAAAATACTCTTCCATCGTATGGATAGACCACATTTTGTTTATCTATTCACCTGCTGATGGACATTTGGGTTGTTTCCAGTTTGGGGCCATTGTGAATAGTGCTGCTATGAGCATCTGTGTACAAGTATTTGCTGAGTACCTGTTTTCAATTCTTTTGAGTATATACCAAGGAGTGGGATTGCTGGGTTATATGATATTCTATGTTTAACTTGATCTCACTGCTTTTTAAACAGACTTTCAATCAATCCTCTTATTTTAGACCCATTCTCAGCCCTCCCAAGATACTTCTAAAGGTGCTTAGTGCATTTCCTGAGTCTTCAGGGTTCCTACGATCTATTTCAGGTTAGCTCTGTTTTCTACAATGCTGTCTCAGTATTCCACTTTCTCAAGTTGGCTAGATCTCATCCGGTTTCCAGCTTCAAAACTGTTGTTGCTGTTATCTCCTCTCCCATTCTCCTTGTCCTAGTAAGTTTATGCCTTCATTCTATCAAGTTACTGTCATTTTAATGAGATCTCAGAAGAGAGTGAAGGAGTAACAGGTACATTTAATCTTCATCTTAAATCAGAAATCCATAATAAACATTTTTTTTTTTTTTTTTTTCCGTACGCGGGCCTCTCACTGTTGTGGCCTCTCCCGTTGTGGAGCACAGGCTCCGGACGCGCAGGCTCAGCGGCCATGGCTCACGGGCCCAGCCGCTCCGCGGCATATGGGATCCTCCCAGACCGGGGCACGAACCCGCATCCCCTGCATCGGCAGGCGGACTCTCAACCACTGCGCCACCAGGGAGGCACCATAATAAACATTTTAATACCAACTATCTACTATTCTATTCATCCAATTTAAACTCTCAGTACAATGAATTTATTATGAGGGGAATGTAAGCGTATATAAGGATAACTTCTGTTTTCAATAAGCTGATAAACTGGTCAAGAAGATGTAGTAAGATAAAGGTCATTTCTTACATATGTTTAACACTTGTATGAATGTTGAGGTTCTGTTATATTTGATATGGTAAACTTATATGGAGGGTTGAAAGGTAAAACCCACACCCACAGATAGGTCAGGTCTCCGATGAAGTACGAAGTCATCCCAGGCATCAATCACTAGGAAAGAGAAAGATGCCTAGTGAGAAAACAGGAACTGAAATGGAAGTGGGGCCTAGAAAGCCAAGAGTGGAGACTCTCAGTTAATTTCAATATTTGCTTCCAGGACCAGACTTTGAAGACTCAGAATGTCCAGGTAGGTGTTTTGAGTTGATAGGGATCAAACATAGTCACTGCCAATGTGGAAACAAGCTAAGACAAAGAAAAATTGCACACCTGCAGTGAATCACAAACTGAAGACACAACTAGGTTTTGAAATCAGAGTAATTAGGACTATATACCAATTCCCCTTTTTATTATTTCCTATTTTCATAGAGTCTTGTTAGAATGTTGTGATCTTGTTCCCTTATAATACTGTGGCAGTTATGTATCCACACGGGCCAGTGGTGAAGAGGAAATAGCAGCCCCCTTAGCCAAGGGAAGTCTGAGGGACTGCCACCTCCTATATAATATTTTTCTAATGCCCTGTTGGATGATTACCTTTCAGTGCCCACTTGGGAGGCTCTGAATTTTATTTTTTATAAAGAAAAGTATCCTTTTATTACAGAAGTTACATACATAAATATTATGTACACACTTACTTGGCTATGAGGCCTCTTTAAGCCTTGGTTTCCTCATCTGTAAAGTGGGAATAATAAATGACTCATAGGGCAATTGTGAGGATTAAATAAAATAACCCTGGTAATGTATTTACCACAATGTTTCATATATATTAAGTGCTTCAAAAAGATTAGTGTTAGCAGCTCCCTCCTCCTCCTCCTATTATTATTATTACTATTGTTATTACAAGGCAAGTACCAAAAGAGAACATGGCAAGGAGGCAGAGACCACACTGAGTTGATGTGACAGAGAAAAGCTTCACTGAAGAAGCAAGATTTTGAGCTGGGATCTGAGTTTGAAAAGATGACCATTTTAGGGGACTTCCCTGGTAGTCCAGTGGTAAAGAATCTGCCTTCCAATGCAGAGGACGTGGGTTTGATCCCTGGTCGGGGAACTAAGATCCCACATGCCTTGGGGCAACTAAGCCCTCGCGCCTCAACTAGAGAGCCCGCATTCCACAAACTACAGAGCCCAAGCGCTCTGGAGCCCAAGCACCACAACTAGACAGAGAAAACCCACACGCCACAACTAGAGAGAAGGCTGCGTGCCACAACGAAGACCAGAAGCAGCCAAAGAAATTAAAAGAAAATAAATAAATAAATATTTTAAAAAGAAAAGATGATCTGTTAGTCAGGGGACTGTGTCGTGGAATGAACAACTGAAGGGAAACTACAAGTTCTTTTGGATCAAAAAAGAAGTTTTTAACTTTAGATTAACGCAAAAATTTTCAAATATATATCACCAGGTGTAGATTTCAAGAACAGTCAATGAAATTTGATGAGAATATTTAAGGAAAAAAAATTAAACAAAAAGCCTATTTCCCCTAATTTGGAATTTCCCCAAATTGGGGGATTAAGAGATACAAACTACTATATATAAAATAGATAAACAACAAGGATATATTGTATAGCAATGGGAATTATAGCCATTATCTTGTAAGAAGTTATAATGGAGTATAACCTGTAAAAATACTGGATCACAATGCTGTGCACCTGAAACTAATATAATATTGTAAATCAACTATACGTCCATTAAAAAATAATAATAATAAATCAGTAAACACACATACACAACCCACTTCTAACAAAGTAGTCTAAATATCCACCTATTACACAGAAAAATGCTCTGACCAGATCTATATTTTGCTTGTGATACCAATTATTGTCATTAGATGTACCAAAATATCTTTTTAAAAAATTAATTAATTTATTTATTTTTGGTTGCATTGGGTCTCTGTTGCTGTGCACAGGCTTTCTTTTTAGATGCAGCAAGCAGGGGCTGCTCTTCATTGCAGGCTTCTCATTGCAGTGGCTTCTCTTGTTGCGGAGCACAGGCTCTAGGCATGCGGGCTTCAGTAGTTGTGGCCCGCGGGCCCTAGAGTGCAGGCTCAGTACCTGTGGTGCATGGGCTTAGCTGCTCCGCAGCTTGTGGGATCTTCCTGGACCAGGGCTCGAACCTGTGTCCACCGCATTGGTAGGCGTATTCTCAACCACTGTGCCACCAGGAAGCCCTCAAAATATCTTTAATTTCTTCACACACAAGATTTAAACTATTCCACATCACAGAAATCAAAGCAATTTTATACAACTAAAATCAAATCAGGCTTATTTAAACAATGCAGTAATGACAATTCCTATTAGCAAGGAAAGAGAAACTGGTCATTTAACAAATATTTAGCTATAGCCTGAAAGTCTGTGCATGTTTATACATTTGCACTTTAAATATTTTATGTTAATATATTACTTTCCTCCAACAAAAAGCTGTAGTAAGTAATATTTTGCAATAATAATAAGAGAATTGAATATTTTATTGTTTTTACTATTAACTCTCTAGCATTTAATTTTACTAAAGATGTTTTGGGCTAATTTTTCACCATACTCTAGAATACTATGCAGTGTTCTTTAAAAGCAGTATTCTTCCACTTCTTTTCCATAATTCCCAGTATTATTCCAATCAAACACTTTCTTTCTAACATGACTGCAATATATCTTCTAAAATTTCTTGGATATTTAAATATTTTGCTTGCTACAAATACAAGTCCAAAATATCAAAATCACACGCTTTAGTGATGACCCACAGTTTCTTACCTGCACTTCTCAAATTAGGGTCCAGTCCTGGCATCTCTTTATTAGCTTCAGGGCTGACACTGTAGACTGATGCTCCTGCTTCACTGACGATACTGAAAAGAAAGAAAAGGGGAATATCATTTTCCAAACTTTCTACCTGCCCAAAGAAAATAAATGAATGAGACTAGGTATTATAA
Organism: Mesoplodon mirus; assembly: GCF_964341445.2. NCBI lineage: Eukaryota > Metazoa > Chordata > Mammalia > Artiodactyla > Ziphiidae > Mesoplodon > Mesoplodon mirus. The sequence continues at coordinate 61,822,052 of NC_138990.1, forward strand.
GAAAAGAAAACTGCAGGGCAAAGCACTCTCATAATTTATGTTTCAATGATACCTATACTATTTAATTTTACATTAACATAAAGTGATTAAGCAATGCTTGTTTTCTACACATAGGAAATACACAGGCTTAAATCCATAATGAATTCATTCAGTCGTTTTCTGTTTAAGAGAGAGTTTATAAATGAACACAATGGATACTCCTCCATGATGCCAACATCAAAATTTTCAGAATACTTAGCTCCTCTTGTGTTTATAATCCATTACTGACTGACATTTATGACTCCCGTCTGAATTAATCATTCTAAAGCATCTTGGGAAGCACAGACATGTGTGTGGATATGTGCATATGTGGATATACACAAAAAACCATTGCCATGAACACTGCCATTATTATTACTTGGTTATAATTAACAACCACAATGTGAAAAGGAAGGGGATCAGACAGGATCCCACTTCTTTCCAGGAGGGTCTGAAATCATCCTTTTGGTGAACTTGAAACATACCACTTCAGGCAGGTGTTAAACCACTTCATTTCATCATTTCTTTACTCAAAGCATCACACATATCATCCTGCTCCTTTCTCTTTTGGCTCCATATACTCTACAATCCACAATGGCAGCACTCTCTTACAGATGACGGTTGTATAGTGGTTGACATTTGTACAGTTTACCAAACATTTTAAAATTAGAGGCTTTCTTTATGACATAATACGTAAAGAAACATCGTCTACTTTAAGTATTTACAATACCTTTGGTTCTCTACCATGTGACCATCTAGATGTCACAATGCAAAAGCAGAAACATGTTAGTGCTTAATTTTTAATCCACTCTTAGAAACCTCTCCCATTCTCTGCTCTTCAGTAGTTACTTCAATTGTGAGACAAGTTGAGCAGATAACTTTTAACATATTGCTCCACTGTAACAACTCAACACTGATAAGTAAAATGTGAAACAGTTAGTTTGCTACTCCAAAGAGTTCTTTGAAGAACTCCTGATTGAACTTTGACAACAATTATAAACCACAGAGACTTGAGAAGATTATTTGGGGGCAACGAGATGATTTATATCTTTTACAACCAAGATCTACTAACCGAAATTTCATAATAGGGAAAATGAACACTCTGCAACTGAAAAGCAAGGCTGCTCATCCTGTTCCTCATCAACAGCATCATCATGATACAATAAGAGGTGCATATTATATACAAAGCACAAAACCAATCCCTTTATGAAACTTAGGATAAATAAGAATAGTCAGCCATCAGCCATGGAAAATTTGGTTTCAAACACAAATGAACACTCAGCCTAACAAATTTTTTTCTAAAAAACCAGAGTATCTAGGGAGGGTGGGAGGGAGGGAGACACAAGAGGGAAGAGATATGGGAACATATGTATATGTATAACTGATTCACTTTGTTATAAAGCAGAAACTAACACACCATTGTAAAGCAATTATACTCCAATAAAGATGTAAAAAAAAATAAATAAAATAAAAACCCAGAGTACCTGTGAAGTGCAGAGAAAAGAATATTTAAAAAAATCTTACCACAAATTTATTTTCTGGCATTGCCAGAAGCCTCCAAAATTACCTCTATTTGAGCAAAGGAACTTAAATGGTAAATAAAAATTCCCATTAACTGTGGGCTTCAGCAGTTGGGTACCTGAGAATTTGCTGGGTGATTCACTGTCTCTTGGAAGTTATAATTCTCAAAAGACTGAGGGAAACTGTTGCAAAGAAAAACACTCAGATAATAAATATTCCTCCAAATACCGTATTGCCACTTCTTTTAAACAGAGGAATACAAAACAGATGTGACACGCTGCACCCAAAGATTTTAGATTAACATTAATATTAAATCAATACAAAATGCAGTAAATTTCATATGCTTTAGTTACTAGACAGCATGGGTCCAATAAACTGTTCAGTACTACGCGCAGATCAGAATGCTTAAATAATCTAAATGAAGAGAAAAAGCTCAACACTGATTACTTCAATATAAAACATATAAGGATCTAAGAAGTATATGTGGCAAGAGTTAAATGAAAGAAATCAAGCTGGGAGTGGTGATGATTTTTTCCAGGAGAAGCTGCTAAGAACAAAAGTTATAACCTTCCCCCCCTTCCTTTTTTTCTTTCCTATTTAGAGTTCAAGGATAGACATTAAGTAGAAAGTATGCTAGATTTTACAAGGCACTTTCTGTTTATTAGGAAGTTTCCCAATAAACTATTAGAAAATTATTCCAATTATCTCTAGCATATTTTGAGGAAAGCAAAAGTAAACTTTGCACAAAATACAGATATCTAACATTTAATACATATTATATGTCACAAAACAAATTTCACTCAGGTGTAAACTAATTAGGCTCATAATCTTAGCAATTTGATTATTTTATTTACTTTGCCATAAAGCAGACAAGACTGAGTAAAATTTATAATTTTGGGGGAATTTAACTGACACAGTTCTAACTGAACTCAAAGGTTTTGAGATTATTACAGTACTTGAAGCCCTTTCAAATTGTTTGTTTAGACAAATGCCTAAGTAGATACATATGGTATATCAAACTTTAAATACATGAAAGTACACTTCAGAAGCTACCACTGGACTTAACGTTTTACCAGATCTATGTGTTAATGTGCTAATTCTCTAGAATTAAATTGATAATTTTTAAAGCACTTTATCTAATTCAGCACTTTTCTAGAGTCTTTCTAGGCTTTTTAATTTGAAAATATATACATATAAACCATACACTCATAACCTAAAAAGCAACTGAAATGCCCACAATAAGGTGCATTTACTTTTAAATTCATTTAAAAATTTTTAACAAAAACTCTGCAAGTTAAAAATGCCAATTTTTGTTATCTCAAGTAAAATTCAATGCTGTTACATAAATCTGATCATTTAACAATATAATGTACTTTGTTTTTTAAACAAATATATGTTTAAACCACAGAATTTATATCTCCACAGTTTATAAGTCTCTTCTACCAAGATAAATTGTATGTTGATGAATCTTTTAAAACCACGTTTGCAAGTACTTTTCTTACAGTGCCTATTCATTCTGACAGTAAAAGAATGGCAATTTCTTTTGCCAAACTGTGATGGGAGAATTTTTTTCATGAGAGAGGAAAACTAGCTGTTTGTTTTTTTTAAGTTATTGGGCTAATAGTTTTCACATTCATTTACAGCGCTGCTTGAAGCCTCTGTATGAGTCTCCTCCCCTCTTCTTATTTCCCAAATATGAAAATAGCTTTTTTGTTTTTCTTATTTTAAAATAAATTGCATGCTTCCTATGTTAACAAGAAAATTCAATTCAAAGTTAACCTACTTAAATAAAAACACAATTAATATTTAGTAAGCTATCAAAAATCAGCCAGGATATATTTGCTTAAACTAATAAAAATTGATGTTTCTCATTTTTTATAAAAGTATACTAGAATTGCTTAAGTGTTAGCAATATCTAGAAGCTTCCTTTTCCTTCTGCCCACCAAAAAAAATAGGTACTAAAAAGTTCCGATACTAAATGCACAGCTCATTTCACTAAAGTTTTAAAAATAATTTATCTAAAAAGAGTTTTTCCAAATTTTCAGACTGAGAAACATTCATATGAAGAGAGGGTAGGTAAATGACCTAAGTTTCTCAACAAGTAACAGAAAATGCTATAAAAAGTTAATCAACAGAGATCTTAATTCTTTGTTTTGCATATGAGAACCTGTTTTGAAGTATGAAAGGATAGCTGTTTGTATTTTGGGGATAGGAGACAAGGCCAAAAACCAAACCACCATAAATAAAAGGGGCTCTAGGATTTAATGTTTAAAGGATACTTATTTCTAAAAAAAAATCAAAGCAATTTTAAATTCCTTTATTTAGTGATGAATTGTCATTTCAGGGAGCCTCAAATGAGCAATACCTAGTCACTTTAAAAACTAACATGGGGATTCCCTGGCAGTCCAGTGGTTAGGACTCCATGCTTCCAGTGCAGGGGGCACAAGTTCGATCCCTGGTTGAGGAACTAAGATCCCACAAGCCGTGTGCACAGCCCCCCCAAATTTTTTTTAATTAAAAATAAATAAAAACTAAGGTAATCTGGTGATGACAAGGAAGCAGGGAAACAAATAAAATCCTATACTATTAAAGATATTTAAACTGTAACACTCTTTTGGATGGTAATTTGAAAATACAGATCAAAAGTCACAAGAATATGCATTCTTTCTGAACTGGTTATTATATTTTTAAGAATTTATATGAAGGAAATTTTAATTCACACAAAAAATTAAACAGCGTTATTCATCACAGCATAGCTCCAACCAAAAGAAACTGAAACCAAAATGCCTATCATTAAAGAGTTCTTTAATGAAAACCTATACTGTCATTAAAAATTACTGTTGTAATGTATTAAGTGGAAAGGCTGGTTATAAAACTAAGACATGAGACCAACTTTGATATTTTTAAAATATAGGTATATACAAAAGAAAAAAAGGTTTATGTTAATATTAATAGTACTTAACTATGAGTTATTCCTTTAAAAGAATTCTTATTTCTTTAAATTTTTCTGCAATAACTATAATATTTATTTGTAAAAAGAAAAAGTTTAAAATTTAAGTTTCAAATGACTATTATTTACCTGGCCAGGAGATTCAATATTGCATAATAGCCAACATTTTTTTTTTTACCAAACTTTCTTTTAAAGTTATCAAAGTTATTTTGAACTTAAATGTGGGTAAATAGATCATTTGTTAGTAATAACTTCCAAACATGACTCCTAGGAGACCTCAAATAATATTTTATGATATTGTTTTATAACATGAAATAAAGGTCAAGAATAACTCTCGATTTGTACATACAGGTCATATAAAAAGCAAATGCACAATGAAAAATTTTATAAGAAAGTACATATAAAATACATTTTTAAGTTGTACTTAGTCCTTGGCCTGTGAATCCAAACCCCAAGTTATTCTTCATGAACGCCACAGCACAATCAATTCACTACCCACAACAGAAAAGGTGTGAGGTGACACAGTTGTATACCAGGAAAGTAGTGTGTGTGAAAAAAAAAAACACTGAAGGCAAAATATGGTGAAAAAGAAAAAGAGCAGAAATACACCACCTCAGGATTTCAATGGCACCAAATTTACATGTAGGTATGTAACACTAGCACCATCTGGTGGAAGACCAGTTAGAAGCCATTCTCCAACTACCAGTTTTTTTAAAAAAATTCTAAGCTATCTTTCAAAGAATGAGCATTTTCCAAAGAGAACAAGTCTAGCAATGGCACAGTAATTATTTACACAGAGGACCCATAACAAGCCTGTGAGAACTTAAAATGTCTACCAAACAGAGGGTGAGTATAACCCGGGATGGACATCTTATCACATCCACAGAGCAGTATTTCAACAATACAGAATTCCCTTGGCTACTTTTCCTTCAGTGTCTCATAGCATATCAGATGAACACTTTCTAGCCACAAAAGAAACCTAAAAAGGACAAACCCAAATTAGCAACTACCAAACAGAACTGTAATTTGGAATTTGGGGTTCCTCAAAGTAACAGCTACCGACTCTTTTGGGCCATAAACATAACAATAGTATTCATTCCACATGAGAATCTGTTTCTGGCTTATGTTCACAATGATGCTGAGCTGCTACAATGTACCACAATGTGTCAAAATATTACACTTAAATCCCTTCTACTGCTGTCAGTGGGCCACTCAATTTGACAAAATCACTGGTACCTTCAAATGCCATCAAGGGGAAAGCCAATCAACAAACTGAAGAACAAAGATGGAGAGCTTCTTTCTATTTGTAGGTTGAGTCCCTCTGCTGAGGTAGAAGCAGTTCCTGACAAAGAATGGAACCAGCAGAAATTGTCGGTCTCCACCACTCTCCAGGGTAAGCATTCCTTTTATTTTCTTTCTCCCTTCCCTTCACTGTCTTCTGTTTTCCTTTTAAAAACAAAAATCCCTCCTTTATTTTTTTTTCCCCCATCTATGTTTGAGTCCAACATGAAGTTGTTACAAGTATTGCACAATACCACTAAAGGGAGCTCAAGGAAAAAAGTCACAGGAGCAACCAACCACAAGGCCTGATGCCTAAGTGGTGTTAGACCAGGCACCAGGACAAGGGCCCCACTGAACCAGGACACGAAAAGCAGGCTTGAAGAGCAGAACACTGGGACTTCCCTGATGGCGCAGAGATTGACAGTCCGCCAGCCAACGCAGAGGACACGGGTTCGAGCCCTGGTCCGGGAGGATCCCACATGCCCCAGAACAGCTGAGACCGTGTACCACGGCTGCTGAGTCTGTTCTCTGGAGCCCGTGAGCCACAACTGCTGAAACCCGTGCACCTGGAGCCTGTGCTTCGCAATGGGAGAGGCCACCGCAATGTGAGGTGCACATACCGTGGGAAGGAGTGGCCCCTGCTCGCCGCAGCGGGAGAGGACCCACGTGCAGTGGTGAAGACCCAACGCAGCCAAAAAAATAAAATTAAAAAAAAAAAAAAAGAGCGGAACACTAACTGTGAAAGAGGCTGTTGTTTGCAGCAGTACTGTAAGCATTCCACGTTCACTACTAATGAGTTCCCAAAAACTAAGAGGGCAAGGAAGAAATACTGATCTAATTTTTGTGCTTTCGTCAACATTTTGAAATGTCCTGATTTAAAGAACATGATGTCAACCTACCTGCCATCCCTACTGCCCCAAACATACCAAAAAGTATGCTTCTCCTGATTCTTGCAGTTAACTCCAAAACAGTCAAATTTTTAGGTACTCAGCTTGTATTTACTTATAGAATAACAGATTATCTGTGTTTGTTTATTCTTGTTCAAATGCAACTCTACATTTAGATATAAATCTAAGAGTATGAATTGCAGAGTTTTCTTACAAAGGAAGAAGTTTGTTTATTTTTTTCTTTTCTATCCCTATTTTTTTTAAGCTTAAGTACATCTACAGGAATTTATCCACTAATAAATAAGTGGAATTCAGACTGCTACGGCATAGACTTTTCAGAATGAAACTTATTGCAAGATATTTTATTCCTTTATTATCCATCCAATAACAGTAGTCAGAATCAGAATTACTAATTTAGAGGGTTATAATATTCTAATATTTTGCTAATAATAAGTGCTAAATAATAAAATGTGAATTATTAAAAGTTTTAAGAACGAACAAAAAAGAAAGGAGAGCAGCAAAGGGAAAAAGACAATGAGAAATAAAATAATTAAAGAGAGAGACAGAAGCCAAGATACACTTTGCCAGCAACTAACAGCCCAGTTCTTTTTACCAACAGTTGAATAGTTGAATAAAGTTTTGGAAATAACAATGGTTTGTGCTACATTTCCTAATATTCTTCCAAATGCTACTGCTAAAAATCTCAGTGGACTCCACTAATAAATCACGTACATTTTATCAGTTTTCACATCCTGTTACTCACTCCTCTTTTTCTCCCTTGTCTGATGTTTGTTTTTGCCTCCCACCCCCCACCCTGCCAACCTCTACTTTCCTCTGACGTGAACTTATACCTCTGCAGAAGTCATCACCACCCACTTAAGGGACCCTATCTACAAACTTCACTTAACACATTCACCAACCAGCAGTCTCCAGTTTGAATCATCAGGCTCTTTTCTGGGGCAGCCTCAAACTTTAGAATTTCTTTTGGCCACCCAGATAATGCTAGGGGAAAAAAACCCAAACAAACTCTGAAAGCACAGGCCAAATCTAAGATGACGACTCTAGATCAACCACTTTTTCTAATCGTGGTTTTCAAAAGTACACTGAACAGACGGAGGGAGAGAATGAGTTGTTCAGTTCAGCTGGCTGCTCCATTTACTTCTTTATCTATGGTCAGATCTTTACTTTCTTGGGATCACTGCACATTTCTGGCTCTGCTATATTACACTGTGTAAATATTTAGGAGAAATAATTCCTTTCAAGGATCTGAACTTCCACTGTCATTATGGCAAATGAACCTGTTTATGCTATGTTCGTTAAGTAACAGCAAGCCTAAAAGAACACAGGAATTTACTAATATATGTGGTACACAAACATCACAATCATAAAGCTTCTCATAGGGGCATATCAAGAACATGAAAGGCCAGTTTATTTTTACTCCCACTGCCCTGTAATTTTCTTTAACTCTACTACAACAGTCCTTAATTCAAACCTTTCCTACAGTTACAGTAAAAGGGTAGACTGAATGTACATAAGCTGTACCAAAACTACTCACATCTCCATTTAACCTTCCTTGATTCTCAAGTGGTTATCAAACTTAATCCTACATCAGAATCTGCTGGAGGTTGTTAAAACACAGACTGCCAGTCTCTACCCCCAGAGCTTCTGCTTCACTGGTGCTGAGAATTTGCATTTCTAACCAGTTCACTGGTGATGCTGATGCTGCTGGGACCATATAGGTTTTAAAGTCTTATTAAGGTATAACTTACACTTCATAAAGTTCACCCATCTTAAGTATACAATTCAATGACTTTTAGCAAATGTTGTACAATCATCACCAAAATCCAATTTCAGAACATTTCCATCCCCAAAAGATCCTTTGCGCCTATTTGCAGTCCTCATTCTCATCTCCAACCCTAGGTATCCACTAATTTACTTTTTGTCTCTATACATTCACCTGCCTGGACATGTCATATAAATGGAATCATAAAACATGTGGTCTTTTCTGTCTGGCTTCTTCACTTAGCATAATGTTTTTGAGATTCATTCATGCTATAGTATCAGTACTTCTTTTTTTATTGCTGAATAGTATTCCACTGTTCTAGAAATACCACATTTTGTTTATCCATTCACCAGTTGATAGAATTTGGGGTTGGTCCAAGTTCTCTGGTATTATGAATAATGCTGCTATAAACATTCATTTACAAATATTTGTGTAGACTTATGTTTCTTTTCTCTTGGACAGATTCCCAGGAGTGGAAATGCTGGGTTGTAAACTCATGTCTAATTTTTTAAGAAACTGCCTAAGTACAACGAATAAGGGCTCCAGCTTGTTCATTTCCTTGACAATACTTGCTGTTGCCTTCTTGACAACTATTCTAATGGTTATGAAGTGGTATCTACTTCTGGCTTATTTTACATTTTTAAATCATTGATGATGTGAACATTTACTCAATGTCTTTGTTGGCCTTTCCTAATCTTCTTTAGTAGAATATCTGTTCAAATCTTTGCCCACTTTTATTTGGCTTGTCTCCTTATTATTGACTTATAAGTGTTTTTATGTATTCTAAATACAAGTCCTGCATCAGATACATGATTTGCAAGTATTTTCTCCAAATTTTTGGTTTGTCCTTTCATTTTCCTAATGGTCTTTTGAAACATAAAAGTTTTAAATACTGATGAAGTCTAGGACTACACTTTGAGAGCCAGTGTTCTAAAGCCTCGGGTGGGGCATGCGGTGGCGCACGAGTGCGGAGCCGCTGAGCAATGGGATAAGGTAGAGGGGCGGCGCCGCCGCCAGGCCCACTCTCCGTCCACTCCACACGTCGCGCCGCCCACCCGCCCGCTGCCCAGCGTCCGCCGCCTCCTCCGCCATGGCAGTGGAGGGGGGAGACCATCTCCCCCAGAGACGGGAGCACCTTCCCCAGGCACGGCCAGGCCTGCGTGGTGCACTACACCAGGATGCTTGAAGATGGAAAGAAATTCGATTCCTCTAGGGACAGAAACAAGCCCTTTAAGTTTGTGCCAGGCAAGAAGGAGGTGATCTGAGGCTGGGAAGAAAGGGTTGCCCAGATGAGCATGAGTCAGAGAGCCAAACTGACTGTCTCCCCAGACTATGCCTACGGTGCCGCTGGGCACCCAGGCGTCATCCCACCAAATGCCACTCTCCTCTTTGACGTGGAACTTCTAAAACTGGAATGACAGGAACGGCCTCCTCCCTGAGCTCCCCGTTCTTGGATGTGCCATGGAAGGATCTGGCGCCTCCAGATGCGCACAGCGAGTCCATATGGAGCTTTTCCTGAAATTCCACTACTCTTTGTATAAGCATCTTCCTTGGCTGAATGTGTTCTGTCACCAGCTTTGCTCTTCCCCTTTCTCCTGGTATGTATGTTGAGCTGAACTACATTACATAAACCTCGAGTTACTCATTTTAGTTTGTTTTCGTTTTGGGGTGAAGACTGAGTTTCAGTCCTTTGGATCTAGGCTTCCAGTTAAGTACTAGTCAAGTGTTAACAGCACAAGTAATGGGTTGACTTCAGAATAGGAACTGGTGTGTGGGGGTGCAAGAACCTTTATTTTATTTTATTTTGGATGAAAGCTTTATCTATTATATATATCTATTAAACATTCTTGCTGCTGCGCTGCAGAGCCATAGCTGATTTGAGGCGCTCTTGAGAGCCGAATTATTCTCCAAGTTGAGAGACGTCCTCGGGTTGAATGAAAAGCCTGACCCCAAACTAAAGTGGCCTCCACTACCCCACCCCACCCTCCCCTTAACCCTCTGCCTTTTGAAAGCAGATCATTTTCACTGAGATGTTGGACACTACAGGGTCTGTCCCTGGGCTAGCAGGGACCTCTGAAGCCTTCTTCAAGGCCTGGCTTTTTTTTTTCTTTCCATCCTGTGGTTTTTCTAATGGATATTCAGGACTTTTGTAATCTCATAGCTATCCAAAGCTCCACTTCCTAAATTTTAAGAACTTTTATCAGAAGTTAAATTGAAGGTGCTGTTTGTAGACACTTAACACCCATGAAAGCCCAGCCATCATGACAAATCCCTGAGGGTTGTCTGAAGAAAATGATGCTGGTCATCACAGCTTCAGCATCTCCTGTTTTTTGATGCTCAGCCCCCCTGCTGATCTCAGAGTTTCCTGGCTTCTCCCTCTCACCCCTCTGCTGTCCTGTGTAGTGATGTGGTGAGAGAAACTGCTGCCTACTCCCCTACCTCCACACTACATATGAGTTTCAAGTTTTATTATTGCAATAAAAGTGCTTTATGTTGGCTTTTCTCAACAACAACAAAAAATGCCTCAAAAATTCAAAAGAAATAGTAAACCCTTGAAAAATGTGAAAGCTTAGTGGTTTCCATCTGCATAAGCAATATGTAAATGTCACACATAGTATCTGCTTTTCTGTTTTGTTTTGTTTTGTTTTAGCAAAGCCTATCAGAACTACCATCCTAAACATATTTACTCTTTTTATGAGAGAGGGAAAAGAGAACTTGCAACTAACTGGCTTTAATACATTATGGAATGAATAAATTCAGCTGCAGGTGGGCCTACCTGGCAACACTGGATGGCATGCTGGCATTAAAGAACATGGACCTCTGTGTTAGCGTTTTCAGAAGCATTGGTCAGTCCATGGCTTTTGAGACCGTTCTTAAGAATATAAGAAATATGTCCACCTTACAAACTAATGGGAATAAAGATAAATGGTGCACCATAGAAGATATTATAGAAAAAGAGCATATTACCTGAAAGATACATTTGATTTATTTTGATATTTTTATTAGTCTTCACGTCAGGGCATTTTAAAACAATTCATATACCAGTACAGCCCTTTCTTTGTTGAAAATTTACTGTACCTTAAGTGAAGAGGAGCCAAAGATGGCAGCTAAAATTCAAATATTGTCTAGGACCATAACTTGCAAATGTATAAAACATACTTCAGGAAAATATAGGATATGTTTGATTCAGGTATAAGCAATATTAAGATGATTCATTTCCAGGGTGAAACCCAAATTACTACACGTTTACCTCTTGATGATTATCCATGTCCACAAATCATAACAAAACAAATCATAAGAAAAAGAAGCTTATGTGAATACTATTTCTATAACCATGACCTAAGATACAGATTTTGTGATTTTATGGAAAAACTATAATGATAAGAAGGATCCAGTTAAAAGATAAAGAAAACCCATTTAAATTTGCAACAACAATCCTTCTTTATATAATTCAAGTCAACCTAGGACCCAAAGCAAGAAGTTTTGTACACTGAAGAATTCCCATGCTTCTGCTATGAAATGTTTTCAAATATTTATGTTCTAATTCATGGACCCTGCTCATAACATACAAGCCGTTAGTCCTCATTGCCTTTCAGTTGCTGGAGATGGATTTTATTATTCTACTAGTCTTCATAAATTACAATACAAGGAAGAAGCCTGTTGGCCAAAACTCATTCTCCTTTTTTCACTGAGCCACTCAAAGCCACTTAAGAAGTTGTCCAAAGAGGTGTCAGAGAATACAGTTTCCCAAGTGATCCACAGTCTCTCAACATGGTCTGGCTCCTAATAAAACTTACAGGGCATCTCATCCAACCTTTTTACATTTTTTGCAATCCAAAAGAACTAAAGTTATTGGAACATCTTTCCCAAATTACACAAAAGTAAGCTCTCATCATCTCTGTGATGTTCCTGGCCCTGAGATCCAAGATAAAGATCAAGATGTAAGAAATAAAGGAAAGAGTTTACTCAAGAGCATACAGCCAATTATAATTTATCCATAAGATTGAAAGGTAAGAATAAGCAAAATAATGTTAATAGTTTTTTAAGCCTTCATTTTATAACAGTGTTCAAGTCCCTTCTTCAGCCAGTTAGATACCAGTTACTAGGAGAAACAAACTCAGCAGGTTACACTACGTTTCCTGTCCTTATTTAGCAATCAGTCCTCTGGTCTTAGAACACTAAGGCTCAATGAAAAAAGAAAAAGGAAGCAGCAGCAGCAAGGACCTCCAGCAGGAGGTCTTACTCCTGGTCGTTTAAAATTTGACAGTCATCAGTGTGTGTATCTGTATGACAATATGATCATAACAGAAGACCATCCTCCAAAATCTGCAATTCCCTAGTGAGGTTCTTGATAACAATAAGGTGCAAGGAGAACTGCCCTCCCTGCCCCCAGCTCTTACCATTTATTCCATAAAATCCAAAAAAATAATCACTAAAACCTTTGCTTATACTAACAGCAAATTAGTGTCATGCCAAATAGGTACAAAGGTGAATAAGAACACATAAACAAACACCTTTGACTCTTCGGTACAAAATCAGTGTGCCTCTCTCCAAACTAACGGAACTATACCACTTCAGCAATTCATCCATTTATGAACAAATGCCCTCAGCCTATTTCTGAGAAAGGGAAGAATGATCAGTTATATCTGTCTTCATCTTGTCTGAAAATCTTGACATTTTCCAGCAAGTAAAGGTTCCAAATGGCAGGTGTCAGAATGCCTTAGCCTCACATGTGGTGCTTGAAGGCAGGAAAAGCAGCAGCAGTATGTGGTCATGTCAGAGCCACATAGAAGCTGCCTAGAGAGCACATTCTGAAAAGAGCAAACCTCAGACTTGGTTAAATCAATCTACTGCCAGATGCCACTCTCAGAAAAAGCTGCAGTGAGAAACATTCTCAAAGCTGCCCAGAGAAACATTCAACTCAGAGCTCTCACAAAAGGGAAAATAGTTGAGTGCAATGGCACCTGTCCATATCCTGTCTGATAATTTGGTCAAACTGGCTCAATGCAGAGATGAAAAATTGCCACAGAATTCTTTGCTTAGTCTACAAGTGAGTATTATTTCCTCAAGGTCATTTTCAGTTAATCTGAAGTAAATAATATGAATCTCCTGCACTTCCATAATATCTATAGATTTCTAAAAGTGCTTTAAGATCTACTAACTCCTATAAGGAAGTCAGGATCATAAGTGCCCTGTTCATTTTACCTGTGGGGTTAGAAAGAACCAAAGAGGTAAATAAAATTAAATCAAGATCATCTGAAACTAAGACTCAAAAAGGAAAAACTGGTCTCTGTACTGTTAGGCCAGGCTTCTTTCTACTTAGATGCCTACCCTCTGCCCACTTCTTGCCTCCCAATCATCTTTTCACAGGTTTTCCCAATAATTAGAAAGCTTTGGAGCTTTTTGAAAGTTGTTTGTGAAGGTCAATCAATAAGCATTTTTGTTCCCAGAGGTTAACATAATTGGCATGATGGTCTACTTTATTTCTCCTCAGATCTGAGTCTATGAAAAAGTAATGATTTCTGAGGAAAACTCAAAGCAGGAGATGGCGAAGAAGCATAAGAACAAGTTGTGTTTCAGGGAGAAGCGTTCACTGTCAAGTCATCTGGTTAGATACATCAGAAACTAAACAAACTAGGATTCATTCAGATGAACAGCACATAGTTAATGATATAACCATCCATGGAAAAGAACATTCAATATCATTTAGGTTTTTATACTCTATTGGAATATACAAAGGGATCCCTGGGCCAAGGATTGATACCTCAAAACACCTGATTTCCTCTCATACCTCAAAAGACAAAGCACAAACAAGAGCCAGGACTTCCTTGAAGTTAACAGTATTTTAAAATAAAATAGTGTCAAAATGAGGACATTTGGAAGCATCCAGAACAAGCATGATCGTCCAATTATTGCACAAAGAAATTGGATTCTTCCTTAACATTTTACTCCCTGTGGCTACACCACTGAAATGTATTAATTTGCCACACAATTGTGCATATTTTCAAACTAAAACAATTCACTGGAGTCTGCATTGTCTTGTCTTGCCTTCTAAGCACCTAGAAGGTACTGTTCTTCAACTCTGTGCAGTTGGCTCAAGTAATTTCTCATCTTTGTATTTTCAGGTCATATTCTAAGGCCAGTTAACATATACGGCACAGAAAGGATCAAAGTAAATACTAAACACAGGCCCACATTCAGATAAGGACAAAGAGTATTCTCACATACATATTCTACAGTTTGAAAATCAAATGTATTAAATAAAATTATTAAATAAACAGAAATTTCCTAAATTAATTTCTTATTCACCATTTAGTCTGCAAGTTTCTATTTCTATAAAACAAGTCATTTTGATATGATCATTTTCCATGTCTGCTGTCTTTTTCCTACACACTTTGCTAACTTAATTGATTCCAGACTTCCCAGCATCTCATGCTTTTCTGTTTTACTCACTGAAATAGAGGGATTTGTTTTTTTCATTAACATGGATAAAAACCAATTTGTGTTATGTTTGGAGTAAAGATGAGTGTTGGTAAAAACAAAGTGTGATGCTGTTGTCAAGGAATGTTTATTGCTCAAAATCATGCAAATGATAAACAGACACATGAAATGGACAAGCTCTGTGCTGGCATCAGATTTAGTATACATTTCAACTGAGATAAAAGCAGAACTAAGACAAGCCAGAAACAGATAGCTCATAATTTTCAATGTCACTGTAAAGAGTCATACTAAGTCATCACTTTTTTTTCATTCTACAAAAAAGCAAGAGTACAAGCTAGGGCACTTAAATGTTAGTTGGTTAATGACATTCACCGCAACCTCTTTAATTAAGCCTATGCTTATTAAAAGTCACTGAACATTCTCTAAGACTTAAAATCTTCTAATATCTCTTTTGGTATCCCTGGCAATTTTAAATCTTAATTCTTGGGCCTTATTTTGGACAAATGTATTTTATCTCAACAATGCTAAGATGAAATCATAAGCGGGGGGAAAAGGATCCCAAAACTAACAAATGAAAAAACATCATCTCTGGAGGGGTGGGATAGGGAGGGCGGGAGGGAGACGCAAAAGGGAGGGGATATGGGAACATATGTATATGTATAACTGATTAAATTTGTTAAATAAAAAATAAAATAAAATAAAACATCATCTCCTGGTCTAATCTTACCTAAAAGTAATGACATCTCCCCTATCCCTTCATAAAGTTTCCTGCCCCAAATTCTTAAAACCTGGCCAGTAATCATCAAGAAATCTAGAAACAATAAATGCTGGAGAGGGTGTGGAGAAAAGGGAACACTCTTGCACTGCTGGTGGGAATGTGAATTGGTACAGCCACTATGGAGAACAGTATGGAGGTTCCTTAAAAAACTAAAAATAGAGCTACCATATGACCCAGCAATCCCACTACTAGGCATATACCCTGAGAAAACCATAATTCAAAAAGAGACATGTACCAAAATGTTCATTGCAGCTCTATTCACAATAGCCCGGAGCTGGAAACAACCTAAGTGTCCATCATCGGATGAATGGATAAAGAAGATGTGGCACATATATACAATGGAATATTACTCAGCCATAAAAAGAAACGAAACTGAGCTATTTGTAATGAGGTGGATAGACCTAGAGTCTGTCATACAGAGTGAAGTAAGTCAGAAAGAGAAAGACAAATACCGTATGCTAACACATATATACGGAATTAAAAAAAAAAAAAACGTCATGAAGAACCTAGGGGTAAAAGGGGAATAAAGACACAGACCTACTTGAGAATGGACTTGAGGATATGGGGAGGGGGAAGGGTAAGCTGTGACAAAGCGAAAGAGAGGCATGGACATATATACACTACCAAACATAAGGTAGATAGATAGTGGGAAGCAGCTGCAGAGCACAGGGAGATCAGCTCGGTGCTTTGTGACCGCCTGGAGGGGTGGGATGGGGAGGGTGGGAGGGAGGGAGATGCATGAGGGAAGGGATGTGGGAACAGATGTATATGTATGACTGATTCACTTTGTTATAAAGCAGAAACTAATTTTAATTAATTAATTAATTAATTAATTAATTAATTTTTTAAAAAAAACCTGGCCAGTAGATATTTATACAATTTTTAAAACACAATATACTAAAGAAAGTTAGAAGGAAGGTTGTTCGGATACTTAGTCATGCTGTAGCTTGAAGGTATAAACTCTTGAAAATTAAAAACAAATATAAAGATAACACAAATAAGAAAGCTAAAGCTGTGTTCTTGAGATTCCCAAAGGTAAGAAAGGAAAAGAAAGTTATAGCAGTCACTTAATATGTACTTAACACCATGTATAAAGAAAATCTGCGATATAATCTGATCCTGAAGAATTTAAACTACAGACTTCCTGATTCCCCAGTGCTGGCAATCACATCCAACAGTAACTGTGCACAATGGCTGAAAGAACTTTTTAAATTATTTCATTTCCCCTAAGTTTGTTTTAAGTATGAAGTCTCCATTCCAAAGTAAATTTTAAATGATTTGATGTTGTTCTGAAAATACATTTTATATCAAGGGCTCCAGTGAATTTTTCCTGTTAATTTCTAGTGTAGTAACTCAAACTTAGGACAATTATAAGTAAAGTTACAATCTCTAAAGTAATATTAATGTTTCACATCACACACCTGGTGTTATATTCCAACATCATTTTCATCTGAAAGTTAAAAAAAACAAAAACATGTTAGAATACAAACTCCAGTGTACATGTGTTAATGTTACATTGACTATTTATTCCTAGAGGAAAACTGAATAGTGGTGTTTCTTCTTTATGAGAAATTATAAACAGTGAATTGCTAGATGTCATAAGTGATTTTACTAAAAATGGATACAAAAGTGATTTAAATCATAAGTCTTCATGAAACAAAACAAATTATTTATAGTCATAGGCATTCTTAACAATGCTATGAAAGATGTTTTCCTTCTTTTTCCCTTATTTAAATGGGAGGGGAAAAAAAGAAGAGAGAAAGGGAGGGAGGGAAGGCAAGGGAAGGAAAGGGAAACAGATAAATGTTTTCAGGAAAGAGAGAGTGAGCAAGTGCACACATACACATATATGACTGGCAAATCTATTAAAACTTTTTTTTCCCACTAAATTATGTAGGATACAAAGTAATAATGACTTGTAAAGAAGTAACAGAACATAACCAATCAACCCTAAGCAGTCTACTTCTCCAAATCGTCTACCCACCCCAATCTCAGGGGAATACATTGGTAGTGAAATGAATGTATTTTCCTCACCTGGAAAAAATCACTACCATCATGAGCAAGTTTGAGAGTATCCATTTCCAACCTTATCTACTGGTTTAAAAAACAAAACCTCACATATTAGAAACACACACACAAAGAAGAAACTAAAAAGCACTCTTTTCTGTTCTTTCACCTATTTCCCAGGCATAGAAACCAGGCTTTTGTCAGCAGATATTTTTCAAACACATGCTTCAGGTTCAATTTGGCCCTTAAATATTCTCCAAAATACTTGGAGAAACGCAGGTTTCTAAGATAATTTTTCAGAAATAAATTAGCATGCATGCTTATGTATTGTGTATGCACTCTATATTTTCTTCAACCTTTAACTTCTCTATTTAAAAATGTAAATTTTCCATTATATAGAAAGAGATACACACCAAATAACTTGTACTGAAATTAATCTCTTCCACCATTTTCAAATGCCATGGGGAAAATTTTTAAAGCAAATAATACTTCTGAGTTAGAAAGAGGTAGATTATAACATAATTAAAGAGGCCAAAAAATTTACACATTTTATACCTAAATTTATTGTCCTTATGGAACACTGTTTTTGTCACAAAGATTAGTATTTACTGCATTAGCCCCACATCCTAACGTCTACAGAAAAAATTCTTTCAACCGTGTAGGAGTATTTTAGGTGAAGCTCCTATGAAAACACCTGCCAAGGAGCTTGAGCTATCATATTAAATGGATCACAGGGTTTACAAAGTGCTGCAGGCGTTCAAAGGCATTCCCTGCACTGAGTATCACAATCATAGCAAGAGAAGACTTTAGGCACATGCCTAAGTTGTTTCCCTGAATTGTTTCTTGTCAAATTAAAATGTCAAAAATTAGTCTATCAAATGCCGTCCCTGAGGAATCTAGCTCAACCCAAAGAGCAGCTACCAATCAGTAAAGTCGGGTGTTTTAATGGGGAAAATTTTCTTTTTCTATTGATATCTGAAATTAGCAGGGCCCCCAAAGAAAAGTTTCATCTCAGCAGTTAGTTTAAGTGCTACTGATAGCTATAATCACATGCAGGCTGCAATTCCTTTTGAAAGGCTTTTCAAATGAACAAATACAAAAAAAAAAAAAAGAGAGAGACACGAGTGTTTTCACAGTGAATGACTGCCTAGGATTACAGAGGTAATAAAAAGCCAAGGTTAGAGATCCAGATATACATGAGTATTGTGAACTAACAAAACAAAGTCAAATGAAATCCTTGCTCACTTTTTTGACAAGGTCAGTGCACCCATCCCTTAGCACAATATATGACTGAATTTCGGGTTGTAGAAGGTGCTTCAGGAAAATAAAATCCACCACAAATCATTTAATATTCTCTATTAAAATCCTCCAAGAAAAACATTTTCTGTTCACTTGGTTTTTTACCAAAAGCTGCCTATCTCTCAGAGGCTGCCTTGTGGAAGTGTTCATTTGTTAGCAGCATAAGTGTGCAGAGGTAATAGATGTTCTTTGGCAGCCAAATCATACTGTATTTTTTTTTTACCTGATAGTCCAGATGAATTTTTTTTTTTTTTTTTTTTGCAGTACACGGGCCTCTCACTGCTGTGGCCTCTCCCATTGTGGAGCACAGGCTCCGGACGCACAGGCTCAGCGGCCATGGCTCACGGGCCCAGCCGCTCCGCGGCATATGGGATCCTCCCGGACCGGGGCACGAACCCATATCCCCTGCATCGGCAGGCGGACTCTCAACCACTGAGCCACCAGGGAGGCCCCAGATGAATTTATATAGTGCAACATTTGTAATCTACCCACAGAAATGTGAGCCATGTTCATGTACTAGAAAGAGCTATTGGTTGTCCATGAACTTCCCCCCAAAGGTTCTAAAACTTGATTTCAAAGGACAGAAATACAAGCAACAAGACAAACTCACAGAATAAGACTGTTTACATGAGACATGTACTTAAGTTGCCTAGGCTTACAGTTTGGCAAAAATCATTATATGACCTGTGGCTACTGAAGTAATCAAAAGGTTCAACTGTAACTGTGGCAAGGGACATTAAAAGCAAAAATTCAACGATATGTATATATTCCCACATATACAGTCCTTTTGCACTTTTCACAAAAAGCCTCTTTGATTTGAATTATCAAACATTTCCCAATATTGTTGCCTTTTGAAGTCTCCATTCCCAAACACTAAGTTTCTTGCTTTGTGGCCGCCTGGAGGGGTGGGAGGGAGGGAGACGCAGGAGGGAGGGGATGTGGGAACAGATGTATATGTATGACTGATTCACTTTGTTGTAAAGCAGAGACTAATAAAAAAAAAAAAAGAATCTCACTACAAGAATGCTCATTATATCAATAGAAATGTTTGGATTTGTAGAAAATGTTGGTATTTGTAGAAAACCACAAATTCCTTAGACAGACGTACAAAAAGTATTTTGATATCTGTGTGGTGTGATTGTAACTAATTTAAATTGATTATTAAAAAAAAGAATTATTTTCAATAGCCACCTTCAATTTCAAATGTTTGACATGATCACAGACTTCCAATGCTAATCCCCTTTCAAGGTGAAATACCCATGCTAGGGCCCGTTAAGACACACAGCATGGCTATTCTCTTGGCTTTGCCCTATCCTGCAAAGCTGCTGAAATACATTTGAATCCTTTCTCTCCTCCCCCATCACTACCAACTGTCTCTTAAGCAAAGTAATACACAGACCCACATGCTTTTGTCAAGACCTAAGTCTTGAACAAAGCAGTTTTCATGGTTAAAACATTTTCCTAAGTATGCCTCTAAACCTGAAAGCTATTTAAAGAAAGGAAAAGAAACTTTTCATGTAATTGACTCTCATTTACCCAAGTTCGCTGCCTATAAACTATACTTCCTTAGTTTACATACATTTGCATGACCTGAGTATATTTAATTTCCAGATCCTTATTGCTAACCACAATTCTGGACTTAGAAACTTTCAGTCTTGTCTATTCAGGAAGAATGCCCATCCCTTAACCCAATGTAAAGAAAACCTGAATCTATAAAGAATAATGTTATCAACAAACTAAATTATACTTATCCATTGAGGAGAGATTTTTAAATTTCAAAGAATAATATAATTTTCTGGCACACCAAATTCAGGCATTTATACCAAGAGCACATATCTAAGTCTTTACTATTTCCAAATGACAACCAACTGGGGCTTTGAACAAAAAAAACCATGATTCTGCTTCATGTGTAGGTGGACTTATTAAAATCTTTTCTTAACCTGAATTTTCATAAGTCAAATTCCATTTTAACTGCATTTTAAATGCAACAAGAGAGCTCATGAGCTAAAGGAACTACAAAGCGAACTTTTTACAGTACAAAGAACACCAGTAAAGCAACTGATCATCCTTTCAATAACGAGCTTTTGACTTGTGATTTTGTGTTTAGAATTCACATAGTGAATAATACTTTTCTTTAAGCCTGTACCACACCTATGTTAATCATGGAAACATGGACCTCTATGTTCTACGGTTAGAGGAAAGATAGGTCAATCCCCTTAACGTACATCTAGTTTATGTTCCCAAGGGAACTGGGAAGAGTTAAAAGCGTCATTCTGAGAAGGACCAAGCAAGAATACAATAACCACTCACAAATTACCCTTGGAGTACACTCCTCAGCTGACAGGAAGCAAAATCAGAAAGTAAAGGGAATCAGGATATGTCACCCCAAAATATGCCACTTTGACAGAATAATTATTTTAAGGGGAAGGAATCTGAGAAATGGCAAGTATAGGAAGGACTCGCTTCCCTTTCTACCCTGAAGCAGGTCGTAAGACTCTCATGCGAGAGGTGTCCTCCTTATACTTGGAGGAAAGGAGCACCCTTATCTCCAAAGATGGGGGGATACTGAGAGGAATGCGAAAGCACAGTCTTGCTGTTTCCCCCCGTTTACTACCCTTAGCTCATATCCTTTATGTCTCCTATCATGATTTCCCACAACTTTCTATTCTTCATCAAACCTAGAATAAAAACACTCAGGCTTAATCATTTCTTTAGATCTTCACTTCCTTATAAAGGCTCCTGTGCCATGTAAAACATAATTAAATAAATCTGTATGCTTTTCTCTGCTAATTTGTCTTTGTTAGTTTAATTTTCAGGTCCAGCCAGGGACCTCAAGAGAGTCAAGGAAGAGTTTTTCCTCCCCTACAAACCCAAGAAATCAAGCTCCACCTTCAAACTCTTTCCTTCCTGTTCATGCCACTATTATTCTATAACATTTAACCCATTGCTCCAGCAAGGTCACCCCCACAGGACAGCATACTAGAAGTGGTGGAGAGATCTTCTCTTTCTTACTCCACTTTCTTCATCATATAAAACTACGTTAGGCCAAGGGGAATCCCTAAGTGATTATTTCCTGTCACCTGCTGAGATTTCAGGCTCATCTGGGTGCCGATGAGAACATATGACTAGTCTGCAGTCTAGTTATATAACAAGGGCGGCTTAACCCCGGAGAGTTCTACTCCTCCAGAATGCTCCCTTTAAAAGAAACCTTACCAGTTAATAAAGTAGTTAATTAGTTTCAACTTAGCATTGAGACAAATTTAGTTCATGCTGAATTTGAAAACATTTAAAAGTTGAAGAAGGTGGAAAATTCAAGAGGTGTTGCGTTTCACTACCTTTACAAAAACTATCTAAAAGATTTTTAGGGCCCACAAAGAACAAAATCTGGCTGGCTTGATCACGGAGCCTCAAGTCCCTTCTGGAACACGGGTTGTTAGACTAGATCTTTGAGGGTATTCTACCTCCAATACTACATCATGTATGACTTAGGAAAATTCCTTAATGCTAAAAAACAGATGAAAATGGATTAATCTGAATATAAACTCAGTTTTCTTAAGACTTTCTTGCTATTTTCTCCACCATCTCCAAATGAACAATCAAAGGTAAAAGGTAAAATTAAGAATGTTAAAAATAGGCAAGCTTATTTCCTTAAGCCAAACTTTCTGGAAACACCTACCATATTTACACAACAGAGAGGTGCAAAGCACGTGTGCTGGAAATAGCATGAGATTTAAGATCAGGTAACCTGTAAGTCCCTATTCCACTAATTCTTTCATTCATATCAACCTGCAATTCAGGTTCCAAACCTGTAAAATGTGAATAATACAACCAGGGGTTTACTATGAGAGATAAATAAGAAGAGGTGTAATGGCACTTGATAAGCAGTAGTAAATACATGGGACATTATTACAAAGAATTCTGAATCAAAGAATTTATTAAAATCTACTTTGGGACCTCCCTGGCAGTCCCATGGTGGAGATTCCCCACTTCCACTGCAGGGGGCATGGGTTTGAACTCTGGTTGGGGAACTAAGATCCCACATGCCACACAGCACACACACACAAAAAATCTACTTTTATTCAACTCTACGAAAAGTACATCATGATTTAAGTTAGAAATACGTAATACAACACAAAGTGATTTACTATAAAGTAAAAATAGGAGTTTTCACAAGTAAAACTCCTAAAGTCAATATTTGAAGGCAAGGTTCCTGAGTTGTTTTTCTGTTTTGTTTTGTTTTTTTTTAATTTTATTTATTTATTTTTGGCTGCATTGGGTCTTCGTTGCTGCGCGCGGGCTTTCTCTAGTTTGCGGCGCGTGGGCTTTCTCCAGCTGTGGCGAGCGGGGGCTACGCCTCGTTGGCAGTGCGCGTGCCTCTCACTGCAGTGGCCTGTCTTGCTGCAGAGCACGGGCTCTAGGCACATGTGCTTCAGCAATTGTGGCACATGGGCTCAGTAGTTGTGGCACGCGGGCTCTAGAGCACAGGCTTAGTAGTTGTGGCGCACGGGCTTAATTGCTCCACCGCATGTGGGATCTTCCCGGACCAGGGCTCAAACCCGTGTACCCTGCATTGGCAGGCGGATTCTTAACCACTGCACCTCCAGGGAAGCCTGGTTCCTGAGTTTTGAGGAGAGTAACTACCCACCCCCGCCCCATTTTTTTTCTTTACGAAAAACAAACTATTTTAAATTCTTACTAAGAGCTTTAATTCCTGTAACTTAATTCTTCACAAATTCCCAGTTTATGAAATCACATTCTATGAGTCAGTGACCTACTGATAAAAGCACAGAAGCCAGGATAATTTATTGTGGAGAGGTAGCAGGCAGGATAACCAGCAGTACTAAATAATACAAATATAACTTCACAAGTTAATGGGTATGAATCTCAGCAAAAATAAATATGAGAAATAAAATTCATCTGGCAACTCACCTATGAAAGAAAAGTAAAAACGATTACTTTATTGCCACACATTATTTCCGCAAGTGCAAAAACACCATTCAAAAACACATTCCCGGGCTTCCCTGGTGGCGCAGTGGTTGAGAGTCCGCCTGCCGATGCAGGGGACACGGGTTCGGGAGGATCCCACGTGCCGCGGAGCGGCTGGGCCTGTGAGCCATGGCCGCTGAGCCTGCGCGTCCGAAGCCTGTGCTCCGCAACGGGAGAGGCCACAGCAGTGAGAGGCCCGCGTACCGCAAAAAAAAAAAACAAAAAAAACCACATTCCCAACACAGACAATTTAATCATGACTTAGTTTAGCTAACTTTCAAGGTAAAATTAGGTAGCAAAATAATTTTCTCACATGCTTACACAATCCATGACTGAAATGAAAACATATACACATCACACTTCTGGACCCTTCTCAGCAAGAATAAAATGGAATGGGGGAGGGAGGGTGTTGGGACTATCTGACACCTTCAGGCTCCATCATTATCGAAATCAATGAAGAGTCTGACTCTGGTTTTCCAGAGAAAATATTTATTTTTATCATAGTCTCTCTGGAACAAATGCCTTTCGAAGTGTTCAAATTCTCATTTAAACTGCTTTAAAAATTATTAATCACTTATATCTTATATAAACAACTTTCTTATAACTTCAAATTTTATAGCACAAATAATTTTCAAGGAATTTTCAACCAAAACTCTAAGTCTGTCTTAGATTATGAACAGCTACGACAAACCATATTTTTTATCAAATATCCTTATTCAGTCCTTTAATCACTGTATGTCACTCTTTAATTTTAAAAGGAATTTCTCAATCTCAGGAGAAAACATACCACTAAACAATATGACACGTGGAAATTAATAGTGATTCAAGCTCAAGAACAGTAAATTCAGTGAGAATCTGGGAACAAGAGAGTAGATGAAATTTTATCCTACTGGACATAAAGTGTAAAACCCCTTCAGAATGAAAGAAGACATTATTAGCCATAATAATATAATAATATAATGAGTGTTAGAATTTACAGGGTCAGACACTGTTGTGCTGCATATATATTAATGTCTTTAATCTTCACAACCACCCTGTTATCATCCCTTATAACAACCGAGGAAACCTAGGTACAGAGAGGTTAGCTAATGTGCTGAAGGTTATGCAACTAGTAAGGGCAGAGTTACAATATGAGCACAGGTAGTCCTGACTCAAGAGCCCATATTATTAACCACTATTTTGAGCTATTTATTATATTCAGCACAGTACAGACCTCATTAAACTTCATAATCCTGAGAGGCAGGTATTATTATTCTCGTTTTACTAAGTAGAAAACGGTAGCTCAGAGAGATTAAGAAACTTGTCCAAAGTCAGACAGCTAGCAAGAGGCAGAGCTGAGGTTCAAACCCAGGACTGTAGGACTCGGAAGTCTATGCTCTCATACTTAGCACTGTACCCACCACCTACCAAGGAGGCAGAGAGTACATCACCACCACAACCCCTCACCAATCACTGTGACACTTACTTCTCCTACAGCTCACCCAACTACTGCCATAAAAGGGTAGGTATAAAAACTAAAATACATTATGTGAAGAAGGAAAATGAGCAGCCGAGAAAGACGTGAAACATCGCTTAAGTATTGTGATATTTCTAAGTCATCTCTATACTATGCCATACAGTTAATAAATTTATCTGTTGTGTATGTGTGTATCTGTGTAAAAATATAGTAACTGTACAGCAAAACTGTTTGAGACATTTTTGTGTCATCATCATCACCACCTAAGAAATCACTGTGTATAACATTGTGCACAAAACTTGTATTGAAGTGGATAGCCTAGCCTTACATAGGCATAAGGTGAGTGATACTTAGTATAAAACTAATAATGTGTTAGTTTTCTTACTGTTTTATTACCTTGCTTTCAAAGAATTTCATTATTGCACAGTGTGCCTCTCTTTCTCCTAACTGGAGAAACTGTATATCAGCCTACCATTACAGGTAAGTGGTATTAAAAAAAAAACTGTGTTTCTGATACTGTATTACAAATATGACTAACACTGTATGCCACAAAAATTTTATAACGATTCATTCATTAGTGTATGGGCTAGGCCACCATGAAGCAATCTTATCAATTACACTAGGCTACCATAAAGCAATCACGTTGTTACTTCTTCATTATCAATGCTTGAATCATTATATCTATAAATATGAATTTCTTTTTTACATTACCTTTCTGCTTTTGATGTCTAGTGTTAGTAATACTAACTGTATAACATCTACAGTGTTTTATATCATATAAGACAATACTGATGTAGGTACTGACGGATGATTCATCTTAGAAACATGACATAAACGTATAGTATCAATAAATATAGTACAGTACTATAAATGTACTTCCTCTTCCTTATGATTTTCTTAACATTTTCTTTTCTCTAGCTTACTTTATTGTAAGAATACAGTATACAATACATACAACACAAAATACGTGTCAACTGACTGTTTATGTTAAGGCTTCTGGTCAACAGTAGGCTATTAATAGTTAAGTTTTGAGGGAGTCAAAAGTTATACATGGAGTTTCCACTTCATGGGGGTGTTGGCATCCCTAACCCCTACGTTATTCCCAGGTTAAGTGCTTATGGAGAGGCAAAGACCCAGAACAGCCCACATAACACTGAAAGAAAAGAACAAAGTTGGAAGGCTGACATTACATGACTTCAAGACTTACTATAAAGACAGTGGGTATTAGTGAAGAATAGACAAATAGATCAGTGGAACACAATAGAGAGCTCAGATATAGAACCACATAATATAGACAACTGACCTTTGACAAGAAACAGAGGCAATACAATGGAGCAAAGATAGTCTTTTCAACAAACGGTGCTAGAAAAACTGGACTTCTACATGTAAGAAAGTGAACCTAGACACAGACCCTACACCCTCACAAAAATTAACTCTAAGTATATCACAGACCTAAATATAAAATATAAAATTATAAAACTCCTACAAGATAACATAGGAAAGATGACCTTGGGTGTGGAAATGACTTACAGTATTTAGATACAACACCAAAGGCACAATCCATGAAAAAAACAATTGATTAGCTGGATTTCATTAAAATTAAACATTTCTGCTCTGCGAAAAATGATGCCAAGAGAATGAGAAGAGAAGGTACAGACTGAGAGAAAATATTTGCAAAAACTATCTGATAAAGAACTTTTATCCAAAAAATGCAAAGAACTCTTAAAACTCAATAATAAGAAAACAAACAACTCTAAACATGAGCCAAAAACACTGCACCAAAGAAGAAACACAGATGGCAACTAGGCTCATGAAAAGATGCTACACACGATACGTCATCAGGGATATGCAAGTGAGAAGAATGAGACACCACTACAAAACTATTAGAATGGCCCAGATCTAAAACACCAATCACACCAAATGCTGACAAGGATACAGAGACACAGAAACTCTCATTCATTGCTGGTGGGAATGCAAAATGGTACAGCATTCTGGAAGACAGTTTGATGGTTTCTTACAAAACTAAATATACTATTACCATACAGTCCAGCAGTCATGCATCTTGGTATTTACCCAAAGGAGCTGAAAACTTACAACCACACAAAAACCTACACACAGATGTTTATATATAGCAGCTTCATTCACAACTGCCAAAAACTTGGAAGCAACCAAGATATCCTTCAACAGGTGAGTAGATAAACTGTGCTACATCCAGACAATGGAATACTATTCAGTGCTAAAAAGAAATGCACTATCAAGCCATAAAAAGACAAGGGGAAACTTCAATGCATACTATGAAGGGAAAGGAGCCAATCTGAAAAGCCTACATACTATGTGATTACAATTAAATGACATTCTGAAAAAGGCAAAATTATGGAGATGATAAAAAGATCAGTGGTTGCTAGGGGTTTGGAGGTGGGGGGAGAGAGAAGCAGATGGAGCACAGAGGATTTTTAAGGCAGTGAAACTACTTTGTATGATACCACAATGATTGATAAGTGTCATTATATATTTGTCCAAACCCACAGACTACACAACACCAAGAATGAAACACAATGTAAATTTTGGACTTTAGGTGATTACGACGTATCAATTTAGGTTCACTAATTGTAACAAACATACCACCCTTGTGGGGGATGTTAATAGCTGGGGGAGAGTGTGTGGTGTGGGGGGCAGGGAGAAGAAGGGAAATCTCTGTACCTTCCTCTCAATTTTGGTGTGAACCTAAAACTGCTATAAAAAAAAAAAAGATAAAGCCTTAATTTAAAAAAAACTAAGAACTTTCACCATATATATGCTGTAAGGGATTTTAAAATCGTTCTGGAGGGTAAGGCATTTTGTTAATGTTAATGCAAGATAAGATATATTAGAACCCATTAAGTTCTGGTTAGACAGAATCCATTCATTTAGTCAAGAATACATGAGTAAGTACCATGTGCTACATGCTGCCCTATATCCGGAGGAGATAAGAATAAATGGCCAAACTTCCCTGTGCCCGTGGAGCTTATATGTTAGTAAATATTTACTAATTATTAAATTGAAAATGTATAAAACTCAATAGCTAAAAACATATATACTGATATTGAGTCACAGTCCACCATAGCAATAAAAAAATACAAATTTCCACAAAAAAACGGCTTTCCAGAAGAGTTATACTAATTCATACACACTAATTCATACACAGTATATGAGGATATCTATCTCGCTACACACTCATCAGCATTATTACTTAAATTAAAAAAAAATAAATTCAAACATTATTAAAACATATATTCTTCCCATTGTTTTGGTATGCTTATTTTATCTTTTAAATAGCCCTGTTTTGGCATTTTCTATTGCATTTAGTGATCTCTATCTATTCCTATTTTTGCGAGTGTCACATGCTTTGTAATATGTTTAATTTCAACTTTTACATTAGTGAGAGTTTTCATTTTAACATATTGTGATCACAAACAAGTCTAAAAAATAAGTAGGTTACAGCAGGGCAACTAAATGCAGGAAAAGTGCTAAATCCCTCAGAATAGATGAAAGCTGTTTCAGAGAAAGGAGAGGCTGGTGTGACAAGCTTTGAGTAGGTCTAGTGAATTCACTGAGCATTAATTTGTCAGAAATTTCCTGCTGACATTACATAAAAGTTAACCCTCGATTAAGTCTTTGAATATAGTTTCAGAAATAACCTGATCAATTTGATATTTTACTTTTTATGTACATACAAGAGTAAAATATGGTAAAAAATGTAAGTCTAGGTAATTCGAAAAGCTCTTTCTATGTGATGATAAAGCACGATGTCATAATTTAATAGTCACTTTTTTTCTTAAAGGTACATAAAAAATGGTGTGTCTTAAAACTGATAACATCTTAGATTCATTAAAATACAATAATATATTTAGCCCCCACAACAACCCTATGAGTTAAGTATTATTATCATGAACATCTTTACCGGTAGGAAACCTGAAAGGCTAAATAAATCACCCAAGTATATAAAACTAATAAAATATCAAAGTTAACCTTACTCTTCTATGCAATACTAACCCTTCAAAGAATCTACTGAATATTTAAGTAATTATCCACAACGCCTCCCAACTTACTTGAGCCCTGCTACATGAGATTACTTTGAGCAGAATGAATAGCAGAACAGTATTATGTAGTAATTTCCAAACAAGGCTGGCAGCACTAGTCAATCCAGGGGTTTGTGAGCAGAGTGGAAGAGGGAAGAAAGAACTGAGGTACTGGAAGAAGCCTCAAAGCCCCAGGTCATTATGCCTCTCATTACCTGAATACAGGTAATATTTTGTTTGGAAAATGACAGCTAAGGATGAGGTAGGTAGTAATCTTCCACTTTGCATTTTTACAACATGCCCGGGGCTTTCTTAAGTATCATCTTCTTTGTTTTTGACACACTATAAAGGAACAGTTTGGAAAAGGACAGATCACAGAATAACGACCCCAAGTTTTTCTACATGAAGAACATAGTTGTATTCAAGCAAATAAATCACTTTAAACACAAATATCTGATTTGATTATTTTGTTCACATTAATGAGACAATTTACAAACTGCCAAAGCATGTTTTGTTTGTACAACTAAAAAAATCTACTTCAATCTCATTTTGCTCAGAGATGACAGAGTTGGACTTTCTCTATGACTTCCTCAATGTGAGCTCCTGAAAATGAACAAGGCTGAAAAAAGAGGTAAGGAATGGATGGATCCTAGGAGGGCACTGAAAAAGGAAACAAAATATTTAGTTTTCTCAAATACAGATAAGTAAAAGTATCAGTTATTCCTGGAAAGACAAAGGGAACAACTTTATAGTCCTTACCAAACTACCATACTCAAGGGTGCTCAACTGTACAACAAGGGTACCCCTTTACCCTCACTACCACCTCACCTCACCTCACATCTCTTTCAAATTACACCTTGACTTCCACAGGCACACGGAAAGGAACACCTTAACCAAAGCAAAAAAGAAACAAAAAGTTCATCTGGCCTGTTGTGCTTTCAAGGGCCCTGGTGGCCATTTGAGTTTACAAGGTTATCTTTTCTTTTTTTTTTTTCTTGGCGGTACGCGGGCCTCTCACTGTTGTGGCCTCTCCCGTTGCGGAGCACAGGCTCCAGATGCGCAGGCCCAGTGGCCATGGCTCACGGGCCCAGTCGCTCCAAGGCATGTGGGATCTTCCCGGACCGGGACACGAACCCGTGTCCCCTGCATCGGCAGGTAGACTCTCAACCACTGCACCACCAGGGAAGCCCACAAGGTTATCTTTGATTAAGTTTGATTTTCACTGTGCTCTCCCTCCCTTCCATTCTACCCTCTTTTATTTCCTTAAATACATTCAACATGTGTACACTATATTCTTTATGTGATAATCCCAACCACTGCATGTTTGTTGGTTCAAAAGTAAATTTGTTACTTCTGCTAACTCAGGCACATATATTACGTGATTTTTTTAAAGCATGGATTAATTTTCTCTGGAATTTTAACTCCAGAAAAATCTTTGATGTCTGAGTTTAACATGGTTTCCCTTCAGAGAGGATGGAATTTGCCTTTGCTACACAGTAGTGGAGTACTCTTCAAAACACTTAATCATTTAATCCCTGCAACAACCTTGTAAAGTTGCTCTTTGTGTTTAAAAAGATATATCTAAAATGTGAGACACAGAAAAGACAAAAGTAAAAGAATGAAAAAGTACATCCCAGGAAATTACTAATCAAAAGAAAGCATTTCCAGATGTCAGTCAAGGAGGGCCCAAAAGCAGTGGGCAGTGGGGCAGTGCAGAATCAGGAGCAGCAGGTTCTGTGGCCCCAGGGGTACTTCTGTGCTATTGCTGGGTTCAGTCAGGCCCATGCCTGCAGAAGTATATCTGTTCAAGTTATGAATCTGGTTTGATTGAAGAGCATCTAGAAGAGATACCCCTGGCAGCCCAGGATACCTTGTGAGAAAGGAGATTCACAACTGTTCACACTGCCAAAGAGCAGTTTGCTTTTGGCATCTTTGATGACAGCTTCAAGATCTCCACATTCACCACCAGGATGCAGCCAAAAAGCTGCAAAGAGCTTGAGAAGCAGTGGAAGAGAGCACCAGTTCCAGGATATATAACTAACTCCTACAACTCAATAACAAAAGACAGACAAGCCTACTAAAATGAATAAAGGGCCTGAATAGACATTTCTCCAAAGAAGACATACAAACAGCCAATAAGCACATGAAAAGATGCTCAACATCATTAGTCATTATGGAAATGCAAATCAAAATCACAATGAGATACCAAATCACAGCTACTAGGATTGCAATCATAAAAAAAAACAGGGATAATAACAAGTGTTAACAAGAATGTGGAGAAACTGGAACCCTTGTGCATTGCTGGTAGGAATGATATATGATACAACATGGATGGACCTTGAAAATACTATGCTCAAGAAAGAAGCCAGACAGAGAAGGACAAATATTATGTGAGTCCACTTATTTAAGGTACCTAGAATAGGCAAATTCATAGAGACAAAAGGAGAAAGAGGTTACTAGGGGTGGGCAGAAAGGTGGTAGGGCAAATTATTATTTAATGGGTACAAAGTTTGGGTTGGGTATAATGAAAAAGTTTTGGATACAGATGGATGGTAGCAATTGTTACACAACATTGCAAATATATTTAATACTACTGAATGGCACACTTATGAATAATTAAAATGATAAATAACATGTTATGTATACTTTACTACAGTAAAAAAAAAAGTTAAAGCAGTGCTGGTGATAAACAAACAAAAACTAAAAGGATAGAAATAACACAAAGTACGTTCTACAGCCAAAATGGAGTAAAATTAGAAATGAGAAAGAAATTTGGGAAATTCACAAATATAGGGAAATTGAACAATACACTCAACTAATTGGTCAAAGAAAAAGATCAAAAATGGAAATTAGAAAGTATTCTGAATGAAAATAAAGACAGAACATACCAAACATTATGGAATATAGCTGAAGGATTGCTTAGAGGAAAAATTACAGCTCTAAATGCCTATATTAAAAAAAAGAAAGACTGCAAATAAAAAGACTTATATGTCCACGTAAGACACTGGAAAAAGAAAAGCAAACTAAATCTAAAACAAGCAGAAGGAAGAACATAATAAAGATGAGAACATAAGTTAATGAAATAGAGAACAGAAAAATAATACAGAAATTCAATGAAATAAAAATTTGGTTCTTAGAAAATATCAACAAAATTAAAAAACTGTTAGCTATACTGACCAAGAAGAAAATAGATGAATTAAATTACTAAAATTAGAAATGTAAAGAGGACATTATTACCACCTTTATAAAAATAAAAAATGACTTTAAAGGAATAATAAGAAAAATACCAATAAATTAGATAACTTAGATTAAATGGACAAATTCCTGAAAAGACAAAAACTACTGAAAATGACTCAAGAAGAAAGTAGACTATCTGAATAGACCAGTAACAAATAAAGATGTTGAGCCAGTAATCAAAGAACTGCCCACAAAGAAAAACCAGGACCAGATGGCTTTATGACTGAATTCCACCAAACATTAAAAAAAAAAAAAAAAAAATTAACCCCAATTCCTCACAAACTCTTACACATAGAAGGAGAAACAGTTCCCAGCTCATTCAATGGGGCCAGTATTACCCTGATACCAAAACCAGACTAAGACAGCACAAGAAAACTACAGATTGATATCTCTTATGAATATGGATGTAAAAATTCTCAACAAAATACTAGCAAACCAAATCTAGCAACATATTAAAAAGAATTATACACCAAGACCAAGTGGGACTTACCCCAAGAAAGCAAGATTAGTTTAACATCCAAAAATCAATTAATGTAATACATCTTATTAACAGAATAAAAAACAAAATTCATATGATCACCTCAATAGACACAGAAAAGGCATTTCACAAAATCTAACATCCTTTCATGATAAAAACACTAAAAAAATGAGGGTAAGAAGGGAACTTCCTCAACTAGATAAAGGGCATGTTTAAAAAAACCCCAAAAAACCTCATAGCTAACATCATAGTTAATGGTGAAAGACTGGATGCTTTTCCTTAAGAATAGGAACAAGATAAGGATTCTATCCTGGCCACTTCTATTCAACACTGTATTGGAGGTTCTAGCTAGGGCAATTAGGCAAAAGTAAAATAAAATAAAATTCATCCAGACTGGAAGGGAAAAAATAAAATTATCTCTATTTATAGATGACATGATCTTATATGGAGAAAATCCTAAGGAATACACTAAAAAACTGTCAGAACTAATTAACATGTTCAGCAAGGTTGTAAGATACAATATTACAAAAATCAGTTGTATTTCTATACACTTGAAATGAACAATCCAAAAGTGAAATAAGAAAATTCCATTTATAGTAGCATCAAGAAGAATAAAATATCTAGCAATAAATTTAACAAAAGAAGTATAAAGCTTTTACTCTGAAAACTGTAAAACACTGTTGAAAGAAATTAAAGAAGATCTAAACAAATGGAAACACATCACATGTTCATGGATTGGAAGACTTACTGTTTAAAAAATAATAACAATCTCCAATAATCTCCAAATTGATCTACTCATTCAATAATCCCTATCAGAATCTCAGCTGACTGCTTTGTAGAAACTGACAAACTGATTCTACAATTCATATGGAATTGCAAGGGATCCTGAATAGCCCAAACAACCTTGAAAAAGAAGAACAAAGCAGAGGACTCACATTTCCTGATTTCAAAACTTACTGTAAAGCAAAGATAATCAAGATAGTGTGATAAGTGGCACTAGGATAGACAAATAGATCAATAAAATAGAATCCACATATAAACTTACACTTCTTTGGTCAACTGATTTCATTAAGGGTGCCAAGATCATCCAATAGGGAAAAAATGGCCTTTTTAATGAATGTCATAGGCACAGCTGGATAGCCACATGCAAAAAACTGAAATTGACTCTTACCTTACACCATATACAAAAATTAACTCAAAATGGATGAAAGACCTGAATGTAAGAGCTAAAACTATAAAACTCTTAGAAAAAAACATATGAGTAAATCTTCATGACCTTGGATCTGGCAAAGGATTCTTACATACGATGACCTCAAAACATGAGCAACCAAAGGAATAAAAAAGATAAACTGGATTTCAGCAAGATTTAAAACTTTTGTGCTTTAAATGTGATCATCAAGAAAGTAAAAAAGACAATCTACAGTATGGAAGAAAGTATCTGCAAATCATCTATCTGATAAGGGACTTGTATCCAAAATTTATAAAGAACTCTTAAAACTCAGTAATAAAAAGACAAATAATCTAAAAAAAAATTAGCAAGGGATCTGAATAGGTATGTAGTTCAAGGAATTTATACAAATGGCCACTATGTATATGAAAAGATGCTGGACGCCATTAGTCATCAAAGAAATTCAAACTGAATCCACAAGGACATCACGTCATACCCACTAGAATGTCTATAAATCAAAAGTCAAATAATAAGTGTGGTGACGATGTGAAGTCAGAACCCTCATACACTGCTGTTAGGAATGTAAAACAGTACCAACACTTTGGAAAACAGTCTGCAGTGCCTCAGCCAATTAGACATAAGAGTCACCACAGCAATTCCCCACATATCCACACAAAAGTTTGTACATGAATGTTTACAGCAGCATTATTCATAATAGCCAGAGTATAAATAACCCAAATGTCCATCAACTGATGAATGGATAAACAAACTGTGGTACATCCATATGATGGAGTATTATTCAGCCATAAAAATAACATTCTGATACATGCTACAACATGGATGAACCTTGAAAACATTATACTAAGTGAAAGAAGACAGTTACAAAAGACCATATATGCTATGATTTCATTAATATGAAATGTTCAAAACAGAGATATCTATAGAGACAAAAAGTAGATTAATGGTTGCTTAGAGCTGGGAGGAAGGGGATGGGGAGTGATAGCTAAAGGAACAGGGTTCTTTTTGGGATGATGAAATGTTTTAAAATTGACGGTGGCAATCACTGCACATATCTGTAAATATACTAAAAATCATTGAATTGTACATTTCAAATGGGTAAAGTGCATAGTATGTGAATTATATCTCAATAAAGGTGATATTTAAACAAAATAAGTGAATTGAGGCTTCCAAAAACAACAAACAAAACTAATAAGAACCCAAATGTCCATCAACTCTAAAATAGAAAAATACTGTATAATTATGGAATGCAACACTAAAAAGTAATGAATCACAGTTATATATGTATATATATCAAAATGAATGAGTCTATGAAATAATCTTGAGCAAGAAAGAAAAAACTACTCACAGAAGAATGTATGCAGTAGGATTCTATTTCTATAAAGGAGCCATCATGAAAAATAGGAAGGGAATGATTAACACAGAGTTCAGTTGAGTGACTATTTCTGGCAGGGGAGACAGGAGATGTGTTGAAGGTGGGACAGATGGGGGGCTTCAATAGTACTGATAATGTTATATGTCTTAAAAGCTGAATGGTG
Organism: Mesoplodon mirus; assembly: GCF_964341445.2. Taxonomy (NCBI): domain Eukaryota; kingdom Metazoa; phylum Chordata; class Mammalia; order Artiodactyla; family Ziphiidae; genus Mesoplodon; species Mesoplodon mirus. Next base: position 61,857,956 of record NC_138990.1, read on the forward strand.
AGGACACAATATATAATTGTTTAAATTATATATTTTCTTTTGTTTGTAAGGTATATTTAAAAAAAAAGTTTTTAACGTACTGATAACATTTGGTTCTAACCTGGAAAACACACCTTTTATTTTTTGTATCCTCCACAGCCCTTACAGGAGTACATGATGCCCAAAAGAATTATGTATGCAAATAAATATATATACATACTCTCCTCATACATATGTGCAAGTAGAGGGAGGGGTTAACCAGTTTTAAATCAATTCACACTTCTGAGTACCAGCATAGGCAAAACACTGAACAAGGTACTCTTCTAAAAGCATGGACAACAATGCTTCCCCTAGACACAAGGAATTTTCCAGATAACAGTTACACAGTAGGAACAGTACAAAGAACACTATATTTTAAGTGTCATAGTAGAAGTACATAGAAAGTTTTATGAGGATACAAAAAAGACAAGATTAATTCCAACCGCAGGCACCTAAAAGAGTTTCATGGAGGATGTGGCACCTCAGACAGGCCCTGAAGTATAGGTAAGATTACAATAGGCAGAGGATGAGGAAAGGGTATTCCATTTTTTTAGTAGTTATAATAAAAATAGTAGCAGCTAATATTTATTAATTGCATACTATGTGCCAAGCATTATTCTAAGTATTTTAAAATGTATTACCCCATTTAATCTTAACCAAAATCCTATGGTAGATACTATTATAATCTCCACTTTGGAGATGAAGAGACAGAGAGATTAAATAACTTGTCATTGTGACAGTAAGAAATAAAGCTGTAATTTGAATCTGGCTCCACAGCCTGTTCTTTCAACTACAAAAGAGGTAGAAAAAAGAAAACCACATGTTCAAAGAACAAATATTCCAATTTACCTGACATATAACAATTATTGATAACTGAGGATACTTGGTAAGAGGAGAAAGGGCACTTAAGTGGAATCCACTGAAAACAAGAACCAAAATATCATTGTAAATAAAGGAGCAGATCAGGGGAGGACTTAAATGAGACTACCTTGCAAAATAAAATATTGAAAATGGATACATTTTAGCTTACATTTAATAAAATATAGGCTTATAAATTATAACTGTGCTAGTTCTTATAATGAATCAACTGTTGATTATAAGATTAAATTACATGATTCCTTAATGAATGGCATCAATGGCATACCAAAAAGATAACTATGTAGACTTGGATTACAAATGCTTGAATGATGAATATCATGTCTTGGGTTGAAAGGAAGTATAAGAGATTATATTAGAAAAGCAGCTTGAGGCCAGCTCATGAAAGGCTTAAGCCTTAACCCTCAAAGGGAGAAGACTAGCAAATAGGAGACACTGAAAGAAATAAATAGGAGAAACATTCCAGAGGGAGAATTGACAGGACTTGCTGACAGTTTGAATGGAGTATATAGCAGAAAAAGAAATAAAAGATTACCAATTTTGGGCCCAAAGAATTGCTAGCCCATCAGCGAAGGAGGGGCTTAAAAAAGAACAAAATCACAGGAAGAAAACTGGGATTGGGAGCCAAAGCAAGGAGTTAAGTTTGGTTGAAACAGTGGGATACTCAGGAGACTGGAAGCAAGCCACTGAAATTTGAGTCCAGATCTCTGGAGAGAACCTGAAACTAAGGATGTAGATTTAGAACCCAGAGATGCAAAAGATGAAGTCCCAGAAGTGGATGGAGAAATTATCAAGGAAAAGAAGATACAGGAAGATAAAGAGAAGATAAAGGGAATGAAGAGAATATTTGAGTGCTGTCTAAGAGCATAGAAGGATGCATAGAAAGGATGACTAGCAGAAGTTCAAGTAAGATCATTCAAAAGCAGTGGGAGAAATACCAGTATACGAAACTGAGAAGGAGTCCAGATGAGCTCAACCGAAGAGTAAATGAAAGATTTCACTTCTATGTAGTAACAAAAAAAGGATGCTGTGCATACACCAGATTTTGGAGACAAACTCCCCCTCAAGATATTAAATTCAACACAACAGATACAGTTTACATTTTTCCACTTAACAAAAACCTGTCACTTCTCACTAAGGAAAGGTAGTCAGAAAAGAAAAAAAAAAAGCAGTAAGAAATGAAAGTGAAAGAAATCAAACCTGAAAAATCTAAGATACTTCAAAAGTCCAACATGTTCCTGAGAGTCTCAGATCAGTTTTCTCTATCCACTTCTCATACCTGCCTGCCAAAAACCATGAATGAGAAAAATATCGAGTACCAAATTGAAAAATTTGAGCAGAGGTCCTTAACATCCTTCCAGTCTTTCTGCACCCAACAAAATCTTATTAAAATAGAAAAAAGATCAATTTCTCGATAGAAATTTTAATCATTACTCTTCCCACCAAAGTCTAAACCACCTAAAAGTACATTTCATTTTTAGAACCAGACACAGAATCTCCCAAAAGGCTTAAGAGGTAGGGCTCCCCTAACAAAGGAGCGGAGATAAGAAAGAAAACAGGTACCAGGGTTCTTCTTATATAACCAGTGAATTTTAATTCAAAATAAACCTAGGACCTGGAAGAGAAGGAAATCATTGAATCCTAGAAATTAGAGCATGTGGCTTGAATAGAAATGAACATCCTTAAAGTATTTCTTGTTATACATTGAAGACATTATAGAGGCTTCTTCACATCTATATCTTTCCTCAAAGTTTTTGCATTTTGGTCACACCAACATCTGAATTCTGAGCCAGAGACATCCACAATATGTTACTAAGTGTCGCTTAAAATAGCAAGTAGAATATGACAATGACAATGATGGCAGAATCATGATTTAAACCATGGAACTATCTGAATTTAAACCTGTTGGGAGTTGGGAGTGTAGTCTAACTTCTTGTGGCCCCCTCTGCGGTTCATGAAAATTATGTTGAAAGGAAAAATAAAAATACTTCGAAGAATAGTAGGAGTTTTGGGTAAATGAGATAACTAAGTAAACATAAGAATCAGTCAAAAATATACTGATCAACTGCTAAGCTGGTGACTCACTTGCAAGCTCAAACTGCTTATCACTAAGTAACTAATAAATGTCACTTGCAACCCTTCACTATGTTGACTCTTATCAATCAAGCTTTACATTAATTTATAGTTAATAAGTTTGAGTATCATGCAATAATATTGAATAATAATAAATGCAATAGTAGGGCCAAATCATGTGCTTTTAACTATACTAGTCCCTTTTTTTTTTTTTTTTTTTTTTTTGCGGTACGCGGGCCTCTCACTGTTGTGGCCTCTCCCGTTGCGGAGCACAGGCTCCGGACGCACAGGCTCCGGACGCACAGGCTCAGCGGCCATGGCTCACGGGCCCAGCCGCTCCGCGGCATATGGGATCCTCCCAGACCGGGGCACGAACCCGTATCCCCTGCATCGGCAGGCGGACTCTCAACCACTGCGCCACCAGGGAGGCCCTATACTAGTCCTAAATTAGATAGGATACACAAAACCTCAAAAAAAACAAGTCAAAGCATGAGTCACTATGTCAACCAAAAGACTCCACAACTCTGCCTCAGAAAAGCTAAAATCCTTGCAAAAAAAAGATCCTGATGACTTTTTTAGGCAGTGTCATGCTTCATTGTCTCCCAATTCCCTATGACTATGATGAGTCATGTCAAATTATTAAAGGAACATATCTTATATGCAAAAGAAGATGCTGTTAACTGTGAAGGGGGGATGGGTAAGGGGTTGAAGAAAATTGTGGCATGAATGGAAATTTATACATCTTCCAGCTTTCATTCTACTACCCATTTGCTAATTTCCATCTCTCTCAACCCCAGAAGCCAGTCTTTCTAATGCCAGGGGTGAGCCATATATGGCTTATGGCAATGGCAGCAAGCTCTGGATTTCCTATATCAACAAATGGACAAGATGTACCTCTCCTACCTCCTTCCTTAATCACAGACTCAAATGCCATGCAAACTAAATACACTGCTCACTTCTGACATATACTAAGTAAACTATCTCCCTTCAGGAGACCTCTGTAGCTCATTCTATGTTGACAGTCTGTCTCAAATATCTGCTTTCCTTAAAAAGAAAAGGCCATTACCAAACTCCTCTGTGTCAACTGTAGTGTTGGTTTCTTATACTTTATAGGGCAAACACTTTAGTTCAATAAATCACCAAGACCAGGTCTGAGTTATAATTTATTTTCCCACCATATAGGAATAAAAAGTTAAACATGTAAATGCAAACAAAATTAAAGAATATCAGGAGAATATGCTATTTTTAAAGCATTTTAATACTATAAAAATACATCTTAACAGATACTAATCACAAAAAAGTTTTTATTACAATAGATTTTAAAAGACTTCCACAAGTCAAGGGTATGTTAATAAGTTGAAAATAAAGTATAAATTTGGAAACAAGTAAATTTCATTTTATAAGACATTCTGCAATTTCTATTCCTCACTATTCTGATTAAGTTCTATGGTAAAGATGATAGGAACAGATCCAGACAATGCTTGTGATTATCTAAAAAGCAAAAATGGTTTTAAATATTTTTTCTTAAGTAAGAGAAACATCCAACAAATATTTGTGAAACAAAGAAGGAATCAGTTTCAAAACTGAGCTACGAGAAGTTCTATCCCATATATTCAGCCTAGAACAGAGACAATAAATAGCCTCTAAAACAGGCGTTTACAGGAAAATAAATATTCCACAATACATATGGCAAACCTCCTGAGTCCTGTTTCCTTTGTTCTTCTTAAGACTCAGTTTCCCACATTACTATGTTTAAAAGCTTTTTCTCAATTGGCTCAGTAAAGAATAAACAGGCTGTGAAGTTAAACTAATTAAACAGTCTCTGAATAAGATACTGACACTGCCTTTTATTCTTGCTTTCACAGAGGTCTAATGAATTCTCTTTGGTCACCCTCTTCAGTCTTATTATAACCCAGACGAGTGCCTCATCACTCTGATCATAAGTACCACATGGGACTAAACACACCCCAACGCAAAGGAAAACACAAAAACAAGCCATCGTGGGAGGAGCACAGCTGAAAAAGAATATGTCCTTAACTTTTCATTCACTCTCTTCTCTAGCTAACCATTGCCACCCAACCACCACCACCACTGCCACCGTAAAGCACCCCCCCAAGACTGGAAACAACTGCTTTAAATTTCTTTTAGTGCAGCAAGCGATAGCTTGTAAAAGGATGCAAACCAGCTGAAACATTTGACAGACAGTGTTAAATACCAGGGAATTCCTATCAACCATTTTACTTTAAAAGGTACTTTGATGTTGGCTATCTTTCATGTACCTCTTTCATGGCACATTAATAAAGAAAACGGAGCTGAAGTAAATCAAGTCCCAAGGTCACATCTAGAATTACAGCACTGTAGGTACCTGATGAAATACGGATTAATGCTGCATGAGTAGTGAATAAATAAAAGCTCTTCTACCCACCAATCAGGCAAGTTTTACAAGTGCTTCTGAACTTTATTCTGCAACTAGACCTGAGACATCTTTAATCCCCTATGCCCCTGAAACCTAATTATCATAATGTGAACCCAAATGTTAGGGTCGCTTCAAAATGCAAGTGCTGTGAAGCGGAAAAGTAATGGGAATTAAGCTGGGTGTAACCTTAGAAATGTACGGATGTGGGGAACTTGAAAGTGGTATTTCAATAAGTTAGGAGAGCGTAACACAAAGATTTAGCCACATAAAATACATTAGAATCAAAAGGTGCCCCTCAAAAAAAAAAACAAAACAAAACATATAAAACACAAATAAGGTGGATTCAAAAACTATTTACAAATACCAATTTCTGGCCCCAGAATCTTCAAGTTCTACATAACCAAATGAAAAAGATGTCAACAACAAAGAATTCTAGCAGTTTTGCATTGTTCTAATGCAACTGAACTATGAAACAGAACCATAGTGATTCTGCACAACCCAAACAATTCTCATAAAGGAAAAAATTTTAATGTTCCCAAATAATCAACTGAATACAGTGCTGGCCAAAGGTGAGGGAGAAAAACAAGCTGTTTAATGCCAAAGAAAAGAGAAAAATATGAATCAGAATAGGCCAAAGAGTTGACAATATCAAGGCAAAACTCATTCCGTTAGTAATTTGTTGATAATGCATTTACACATCTAATTTATTCTAGGAACTATGATTAAAAAAAGTAAAATTACATAATACGAATACATTCTTCTTGTATTCACTATACATCTGTGTTCACTATAACACAGAATTCAGCATAAATCAGGACTGAATTGGGCTCTAATCACAGAGACGGTCACTTACAGTTCCAAAATATCTACACTACAACCCTATAATATGGTTGTTAACTTCACCAAATACATGATTTTTTGAAAGATCAACGTTTAATTATTTCACCTACCTATTTATAAGCATTAGAATCTTAAAAATGATTTTTTCTACTCAACGATGTATCTATGACAAAACAGCATCTATCTGATGCACGCACTTTAAGAAATAACAGAACTATGTTATTTGTATTTTCATATGTATGTATGAAATTGGTGAACTCCACTCTACTTTCAAGATCATAGTAAAATGTTAGTTTAGAGGAGGATCTAAGAATATAAGACTGTACATACACAAACTGATATGGACAGAGAAAAAATATAAAACAATTGCTCAAAATAAGGCAGCGTTCCTTCCATTTCTAAATGTTATCAAAAACACTCATAACATTCCAAAGTTCATCAGTTCTTACATTAATGTTGAACATATTTAATATACATTTTTGGTTCTATTATAGCAAATACACTTGTCTAAACAGAACATCTGTTTTGGTTACAATGCATTGTATCTTTGGCAAGAACTTATAATAAAACTAACAAAAACAACCAAGAATCTTTATTGGATCTGGCAACAAAAGCAGATTTGTAACCAAAAACCTTAAGACGTGAAATGACCATCACTGGGCTCTAGGCCAGTTCTAATCTAAGTCAATAAACAAAGATCTCCAAGAGTTAAGGGGGGGAGAGGGAGGCTGGGTAATTCCTGCAGATACTTAAGTTGGACTTGAAGATGCAGAAACACATGGGTTACAAACTGCTAAAACATATTTTATTTTGACCAAAAACTGTCAAACTGAATCTGAATCCAAATAGTATTTTAAAACCACACACACACACACACACACACACACCATAATTATTCATTCCTTACGTCTCCTTTCCAACATACCTCACTGAAATGGTGTACTTATACAGGTATATTTTAAAAAATATTCTGGTCCTTTCAACAAAATGAACATAAATTATACTGGTTGTAGAACAATTTTATTTTTAAATTTACTTAATGTCACAAACTTCCCAGAAAGTAAGCCTTATTAACAAGAGTCTAGTGTTTATAATAGTAAAAGAAATGGAGGAAGGAGTATCAGTAGGTGAAAGGAAACAAAGTCCTAGAATATCAGCACATTTTCTCAAGTCACCCCTGTAGAAAGAAGTGAGACAAATACTATAACACCTTAACTTGTCATTAAGCATAATAATCAAACTAATATCCAAAAAACAATTTAGGCTGTTCCAGTTCTAAAGCTAATTCACCTTGTCCTACACATCTCTTCCATCTAAATGTTCATCTGTATCCTGTATAGTATCCTTTTATAATAAACCACTTAAGTAAGTAAACAGTTTTCCTGGGTTCTTTGAGCCACTCTAGCAAATTAATCGAAATTAATCAATTGGGAACTCCAATCTACAGCCAGTTAGCTGGTCAGAAGTCCAGGTGACAACCTGGGCTTGGGACTGGCATCTGAAGTGTGGGGGGTGGAGGTGGAGTTAACAGTCCTGTGGGAATGAGCCCTTAACCTGTGGAATCTGATGTTATTTCTAGGTAGATAGTATAAGAACTGAATTGAATGGTAGGACACCCAGCTGGTGTCAGAGCACTGCTTGTTATACATGGGGGACTATATATAGGGGGACGCCACACACACACTTTGAAATTGGGTCAAGGAACCCAAAAGAATTGACAATAAGAAATACCCTCTACATGTCAACCCAGTACACAATACATGTATGTAACTAAAACAAATATTCATGAAATAATACTTAGCCTTACTATATGAAATGAACTCTATTTTCTATTCTCTTCTATTGAGTTTTTTTTTTTAATGCTGTTGGGACCCACTACATTGCCTTCACCTTCCACCAATGGATTGCAACCTATAATTTGAAAAACATGGCCCTAGAGAGCTCATATGACATGGAAAAGATGAGGATAATAAGGACATGAATCTGGATGATGTAGATAAATGAGGATATAAATTCATCACACTTTACTTCAGCCTGGGTGGTTTCCTTAAAATATATCTCATATACCATACCACACAGATAGAATTCCTATCACTAAAAGATAAGAATATTTGTTATATCTATATCTACCAAAAAATGTCACTTCTTGTCCCTCTCTATCCCCTTACCTTGCTTTTAATTCTCTATATAGAATTTATCACTAACTGACATAGTATACACACACACACACACACACACACACACACACACAATCTTTTCATCTGTTTTCCTCACTAGAATAAAGGCTTCAAGAAGGCAGCCACCTTGTCTGTCTTGTTCACTGCTCTTACTCTCAGCACACAGTATTGTGCCTACCATACACTTTGGTACTAACAGTACTTTGCTGATTGTATTGATTGTAATGATTGATTGTATTGATTGATTGCTGATTGTGCTGATTGCACATGGGATGTTTTGTTGTGGCTAAAGTCCCAAAAGCCTGTTTTGCTAATGTTAGCAATCCTCCAACTTCATCCTATAAAATGGGTACGTGTTTGAGGAGAGGGACAGGAGGGAGTTAGAGCTGAAAGAGACAATTTCTTTAAGAAGAGAGTTGGAATGCTGTGGCATTTCTCTGGCTGCTCCAATACCTCATGTCAAAGTGTCCCACTCACCCCATGCCAAGTGATGGGGGCTTCACTGGGACCAATATGTGAACATAAGAAAGAGAATAAAGGTAAGAACAAGCATAGGAGAGAAAGAGAATGAAAAGGGGGAGAGCTGCACTAAGGATAAGTCGCTGTTCCCCCTTTGAGAGCAGGCAAGGATGTATGAACCAATCGGGCCTGCAGGAGGAAGTGGGAGGTGGCTTGAAAGAGATTCTGTCCAAGAGCACTGAGTAGCAAAGGGATCCAGAGAAGAGCAGGCTGTCTGAAGCCTGGATCTGAAGAAGGAGAGTCAGAACCAGTCAGCCAGAGAAGATATCTGCCAAGTCACACGGATGGCAGTTCAAGGACGCTGTTGGTGAAAATCTCAGAAAACAAAAACAAAAGTTTTTCAAAAACAGCCCATGGAAGAATGAATCAGCAATGGTAAATGGGCCACCGAGAGGACTCTATCCTTAGACTGCCAACTGTCCCCACTTTGTAAGACTATGCTCCTTTTCCCTATTCTCAACTCTGAGGACTAAACTTGGAGAAAATTCAGCTAGTGAATTGGGGGGAAGAGAAAAATAACAAGAAGGGAAGAAAGAGGAAGCTAAACAAGCCCCCTGCAAAGCCCTACAGTAAAGTAGTATTTCCCAGAAGGACATGGAATTTATCTCAAGTTGGAGCTTTGATTATTACACTAGAGAAGATACTTTGATTGCTAAAATGAGACTGTTCTAATGACTAAAAGGAACTGAAGAAGCTGAGATCTCTCCATTATTTCAGCCAAGGATGAAAAGAACTACTCCAAACATGATTACGGAGTAGGATAGAAATTAAGTTTCCTTCTTGTACCTTACTGAGTCTACCTCAGTCAATTAATCATTTACATGTGATAAATATTTGTCAAATAAATGAATACATAAGTAAAATAACTAGAATAAAATATAATAAAATATTAATAGCATTCTCAGAGTGGTGAATTACAAATTATTTTTATTTTCCTTTTTGTATTTTCCTAGATTTTTCAAAACTCTTTTGAGCATGCTTAAAAGAAAAAAAAGACTATTAAATTGACAGAGAAAAATGTCACGCACATGTTTCACAGGCATTCATACCCAGAGGAAACAAGTAAAAGAAACAAGTAATTCTTAATTCAAAAGTATAAACTGAGGGGATCCTTGGCAGTACAGTGGTTAGGGCTCAGGGCTTTCACTGCCACAAGCCAAGCAGTGCGGCCAAAAGAAAAAAAAGTGTAAATCAAGATTATTTAAAATGATCATCTTCTAATTTTCACTTATGGTTTATGTCTCTGCTGTCTGAAAACGCCAAATTTTAAATTTAAAGTAGACTAAAAGTAGAAAATCAAGCATTGACCTTGTTGCCAGTAATAGGGAAGACTGGCTACCTGGATCAACAGTTTACTGAAAACAACTAAACACACTAGATATAATACATCTTCTTAAATGCATCAGTGAGTTGGCAAGAAAAAAAAATACTCAAGCTAAAAAAAAAAAAAAGAAGAACATGGGAACCTTGATTTCTGAAGCCGACTTTCACCTGAGGGCATTGCTGAGCCAGATGAATTTTATGGCTTCAGAGAGCTTCACAGAACTAGAGGATTAAAAGACAAAATCCAGGGTCCACCTAAGATCATGGTAACAAATGATTCCCCCAACTCCCCTCCCACATATAAAGCCAATATACCAAAGGGTTAAACCTGCAGTATAAGGGTCAAAGTATACCCTGTACCCTAACTCCAGGATATTGCAATAAAAATGGACTATCTCAAACCTTGTCGCAGGAGGAATCTCTGATGAGAATATGGAACCATAAGCCATCTCTCTCGTTTGCAGCCTAAATTCACACGACCTGGGTGGCCAAGAAAAAATTCAAGCTGAGAATTTAAGTGGTCACAAACTGGTAGTGTCCACAGGAGCCTGGCAGAAGGAAATGCAAATCCTCTTTCAAGTGATTCACAATCAATCCAGGCCTCCATGAATTCCCACAGACAAAGTTCCATGAAAATATGGAGTTTTCAGTAAAAATTAACTGAACAGAAAAGGAAACAAAGCAGAACCAGCAGTAAAAACAGATGGCAGAAACAGAATTGCAGGGATTTTAGATATTAGAATTATCACAGTCTGCAAAATAATAATACTTAGTATGACTAAGGAAATAAAAGATAGGTTTAAAAATGTATTCAGGAGGGCTTCCCTGGTGGCTCAGTGGTTGAGAGTCCGCCTGCCGATGTAGGGGACACGGGTTCGTGCCCCGGTCTGGGAGGATCCCACGTGCTGCGGAGCGGCTGGGCCCGTGAGCCATGGCCGCTGAGCCTGCGCATCTGGAGCCTGTGCTCCGCAGCGGGAGAGGCCACAACAGTGAGAGGCCCGCGTACCGAAAAAAAAAAAAAAAAATTCAGGAACAAGTAAAAAACTGTAAGAATGATCAAGCAGATTTGAAAAATATAAAGTTTCTAGATATAAAAAATATAACTGAAATTAAAAATTAAATGGATGGATGTCAGTTTTCTACAAATTAAATTATAGAGTCAACTTAATTCTAATCAAAATCCCAGCAGGCCCATTAGAAGAAACTGAAAAGCTGATTCTACAATTTATGTAGAAGTGCTATGGACCTAGAATAGCCAAAACAATTTTGAAAAAGAAGAACAAAATTGAGGGACTACACTATCTAATTTCATCACTTGTTAAGCTACACAAATCAGCACTGAGTAGTATTAAAGATACAAAGATTAGTGTAAAGACATACAGCTCAATTAAACAGAATAGACTCCAGAAATAGATCCATACATATATGAGCAGTTGATTTTCAACAAAAATGCCAAACCAATTCAATGGGGAAAGGAAAAATCTTTCAGCAAATGGTACTGGAATAATCCATAGCCATATAGAAAAAAAGAACTGCTTATCATATATAAAAATTAACTTTAAATGGATCACAGACCTAGATAAATTTAAAGCTATAAAACTTCTAAAACAAAACACAGAGGAAAATCACAGTGACCTTAGTTTTTCCAAACATTACTTAAACAGGACAAAAAGCAAGAATATATAAAACAAATTGATAAACTGGACTTCATCAAAATTTAAATTGTTTGCTTTTCCAAAGACCATGTTAAAAAATGAAAAGGTAAGCTTCAGACTGGGAAAAAATGTTTACAAAACATGTATTTAACAAAGGAGTTCTATTCAGAATAAATATAAAATACTCTTACTCAATAACAGGAAGAAAAAGAATCCACTTTTTTTTAATGGGAAGAAGATTCAGATAGATACTACAAAGAAAATAACAAATAATGGATGACAAATAAGCAAATAAAGATGCTCAACATCATTTATTGCTAAGGATGTCGCTTAAAACTGCAATGAAATATCACTGCACATCCACTAAGATAGCTAAATTTAAAAGACCGGCCATACCAAGCAGATGGATGAGAATATGGGGAAGCCAGAACTCTGATACACTGCTGGTGGGAATGCAAAATGGTAAAATCACCTTGGAAAACAGTTTGGCGGTTTCTTAAGTTAAACATACACCTACCATACAACATAGCCATTACACTCATACTTATGTACCAAACATAAATGAAAGCATATGTCCATGCAAAGACTTGAACAAGAATGTTCATACAGTTTTATTTGTAATAGACAAAAACTGTCAACGATCCAAATATCCATCAACAGGTAAATGAACAAACTAATTATGATTTAACCATACAACAGAATACTCAGTAACAAAAAGAACAAACTATGGCATATATAACATCATGGATGAACCTCAAAATAATTACACTGTGTGAATATATACTGTATATATACTATATGATTCCAATTATATACAAGTCTAGATGATGCAAGCTAATCTATAGCTACACAAAGCAAATCAGAGGTTGCCTGGGAAACAGAGGGGTCAGGGAAGGCAGGACGGATTATAAAGGAACATAAGGAAATTTGGGGGCTAATGGGTATGTTCATTATCTTAATTGTGGTGATAGTTTCATGGGAGAACACATATGTCAAAACTTAGGAAACTGAAAACTTTAAATATGTGCAGTTTATTATATGCCAATTATCTCTCAAGCTGAAAAACTAACAAACAGGACTTCTAGAAGTGAAAAATATAATTTCTAGAAATAAAAAATTCAATGGATGGGTCTGAAAGCTAAAGAAAAAGCTAGTGAATTGGAGAAAAGACCTGAAGAAATCAACCACAAAGCAGCCCAGAGAAACAAGAAATGGAAAATGAAAAGAGAGAGGTTAAAAGGCATGGAGGATAGAGTGAGAAGCCTGAATAGACATTGTTAGAATTTCGAGGGAGAACAGAGAAAAAATGGGAGAGAGGTAATATTTGAAAAATGATGGCTGAGATTTTGAAGAATGAAAAGATATCACTCCACCGATTCAAGAATCCCAATAAATTTTAAGTAGAATAAATAAAGAAAGCAGTATAAATGCTACCTAATAGCAAAAAGGAACAATAAACAATTTGATATATTATTTCTTATCAACATAGCTATACTCTTCTGAGTTGTCAATGATAAATTTGGAAACAGAAATGCCCTTTCTCCTCAGCTCATTACAAATACCATACTAAACATGCCTATAAATAAATACTGAAATTATGGTCAATAAGTCTGTACTCATAGGTTTAAAACTAAAGATACATCAGAGATTGGAAATAATCCAGCTGTCAAACAACAGGAGATGTCAAAAATATGGTATAACCAAACAAGAGAAGTAAGGTAGGGAAAAGGGAGGGAAGAAGGAAAAAAATGAGGGAAGGAGAAAGGAAACAGGAAAGGAGAGGAGGGGAGGAAAAGGAAGGGAAGAAATCAGGTGTCTCTGCTGTTTACAAAACACCAGAGTTGGCGAAAAGAGAGGCCTTAAGAAAGAATGGGAGAAATCGGCACCCATTCCTTGTTCAAAACTACCCTCAGGTTATCTAACAGCCTCCTACTCTCTGTTTCTGTTATCTAAGCTGATTGAAGTTCTCTCATTAATTTTTGGTTTCTTGGAGAATAAAGTTTCAAAGCAGCCATACAAGTAACTGAGGATAATGAGGTTTTGTGGCTTCAAAACAAAAAGTCAGAAGACATTAGGAAAAGTTTCAAGCATAATACAAAACTCAAAAGCCATAAAGAAAAAGAGAGAAATCTGAGAAAATATTTTAAATTCTATATGAAATACAGCTCAAATTGTAAACACAAAAACAGGGGAAATGATTAGCAAAATTTGCAAAAATTATGACAGATTAATCATTACTATAGACATTTACAAATCTGAACAAGATAAGCAATTATAAACAAGATGAAAACCTCTAAAAGAAAAAAAAATGGGCAAAGGACTTCCCTGGTGGTTCAGCGGTAAAGAATCTGCTGCAGGGGATGCAGGTTTGATCCCTGGTCAGGGAACTAAGATCCCACATGCCGTGGGGCAACTAAGCCCTCATACCACAACTGCTGAGCCCACGCACCTCAACCAGAGAGCCAGTGTGTTACAAACTACAAAGCCCATGCACTCTGCAGCCTGCGTGCCACAACTAGAGAGAAGCCCAGTGCCTCAACGAAAGATCCCACGTGCCGCAACTTAGACCCAATGCAGCCAAAAATAATAAATGAATGAATGAATGAATGAATGAATAAATATAAATAAATAAAATGGGCAAAGGCCACAAATAAGCCATCCATACATACACAAAAAATCCAGAAATGGCCAATAAATATATAAAAAGATATCTGACCTCATTAATAACAATAATAATGTGCTGTTCTAATAAGCACTTTATACTATATATAAACTCATTTAACCTTCAATGATAATTCTATAGGATGCGTACTATTATTATTCCACTTTATGCATGATGAAACGGAAATACAGACAGGTTTATTGGTATGAGAAGATGATAATATATTAAGTAGGGAAAAGGTTATAAACCATGTACAATGTGAGTTCCTTTTCATAATACACACACACACACACACACACACACGCAGACAAGAAAAATCTAGAAATATGCTCTAAAATATAAATAACAGTTTAGATAATAGAAAATCCTGTCACTTATCTATATTTTCCAATCAATCTATGATAATAAATATTAACTTTAAAGAAATGTATGTTTTTTAAATTTTAATCAAAAGATTCTCATTAGCTTCACTATTACGCAGTTTTCACAAATGAGTTAACCCTTTGAAGATCAATCTATTCCCTACAATTAAGTTATACTCTGAAAGGTACGTCAAGTTATCTCAAGCGACAGAGCTATGATTCCTTAAATTGTATCTTCCGGGCTTCCCTGGTGGCGCAGTGTTTAAGAACCCACCTGCCAATGCAGGAGACATGGGTTCGAGCCCTGGTCCAGGAAGATCCCACATGCTGCAGAGCAACTAAGCCCGTGCACCACAACTACTGAGCCTGCACTCTACAGTCCACGAGTCACAACTACTGAGCCCACATGCCACAGCTACTGAAGCCCGTGCTCCACAACGAGAAGCCACCACAGTGAGAAGCCCACACACCGCAACAAAGAGTAGCCCTTGCTCGCCACAACTAGAGAAAGCCCGCGCACAGCAACAAAGACCCAATGCAACCAAAAATAATAATAAATTAATTTTAAAAAATTATATCTTCCTTCTGTTAAATGATTGGTATGCCTCTGAAATAAAAGAATAAGAAAGAGGTCCAATGTGTATTCCACAGATGTCCAAAACCAACACTTTTTTCCTAATAGGGTCTGGCTACCTGCTTAACCTTCACTGACCAGGCCCCTTGGTATACATCTAACCTCAAAAATTACAACTCCAATCCTCCACTACAGCTCCCCTTCCCTTTCCTCATTCTGTCGTCACATACCATACCTTCTCGGTTCATTCCATTTTCTAATTCTTTTCACTATACTAATGAATAACGTCATTCGGAAGCAAAATTAATTTCTCTTATTTTCTATATTTGCCTGCTCAAAGTCATTCGTATATTGCAGCTTTTAGAGTAGAAACATTAAGCACAGGGTCTGAATTAACAGCACAAAATTTTATTTTCCATTTTCTGCTCCCAGGTTTTGAGGGGTTTCATGTATCTGTGATTCTCCAGAATGTACACAGTGCTGTAATTTCTAGCAATGTTTCCACTATCAGCATGAATCTTGCCAATCATGGTTTGAAATATAAGACAGCAAGTATTAGAGATTACTTATAATTCTTTCATAGTTCATTAATAAATGTATAACTCTAACCATACAATACTTTTATTTCAGAAATCATCATTTATCTTTGGCAAAATAAAAGTCTATAATCCATCAAATGCAAATTTCTGTATCAATGAAAAAATACAGAAAACAGTACATCATAGGTTTACCAAAGCATTAAGCAAAGGGGAAATTTCCCGTAATTGTTGCAGACATTAATTCCTGTCTATAGCCTTGAAAAGACTTATCTGATTAAAAATAGTTTTATTGTTAATATTTGACAATTCAAATTAGTAATATTTATTGAGATGCATCTATAAGTACAGAAATATGCAATGTGAAGGAGGCAGAGATAAGTAAAACATAGTACCCTGATTTAAGAAGGTATCAATGTAGGAGAAACCAGGTACAGTGCATATAAACACAAATGTCTCATAAGGAGCTAGCCATTTCTACATTTCAATAAATTTTACCATTGCTATTACACAAAAGAAAACACTATTTTTTACCAAGGAAAAACGGATTTAAAAAAAAAAAGAAGAAAATAGTCAAGTGTGACATTTTAAAATGAATGGGAACAAATATTCAGATACTCAAAAAATAAAGCGACCGCCTACTATGGGCCAGAGGATTGAAAAGAACAGATCATTCTAGCACATACTTAAAACAAATGACACATATAATACTGCAGAATTTCTTTTCACAAACACTTGCAACTTTAAACCTGTGACAAACTAAGATCTAGCATAGTTATATTCTACAACTTAATCCATTTTTTTTTTCTCCTTTGGTAACTGAGATTTGAAGCTCTGGATGACTTCCTCCATAGGAGATATAAGTATCAGAGTTTACAAGGTATTTTAAGAGAAATGACTGAGAGAGAAGTTGGATGGATGGGTCAAGATGCATGGGGTTTACAAGTTAGAAGATAAATCATGGTGTATGTTAACCTATGGCAAGTAGGTCAGGGCAAAAGGTGTTAGAAGGAATAGATAAGAAAGAATGTGCTGGTGGATGTGTCAGGAAAAGGTTTTCCAGGATGAGGAGAATTATAGGAATGCCTATCAGATTATCTGTTCAAGAGTGTTGAAAATGACTGCTAGAGAAAGCATGGAAATTTCAACTTAAGTGTAGTTTGCGATGTAATTTCAAGCCGTTAGATGAGAAAATATGGTTTCTTCATAAAGGCATGCTGAACTGGCAAAATGATAACAAAATGAAGTTGAACAGCTGATTTCCTAAAGCACACACTATAACTTCTGATTAAGCATTTGCATCATTGAGGATTTCAAAAGCACATAATAAAATACTAGCAAATATATTCCAAAAGTACATTGAAAGAATAATACACTATGCAAAGAAAAGTTCAACTCAGAACTGCAGAGATGGTTCAACTGTAAGGTATCTACTACTTTTACGATTCAGCATATTGATCAAAAGAGGATAAAAAAGCCTCTTTAGAGAAAAATTATTATGGCAAAATTCTGAAAAAGCATTAACGTTATCTTTTATTCTTGATTTTTAAAGTATAATAAAACAGGAATCAGTATTTTTAAAACACTCATAAAGACTATTTCCTTTAAAAGATTTTTTTTTTAATATACAAAAGGCAGTATCATACTTAAGGGAAACACTAGAAGCATTCTAATAAAAGTAAAGGAGGAAAAAAAAATCCACTATCACTACTATTTAATAGCTTTTCAAAGATATTGCATGATACCTTTAAAGAGAAGAAAATAAAAAGGTATAAAACTAGAAAAAGAACTGATAAATTCATCATCTTTTGCAGATGATATGATCATATCATATCTCTTGAAATCCAAGAAAATGAGCTGAAAAACTAATTATAAACAATGAAAGAATTCTGTACTATGGTTGAGGAACCAAACTAACATTTAAAAAGTGCTCCTTCATAGAGATATAAAGTAACGTAGTAAAGTAATTCTTAATACAAACACAAAAAGAGAGAAATACAAAAGAAAGTTTTAATATTGAATATGAAAAATAATTATAAAGAAAACTTCAGAATGTTCCTGAAAGCAAAAGCATTCCCCATTTAAATGATGGAAAGAGAAACTCAGAGAGGCAGAGTAAGTCTTCCAAACTTGCATAACTAGTAAATGGTGACAACAAAAGATGAACCCAGATTTGTCTGGCTCCAAAGCTCATCCTCTTTCTACTACCATATACTGCTGCAAGTTCAAGAAAGAGAGCCTCTGTAAGCAAATTCAGATGAAATCCAACAAGTCTTCACTATTTAATGTTTTTAATAATTTGAAAGTTCTATTTATAATCACTATAAATGTATCCAAGATATTTATATTCAATTAATGTGAACAAATTAAAAAGAAATCAAAGAAGTTGCCTGAAATAAACTGTATTAGCTATGTCAGGTCCTTGTGGTAGGTTCTCAAAAGGACTGGGTACATGTGTGCAATTCCCAGAATAGAGAAGATCCACAGTATTTCCTAGACCAAACTGAATAAGAAGGAGAGGGAAAAAAGCTGAGCCAAACTATTCAACCTGATCCTTTCCTGAACCATGATCCCATGGCACCTACAGTTTGTCCCTGACCTTCTAATCCCCTTTGGTTACTCTGAATTTGTTTTTCTAACATCTTGATTATACTCTTGGCACACGGAATATTACACTAAATACAAGACCCCTCTCTTTTGGCCTACCTGAATGGATCCTAGAATTCTTCTTCCTGTGTTGGCTTTTGGTTTGGTTTTGTTGATCCTGATCCCATACTTATCAGTTGACTATACTTAGTTATTACATTTCTCAAAAAGCAGTGGGAGATGGCTCTTACATGCTCTCCCCTAGATATTATCTATTGTTACTATCTTCTCTCCTAGAATTAAACCCTTTAGGATTTAGCATTCTACCATACATTGGAAAAGGTAAAGGTGGCTAATTGAGGTTCAAAGGGAGAGTAAGGAAACAATGGTGGATGACTGCAAAACTACTACAGATCTAGGAGCAGGACTAAAGAAATGGGTCATGCTAATACAAAGCTATTTAGAAGTCAACTGTATGCCTATACAAAATGAGAGCATGTGCTGAAGAGACTAACAAGAAAGGAACATCAGAAATGCTTAAAGGGGCTTCCCTGGTGGCGCAGTGGTTGAGAGTCTGCCTGCCGATGCAGGGGACACGGGTTTGTGCCCTGGTCTGGGAAGATCCCACATGCCACGGAGCAACTGGGCCCGTGAGCCAAAATTACTGAGCCTGCGCGTCTGGAGCCTGTGCTCCGCAACAAGAGAGGTCGCGATAGTGAGAGGCCCGCGCACCGTGATGAAGAGCGGCCCCCACTCACCACAACTAGAGAAAGCCCTCGCACAGAAACGAAGACCCAACACAGCCAAAAATAAATAAATAAATAAAAAGCAAAACTGTCAACAAGTAAAAATAAACAACAACAACAACAAAATTTACATTAAAAAAAAGAAATGCTTAAAAAAAAAAGAAAAGAAACACTTTTAATTTGTAATACTTACCTTGGCTCTCAGTTCTGAAGGCCAATGATTCATAGTCATCAAAACTTTGGGAGAAGAAGGCTAAGTTATCCACGGTCTATAGCTGCTAGACCTATACACCATTCTACTTATTAGTCACTAGTTAGCTAGGGCCATCACACAAAGTACTGCTTGGAAAATCCCATGAATTCAAGTAAACCCTAACTTGCTGCATCTGTGAGCGGTTTCGGGATACTGAAATGCCAATTTCTCCAAGAGGCAGACACTTTACATTGCCTTACACAGCTCTTATGAATAGGAAGAGGTGATATGAGGGCAAACAAGAAGTACATCTTAAAAAGACAAGGGAGAATTTATCACAGAAGGAACTTCAGAAGTTCCTTTGCCTCTCAAAGAAAACAAACATTCCTAACATCCTTACCAGTAAACGACGTCCAGTGGTGCAAAGTAGTTTTTCATTATCAGGTCAGCAAAGTAAGCTTCTGTTTCCCGGCAGGCAGTTCCATTTCCAATCACCACTGTACTGCAGCTGCAAGCAGAAACAGAATGAGAAACTGGATGAGATCAAGGCATGCTTCTAAATCAATCAGGAGAAAACGGACAAAATGCACGAACAGTATTATATGATGCTCTTATTCTCTCATATATCCATGCAATCTCTCCACTATCTCACAGGGGCCACGCAGACTTATGTAGAATCAAAGACATTGCTCCTGCATTTGGTATTACAGGAGGCAGTGGAGAAATGTCTTATGGTCACACAATCTCAAGAATAGTCAGCTTTCTTCCCATCTAGAAGGAATGAAATTTAGACATGAATAAGTAAACTCTGGAACATTCTAAGCCATAATAAAGAATTATGACTGAATTATGTGATATGTTTTCAAGTAATTTCTGAAGCTTCTCTAACTACTGCCACATCCATTCCTCAGATCCATGAAAAAGAAAGAGAGAGAGGGAGGGAGGGAGGAAGAAAGAGAGAGAGAGAGAAGGCTCAAACTGAAGAATTAATAAAATCTCACTTTTGGTCATATTACCACCTTTGTTTAGTGAAGGCAGCAGAGGAAGGGAGTAGCATTCCTCCAGAGTCTCCAAATACAGAGTCCTCCAGCAATTTGCCCCAGCATTGTTTTACATGGTTCCTTTTCTAACACCAAGACACTTCCCTTAATCCCTCCCTCCAAATTAGGGACTTCAAAGATATCTCTGATTGGCTGAGCCACTGAAATACTCAAAAGGTTACTTATTTTCATACTTGAAATTCAGCAAAAGCCTCTTTATTTTCTCTGCCTCTCGGAAGCCTTGTCCACAATGCAAGTATACCACATCAGTATGAAGTATCTGACCTTAGGAAAAAATGAAAAGAAAAGGCCATTTTGTAAGAAATTACAAAACATAACACACCACTTGCTTTGATTAAGCAAGTTGAAACTGAAAAGGAAACTGGTTCATCTTTTAAAATGCAGTCTGAATCTTTCATATTCCTTAATCAGATTCCCCCTTAAGCATTCTGAAATTTTGTTACCTCCAAAGTTATTATAACTCTATTTTGCTATACAAAAATCATTATCAACTAGATAATATGCCATGATACCTAAAAGAGAAATGATTTTTAATAACACTTAACATCAAAAATAGTAAAAGCGGGCTTCCCTGGTGGCGCAGTGGTTGAGAGTCCGCCTGCTGATGCAGGGGACATGGGTTCGTGCCCCGGTCCGGGAAGATCCCACATTCCGCGGAGCAGCTGGGCCCGTGAGCCATGGCCGCTGAGCCTGAGCGTCCTGTGCCTGTGCTCCGCAACGGGAGAGGCCACAACAGTGAGAGGCCCGCGTACCGCAAAAAAAAAAAAAAAGAACCTGTTCAAAAATAGTAAAAGCTGGGACTTCCCTGGTGGCACAGTGGTTAAGAATCCACCTACCAATGCAGGGGACATGGGTTCGAGCCCTGGTCCAGGAAGATCCCACATACCACAGAGCAACTAAGCCTATGCGCCACAACTACCGAGCTCTAGAGCCCACGAGCCACAACTACTAAGCCCGTGTGCCACAACTACTGAAGCCCACGCACCTAGAGCCTGTGCTCGGCAACAAGAGAAGCCACCACAATGAGAAGCCTGCGCACCGCAACAAAGAGTAGCCACCCGAAGAGCAGCCCCCACTTGCCGCGACTAGAAAAAGCCAGAAAACCTGCATGCAGCAACGAAGACCCAACGCAGCCAAAAAATAAATAAAATTTTAAAAAAATAGTAAAAGCTAACATTTACTGAATATTTACTATATATCAGTGAGTGTTGTAATACTATTCTATTTCTTCCTTTGGGTTGTAGATATGTAAATTTCTTTACCTTATGTAATTTTTTCAGCTGCATACTTATGAACTGTGAGCTTTTCTGTACATTTCAGCCAGAAATATATTTTAAAATTTGAGGGTAACTCTTAAAGAACAGAAATAATGAGCTAAGTGACCAAATTAGGAAGTTAGGAAAAGGATGACAGAATAATCTCAAAGAAAGTGGAAGGAAGAAAATAATAAAGTTAAAAAAGCAGAAATTAATGAAATAGAAAAAAAAAACCCATAAAACAGAGAGGACCAATGAAGCTTAAAATTTTAAATCACCTGTTAAGAAAAATACATATTTTTAGCTATACCAATCAAGTAAAAGAAAGGATGACACAAATAAATTATATTAGAAATGAAAAGGGAGTATAACTAGAGATTCAGCACAAATTTAAAAGATACAGAGAGATTATTATAAACAACTTGATGTTAATTTAGATTAAATGATGAAATGGATAAATTCTTGGAAAACTCTTACCAAAACAGACTGAAAATACATATCCATGTATGTATGTATGTGTGCATAAAATTTTAAAAAGAACCATTCTATAAACAATACAAATACAGTAAAGGATAAAAGCCATATGATAGCTCAATAGATGCAGGAAAAAACACTGACAGAATATACTTCCCATTTATTTTAAAAATGCACAGCATGAAAAAAGAGCAACTTAGGACAGCAAAATCAAAAGCTCATGACTGTATTTATAAAAAAAAGTATCCCCATAAAATGCAAAAGGTGAGCAGGTGGGAACAATGCACCAATAACCACCAAGACCAATGTGCATCAGCATTTCTGTGGGAGGAGGCACAGAGAAACAATGGAGTATCTCATGGACCTGACTGGAGTAAGAGATTGGAGGAAGCCTCAAAATGTCAGAAGGTGCTTCCCTGGAAATCAAAACTGGCCCGTTTGAGAACAGAAAGTAAAACTGGAAAAGACCTTTGCATACTCTAATTTATAGGTCAGTACAAAGGTTGCACAGTAAGTTCAGAAAGGACGGGAAAACTCTGATCTCTGAACTCTTGAAATTAACAAGTAGAACATTCTTTTCAAGACAAAACCCCACAGTGAGAAAAAACTGTTGAGCATCATATCCACATTGAGCAAGGTAAGGACAGTCTAGAGTTTTAGGAAGAAAGAAAGTGATCTCAAATGGAAACACAGAAATGCAGAAAGAAATGAAGATAACAGAAAGGGCAAATAAATGAGTAAACAGGAAAAAAAATACTGACTGGACAAAACAATAAAAATGTCTCATGGTATTTAAAATATACACAGAATCAGGATTTCCCTGGTGGTCCAGTGGTTAAGAATCTGCCTTCCATTGCAGGGGACGCAGGTTCGATCCCTGGTTGGGGAACTAAGATCCCACATGCCACGGGGCAACTAAGCCTGTGAGCTGCAACTACTAAGCCCGCACACTCTGGAGCCCGCGTGCCACAACTAGAGAGAAGCCCACGCGCAGCAACTAGAGAAGCCTGTGCGCCGCAACAAAAAAATCCTGCATGCTGCAACTAAGACCCAATGCAGCCAAATAAATAAATAAATATTTTTTTAAAAAAATAAAATATATACAGAATCAAAATGTATCATATATATATATGCAGTCAGTATACACAGAAGTTGATGGGGGATAAACAGAGTTATTAAAGTCTGAGCCCAGTTAATCCTCAATATATCCACTGTGACCTAGGAAAGGGCATAAATGATAGTAAATGTTGACTGTCTGAGTCAACAAACAGGCCAAACAGGAAGCTTCATCCTGATTCCTATATCCCTTTTTGTGAGAAAACCATCTTCTATTCCTTGAAAATCAGCATTATTTCCAAATCCTCATGAAGTATATGAAGTGAAATTTATGACCAACCAAACAACTTCTATATAAAACACTGAAAGGTATGCTTACTGGTAGGAGAAATTATAGCTAACTTGCAACCGTGTTTATAACCGGGATCCACTCCCATCAAGGTACGCCCTGGGACAGGGCTTGTTAAAAGGAGCTGACGAAGGTTCCGTCCAAACATCATTACTGATTCTTTCTCTGCATCTGATGTTAGTTTGGCCCTTTAGAAATAGAAAAAGAGAAGAAAAAAGATAAAGTATTCAGTTTTCATTCATTCAAATTTTCTTCCAGAAAAAGAACACAATTATTCCTTATTGGAGCATTCATTATAACAAAATAACTTGAGAAAATAATCACATACAAAATTATATTAAGTCTCTTTTTGCTAAGCTCAGTAATACAGATACCACAAACAATTTTGTGGTATCAAACCTGCTGAGTTTGTCATACCTACACTCCTTCTCTATCTGCTCACCCTTATATAAGAAATCTACATGTATAAGTATCTGTGTATATGAGAGAGACAGGGTGTATAAAAATTTGGACATTACATGGGATGTCAAAGTTTATCAGCTGATTAAAAATATAAACACATAATTAGTGGTCAATTACTGAATCGTAAGTAGCCTCCTCCAACAATGCTTAGTTTTACACCCTCACCTATATATATCTCAAGGCCATCTTCTCACTCTATTCCATTCCCCACATCTACCCCCTCGTCATTCTCACAGTGATGTGACATGACCACAGATATTAATACCAGTCCAGAACCCTGCCTCACATAAATAACTTCCCAATTTTATCCAGAGAAGCTATTAAAAGTCTAATTTTCAAGCTTTTTCTAGGATAAAAAAATAGTCTCTATTGGACTTAAAGGCATTTGGAAACAAAGTTTTACACCATTTGCCTATTTAACAAGAGTTCTTACCATATTATTTCCTGAAACTCAAAAGAATTTATTAAAAGTATGTCTTCTCTATTAGACCAGGTTAAAAAAAAAAACTGCAGGCCAATGGCCACAAGAACAAAAGCAATTCAGGGCACATTTCTATCAGCGTTGAGGTAGAATTATCTGCATATCTAAAGGCACATACAGCTAACCAACATTTGTTTTCCTGGCTTAATTCAGCTTCTTACGGCTTTTCTCTCATCTTCTCTAATACTTCACTGTCATTCTACCTGCATTCAGCCAAGCAACATGAAGATATCATTACAGGTATTTCTAAATCTTCACGTTTAACTTTATTTATTGAGTGAGCACTTGTACTCAGTCTTATATAAGGTACTGTGATTGATGTAAGAGATACAAAGCTGAAAAAATCCCTACCCTGAAGATCACTGTCTAGTGGAAGAAACAGAAAAATAAACAGACGAGTATAGGATAGGTAGGGATAGCTAAATTAGGAGAACTTTCTGAAAGAGATGTCTTCTCAGGTGAATCAAGAAGGATAAGTAATAGTTAAGCAAACAAAGGCAGTGATAGTAGCTGAAGAGCATTGAGAAAACATTCTGGGCAATAGAAGCAGCAGATGACAAAGCCCATGTCTCATTTATAGAAAAAGCAAGTAACTTCATATGATAAAATAAAAAGAAATACCAAGACAAAGGGCTACAGAGGAAAAAAAAAACAGACCACAAAGGGTTCTTCTAAAGAGCTTGGATTTTATCCTGGAGACAAAGAAGATGAACTGAAGGATTTTAAGTAGAAGAGTATGAAATAATCAGATGGGAATTTAAGGAATGGCAATGTGGAATATGTATTAGAAAATATAAGACAGAGATCATCTATGATCCTAGTATAGTAATTCAGACAAGAAATGATGATAACCTGAACTAACCATGGATATACTTTCTCCTAGTAAAGATGGAGATAAAGAGAAGGCAAAATTCAAGATGTAATAAAAGATGGCATAATAGACAGCACTTGGTAATACTGATAATGTAGTTTTGATGAAAGAGGTATGTGTGAAAAATGACACAGGGATGAATGATCATGACAATCATGGAAACAAAAATGCAGAAGTAGACTCTGAATCTTATATAGTCAACTGAATAAAATGGCTGCAAAATAATATAGTCTATTTGATCTCTTTTAATACACACACATGAATGGAGAAAAGTCTAGTTAACAATGGTTATCTCTACGTGGTGAAATTATATGGGTTTTTTTTCCTTTGTGTTTTACTGATTCTTTCAATTTTTCTGCATTTGGACAAATTTCTTTTTAATTAGAGAGTTAAAGTAATTTAATTACTTTAATAAATCAATTGAGGGTTTTCCCCCTCAACTGCTATTTCAGGTAATTACAAGTATTTCTATGAAGAGACACATCTGTAGACAATGTCTGCAAACCAACTTATGGAATGAAATAAGATATATATTTTTTAACCACAGGCATTTTAGAAAAAGAGGAGGAAAGTGCTCTTGCTTGCCACTGCTAATGGAAGTCGGAGAAGAATTATACATTAAATAATCCCACAGCAAACTGCACACATTAAATCTCAATGAAATTATTCCACAAGCAGTAAAGCTATTCACACCTGATATATGCAAAAATGTCAAATGCACCACTGGACATTATATGCGACAGGAGAACATAAGATAAAAGGATGAATCAAGAGAATGAATGATTTTGATAAAAAAGAGGTTGGACAAAGGAGCTATATGTCCTTTTTAATAGTACCTGCTCATTCCCTACTCGAAATGCCTCCAAAGTCAATGGCCAAGTCCAGTAAAAGAAAAATAGAAAAACATAAAGGCTGCTATAAGTTCTAGTGAGGCTGACGAGATGGCTAGAAATCTATAGTTTCCAGGTGACCCTTGCTGAAACACTAAATAAGTGGGAAGGAAGAAAATCTATAGCAAATAGAAAGGAATATATGAAGGCATGGCTGGTGTCTAAACATTGACTACCAAGACAAAGGCTAGAGAGAAGCAGGAAAGAGGGTTTTTGCCTCCCAACATTTCTGTCCATCTCCTCCCCTAAAAACAATTCGGTACCTCACCTCTTTTGCAGTTCTTTGTAACCTTTAGTTCTTCTGCTAGTCCATTTAGATGGTCACCTTAATAATCTCCTAATATTTGTTCATCACTGCTGATAATTATTCATTGAAACAACTCTGTCTGCTAATATACATTAGCTTTCTCTCATAGTAATACATTCATCATGTGCTCCCCTGATTTCCTTATGCTTTTTTTGGCTCTCTTACTTCTAAAACTGCTGCCAACTAACTTCTCCATTAACTTCTTAGTTTGTTTCTCCCAAGCCAAATCTCTCATCAATAAAACCATTTGTTTGGCTTAGTTGTCAAATTGCAAGACTAGTATTGCAGAACTGGAAGGGGTACACATTAAGTGGTCAAGATTTGAAAAGTATACCATAATTAAAAGCTATGTTTTGTGATCTATGCATGTGAATGCCTCTACAGATTGAAATCTTTGCTTAAATTTAAGACTTTGTGATTCTGACTCAGTTCTTTGGATTGGTTAATGGATCAACAAATATTTACTACACGCTTTAATGGGCCTATTACCATACATAAAAATAAACAGTCCAGAAAGTTAAATAAGACAAGATGCATACCTGAACTCTCTACAAAGGAGAGGATAAATAAGGCGTTTAAAGGAATCATCCAGTGAGTTGTATAAGATCTTCATTAACTCTGGCCTTGCAAAGCCACGTGGTCTCCACCTGCAAAAAAGAAAAGCCTATACTAAAACTGATGTAACAATAATAAGGCCATAAAAGGGCTCCTGGAAGAGCAGAGAGAGAGTGGAAAAGAAAAGGGGGGAAGAAACTTTACTGAATCCAAAGTAACATAATCTGTAAGGAGAGACAGTGATGTCTGAAAATTATTACTATGACATCTGGAGTTCTTATTTTTAAAAACCTGGTAACCATGGTAACACATAAAACTTAAGGGAGGAAAAAACATTCCTATTCTGGGGAGAGTCCCCAAGGCATTATTAATAATGGTAAAAAATTTTAAGATATAAGAAAGTCACCAAAAAATTACTGAACCACTGCTATAGACTGAATTATATCCCCTAAAATTAGTATGTTGAAGCCCTAACCCTCAAATCGGATGATATTTGGAGATGGGGACTTTAGGAGGTAATTAGGTTTAGATGAGGTCATGAGGGTGGGGCCCCCATGAGAGGATTAGTGAGTGCCTTAAAAGAAGAAATATCAGATACCCCCTTCTCTCTCCCCCCACGCCAGGTGAGGACATAATGAGAAGGCTGCTGTCTGCAAGACAAAGAGGGTTCTCACCAGAAACCAAATCAGCCTGACCTTGATCTTGGACTTCCAGCCTCCAGAACAGGGAGAAAATAAATTTCTGTTGTTTAAGCCACCTAGTCTATGGTATCTTGTTATGGCAGCCGAAGCTAAGACAAACACTATGTCCTTCTTTTCCCATTTCTTAATCTCTTCCTGAGTGTTAATGTAGATTGAGCAAAGGAGAAACTCTGTTTTAACCTTTGCCTCTTGTCATCCTTGAGTAGAACTCACTCTATTCCTCAGGTTGTACTGTTCTACTAGGCAGTGTATCTGCATACATACTGATACATATAAATGCCAGAGAACCCACTGTTAGTAGAAACTGGAGAAAGAACAGTAAGAGAAAAACACAAGCTAAAAAGGACAAACAAATTCAGCGCTACCCCTTCTCTGTTTTCCCTACATCTACAGCAGCTCTGCCCATGTCCTTCAATGGCTCTTGAATAGAAAACATTAATATTTTACCAATGGTTCCTAATAAACCATTAATATACTTCAGGGGCACTGTCATCTCCCTTACTTATAATGTGATACACCAAAGGCTACATAATAGTAACTAATTGAATCCCTTCCATAGAAGGGTATTATTTGAGTATAGTTTTGTTTTTTAATTTGAATGAAAGTGCTTTTAGGCAGGACATACATCCTTCCTTCCATCCAAATCCTTGTTTCTCCCTACTGTCACCTATACCTGAGGGCATGAAACGTAGGGAGAACTAGGATATGAATTAGAAAGTTATTATTATTATCTTGTTATGTTACAGGCATACCTTGGAGATATTGTGGGTTTGGTTCCAGACTACCAAAACAAAGTGAATATCACAGTAAAGTGAGTCACATGAAGTTTTTGGTTTCCTAGAGCATACAAGAGTTATGTTTACACTACAATATAGTCTATTAAGTGTGTAATACCATTATGTCTTAGAAAACAATGTACATACCTTAACCAAAAAATAATGCTATTGGGGGCTTCCCTGGTGGCGCAGTGGTTGAGAGTCCGCCTGCCGATGCAGGGGATACGGGTTCGTGCCCCGGTCTGGGAGGATCCCATATGCCGCGGAGCGGCTGGGCCCGTGAGCCATGGCCGCTGGGCCTGCGCATCCGGAGCCTGTGCTCCGCAACGGGAGAGGCCACAACAGTGAGAGGCCCGCATACCGCAAAAAGAAAAAAAAAAAAAAATAATGCTATTGGAAAAATGGTACCAATAGATATGCTCAACACAGGGTTGCCACAAACCTTCAATTTGTAAAAAAAACAAAAACAAAAAAACCCAATATCTGCGAAGCACAATAAAGCAAAGTGCAATAAAACTTATAGCTGTGTTGTTGTTATTAATTGGGGAAATTCAATGTCAAACAAAGACATCCCAGAAGAAACATCTGAGACGGCTTTAAAGAAATGAATTGTGGTTTACCAAGTAAGACAAAGGAATAAAAGCATTCTGGGAAGAAACCATACCATATGTAAAAGCTTAGAGGCATGAAAGAGCATGATAAGCTCGAGTAACTAGAAGCAGATTAGTAATACAAGGGCATAAAGCTGCAGGATCAGGTTGCGGGGTAGATGAGGCTAGAAAGTATGGCAGTAGCCAGATTACTGAGGCTCTTATCACCATACTCTGGAGTTTGGCCAGTTAGGAGAGAACATAGCCCTGGGTCATGGGACAATACACTAGGAAAAGAGTCCTTAGAGGCAGGAAGGCCCTAATGGAGTGATTCTTATAATGAATGTATCTGATGTCTGCTGGGGGATCATTCCCTTTAAAGACAAACCAAGGTTTCCACATTGCTTGTAGGAAAAAAATGGAAATCCTTAACATTAGATACCCAATTTCTCTGGAAGCCCCAGTAACCTTCCTTAAACCTCAAGGTTCTCCTGTGGCGTGACTGCTCACCTCCCTGGAACAGAGTGCTGTGGGTCTATTTTATAACTAAGGATGCCTCAATTATACCCATTCACAGTGACCTTTAGACCACAGACCCAGCTATACTCACTTCCTGCATTACAGAAACTCCTTTTTCTTCCTCACCCCACAGCACTCTTGACTGGCTTCCTGTGATCTATTCATTTAGCACTCGAAGGGACCTGAAACAGTATAGCAAAGCCACAAACTTTATTACTTCTAAACTTAAAGGAAATACAATGGGTTTCCCTTACAGGGTATCATTGTAAAACTTGATTCTTCCTCTAATTCAATAGTTAAACACTGCTGAATGAAACTAAGAAGAACCTCACTTTAACTAAATTTCACAGTACAAAATACATGCTATGTAAGATGTGCACAATGAAGCATACAAATTAAGACAGAGGTCACAAACTCAAATACCTACAGGGGGTCAGGAAAGTACTGTAAACAAATGAATAAGACCCAGGGCCTATACGTATGTTTTTGACAGAGACATGCTTTATTCACCCATTACAGACAAAGAAATATTCTCCACTTTGGCAAAGAAATATGCTCCCCCCCATTCGGTTTCTATAGATAAAGATAGGCTCTCTCCATCTAGCTTTCATTTTCCCACGTTTAAAATAGAAATGGATACAGGATATAGTTCCCCTTAAATCTACCACAAGAAAAAAGCAGCACCATTTAGTGTAGCATTTTCTCAAAGTGATATGACAGACATTTGGGGACAGAATAATTTACCTTACAAGACTATCCCACGCATTGGCACTAAAAGCTAGTTTTAAAAAAGAAAAAAAGCTAGTAGCCAGCCTCAGTCATTCGTTTGTTATTCATATATCTGATAAATTAAATTTTTGATTCAATTATCCTTAATGAACAAAATATTTCAGATATACTATATACAGTATGTTTCTGTTAATTCATTTTTCATAAAAGAAAATATACTCTTTATAAAAGATTCATATGGTACAGAATTACAGTAAAAGTCTCTCTCCCCAGAAATAATCACTATTAATAATTCTTATGTACTTCCCAGATATTTCCTATTTAAACATACACAACATATGTACTTTTTAAATTAAAAAAAATTTTTTAAACATCTTTATTGGAGTATAATTGCTTTACAGTGGTGTGTTAGTTTCTGCTTCATAACAAAGTGAATCAGCTATACGTATACATATATCCCCATATCTCCTCCCTCTTGCATCTCCCTCCCTCCCACCCTCGCTATCCCACCCCTCTAGGTGGTCACAAATCACCGAGCTGAGCTCCCTGTGCTATGCGGCTGCTTCCCACTAGCTATCTATTTTACATTTGGTAGTGTATATATGTCCATGCCACTCTCTCACTTCGTCCCAGCTTCCCCTTCTCCTCTCCGTGTCCTCAAGTCCATTCTCTACGTCTGTGTCTTTATTCCTGTCCTGCCCCTAGGTTCGTTAGAACCTTTTTTTTTTTAGATTCCATATATATGTGTTAGCATACGGTATTTGTTTTTCTCTTTCTGACTTACTTCACTCTGTATGACAGACTCTAGGTCCATCCACCTCACTACAAGACACTATATCCATTGCCTGTCACTGTTTTTGTTTTTGTTTTTTAACACAATGGACATCTTTCCATTATCAGTACATATAGATCTCAATATAGCATTTTAAAAAAGAATATTCTGTAAAAATCTATAAACAGACCTGTTTTGGATGCACCACCTACAGAACTCATTCTTCACTCCATCAGAAATGTTAACCTTGACCGTCAGTATCTTCAAATTTTCTCCACGGTTAATTGCCAGAATCTGAGTGCAAACATATATGGCAAAGACTGATGATCCACAGAATATATAAATGATCAATTTAACCAGTCAATATTTGTGAAACAAACTGGGTGGTTATCCAGTCTAGAGCTGTATCAATTTTGTATTCATTTATTTACCAAGAATGTATTCAAAAATAATCATTTCTTTATATTTTTTTCAAGTATTTTCAAAATAAAATACAGGTACAAAGCCTATGATATTCACAGGAAGAGATAGTGTTGATCTAAAAATCTCATTTCAGATTCTACTAATTGAAAGTCTTTGATCATCTAGAGTTAGAAGGATATACTTTTTATATTTGTGAAAAAACATTACTAAGATAAATACAAACATCGAAATTTCTAAGTGGAATATTTAATAACTACTGTTATCATTTATTGAGCACTTACTAATTGTCAGGCCCATCTAAGCACTTTAAATACATTAACTCATTTATCTTCAAAGCCACCAGTGATGTATGTATTAACATCTTACTCTTATATGATAATTTTTCTAAGATTAACTTGTCCTAAATCACAAAGCTAGCAAGTAGCAAAGGAGGAATTTAAATGCAGATCGACCTGTCTCTGCTTTTAATTAATATATTAAAAGAACAATTGTTTTAAAACACATTAAAAATACTCCTTAAAGAAAAGCAAACAAACCTAAAGCAAGAAGAAGAAAGGAAATAATAAAGAACAGAGGGAAAATTAATAAAAGAGAATAGAAAAACAACAAAAAATATCAACAAAACCAAAAGTTGGTTCTTGGAAAATATCAACAAAATTGACAAACCTTTCACTAGACTGACCAAAGAAAAAAGGGAGACATTCCAGTTATCAAAATCAGGAATGAAAGAGGGGCCATTAATATGAATGTTATAGAAATAAAAAGGATCATAAGAGAATACTATGAACAACTGTATGCCAAATTAGATCACTTAAATAAAATCAACAAATTCCTAAAAAGACACAAACTTCTAAACTAGAATAAAAAAGAAAGAGAAAATTCAAAATTATCTATAAAAAGTAGAGATAGAATTAGTAATTTTTAAATTTCCCACAAGGAAATACCCAGGCTCATATGGCTTCACTGCTAAATTCTACCAAACATCTGAAAAAAGAATTAATAGCAATTCTTCACAAACTCTTCCAAAAATACAATAGAAGAAAAAACTTCCTGACTCTATTTATCCTGTTCTTGCAAGAACACTGCAAGAGAAAAGTAAAGACCATTGCCTCTTATGAATATAGATGTAAAATTTCTCAATAAAATACTAGTAAACTAAACCCAGAAACATATAAAAAGAATTACACACAAGGATCAAAAGGGACTTATTCCAGAAATGCAAGGTTGGTTTAACATCCAAAAAAGAAGTAATGTAATACATCATAACTATAGAATAAAAAACAAAAATTACATGATCATTTCAATAGATGCAGAAAGAATATCTGAGAAAATTCCAGCAGTTGTTCATGATAAAAATACTCAAGAAACTAGGAAGAGAAAGCAAATTCTTCAACATGATAAAGGGCACATACAAAAACTCCACAGATAACATAATGTTTAATAGTGAAAGACTGGATGCTTTCCCTCTAAGATTACAAGGGTGTCTCCTCTTGCACTTCTATTCAACATTGTACTGGAGGTTCTATCTAGGGAAATTAGGCAAGAAAAAGAAATAAAAGGCCTCTAGATGGAA
Source organism: Mesoplodon mirus (assembly GCF_964341445.2). Lineage (NCBI taxonomy): Eukaryota > Metazoa > Chordata > Mammalia > Artiodactyla > Ziphiidae > Mesoplodon > Mesoplodon mirus. The sequence continues at coordinate 61,891,357 of NC_138990.1, forward strand.
AAGAAAGAAATTAAAACTATCTTTATTTGCAGATACTATGATCTGTATACAGAAAATCCTAAGGAAACCATTATAAAACTATTAGAACTAATAGAGTTCAGCAAGGTTGCAGGATAATCAATTTCTACACACTAGCAATAAACATCCTAAAAATATTTTTTAAAAATTCCATTTACCATACCACCAGCACAAATAAAATACTTTCCAATAAATTTAACAAAAGAAGTTCAAAATTATACACTGAGAACTATAAAATATTGTCTTTAAGAAAAACTGAAGAAGACCTAAATAAATGGAAAGACATCCCAGGTCCATGGATCAAAAGCCTTATTAATATTGCTAAATGGCACTAATCCCCAAATTACTTTATAAATTCAATGTGATCCCTATCAAATCCCAGCTAGCTTCTTTGCAGAAATTGACAAACTAATTCTAAGATTCATATAGAAATGCAAGGGACCCAGAATAACCAAGTCTATTTTGTAAATAAAGAACAAACCTGGAGGACTCCCACTTCTCAATTTCAAAACTTACTACAAAACTACAGTAATCAAGACAGTGTGGTACTGGCATTAGAGATAAACATACAGATGAATGGAATAGAATTCAGAGTCCAGAAATAAATCTATACATCTACCATCAAGTGAATGTCAACAAGGGTGCTAAGACAATTAAATGGGGAAAATACAGTCTTTTCAATAAGTGATGCTGGGACAATGGATGGCCAAATTCAAAAGTATGAAGTTGGACAGCTTCTTCACACAATACACAAAAATTAGCTCAAAATTGATCATAGACCTTAATATAAAAACCAAACCTATAAAATGCTTAGAAGAAAATACTTGAGAAAATCTTCATGACCTTGAGTTACATAAGGCCTTAGGTAAAACACCACACGCATAATCAACACAAGAAAAAAATAAATAGATTGGACTTCAACAAACTTATAATTTTTATATCTCAAAGGATACCATCAAGAAATTGAAAAGAAAGCACTTAGCACAGGAGAAAAGTTTTGCAAATCATATATCACATAAAGGACTTATATCTAGAACATACAAATATCTCTTATAACTCAACAAAAAAGACACAACCTAACAAAAATGTGCAAAAGGTCTGAAGAGATATTTTTTCAAAGATAATATAGAAATGTTCAATAAGTACAGAAAAGATGCTCAACATCATTAGTTAGAAGAGAAGTGCAAACCAAAACAATAATGAGAAATCAGTTCATACTAAAATGGCCATAATCAAAAAGATAGACAGGGACTTCTCTCATAGTACAGTGGTTAAGAATCCACCTGCCAGTGCAGGGGACACGGGTTCAAGTCCTGGTCTAGGAGGATCCCACATGCCACGGAGCAACTAAGCCTGTGTGCCACAACTACTGAGCCTGCGCTCTAGAGCCTGCAAGCCACAATTACGGAGCCCGCAAGCCACAACTACGGAGCCCAAGTGCCACAACTACTGAAGCCTGCATGCCTAGAGCTCGTGCTCCACAACACAAGCCACTGCAATGAGAAGCCTGCACACCACAATGAAGAGTAGCCCCCTCTCGCTGAAACTAAAGCCCACGTGCAGCAACGAAGACCCAATGCAGCCAAAAATAAAATAAATAAAATAAAATTTATATTAAAAAAAAAGATAGACAATAGGACTATCTTGAGGACGTAAAGAAGCGGAACTCTCATAAACTGCTGGTGGGAAGGTAAAATAGTATAGCCACTCTGGAATACAGCAACCTTAATTCATATAAATTCTAAAGGTATTTTCAAGTAAAATGTTCAATATAGAACAAATCCTCAAAGTTTAAAAAATTACAGATACTGGGGCTTCCCTGGTGGCGCAGTGGTTGAGAATCTGCCTGCCAATGCAGGGGACATGGGTTTGAGCCCTGGTCTGGGAAGATCCCACATGCCGTGGAGCAACTAGGCCCATGAGCCACAACTACTGAGCCTGCACATCTGGAGCCTGTGCTCCGCAACAAGAGAGGCCGTGACAGTGAGAGGCCCGCGCACCGCAATGAAGAGTGGCCCCCGCTTGCCGCAACTAGAGAAAGCCCTCGCACAGAAACAAAGACCCAACACAGCCAAAAATAAATAAATTAATTTAAAAAAAATTACAGATACTTAAAAAAAATCTTTACATTTGAGAAAGTTCTAAGGTAAACATTGGCAGAAATAAAATAATCACTTAAAAATAAACTTTTAATACAAAATAAACTTTACTTTGGACTGGACAAAATCTTCAATGTCTGCCAGCTCTCTGAAATACTGAAAGGAACACTGAACAGTAAATAAAAGTTCTTCATCCAAGAATTTATCAGTAATAAATTCATTCATGCAGAATACAATATTATATGGGAAAAAGAGTTATTTAATTCTGATTTATATAAATACACTATTAGGGACTTCCCTGGTGGCGCAGTGGTTAAGAATCTGCCTGCCAATGCAGGGGACATGGGTTTGATCCCTGGTCCGGGAAGATCCCACATGCCGTGGAGCAACTAAGTCCGTGCGCCACAACTACTGAGCCTGCGTGCCACAACTACTGAGCCTGCGTGCCACAACTACTGAAGCCCATGCGCCTAGAGTTCGTGCTCCGCAACAAGAGAAGCCACTGCAATGAGAAGCCCACGCACCACAACAAAGAGTAGCCCCCGCTCGCCGCAATTAGGGAAAGCCCGTGCACAGCAATGAAGACCCAATGCGGCCAAAAAAAAAACCCAAATAGGGTTTCCCTGGTGGCGCAGTGGTTGAGAGTCCGCCTGCCGATGCAGGGGACACGGGTTCATGCCCCGGTCTGGGAAGATCCCACATGCCGTGGGGCGGCTGGGCCCGTGAGCCATGGCCGCTGAGCCTGCGCGTCCGGAGCCTGTGCTCTGCAACAGGAGAGGCCCCAACAGTGAGAGGCCCGCGTACCACACACACAAAAAAAAAGCCCCAATAAATAAAAATATAAATACACTATTATATCAAAATATATTATTGGAGGGTGCTTTTTTTTCCACCATACCTAGTAAAGTCATAGGTCAAACTTTAAAAAATCCTAACATAGAGGATCCATGGTAGAAAAGGGAGTGGAGTAGCAGAAACAGAGCTTGGGGCAAAAACTGAGGTTGAAAGTAAATACAGAGTTAAAGCAGAATTACTGTAGATGGCAGCACTGAATGTGAAACAGGTATTTTAAAAGACAAAGAAAGTGAGACATCAGTGAAAGAAGCTACAAAAAAGAATGGGAAGGCTGAGTTACAAATTCATGTGGTGGAAAGGAGCACATTAAGGACCAATGTGGAGAAGAAAGAAAACAAGATGCAGCTAGAAGAATTAATTTAGTAGACAGCTATAACAGCTCTTCCCACAGCATTTGGAGAAGGAGTTCCAGGTACCGTTGTTCCTTTACCACTGTCTGTCATCATTCTCCCTCACGTCTGTATTCTGGGATGCTGTATGCTGGGCTATCTAGGTGAAAGCTGAAAAAGAGAGTCTGGAGTCAGGGACATGAGGCCTTAGCACTACAGGGATTAAAAATCTATCTTTGTGAGCTGGTATATCATCACTCTAGCCTGCAAGATAACTAGAAAGTTCTTCTCAAAACACAGGTCTGTTTTTCAAAACTGACATTTCCCAAATGTTCTACCCTCTCAGGTCTTAAGACTGTCACACTTAGAAGCCTGTGTCAGTCACAAACTTAGATTCAACCACAATCTAACTCAGAATGCCACATGTTCTAAGCACACTAGTTAAAATGCAGAGACTAAAATGTTTTCAAGCAAATACTAGAAAGACTAAGTTTTAATAGAATAAATGTATTCATATTTTTCCAAAGTTGCAATAAAATTAAATCAAATAAAGAGAGAGAAAATCCAGCAGCAAAATCATTTCTGCAAAAGGAATTTTAGTATTTTAGTCACTGGTTTTATTAAAAATTCTTTTTCATTAGGCTCTATCAGTAGATAGTAGCTAGGTAAGTAAAATTTCACTCTTCTAACAATTTTTCCAATTATCAAAAGTATTCATTTCACCCCATGTGCTACAGTGTACACAAAAGTAAAAAGAACAACTTAGATATAATAGTGAAACACTTCAAAAGTTCAGCAGCAGGGACCATGTCATCTACATACCCCAAGTAGGCACCAATACATAATAAGTGTTCAAGAAGTATTTGTAGCATAACTGAAGACTCTTCATGTTATGTTACACACACACACAGAGAATAATAACATACCTTTTCATATCTATACCACCGTAAGATTTTTTAATTACATTTTTAAGGAAGATAACTAAACATTATCAATGAAAAGTGACACATTCTAGTCTTTTTCATTATCCTCTCCTTATAACAGTAAAATTCAGAAAGGAAGAAAAAATAAATTTAAAAAATGATTCTTTGAGGAATTTCAGGTTTAAAGAACACTGGCAGGCCCCTCATTCTAAATCCCCGCCTCATACTCCTATAACACCAATAAAGTGAATAAATAAAACAACACAGGACCCACATCTTCAGCATTTCTAAGAAACAGAGAATTAGATTGGCATCTGATTTCAAAAACAAGCAACAAAAAAAACTTGCAAAGTAAGACAACAACAGAGCAACATGTTTGACAAACTTAAGGAAAGAAAGTGCAAACAAAAATTATACTGGGCTTCCTTGGTGGCGCAGTAGTTAAGAATCTGCCTGTCGGGCTTCCCTGGTGGCGCAGTGGTTGGGAATCTGCCTGCTAATGCAGGGGACACGGGTTCGAGCCCTGGTCTGGGAGGATCCCACATGCCGCGGAGCTACTAGGCCTGTGAGCCACGACTACTGAGCCTGCGCGTCTGGAGCCTGTGCTCCGCAACGAGAGAGGCCGCGATAGTGAGAGGCCCGCGCACCGTGATGAAGAGTGGCCCCCACTTGCCACAACTAGAGAAAGCCCTCGCACAGAAACGAAGATGCAACACAGCAAAAATAAATAAATTAATTAATAAAAACTCCTACCCCCAACATCTTCAAAAAAAAAAAAGAATCTGCCTGCCAATGCAGGGGACACAGGTTTGAGCCCTGGTCCGGGAAGATCCCACATGCCACGAAGCAACTAAGCCCATGCACCACAACTACTGAGCCTGTGCTCTAGAGCCCGTGAGCCACAACTACTGAAGCCCATGCACCTAGAGCCTGTGCTCCGCAACAAGAGAAGCCACCGCAATGAGAAGCCCATGCACTGCAATGAAGAGTAGCCCCGCTTGCCACAACTAGAGAAAGCCCACGTGCAGCAACAAAAGACCCAACGAAAGCAAAAATAAAATAAAAAATAAATAAATTTTAAAAAATCATTGGATTATTAAAAATATATATATTTACTGAACTAAGCTATCCTTCAAGTATCAAGGACATAGGAAACAATTGTGACCGTGTAAAAACTCAGAATATTACAGGCATATCTCGGAGATATTACAGGTTCAGTTCCATACTACTACAATAAAACAACATCACAATAAAGCAAGTCATACACATTTTTTGGTTTCCCAGTGCATATAAAGGTTATGTTACACTATACTTTAGTCTACGTGTGCAATAACATTATGTCTAAAAAAAGAGAGGTACATACCTTAATTTAAAAGTGGCTATCATCAAAGAGAACACAAATAACAAATGTTGGAGAGGATGTGGAGAAAAGGGTATCCTGTACATTGTTGCTGGGAATGTAAATTGGTGCAGCCACTGTGGAAAACAGTTTGGAAGTTCCTCAAAAAACTAAAACTAGGCCTTCCGTGGTGGCACAGTGGTTACAAATCCACCTGCCAATGCAGGGGACATGGGTTTGAGCCCTGGTCCGGGAAGATCCCACATGTCACAGAGTAACTAAGCCCGTGAGCCGCAACTACTGAGCCTGCCCTCTAGAGCCCGCAAGTCACAACTACTGAACCTGCGTGCCACAACTACTGAAGCCCATGCACCACAACTACTAAAGCCCGCACACCTAGAGCCTGTGCTCCGCAACAAGAGAAGCCACTGCAATGAGAAGGCTGCGTAACACAATGAAGAGTAGCCCCTGCTCACTGCAACTAAAGAAAGCCCATGCTCAGCAACAAAGACCCAACAGAGCCAAAAATAAATAAATAGATTAATTAATTAAAAAACAAAACAAAACAAAACAAAACAAAACCTAAAACTAGAACTACCATATGACCCAGGATTCCACTCTTGGGTATACACCCAAAACAAAAACACTAATTTGAAAAGATAAATGCACCCCAATGTTCATAGCAGTATTATTTACAATTGACAAGATATGGAAGCAACCTAAGTGTCCATCAACAGAAGAATGGATAAAGAAGATGTGACAGATAGATAGATATAGATACACACTGTGGAGTACTACTCAGCCATAAAAAAGAACAAAATTTTGCCATTTGCAACAACATGGATGGACTTGGAGAGTATTATGCTAAGTAAAGTAAGTCAGAAAGAGAAAAACAAATACTGTATGATATCACTTATATATGGAATATAAAAAATACAACAAACAAGTGAATATAGCAAAAAACAAACAGACTCACAGATATAGAGAACTAGAGTACCAGCGGGGAGAGGGAAAGAAGGAGGGGCAAAGATAGGGTAAGGGGATTAAGAGGTACAAACTATTAATATTATGTATAAAATAAGCTACAAGGATATACTGTACAACACAGGGAATGTAGCAAATATTTTATAATGACTACAAATGGAGTATAACCTTCAAAAATGGTGAATCGCTATACTGTAACCTATAATTTATATAATATTGTACATAAACTATACTTCAATAAAAAAATTAAAAATAAATTTTAAAAATTAAAATTAAAAAATACTTTAATGCTAAAAAATCATAGTCATCATCTGAACCTTCAGCAAGCCATAATCTTTTTGCTGGTGGAGGGTCCTGCCTCTGTGTTGACAGCTGCTTTCTGATGGGGTGGTGGCTGCTGAGGGCTGGGGTGGCCATGGCAATTTCTTAAAAGAAGATGACAATGAAGTTTGCCGCATCGACTGACTCTTCCTTTCAGGAACAATTTCTCTGTAACATGCAATGCTGATAGCATTTTACTCACAGTAGAATTTCTTTCAAACCTGGAGTCAATCCTCTCAAACCCTGACATTGCTTTATCAACTAAGTTGATGTAACACTCTAAATCACTTCTTGTCATTTGAACAATCTTCACCAGGAGCAGATCCCATCTCACAAAACCTCTTTCTCTGCTCATCTTAAGAAGTAACTCCTCATCAATTAAAGTTTAGTCATGAGATTTCAGCAATTCTTTCACATCTTCAGGCACCAGTTCTAATTCTAGTTCTCTTGCTTTTTCCATCACAGCTGCAGTTACTTCCTTTACTGAAGTCTGGAACCCTTAAAAGTCACCCATAAGGATTAGAATCAATTTCTTCCAAACTCCTATTAATATTGAAATTATATCTCTTCCCATGAATCACAAGTGGTCTTAATGGCATCTAGAGTGGTGAATCCCTTCTAGAGGTTTTCAATTTACTTCGCCCAAATCCATCAGAGGAATCATTATCTATGGCAGCTATAGCCTTATGAAATGCATTTCTTAAATGATAAGACTTGAAAGTCGAAATGACTCCCTGACCCATGGGCTGCAGAATGGATGTTGTGTTAGCAGGCATGAAAACAACATTAATCTCATTGTACATCTCCATCAGAGCTCTTGGGTGATCAGGTATATTGTGAATGAGCAGTAATATTTTGAAAGGAATCTTTTTTCCTGAGCAGTAGGTCTCAACTGTGGGCTTAAAATATTTAGCAAACCATGTTGTAAACAGATGTGCTGTTATCCAGGCTTTGTTGTTCCATTTATAGAGCACTGGTAAATGAGCATTGGCTTCAATTTCAAGTCACCAGCTGCATTAGTCCCCAACAAGAAAGACCCTATCCTTTGAAGCTTTGAAGCCTTGAAGCCAGGCATTTTACTCCTCTCTAGCTATGAAAGTCCTAGATGGCATCTTCTTCAAGTATAAGGCTGTCTCGTTTATAATGAAAATCTGTTGTTTACTGTAGCTACCTTCATTAATTATCTTAGTTAGACCTTCTGCATAACTTACTGCAGCTTCTACATCAGCACTTGCTGCTTCATCTTGTACTTTTCTTTTTTTTAAATAAATATTTATTTATTTATTTACTTACTTACTTACTTATGGCTGCGTTGGGTCTCCATTGTTGCGTGCGGGCCTTCTCTAGTTGCAGCGAGTGGGGGCTCCTCTTCGTTGCAGTGCGCGGGCTTCTCTTGTTGCGGAGGCTTCTCTTGTTGCGGAGCACAGGCTCTAGGCACGTGGGCTTCAGTAGTTGTGGCTCATGGGCTCTAGAGCGCAGGCTCAGTAGTTGTGGCACACAAGCTTAGTTGCTCTGCGGCATGTGGGATCTTCCCGGACCAGGGATTAAACCCATGTCCCCTGCATTGGCAGGCGGATTCTTAACCACTGTGCCACAAGGGAAGTCCCTCACCTTGTACTTTTATGTTATGGAGATGGCTTCTTTCCTTAAACCTCACGAACCAACCTCTGCTAACTTCAAACTTTTCTTCTGCAGCTTCCTTACCTCTCAGCCTTCATAGAAGTGAATAGAGTTTGGGCCATGCTATGGATTAGGCTTTGGCTTAAGGGAGTGTTACAGCTGATCTGATCTTCTATCCAGACCACTGAAACTTTCTCATATCAGCAATAAGGCTGTTTCACTTTCTTATCATTTGCGTGTTCACTAGAGTAGCAGTTTTAGTTTCCTTCAAGAACTTATCCTTTGTATTCACAACTTGGCTACCTATTTGGCACAAGAGGCCTAGATTGCAGCCTATCTTGGCTTCTGACATATCTTCCTCACTAAGCTTAATCATTTCTAGCTTTTGATTTAAAGTGAGAGATGTGCAATTCCTTCATTTCACTGAACACTTAGGGGCCACTGTCGGGTTATTAAATGGCCTAATGTCAATATTATTGTGTCTCAGGGAATAGGGAGGCCCAGGAGGATAGAGACGGAGGGAACAGCTGGTCCGTGGAGCAATCAGAACACACATAATACTTATCAATTAAGTTTGCTGTCTTATATGGGTGCAGTCATGGCACCTCAAAACAATTACAATAGTAACGTCAAAGATCACTGATCACAGATCACCAGAACAAATATAATAATAATGGAAAATTCTGAAATATTGAGAGAATTACCAAAATGTGACACGAGACACAAAGTCAGCAAATGCTGTTGGAAAATGGTGCCAACAGACTTGTATGAAACACAGTTGCCACAAACCTTCAATCTGTAAAACACACAGTATCTGCAAAGCACAATAAAGCAAAAAGCACTATGGAATAAGGCACACCTGTACCGTACACATAAAATCTTCTTGAGAAATACACAAGAGCAGAGGCCAGCAAACTATGGCCCATGGATCAAATCCAGTCTAACATCTGTTTTCATAAATAAAATTTTATTAAAACACAACCATGCTCATTCATTTATGTATTAGCTGTGACTGCTTTCGTGCTGCAATGGCAGTTGTGTAGCTGCAGCAAGAGGCATCTAGCTCACAAAGTCTAAAATATTTTCTCCCTGGTCCTTTACAGAAGAACTTTGCCAACTACATACTAGACTAGAGAATAAGCTTCAATCAGCTTAAAAGAAGACTGGAAAATTTTGGCAAAAGGACTAAGGGCAAGCATTTCATGTAATTGTAGGGCTAAGAGTAAAACAAGGGTGAAATCAATTTCCATTAAGAAAATACAGGTTGCAATCCTGATACCAAAGTAGACTTCAAGCTAAAAACCATTAAACAAGATAAAGAAGGACAGTTCATAAGGTTAAGGCCACATGCTGGTTTTGGACTAGAACAGGGGAATACACACCACACTTTAAAGATGCTGTTAGGTGTGACATCACCAAAGTGGTGGAGTAGGGAATTCCAAAACTCCAAACCTCTACAAAAGCAACAAACTGGCAAAAACTGCCAGATTCAACTTTTTCAGAACTCTGGAATCTAATCAAAAACTTACAACAATCAGAGGAACACTTAAAGAAGAAGCTGCAGAATTTTGGTGAAAGAGCACTTTTCACTTACCCACTTACCATCCTCCACTCTGCAGTTCAGCAGTGGCAGTGAAGGTAACAGCCTACTTTTCTGGTGCAGTCTGCTAGTACCAGAGGGAGCAATATGGACCTTATTCTCAAAAGTTTGTGATTACGTGTTTGGATCTGTCTCATGGCTCCCTGATGGTTTGGCTCAAGGGCTTGCCTTTGTTTTGCTTGTCTCAGAGCTTCCCCAGGAAGCTCCTGGGTGGCATTTGTTCAAAGCATTTAAAGGCAATGTGTTAGCTGCAGTTTCAAGGGATAAGGGATAACACTTGGGGATAAGGGATTATAGTCAGGGCAACCATCAGACAGACCAGAAAAACCTGGGAAGGAAGAGGCTAGTAAAGGAGATAATTGAGAGGAAAGGGGCTTTTTAAAATTTCCACATATTTTAGGAAATCTAAGAGGTCATGCACGCATTCAGGACTAGACAGACACCTGCTCTGAAAAGACCTGGGAAGACCTTAAGTTTTCACTTCTGTCTGACCTTTGAGCTCCACACAAAGACAAAGTGAAGGCTAAGGTAGAGTTGTAAACAGCCTCGCTAAGCATTGAAGGATGCCCCAACATAGAGCAAATATGCAGGACCAGGAAAGTTGTTATTTGTTTTGGCTCTAGGAATGAAGGAAATCTCTGTCAAGTAACTAGCTGTCCACTAAGCTAATAGACCAGGAACTTCAGTGGCCAAACATGACAAAGAATACAGACTACAGAAACAGTTTACAAGTTGCTAAATAAACCACAAAACCCCACAACAGCAACAACAACAAATGCCGGGGAGGGGGAAGAATCTGATTTTCAGTGTTGCCAACTTATAATATTCAAAATGACAAGTTTTAACAAAAAATTACATGGCAGGCAAAGAAACAAGAAAATATGACCCATTTACAGAAAAAAGAAATTAACAGAAACCATCTCTGAGGAAGTTCAGACTTCGGCATTACTAGACACACTTAAAACTAACTGTTTTAAATATGCTCAAAGTTAAAGGAAATCACAGTCCTAAAGGAAATCATGAGCATGTTATCCCAACAAATACAGAATATCAATGAAGAGCTGGGTATTATAAAAAAGAACCAAAGAGAAATTCTTGAGCAAAAAAGTACAATGACTGAAATGAAAAATTTACTAGAGGGGTTCAATATTTGAACAATCAGAAGAAAGAATCAGCAAACTTGAAGAAATGTCAATTGAGATTACATAGTCTGAGAAGAATTTAAAAAAAGAAAAAAAGAAATAAACAGAGGCTAAGAGACTTGTGGGACACTCTCAAGCATGCCAACACACATATAATGGGAGACCCAGGAGAAAAGGGTTCAAAGAATATTTGAAGAAATAATGGCCAAAATTTTCCCAATTTTGATCAGAAACATCTAACTACACAACCAAAAATCACAACAAACTCCAAGAAAAAAAAACTCAAAGAGGTCCACAGCAAGACAAATTATAATCAAATTGTCAGAAGTCAGAGAATCTTAAATGTAGCAAGAAAATCAAGTGCAATCATCATGTGCAAGGGCTCAGTGAGATTAACAGCTGATTTCTCGTCAAAACCATTAAGGCCAGAAGATAGTTGGGTAACATATTCAAAGTGCTGAAAGAAAAAACTGTTAACCAAGAATTCTATATTCAGAAAATCTATGTTTTGCAAGATAAAAAAATTCTGGAGATTGGTTGCACAATGTTAATATACTTAACATTACTAAACTGTACACTTAAAAACTGTTAAGATGGTAAAGTTTATGTATTTTATCACAATTAAAAATAAATTTTTAAAAATAAGGAGAAATTAAGACTTTCCAGATAAACAAAAACTGAGGGAGTTTACTTGCCCTACCTGAAATGTTACAGAAAGTCCTCCAGGCTGAAATAAAATCTAGATAGTAACTCAAAACCATACAAAGAAGTAAAGAATACTGGTAAAGGTAGCTACACAGGTAAATACAAAAGTCAGTATTATTGTATTTTTGGTTTGTAAAAAAAAATTTTTTCTATATGATTTAAAGCCACATTCCACAATGTAGATATATAACCTATAACTACAATTAGGATAAAAATTAATAAAATGAAATGTGAAATTAAAAGACTGAGATATAATGAGTACGATTTATATAACTGAGATCTCTCATACTTTATTTATTCTCAATCAGTTATCTCTATTTTGTATTTCACATGGAAAAGATCCAGAATTGAGCTCAAATCCAAGCATACTGGGAAGGAAAGTCTAATAAGAAAGATCACCAGCCAGAGAGTCAAGATATCAGAGTGTTATACTGTTAGCCCAGCTAATAAGTCTCAGTGTCATTTACTAACTTCTGTGGGTCTTGAGTTCCCCATTTGTCAAATGGGGAGGATATAACAATATTATAAAAATTTATATGAAGGAAGAAAATAGTTGATTGAAAATTCTTTAGTAAATAAAGTAATAAACAAATCTGAGGTATTATCATTATTACTACTATCAGCATGCATAAGCAGTTTTCTTATTTACCTGATGATGTTGGATGTTTCTTATGTTGCACGAAAAATGTTGGTAGAGCAGAAACTTATCAACATCTTTTTCATTTACTTTTTTTGAGGATACCTTTGCGAGAGATGACTGGATACAAATATATCTATTTTGGCACCTGTTCAGATACACAAATATTCAAACATTAAGTAGTTATTAATATGTGCTTTAGTAAAGAAACACGTTACATAGAAAGAAGATTAACAAAGAACTAAATGAGATTTACCAAATGAGATTTTTTTTTAATGATGCTCAACTATAGAAATGTTATTGACCCATCAAAAGGGGACTCCTCGCCTATTCATGCTAGCATAGGTGTTCCAGATCTATTTATATTTCAACCCAATCCTCCCATAAAATGCCTAAATGAGTTCAGATACTATCTGCAGTTATGCAAGAGACTAATAACTCTGGCCTAGATATCATCCTCTTCTAACCACTGAGTTAGGGAGTCAGAACCAATTAAAAGCTAAAAAGAAGGGAAACAAGATGATGTGTCAGGACAGCTTCCAATGACAATTTATGAAACTGAACCAAATTTCAGCAGTATAATTACTTATAAAAACACATTTAAAAACCTGCACAATTCTCCTACTTCAACTCATTCCTGTGAGGGCCACTGAGAAAAAAGAAAAATTCTCTCCCTTACATTAACAAAAACCCTGACAAGCTACAGTAGTCAACCGGTTCATTTTCACCTTTACTCTCCTCTGCACAGCTCACACAGCTAGAGATGTGGAGAGAGAGGAAGAGTAGCCCTCTGCCAAACCCTGTCCTCTGATACACAGAAGGAAAGGAAGGACAGAGTGCCTAAAAATAAGGTTTTTAAAATAATATCTTTTTTTAATGAGGCATAAAATCTATAAGCCCAAGTAGGGTCTAGGTCAAAGGGTTTTACTCTCTTATAAATTGGGACTATGATACTATGGATAAGCTGCTCTCTCCATCAGCTAAAATTCATTTTGAGGTCAGCATTTTTATCCATACCTGATATTAAACATTCTCAAGTTAACCCAACCACTGGTAAACATTATAAAATTAAGTGCATACAACTCAATATGTTTAAAAAGCAATGCCACCATTCTAAATGGTTATGAATCTCTCTGTAGCATATATTGCACAATGCAGTGGTTTATAAACTGTGTTCCTCAGAGGCCTCTGCTGAGATGCTTCAGGGTAAGGAGGATGAACAGGCAGAGTTCCAGGCTCCCTGCCCAGAATTCAATTAAAGCAACTTTACTTTTATCTGTTTTATGTATTCGGGTTCTGTTGTTTGAGCAGAGAGCTGTGCTACTAAAAAATTTTTTTTAATTTTTAAAAGTCTGAAATAAAGTTTTTAATGAACACTGGAGTTAGCACTAACCATGCGACCCTTAACATCATGAGTCCACAAAGCAGAAAACTCTGAGAGTTACTCACAATTTCCGAATGAAGTCAAGCGTGTCTCTGTCTTTAGCAATCATGTCTGCTAAAATATGCTGCACTCCTGTTTCAATATCCTGGAGTGCTGAAAGCCCTTTAGGAGAAGAGTAAGAGGGAAAACAAAGGCAAGAACTACAGATTGGTTTTTAAATCTATAATTAAATCACAATAAATTTATTCCAGTCAAAATAAAACCTTAAGTTGACAAACTTAAGACAGAAAAGTATCCTCTGTGGTGACCTAAATGGGAAAGAAATCCAAAAAAGAGGGAATATATGTATACATGTAGCTGATTCACTTTGCTGTACAGTGGAAACTAACACAACATTGTAAAGCAACTATACTCCAATAAAAATTTAAAAAACAAACAAACAAAAAGACAGAAAAGTATCATAGTAGTGACTAGCTTCCCTCAGCAACAAAATCAAGTCTCCAAAAACAATAATACAGGACCTTAACATACCATATAACCTAGTGGTGAAAAATGCAGCTCTGGAGCCAGCTGCCTGGTCTAATCCTGGCTCCACCATCTACCAAATGTATGACCCTGGGCAAGTTACTTGTTCTCTCTGTGCCTCAGTTTCCTATAAAAATGGAATAATAATAGTATCTACTTCATGAAGTATTTACAAAGATTAAGCATTATAGGATTAAGCATTATAGGTTATAGGAAATATATATTAATAGTCATATCTCAAGGTATAATATTTCATTCCAGTTACAAAAATTCTCCTTTGAAAATAATTTTATTAATATTCCTATTTTGGCTTATGAGACATTTATTCACATTTTCAATGACCTATTTGAATTTCTCAAACCTCAAATGAGCATAAAACAAGAGCCACTGTGTGGTTGCTCATCTTCACAGCTGAACTGTCTACCAATGGTACATTAAGTTCTCTCCAAGTGCTTTCAGTTTGCTAGTTTACAGCAGTGTGTCTTGTACATTATGGCCCCTGCAATACCAACTTATACACTGAGAGATCATTTGCAATGCATTATTTATTTCTTTTGTCTTTATTGTTCTATTTCCATTAAAGCTTCTTTTTTTTTCTCCCATTAAAACTTCAATTACACAAGCACTGAGTATCATAAGTATGTTTTTCTGAGGGTATGGTTTTAGTGAGTAACAAGTACAGAAGACAAAGAGGACAGGAGGACAGACTTACAGAGTAATTAACAAAGAGAAAATGCCTTGTTGGGTTGTGTTATGATAACTGATAACTGATCTTAACTAATGATGTAACTGCACTTATTCCAAAGAAATTTAAAGAAAGAAATTTGGCCACTGAAATTAATAGGAATCCTGTTTACATTTTAAGAGTTTACCTATGAGGGAATTTTCAGGAACAAATTACCTTTGAGAGGTGGAAGACTGTGTATGTAAAGACTTACAACAGCTGTGGTACATGGTCAGCAGTCAGTAGGTGTCTGCTCTTGTGTTAGCTTTCTCACTAGATCAGTCTTTATCCTAGAAAACTACTCACTATGCATTCATTCCTGGAGTCCAAAAGTACCTCACAGCATCATTACCCGAAGTTTAATGAGAATACCAGGGTGAGAAGTCAGTAGTAAACATGGAACCTACAATGAGACCAATTAATGAGAGAGACTAGAAAGAGGAAATTATAGATTTTGCAATTGTAACAATGGGCTTTTGTAAAGCCCACATCATTCAGGGGAATACAATTTGTAAACCTTATGTTATCAAACCTACTTAGTAGGAACTCAGTATGTGTGTGAACTAAGGAAAACTTTGTACCAGAGGAGGTGAAGAATGGAAGGAAAGAAAATAGACCAGAAGAGAAAAATAAAAACTGACCATAAATCATTATGCATCTAACATTCTGAAAGCTCCAACGTTTGATTCTATTGATAATAAAACATACCATCACTGGGCACAGATAGTTCCCACTGTGGCTAACCTTAATGCTTGGCTATATGGTCTCAGTTAATATTAAAATATTAAAGTTGCAACCATTTGAAAATATAATGAAAAAAATTAAACAAACTTGAATTTTACTCATTTCAACCCATCTCTAAATTCAAATATTTACCAATTTGCTTTTTCTTTTCATTATTGCCCTTTTCAATATAGATATTAGGATGTGTGTATTTGTGTATGAGCAGATATTCATATTTTCACAGACACATACTTAATTTTTTTAATTCCAAATTCACATTTGCCAGATTATATAAAATGAACACAGGTTTTGGTATGCTGATTCTCTACAGTTTAGTACATGCTGTAGATTTTGTTGTCAGAGACTGCCCCCTACAGACACTCTCCCAGCCTAAAGGAAGGAAGGCTAAAAGGAACTAGAATGAGAGTAGTAATCACCAGAGCATCAATCTCCCCATTCAATCCTAGCAGAGCACTCCTTGGAAAAAGCCACTCTTACTCAAAAAGCTCTCACTCCAAGGATCATTTTGACAATAAAACCAATATACCTTGACACATATCAGTTGACACTTTCTTTGGGTTCTTCTTAGAAATATCTCTCCCTTACCCCCTTCCTCTCTCATTCTCTCCTGTGCACGCACACACACAAAGTGAAAGGAAGATACACTTAAGAAAAAGACAAACACTTTACTTGTGGAGAGTAGAAGTGTGGAAGTAGGACTTCACTTTACAATCCATGTCTGTCTGAATTGTTGAAGTTCTTTTTAAAAAGTAGATATGATTTTTATAATTAAAAAAGTTTTTAGAAATAGAATAAAAATTTTAAAAGACAATACAGGAGGATCTTTATAACCTTGGATATAAAGGAAATTCTTTAAAAAGAAAAAGAAGCAATTATCTAAAAAGAAAAGATTAACAAAATTGAAAAGATTAATAAACTAACTATGATAAAACTAAGGCCTTCTATTTACCAAAAGACAGCATAAAGAAAGTGAAAAGAGAAGTTACAAGCTGGGAGAAAAGATTTGTAGCATATGTAACTGAGCAAGAATATCTAAAAAATACTTATAAATTAATAAGAAAAAGTGAAACAACACAATAGAAAAATGAGCAAAAGAATAGAACAGGCACTTCATCAAAAGAGGAAAGCTGAATGGCTAAGCAGGAGGTATACTGGGATTTGTTTTATTAGAATTATTTACTCTTTATATGCTGTAATATTCTTTTGTATCATCATTACTTAATGAAACAATTTTTTAAACCTAGGTTTTCAAATTAAAAAAAGAAAGAAACAGGAGCGACCTCTTTATTAAGTAAAGCTAGTACCTTTAACATTGGGCCTAATGTAAGAGAGCAGATTGAGGTCCCCTGGATTCTCAAGCAGTGTCCTGGCTGCTCCTTCTAATCCCAGCTGCTTTGCCCTCTGGGCTTTGGTGCCCTTGCTCCCAGTTTTATATGGTGCTGACTAGGAAAAAAAGTCAGAAAACATACCAAATTATTCAGTTTTAAAACACAAAAGTTAAAATTAGGACACAAAATTAGAGGACATGTGAGAATGCTAAAGACATCCTCTTCTCAACCCTTTCCACTTCCTTCAAAGATTAATGCTAACAGAGAGTACAAGTTGTATGAAAACAGTTGTTCCTTATCAGACTCTTTATACTTTTCTACATGCTTACAGTGAGCTATCTGCTTGGATTCACTCATCCCACAAACTCAGTGCTTGGACTGCCAGGACTGCAAGTCCTCAACTCAAGCAAGCTCCTCTAAAAGATGTCCTCACACAATGGTTCTACTTCTTAGTCCACATTCACTCCTCTACCCACTGCCCCCTGGCTTCTCTTTCCACACACCTTGCTGAAAGTGGTATCACAAAGATCCACAATGATCCCCTAATTACCAAATATACATTTTTCAGTCCTTATCTTGCCAAAACTCCCTGCTATATTTAATTACTTAACCATTGATCATTACCTCCTTCTATGACTCTCTTCCTTAATCTTTTATGGGTATCATCATCTCCCAATTCTCTTCATACTTCTCTGACTATTCTTTCCATGCCTCCTTCTTAGGCTCTCCCTTCCTCCATCCATGCTTCAAAAGTTAGTGTTCCTCAATGGTCTATCCTGACCTGCTTACCCCATGATCTCTCCTTGAGTGAAATCTTCCATTTTCATGGTTCCAAATACCAATTACATGCTGCAGACACTCACATCTATGTCTCCAGCTCAGCACACTCTCCCTTAAGCTTATGCTTCTGTTACCTACTCTCATTTTTCCCCACTCGACTGGGAATTCCTTGAAGACAAGGACTATGTATTAGTCATCTTTGTATTGGGTTGGCCAAAAAGTGCCTTCGGTTTTTAAGTAAAAATAAAAGAAATTTTTCATTTTCACCAAGAACTTTATTGAACAACGTATGCACCCTTTTGTTCCACTATCTTCTGCTATTTTTTAGGCAACTTCGTAATTCCATCTTCCCAAAACTTTTTTTTTTTTTTTTTTTTTGCGGTACGTGGGCCTCTCACTGCTGTGGCCTCTCCCGCTGCGGAGCACACGCTCCAGACACGCAGGCCCAGCGGCCACGGCCCACGGGCCCAGCCGCTCCGCGGCACGCGGGATCCTCCCGGACCGGGGCACGAACCCGCACCCCCCGCATCGGCAGGCGGACTCCCAACCACTGCGCCACCAGGGAAGCCCACCAAAACTTTTAATCTTTTTGAGCAAAGAACTGTTCCAGGTGCCTTTTTACAGTCTTCCAGGGAATTGAAATTTTTTCCATTAAGAGAATTTTGTGAAGACCGAAATAAATGGAAATCCGAAGGTGCAATGCCTGGCGAATATGGCGGATGAATCAGAACTTCCCAGCCAAACTGTAACAGTTTTTGCCTGGTCATCAAAGAAACATGCGGTCTTGCATTGTCCTGATGAAAGGTTATGCGTTTTCTGTTGACTAATTCCAGATGCTTTTCGTCGAGTGCTGCTTTCAGTTGGTCTAATTGGGAGCATTACTTGTTGGAATTAATCATTTGATTTTCCAGAGAAGCTCATAATAGAGGACTCTCTTCCAATCCCACCATATATACATCACCTTCTTTGGATGAAGACCACCCTTTGGTGTGGTTGGTGGTGGTTCATTTCACTTGCCCCACGATCTCTTCCGTTCCACATTGTTGTACAGTATCTACTTTTCATTGTCCGTCACAATTTGTTTTAAAAACAGAACGTTTTCATTACGTTTAAGTAGAGAACCGCATGTGGAAGTGCGGTCAAGAAGGGTTTTTTTTTGCATAACTTATGTGGAACCCAAACATCAAAGCAATTAACATAACCAAGGTGGTGCAAATGATTTTCAACGCTTGATTTGGATATTTTGAGTATGTCGGCTATCTCCCGTGTGGTATAATGTTGACTGTTCTCAATGAATGCCTTGATTTGATCGCTATCAACTTCAACTGGTCTACCCAACTGTGGAGCACTGCCCAGCAAGAAATTTCTAGCACGAAACTTCACAAACCACTTCTGACACGTTTGATCAGTCACAGCACCTTCTCCAAATGCTGCACAAATCTTCTTTTGCACAAATCTTTTTTTGCATTTCAGTTGCATTTTTACCTTTCTTGAAATAATAAAGCATAATATGCTGAAAATGTTGCTTTTTTCCTTCCATCTTTAATATTAAAATGGCTACACAAAAATTCACCAATTTTGATGTCTTTTTTTAAAATGCACGCTGATATGACAGCTGTCACATACAATCTAACAAAATTGTTTTGAATGAAGTTAAAGACAACTAAGTGCTACTAGAGCCATCTTATGGGAAAAAACGATCGAACCTTTTGGCCAACCCAATAAATCCAAGTGCCTATCACAAAAAAGCACTTAATAGATATTTATTGAATAAAGAATATTTTGTTGAATTAAATAATGATGGTGGCTGATGACTTTAGCTTTTTATTGATGACTTTAGCTTTTTATTTCCAGCTCTTTAACTATAAGACCCAAATCATAATATACTCAGGTAAGTATTACATTAAAAGATAAAAAGGATTCCTTACCACGTGTTCTAGTTCTTCAAAAGTTTTACAGTTCAGCAAGGCTTTTAACAAGCACTCAGACATCTTGCCCTCCTTCTTAATTTTTTGGATTGTGTTGTAAGTCTTCTTCGCAACAGACCTGAAAATAGAAACTTTTATAATACACAAGACCTATATGTTAAAACTTTCTTTTTGAAGCTATATCAAACTTACAGAAAAGTTGTAGGTAAGGTAAAAAGAACTTCTTTCCCCCTCTGAACCATCTGAGAATAAGTTACCATCATCCCCAAGTATTTTAGTATGTATTTTCTATAAACAAGAATCTTCTCCTATAACCATCAAAAGCAGGTAATTAAAATTGATATTAACATTGATATAATATTGATATATTCTAACCCTCAGATCTCATTTAAGTTTCACCAATTGTTCCTATACATGTCCTTGATAGTGAATTCAGCTAAGAATGGGTTTTATGTAATTGCTATGTGTCTACAGTCTCCTTCAAGCTGAAACAGTATTTCAGTCTCTCCTTGATTTTCAAAGCCTTGATACTTTAGAATGTATTATTATTACAGCCTTTCATCCTATTTCATCACCTGTTACAATTTATAATTTCTGCCTAATAATGGTATTGCTAAAATGATGGGCAAAAGTTAGAGAGATGATAATATAAATTACTAAAAATGATTGATGGAAAAGAAAACTAAATCTACTTATGAAAAAAAAAGAAAGGCCGAAGATTATAAGTTAATGAGGAAGAATATGCAGTCCTTAGATCACACCTCTGTGTCTTCTACATTCCTGGTAGCCCAAGACTGTTTTCAGAGGCTGAAGCCTACCAGGGTCATTTCGACAAAAGGCCAATGACCTACTGGCTTGCATATAAGGGAGAGGAAAGGCATCTTTAGAGAAAGTACAGAAGTTTCTCACTATCCATAATCATAGGATCTTTTTTTTTTTTTTTTTTTTTTTTGCAGTACGCGGGCCTCTCACTGTTGTGGCCTCTCCCGTTGCGGAGCACAGGCTCCGGACGCGCAGGCTCAGCGGCCATGGCTCACGGGCCTAGCCGCTCCGTGGCATGTGGGGTCCTCCCGGACCAGGGCACGAACCCATGTCCCTTGCATCAGCAGGCGGACTCTCAACCACTGCACCACCAGGGAAGTCCCATAATCATTTTTTAATTCACTTTTTTTTTTTTTTTTTTTTTTTTCCAAATGATAAAATAAATTTATTTCAATTGGGCACTGGGGAAAAAATGGTGTTATTCTAAAGCAGGACCTTCTTTATGTTCCTAGTGGCTTCATGGTTGACTAAAATGGTTAGAAGTTACAAATGAGTAATCCAAGGCAAAATCTGTCCCTAAGCCAAGAGAACCACCTTTTACCTCTAATAAAACAATGCAAATGGTTCTCTGATACTTCTCTACTTTATTAAGGTTAACCAACATGGTATTTATATATCTAAACATTTACTGTAAATTTTCAGTGATGTTTAGATTCTGAATTACCTTTCCATAATTAAGTTAAATTCAGGCACATTGGTTTGTATTTTATAGAAAACATTTATCTTTAGGTCACAAATAGGAATGAGCTATAATTTGCGAATGTTACAAAGGTGATTCCAAATCTCGGCTAAATTCTTTGCAAAACTGCAACCACTCATTCAGTCTTTCATAAAAATAGAGACCAAACACAATTGCTTAAACTTATCACTGTTGAGAGATTCTGGTAACTAAGAAATTCCTGAAAGAGTAATAAGCCATGATTATTGGAAAGCTCAGAACACTGGCAAGGCTCAACTGCAAAGTACTTAACAGAAGGCCACAAATTTTGTTTTCCTAAGAGGAGCTAGGAACTATAGATGTCACTGAGTAGTGCATTGAAATGGCATTGCCTAGGGTGAGTGTTGCACAGAAACTCCAGGTCACCTCTTCTTGATCTATTATTTTGGATAAGCTTCCACTATCATAGCATGGCCCTGCCCTCCAGCTGCACAGGCGGCAACTAACCCATACTGGCCTCCTTCCTTCTGCAATCTGTTGGCAGTTGCCATGACCAACCGACAGCCAGTGGCTCCAAACGGGTGCCCCAGGGAGAGTGATCCACCCCAGATGTTAAACTTCTCCAAAGGAGGCGATCCAACCTTGGCTTTTCTACCCATGTAGTTTTGTGCAAACCAGTCGGAATCCATGGCTTTCAAATTAGCCAAAATCTGACCTGAGAAAGCTTCATGAAATTCAAAAGCATCAATATCCCTCATTGTTAATCCTGCCTTTTCTAAAACTTTTGGAGTAGCATATGTTGGTCCAAGTAAAAGCTGATCTTTTGGATCCTGAGACACGTACGTGAAATCCCTCAAATATGCCTTCGGCTTATAACCCATGGCCAGAGCCTTTTCCTCTGCCAAAATCAGCACTGCAGATGCACCATCGGTCAGAAAAGAAGAATTTGCAGCTGTCACCGTGCCATAGGGCTTGATGAATGCAGGTTTTAGTTTGGCCATTTGCTCCAGGGAGGAAGGACGAATGCCATTATCTTGAGTAACTGTATCTTTTCCTGGTACTTTGAAGGGCACGACATCAGAAAGGAGTCCTTCATCCTGTGCCTTTTTGGCCAGGCTGTGTGAGCGCAGTGCATACTCATCCTGTTCCAGCCGAGAAATAGCAAAGGCGGCAGCCAGTCGGTCTGCAGAGTGGCCCATGGTCTCACTGGTGGAGAACTCGGCCACTGCTGGAAGCTCGGGTGACAGGAAATTCAATCTGAATTTAGAGATTAAAGACAGTCGCTGACCCAGAGTCTTGGCCCTACTGAGATCCAGCATCATCTTCCTCATTTTCCTTGAGTGGCGAATAGGGACATCAGACATTAACTCTACACCACCTGCCACAACCACGTCACACTGGCCGGAAGCAATCAAGCTGACAGCTGTGGTCATGGCTTGGTTGGAAGAGATGCAAGCCATGGTGACAGTGTGAGCAGGAGTCCTGTCAGAGAAGCCAGCTCCGAGGGCAGCCTCTCTAGCCACATTGCTTGTTTTCACTTCCTGTATAACTGTGCCGAAGATGATATAATCAACAACATCCTTTGGGACACTGGTCCGATGCAACAAACCCGAAAGCGCCGCTCTAGCCAAATCATGTGGCATCAGGTCTTTATATGAAGTGCCTGACAGCAAAAATGGAGTGCGGACACCATCCACCACCACAACGTTCCTTATGTTGGGTTTGGCTAAGGTTTGCTTCGATTTTGTCTGGACAGCTGCGGCAGCTTGTAACTGGGAGGAACAGCTCAGAGGCCTCACAGAAAATCTGAGGGCCCATTGTGATGCACTGGGAAGATTTTTTAAAGTGTAAGTCAAGAGGGAAGTCATTCTTAAATCTTCCCACTGTGCTTTTCCGTTCTGTGAGTCAACAAATCCCCTTTATTAAGCCAATTTAAGTTTAATTTTCTGTTATTTGCAGCTGAAAGGCTCCTTCCTTAGCTCTCGTGGGGTCAGACTCCTGCTGCCGGCAAGGTTTGGACCCGAGCAACGGGCCCCGACTGGTTAATTCACTTTTTTAAGTGACCCTCAGTAAGAAATATATTTTACCTTGCAACCCAGTATATACACATATATAATTTCATATTTAATAAACAGTTATATAAACATATGATAAATAGTTTCATGAAACAATATTTACCTTTACCACAGAAACTGCACTCATATTTTCTATTCTCTATTTCATTTTTGTTAAAGTGGTAATGACCTACTAAATTAGTTTCACTACTCATTTATGAGTAGCAATTAATAGGGTAAAAACCAATGCTCTAGTTATAGAAAAAGCTGAGCTCAAGAAAAACAGAGACCATACCTCATTACCAAAAAGAAATCTCTGTACGATATAAAAAGATCTTCTAAGTCCTAGTCAATGCCACCACTTACTTGGAGAAATAGTCCTCTACTAATATTTAATGTATTCCTCTATTAATAGATACCCAGAGAATGAACTCTGTTGCAGCTAAAGTGTGTTTTTAGAGAAAAAGAAAATAATAATGTTAATCTTGACATAAAGCTCCTATTTGTCCCCCACCCAATCAAAAATTGGTAGAATACCTTTAATTTTTTTAAGTAAACTATTCTTGCTTGTTTGTGACACTTTCCCCAATTTCAGATCCCAAAACCCTTAAGATTTTCTTCATTACTTTGCCTTCAACCAAACAGAAAGCTTACTTCCAAATTTGCAAATTGCTGGACTTCTAGATGTGGCCTGTAGGTGATTTTGTTTGACCTCAAAATTTTTTTTACATAAAAATTCAGATGATCAGTTTTTCAAAAATAGGAAGATACAGCAATCTGGGTAGAGAACCCCACGTGTTATAATCTGATGGAGATGAGTAGCAGCTGCCCCTCTTAGACAGGACTTGTGATCTCCAGTTTGCGTCCCTTTGTGCTTGATTATACTAGCCTGGCCCTGGGTGATCTGAATCTGAAATCACTTGAATAACTAGTCATTTATATTTCTGGGTTGGCTAATTGATTTTGCCTCTTGATGAAATATAACTTTCCACATATTAGCATTTAAATCTTCCTGGCACTAAAAGAAATTCAACAAAAGGGGTAGAAATGTTAGTGAGAGGCAAGTTCCTCCAAAAGCACAGAGGCTTATTAGGCTTGTTCTAAAAGTAACCCTTAGTGCTTTTAGAATGGCTTGATGGTAAGATTATATCCAATTTAAATCATATCCTTGTTGAAGAACACACATAGCAACAACACAGCACTTGGCATGTAAGAGACATGCAATGAATAAATGAATGGTAAAGACTGTTTTAAGAAACTCTACTGAATAATAGTTAGTTTTATAGCCTTTACATGCTTATTTCTGAGTTATTACAATAAATCCAGAGGAATAATTTTTTTAAAGAGTGCTTTCCATTCTATAACCATACAAAATTCACAATCCACTAACATTAAATTACCATGCCCTATAAAAGAATAGAAAAAGGAAGTATACATACTTCCTACCAAACTCTATACAGCCAAAGAACTCTCCATTTAGGGATTTCACAGTATTAAGAGGACAGTTTTATGTAAGCTATTGAAGATTTAGACTAAAATGTATTTTTCTGAGTTACCTGCTGGTAGTTCTAATTTTGCCATTATGCAAAATCATTTCTATGAGAGAAGATGACATTCAAACTCATAGGCACAGACTCTTAATAATGCAAACCACCTTTTGCAGATACATGCCCAAGTTATGCATGAACACACCAGCAGAGGGACTCTGCACACCCCTAAATAAGTAAAATGGAGCTGGCTTCCTCTGTCAGAAGGGGACTATATCCAGATTACAATAAATCAAGAAAACAAAATATTGGAACTGTCGAAATATACTATCACTCACTTCCTCACTGTTTCGCCTCATTGGCTCACACACCTTCTTTCCCCTTACACAAAGCTCATCCCTTCCCAGGTTTCTTACCGTAGCTCCTCTAGAGTTTGTTGAACTTCTCTCAAGGAATCAGCATCAAGGTTATTAATAAGCTCTTTTCGATAACGTATAATGAAGGGAATTGTGTTATCATCATTAAAGAGACGAATAATGTTGGCACAAACCCAAAGTTCAATATCAGTTCTCTCAGATAAAACCTGTAAATTAATATTTAGTAATTTAAAACTCTGAAAATTTAATATTTAGTGATTTAAAACTCTGAAAATATAAAACTCTGTATTATAACATATGGTTTAAAATACAGCAATTAAATAATGTTCTCCAGCCACTTAGAAACAAACTGCTGTGGTTTTAAAAAAAGAAGAAAAGGAAATTGTATGAAATATATATATATGTATACTGACAATCATAGAATAGTCATTTCACTCATTCAATAAAATCCAATCGAAACCACTGTGTATTGCCCGAATTCTACAAGGCTCAAATGAGATATGCATTTTTCATCTCTCAGATTGGCACCAAAGATCAAGGAGATGGTAACTCACTGTGCTGGCATAAGTGATGGGAAAAGGCACTTTCACTAGCACTTTTACTGCTAGTGAGAAAGTACAATGGTAAAACCTCTGGAGGAAGAACAGTTTGGCAATATCTATCAAAATTTACAATGCATAAACTCTATGACCCACCAGTTACACTTCTGGAAATTTGTTCTGATATATTCATACCTCTGGAAAATGATATTATTTACAGTGATATTTTTTGAAGAATTTTTTCCAGTATGGTAGAAGTCAGCAAAAAACAGTCTACAATGGGGACTTGGTAAATAAATTATGATATGCCTGTGGAGCAGAATACCACTCAACGTACTCTTATATGAACGGATATGGAATGAATTACAAGATCTTGGAACATGGCTTATTTTGGGGAAAGGTAACTGGTTGGCTTAGAGCTAGGGCAGGAAGATCCTTCTATATCTTTGGAATTTTGTATCATTCCCATATACTACATATTCAAAATAATTATTTTTAAAAAAACAAGTCTACAGGTTTCAGCAAAAATGTACATGTAAGCAGAAAAGTTCAGAGAAGTCAGCCTGGAGAAGAGAAAGAATAAAATGCAATTTCAGTAACTGTTCTCAAAACCTAAGCCGATTTTTTTAAAGTAAAGTATGAGAGGCATACGCTTTATTATTATTTCAATCTTGATGCTCAAGATATGCCAAAAATGTAAGAAAAAATTCAAAAATTATTAAAGCATTAACATGGTCAACTGCTTAACAAAATCAAGTCAATATATAAAATAGACTGAATTTCAAAACTACAGATGAAATAAATGGCTGAGCTCCAGAGACTATTGAGGATACCCTCATTCCTCTGTGCACTGTATATCCTAAGGCCTACATCTTATCACCCATTCTGAGAATGCCGGCTTTACGTCTCCAGCCCTAGCTCTCTTCTGCATGAGCATGAGCTCTGGACTCATTTAGCCAGCTACCTGACCTACCTCTTGAAATCCTATTAGGTATCTCAGACTTTGCATTCGCAAAAGTGATCTCCCTCTCAAACTTCTTCCTCTTCCAGTTTTCCCCTTATTATGTCCATTCAAATACCAGTTCAGGCCTGAAAACTAAGAGTCTTCAACTCTTTTGACTCCTTTAACTCTTAAATCTACTCTATCATAAGAATCAATCAACTCTAGTGGCAAAATATTTCTTTAGTCTATTACTGCTCTTCATTTCTGCCCTATAGCCCAGTCTAGTTCAAGCCAGGATTACTGCAACTGCCTTTTACTATTCTTCTCACAGCCACAGCAATCTCATCTATGTCAATTTCCATAAAACAACAAGAATTATCTTTCCAAAGTCTATATTGGATCATGTCACCTGACTAGTCAAAACCTTTCAATGATTTCCCATAGCATTTAGAATCCAAAGTCCTTACCATGACCCAAAAAACTTGGGCCTCCCTCTCCAACCTCATCTTATCCAGTCTTCCCCTCATTAGAAGCCAGCCCCAATGGGCTGCTCCTAGAACAATGTTCACTTCTTAGAGCAAGCTCAGCTGCTTCCCTCTTCAGAGGCCTTCATGAGGCTGCACCATCATGCAGAAATGCTCTCTTGCTTGATATCATCCCTGACCCCTACAAAATCATGTTCATTAGTATTTTCTCTCTCAAACCTGTGCCTCTTCCTGATTCCTATTCCAGTTAACATTATCTCCTACCACAGAAACCTTCGGGGTATTGTGGTTAACTCCCCCAACAATACCTCCCCATTATGTAGCAGCTTTGTGGCTGAAGAACACTTTACCTCAACTCCACCTCCACAGCATTTTGTTCAGTAACCAGTTGTTTTAGAATTACAACAGCCAGAGTTTGGACACAGAGATGAGTCCAGTCAGCAGGAAGCTCAAGATCTGGCTTAGAACTCTGGACCCAGGTACAATTTCTTCCTCGGGAGAAATATGGTTTATACAAGTAGAATCTTGAAGTTGGATGGCAGTGCTAAGAGAATTGTGGAGAGACTGCTGCAGTGCACTTAGGTAGCTTTCCTGTTACCTAAGTCAATAAATCTCCTTTATTGCTTAAGCTAATTCAAGATAGGTTTTCTCTTATTGCAACCAAAAGCATTCTAATCAATGTCCTCAGTTTCACTGTGTGTTCTCTATCTCGCTCTTCTAATCTGTCACCAAGGAAGCAAACTGAACTTCTAAAATGTCTGTTCTTTCCCCTCAAGCTCCCTTTCTATTATCCTCTTTTATCTAAACCACAGAGCATTTTTTTTGTTCTCTATGCATTCCACCCAACCTTTCTGCATTACTACTGATTATACTTTTAAGACACATTTATAAGTCCCTTATTTTTTTCCTCTTTTTCTTCTTTTGAACATAAGCTTCAATGACTCTTTCCTAACTACTAGTAAAAGTCCAACCATTGTAGCCTAGTTTTAAAATCCTTTCCCAAGCTTGCTCCCAAATTTCACTGTCCTCACGGAATAAACGATCTAGAACGGAAGATAAAACATTAATATAAATAAGTACAAATAAAACAGAATATGCCAGGGAATAAGTGGTATAACGTCTTCAGAGAAGAGAACGACCTCCCTGGTGTAATCAAGGAAGGCTTGCTGCAGGGGCAGCATTTCAGCTGGCCCTTGAAAGGCAAGATTCTGAAAGATGGACATAAGACACGAAAATGACCAAAATGCTCATTATTTTGGAACTGAGTGATCGTGAGAACCCATGGGCCCCCACTATCCTAAACTAGTTCCATGATTGTTAACTAAAAGGGGCCCAAGATAGCTAAGACTCCAGACCCGCATCTGAAGTGTACCAGGTCCTGACAAATCCAGAAGCATCATATGTGTTAAGAGAGTGTATACTGCTGCTTATGAAAATTTGCTTCTTGAAATTAAGGATAATAAAACTACATACAAGCAGTCACAACTTTGGGGCCTCCAAATCATCCAATTTCTTCTGTCTTAATTTAGTCAAACGTTTATTTTAGCTCATATTATATACCAATAACCATACCAAGCCAGTAATAAACAAAATGTAAAAAACCAAGTCCCTCTTGCCAAGAAGCTTATAAGCTAGGAAGAAGAAAGACAGTCAAGTAGACAGTTAAAATACAGTGTGATCTGTACTCTGACAGAAGCAAATACAGGCTCTTTGAGAGCACGTGGGAGGAAGAAACAGCTACCTCTGCAGAAATGGAAAAGCAACAAGGGAATGAAGGTATCTCAGGCAGCCAAATGACGGCAGGAATTCTAGGAAGAGAGAAGAGCATATCAAAAGCCACTGATGAGGAACCACTGCACATTGAAAAAAATTTCTATGTTCAGTAATGCTAAAATGTACAAGGCGTATTGAGATGAGTGAGAAATGGAAAAAGGGATGGAGCTAGATGGTGAATGCTAAAAAAAAAGATTGAACTTTATCCTATACTTAATATCAAGCCACTCAATGACTGATCTGCTCATTACTTGATTTCAGCTGTTGAGTCAACCCCCCCTGTAAACTCCCTTGACATTTTATGAGTCAATGAGATTTGGGGACTAGAGCAGTGGTTCACAACATGTGGTTCCCAAACCAGCAGCATAATCAGGAAACTTGTTAGAAATGTAACTTCTTGAGCCCCACCCCAGATCAACTGAATCAGAACCTCTGGGGTGGGGCCCAGCATCTATGTTTTAGACAGATGAGGCAAAGGCCAAAGAAACAGCTAAGTGTTAAAAGCAGAGATCAAACCTTAGGGATGGGCAGGGAACGAGTAAAATTTTTACTTTTAAACTACTACTTATTTCAACTATTATACTTATTACTTTAATAATTTTTATAGTTAACTGGTGAACAGGAATGAGGGTAAAGTAAAAAGGAAGGCAGTCTCGATATTTTTTTCATCTCTAAGACTTAAATAAACAGACACTTTTTGTGACTGTTGTTGTTTTAAGCTAATACCTGTATAGGGCTTATTATGTTCTACACACTTTTACATATTCAATATTAACTCATTTTACAGATACAAAGACTGAGACCCAAAGAAGTTAAGTAAATTGCCCGAAGTCCCACAAGCTATGTTTCCTTTTCAGAAAATTGATTTGTTTGCAAAGCAAGATGATTTTCTTCAGGCAAAAGTATCAATACAAATTAATCAAATCGCCTTACTTTTCCTCCTAAATCCAACTGCGATGAGACATGCCTTCATACTGTCCTCTACTGTCTAAAACCTCGAACAAAATGGCCTTCTCCACAAGTGGCCTGAGAATTTCCTCCTTCAAAACCTATATTCCCATTTCCTCAGTTAAAAAAGAAAACTGCTGGGTATCAACAGCTAAACTATTGCCTTAATCATCCAGGCAGCATTTTTAAAAAACTAGCATCTAAATTAAATGACACTCAAATGAGTAGATTGAGAGAGAATTTTTTATTCAAAATCAAACCAGCAACTGGACACCTCCCTTCTAAAACAGTTTTGATTACTGCTGTTCTCTTTTCCCTTACCTATTCATTTTATTATACCACTTATTTTACCACACACATAAGTTTCCTTAAAGACTGCAAAAGGAAAAACTATGCTGTTAGAAGTCA
Source organism: Mesoplodon mirus (assembly GCF_964341445.2). Lineage (NCBI taxonomy): Eukaryota > Metazoa > Chordata > Mammalia > Artiodactyla > Ziphiidae > Mesoplodon > Mesoplodon mirus. The sequence goes on from NC_138990.1 coordinate 61,921,836, forward strand.
GAGGAGTGGTTTTAGGCGAGGGGATGGAGGATTGAAAAAGGGTATGAAGGGATTGTAGGGTGCTGGTAATGTTCTGTTTCTTGATCTGAAAGCTTGTTACATGGTTACAATTTTGAACATTCATGAGTTGCATATTTAAGTACAATTTTATATATATATGTATACATATATATATTTCAGAAAGTTTTTTTAAGCCCATAATAAATACCACGAGCTAAATTATAAAAATAAAAAGGGCCAATACAATTTCTTTTCCTTAATCCCTCCTGGAACACACAGGCTGACCTAACAGATGGTGCATGCTTAGGTGTAGAAGTGCAGCGAGAAAGCCAACTCAGAGACACCCGCCTCCTTCCTGTCCCTCTTCCTTCCCCTATTCTTTCATCCCATGTTCTTCTTCACCTACATAATCCCACATCATCTTCTTGCAAGAATGGGGAAAATGGCTAATAAAGGGGTTTTTGCTTGCTTTTCCTCCTTAATTTAGCAAACATTACTAAGATATTCTATATGGCTACTCCACGCCCACCCCCCTCAAAATAAAGACACTACATAACAACAATCACCACTTGGGAGTATTTAATTTTCTCAAAAACTGCTTGTAGCTAGTCACCTCTTCAAATTCTTACAAAGGTTATGGTACTCAAAATATATTTGTGTAATGATAAAATATACTTTAACGAAAACTAGTTTCTAATGGCAACCACACATTTGTGGCTTGGGGGAAGGGCTGAAGTAGGTTGTTTCTCAAAGGAGTCTGGTGATTGCCAAACCTGATTAGGAAACAGACACACAAAAGTGTGTTTATATGTAAAGTCTACAAATAAGTATTGACAATGTAGTTTTCCCTCCCCAAACAAGGCAGTGATATTCCTGAAAAAGCTGTGGACTTTTCAGAAATGAGAAACACACCTTGAAGAGAAAAAACATTTAGAGGATCAAAGTGTCATGGTGGGCAGGGTCCATGGGGAACAGCACACAAAATGAAGGAAATATAAATGACATTTCCCTCATGCTCAATTAGTAATAATAATTCCTATACAATTAATTTTCATTGACTATTTCTTACTAACTAGGGACTTGTTAGGACTTCCCCAAAGAACTTGGACATACATTTCATTTTGTGACAGATAAAATGCATACCACAGGCATTTCACTAACTCTGGTCCTCACTCAAATGTTCAAAGCCTTCCTGACTATCTGACTTGGCATTGCTGACTCTCGCTCTTCTCAGCCCCTTTCCCCCTAACACCTACCACTATTCTCAAACATGTTTGGAAGCAGGAATGCAGTGCTAAGATAGAATGATTCTCTCTCCGGCTTATAGAGAATAAAAAGTATAGGACAGGAAGTCCACATACACTAAAAGGCTTGCCCATAAAAGTAACTCAAGGTTAGACAAGGATGACTGTATCTGGTTAAATTTTAAAAAAACCCAAACATGTAAATCACACCTAAAGTTCCCCAGGCAAGTTCCCTAAACCGATCTAGAAAATGCTGAGCGTACTAGTTGTCCTCAGGGTGCTCAGCGAGGGCGGCAGCTGAGGAGGCAACCGCCTCTCCAACTCACAAGCAAGGAGTGCCACATTCTGAGTACAGGCTTGTTTGAGCTGTCAAAAATCACTTTCAGTAAGGAGGAGGAGAAAAAATGCTTGGAATTGAAAAGAAAGACAAGCACACCCATATTACCCAAATAATATGGCCAAAGGCCATAAAAATAGTTCCAGGACCTGAAAATTTGCTTCCATTTGATATTCAAACAACACAACCATGGACGCTGCTGCTACCGATTTACAAATGAAGCTTTTCCTCCTGGCTGCTCTTCTGCCACTCACCCTCTGGCAGTTGGGAACCTGTTCTCTCCGTACACTTTTCCCTCCTCACAAGCTTAAACTAATGGTAAATGAATTGTGGAGCTGTCATCTTCCACCTTCAGTGAAGAAGCAGGGAAATCTGGTCTGTTGAAAGGAAATAACAACTCAGACAAACAGAGAAGGGGCAAAAATGGGTGATCATGAAACCTCTGAAAGAGAGAAAACTGAGAAAATGACTTCCTCAAGTCCTCAGTTTTCCAATTTTTGGTTCAAGGCCTTTAGGAGACTCGATCACACTTTGTCCCTTGCATCTTTGAAAGGGCCCTGGTCCTTGGTAATAAACTCTTTTCTGCTTAAGCTCATTAGAAGCAGGTTTCTATTACTTGTAACCAAGAGACAGCTGGCAAAGGTAGGGTCATTTTCATCTCTTTCTCTGTTACACAGATTAGGAGATAGGGGTGTGAAGCAAAGTTTCATAGAATAAGTAGCCCTTGACTTCCTTTTGTAAAACTTATTTCCACAGTTCAAGAGATTTCCTGGGCTTTGAAACCTTCCTCTCTCCCTCTCTTTCTCCCTCCCTCCCTCCCGCTCAGGGTCAACTACTAAAGGTAGATCTATGTCAACAGCAGAGGTAAGCTTAAAAGTAAAGAAGAGAAGGGAAGTGGGACACATCCACCTGCCCATGTAGGTCTGGACTGGAACCAAGGAGTCTGCCTGTTAAGAAAGGCTTCAGGGTGACATGGCTCATGGGCCTAGCCGCTCCGCAGCATGTGGGATCTTCCCGGACCTGGGCAAGAACCTGTGTCCCCTGCATCAGCAGGCGGACTCTCAACCACTGCGCCACCAGGGAAGCCCAAACCAACCTTTTAAAACAATTCTTTGCAGGCCTAAATGAAAAAAGAAAAAGAAGGCATAGAAAGGAGCCTAATTATACTGTCTCTCCAGGAAACTCTGAACTGTTCAGGAACAAGAAGGAGAAGAAAGCTATGAGGCAACATTCTATTCCTTAATAAGTCAGAGAGAAGAAAAATCATAATTAAAAATGACTGGTGATGTTCGACTAATAGGTAATAGAAAAGGCAGCATGGACAAAAAGAAGTTCCTCTGAAAAAAAGGTAACACACAGACAATCCCAGACTGAGAAGTAGTATTACCCAGCAGAGGCGCCAAGCTCTAGAGCGGTAGTTCACAGCAGAGAAAGAAGTACACATCAAATCACCATGGGGCAGACAATAAGGAGGGAGGTTATCCCCATTTACACTGAGGGGCACTGCTATGATTAAGTCTGAACCGTTCCCAGAGTGTGCTGGGACAGATAAGAGGTTGAGAATCACTGTTTAAGAGTCACTCTTCAGGTCTTCTCTACCATCCCCAAAGCCAGCCAAAGAAACTGGGAGAAATCCAATTTCTCCTGTAGTAAGAAATATAATTATGGCAGCTCAAGTTAGAATTTGGGTAAAATTTTCCTTTAAGAAATTACTAGGCCTTGTTCATAGTCTATTACAACATTACACTAAAAGTTAAACAGATGTACTAATGGTCAGTGACTTAATCACCTGCACTGCCTTTATAGGCAATACATTCCAAGTGCAAAGCAAAAACTTAAGAAGGAACTTAGGAGGGCCCAATCTGTTGATGCAATCTGTGTATATAGGACATGTTCATTAGAACACCAAGGCGGGGATCTACCTTGCCTGAGGTCACAGCTTTTAGCTAAAGAACTGAGGACAATAAGCAATAATACCGAACCGCGTATCCAGGGAAGGAACCAGTGGGCAAAGCCTCCAGAGACCACTGGCAAAAGTGAAAAGAGAACTGAAAACTCCCAGCCCTTCCCTAGCCCCATCTCAGTCAAAAAGAAAGGAATCAAACAAATTGAAGTGACAGAAAGAGGCTGCACATACCTGTACTATGTCCCAGTTCATTTCCACCTCCTCCTTAATATTGTTGGCATTTGCTGGAAACCTGACAGGCTGCCCCTGAGGACACATTTCTGTCTTCACTTTCTTCAAAGGGGGCTGACTGCATGCGAAGCCATCTTCACTCTCCTCCTTCTTGCACCCACCTTCCCACGTGGCGCTTGTGGACGGTGTCTCTGTGCTGTTACTCCCGCTCTCTAAGCTGCTGGCTTTGTTGGTTTCTTCATCAGCTTTCAGCTTTTTGGTCCTCCGAGCTGACGGTGACTGAGCTGAATTTTTCCGTTTCATCTTTGCTGTTTTCAGAGCCTGCACAGTCTCCAATTTATTTTTTCTGTCTTCCAAATCAACATCAGCAATAGGCACAGAGCTATTCTATCAAATCACAAAGAGATCACACATGAATTAGATGATAAAAACCAATGGCTCTGGAATATTATTCAGCAATGAAAAGGCACAAATTGTAGACATACACAATAATCTGGAAGAATCTCAAGGAAATTATGTTGAGTGGAGGGAAAGCACCAATCTCAAAAAGTTACATACTATGTGATTGCATGCATACAATATTCCTGAAAAAATTAGTGGTTATTGGGGGTCAGAGATGGGGGTGGAGGTTGGGAGGGAGGTGGGTATGACAATAAAAGGGCAATACTAGGGATCCTTGGGATAGGACTGTCCTGTGTGGTGGACACACAGACCTATACATATTGTAAAATTGCACAGAACTAAATATACACATATACATACACACATATAAATGAATACAAATAAAACTGAAGAAATCTAAATAAGACCAGTGGATTTATCAATGTCAATATCCTGGCTGTGATATTTAACTATAGTTTTACAAGATGTGACCATAGGGGGAAATGTGATAAAGGGTACATGATATCTCTCTGTATTATTTTCACAACTGCAGGTGAAGGTTTAATTTTTTTAAATAAGTGGAGAATAGGTGTACACCTGGCAGAAAAACCAAGATTTAAAACTTGCAATCAAAAGTCAACACTTTAGAGGGAGAAGAGTAACACTCACAGGTTCATAAAACTCAACACGCTACACCTGCCACCAGTTTATGCAGAAAGAGAACAGAAAACATGGCAGGACAGCAGGGTAGTACCAAGCATTTTTCCTTAGTAAGAGGCTGCACAGCAGTACATGCAGGTGTCCAAGGGCTACTCTCTGCACCACCCACCCCTCCCCCCAGGTGACAACTCAGGTGTGAAGCAATGACATCTGGCACTCATTTTGAGACTAGAGTAGTAAATAAGATACAGACCCTGCCCCATGGAGTTCACAATTTTGCAAGCTAGCTGTTTTTAGTTACCTAAGTGATGTAGGTGGCACAAACTCAAACAAAAGAACTGCTCCCAAACTAAATTTCAGTCAATATTGAATTTTCTCTCCTATCAGATAATTTTCCATAATTACTGACTACTGAAAATACTGGGAACTATAATAAAGAGCACACCCCCTCCATCCTAAGGCTCACCCATCACCACCTAACCTGGAAATGATATATAATACATTAAATAGCCCTCCAAGTATTACATTTTTAATTGGAACATATAAAAATAGAATGCCTCCTCAAGTCCATAAGAGTTGATAATAACTTGATCAAATTAATTGACATAGCTAAAGAACGTGTCAATCATACAGAGTTGTCAGCCCTAGAGGAACAGAAAAAGGAGAACTGTAGAAAGCAAATACGATCAGCATTCTAAGTAACATACAAAGAAGAGGAAAGGTTAGCAAACAGATTCTGAGTAATTTGCTCCCAATGGTTCAGACAGCCCTCCTGTGAGATGGATACATCAGACTACCTTAGACTCATGCAGTTAAAACATTCAGTTCTCATTGTGACAAGCACAGTACCTCGACCACAGAAGGCATTCAATAAACCCAAATGAATATTTATCTAATTCTCCTATTCTGAGCCCATGCTCATCAAGTAAATTTCTGATTATTATTTAATTCCCTACTTACTTCGGCCTCCAACGAGAGACAGTGCTAGTCTTAAGAATTTAACTCCTTGCGACGGTTATATCAAACTATTAATTATTAAACCAGCACTCTGGTTTTATACACCACTCTTATGAGCATGGCTGATGTAAAAACACCCACAAGAGATATATCGGTTCCTGAAATGCTGACAAAATCATGTTCTTGACTTAGAAACCCAGTTCCATTACTCACTATCTGTGATCCATGAGCAAGTCACTTAACATCTCTCCCCTTGGCTTTCTGGTCTATAAAATCAGGATAATTACAGCACCTGCCTCAAGGGATTGTTGTGAAGATTAAGTAATATCATGCAAATGAAGTGCTGAACATGTCCCCTGGCTAACGGTAAGCAATCAAATATCTGCTGTTACCACCATCATTACCGTGACTACCACACCCAGACTACCTCCCAGGAGAGGGAAAAGGAAGTAGATGAAGAAATAAAGAAAAAGTAAAATGACTAAGGGCGGGGGGGGGGGTGGTGGTTTAAAGTAAGAGGAAAAAAAGAAAAGCCAGCAGTCAAAAATTAGACACTTAAAGGTATCTTCTCTGGAGTCTCCAGGCAAAATTTACCTAGGGTTTCTTAGTGTTGTTCATAGACCCCTGAGACCCTTTCAGGGGGTCTGCAAGGTCACAACTATTTTCATAATAATGCCAAGGCACTGTTTGACATTTCACAGATGGTACAAGAGCAATGGTAGCAAAAAAAACAAGGCAGTGGCACGAAGCTGTACTAGCAATCGCTGTTCCCTTCGCTGTCACACACTTGCAATAAAACAATGTCAGCTTCACTTAAGAATGAAGCAGTAAAAGTTATTAATTTTTAAAATTTCAATCCTTGAAAGCACACCTTTTTCATAGTCTGTACTGAAAGGTACATAAAGCACAAATGTACACATAAAGCACTTCTGCTGCAGGCCAATGCATACTGACGTGCAGTGGTTGTCTCACAGTCAATCAATTGGTGAACCAGTATTTTCCAAATGACCGACACATAATGTTACAAAATCATGCATAGGTAACAGAGCCATTCAAACAACACAGACCAATGGATTTTAATGTAATAGAATATAGTATGGTTACAGATTCCACAATGAAACCTTTTAAACTATCACTTACTGAGTTTTGGTATAGTATAAAATACTATCTACAATTATCTGAAAAGGCTATTAAAACACCATTCCCTTTTCCAAATACACATCTATGTGGAGGCTGGGATTTCTTTTTTATTTCAAATATCTCCTAGTAAATCAGACATTAAAGACATTTGCAAAAATGTAAAACAATGTCATTATCATTAAATTTTTTGTTGTTTTGGGGAAAATATATACTTATTTTTCATTAAAACATGTTATTTGCATTAACATGTAATAGGATTATTATTATTTTTTAATTGATGAATATTTTCTCATTTTTAAGTTCTAATATGGTAAATATTTACAGATACAACCCACCTAAGCAAAAGTTCCTTGGGGTCTTCAGTAAGTTCTAAAAGTGTAAAGGAGTCCAAAGACCAAAAATTTTGAGAAAAGTGAATCCAAACATGTTTAGATCAAAACACAGATCAAAAACATATGGAAAGGGCTTCCCTGGTGGTGCAGTGGTTGAGAATCCACCTGCCAATGCAGGGGGCACAGGTTCGAGCCCTGGTCTGGGAAGAGCCCACATGCCGCAGAGCAACTAAGCCCATGCGCCACAACTACTGAGTCTGCACCCTAGAGACTGTGAGCCAAAACTACTGAAGCTCATGCGCTGAGAGCCTGTGCTCTGCAGCAAGAGAAGCCACTGCAATGAGAAGCCCGCACGCCACAACAAAGAGTAGCCTCACTTGCTGCAACTAGAGAAAGCCTGTGTGCAGCAACGAAGACTCAACGCGGCCAAAAATAACATAAATAAATAAATAAACAAACAAACAAAAATATGGAAATAACTCTCCATTTTTTTTTTTTCCTTCAGGGACTTTATTTTATTTTGCGGTACGCCTCTCACTGCTGTGGCCTCTCCCGTTGCGGAGCACAGTCTCCGGACGCGCAGTCTCAGCAGCCATGGCTCACGGGCCCAGCCACTCCGCGGCATGTGGGATCTTCCCGGACCAGGGCACGAACCCGTGTACCCTGCATTGGCAGGTGGACTCTCAACCACTGTGCCACCAGGGAAGCCCCATAACTCTCCATTTTTAAAGCTTCTAAGATTCTACAGCCTTCCTCAGTGACATACTCAAGTTTAATAAGCCATGAAAATATTTTTCCTCCTTATATTTAACCTGAATCTTTGACACACTGAAAAATCACAGTTCATTATCTTTTGCCTTCATGGGTTTTTTAATCACTCTTAACACTTCAAATGGTAATTATGTAGCCTATAACTAAACCCAGAACTCCAGGAAGAATCTGACGATTCTTTTTTTTTTGCTATCTCTGAAAGTCGTAAACTTTCTAAATCAAAGAAGTGGCTCATTGTAAATATCTTTACCAGTTGAATCAGTCAGCAGGCCTTGGTCTTGACCTTGTGTTGTATTGTGTGAGCTTGACAGATAGCTGGAAAGGGATATGGAGTCGAGGGAAGGCTTCTTAAAAGTTAGATGTAAAAGAGCATTTTAAACTCTGTAGCAATTGAGGAAGAAAGTTGACAAGAGAAAAGAAAGGAGATGACAGAGGGAACAGAGACCTTGCACAAGAGTGGATGAGATCTTAAGCCCAAGCGGCGAACCAATCCTTGGTAGGAGGAATGACATTTCCTCCACAGCAATAGGACAGAAGGTGAACACAAATATAGATAGCTTGGTCGTGAGAAAAGTGGAAACTTCATATATTTTCAAATAAATAAAAGGCAATGTCATCAGCTGAGTGACAGAAGAGAAAGGAATTTAGGAAGTTTAAGAAAAGAGAAAAAGGTGGAAAAACAAACCTGCTGAAGAAAAATAATGAGGTTACCAAGTATTTCTGATGCAATTTTGAGGTCTGACATTATGAATCTAAAGTAAAACAAATTAGGTCACTGGTGAGACTGTTTCCCACAATGGTTAGCTGCTCAGTGCAGGCAGGAGAGGCTATGGCTCACCCAGTGCTGGGGTTTAATCAGCCATGTAGGATCGAATAAAAGAAGGGCAAAATGGTGAGACTATCCAATAAAAAGTGATTATGTAATCTAGGCTAGATTAGGTAGGAAAAGAAAAGGGCTGATGGACAGTGACAGAGCCCTAGAGTCAAAGAATTAGGTAATGGATCTCAACTCTGGCTGTACATAAAAATCACATGAGGAGCTTTAAGAAAATAATACCACTGGTGCCAAGGCCTACCTCCAGAATTCTTTCCAGATTTAACTGGTTTGCAAAAGGGGCCTGGGCATTGGTTTTTTTTTTTTTTTTTTCAAGTTCCCTAGGCTGAGAACTACTGATGAGAAGTTGTGACAAATTTGCAAAATTGCGGCAGTAAGGGCACCTGAGCAAGTAAGCTGGAAAAACAGGAAATGAGCTGATGGTACAAAAGTGAGATAGGAGGAAAAGAAATGTCAGCGGTAACACAGCTTCTGGTCATGACAAGATTCAGGTTGAGCTCACAAGAGGTGTGGTGAAGGCAGAGAATAAAAAGGCACTGGAGGTGGGGAGGTTAAAGAACCAGGAACACAGGGTATTAGAAGGCTCATCCAAGTGGAGGGGGGTATCACTGAGAATAGTGACAGAAGATGTAGAGAGGAAGATACAAAGCAGGAGCTAAAGTCTTCAAAGAATGAAAAGGAATGGCCAGTGGATTGGCAAATTACAGCAACATGGAGAGGAAGAGACTGAGTAATGATGGATTTTGTCTACAATGTTTGCTAACAATAGATTTTAAAATTATTAAGAGGCTACCAATTGTACCTCCACCCAAAACCAATTCTAGCTCCACCTAATTAGGGTTTTCAATTATTTTGTTCGGTGGTGGTTACACAAGAACAAGATGCCAAACCAATGAAATGAAATAGCCTAACATGCTCCATGTGCTATGATTGAGCCAGAAAACTTGTGGAATATCTCTTAAGTGAGAGACTTTCCATGTGAATTCCCTTTTTCCCTTTAAAAGAAATACACATATACCAAGCACCATGGGAAGGATCAAGAAGTCACCATGACAAGAGTTCTTAAGCTGTATGCTCTTGAACCATACTTTAAAACTTATGTGTACATTTTACTGAAGAGAAGGTTCATAACTATAATCAAATTCTCAAAGGGTTTGTAACCCCAATACAAAGAACCCCGGAACTAAGAGATATTTCCTAATTAGGCAGTCAAGCTACTTTTAAGTGCAGCTATGCCATGCTCAATGAAAAACCTCCAAATTCTGCCGACAAGTCAATACTTTCTCAGCTATAGGTAAAGCCTACCCACCCACCCACTAAAAGTGTGTTCAGTGAAAAGCTTGCATGCAAAGATGAAGAAACAGAGGTGCTGGCTGATAGGAGAAAAGATCGATTCAAGTGCCCTATCCAAGGGCACAGCAAGGTACAATGTAATGTCCCCTCTATACATGATAAATGAGTCCCTGGGAAGTCAGGCATCCACTGCATATTAAAAGAGTATTCTTTTAAATGAACTAGGGAAGCTGTTATTTAAAGGAATACCACAGTGAATGATTTTGGAAATGCATATACCACAGTGAATGATTTTGGAAATGCATAATCCTTTCGGTACTGCAACAGAGCCTATAATTTATTGTTGTTGGTTTTTTTAATCCAGATTGGTGTAGCTACAGTGTTTGCTTACAGCAAGATATACATAAGTGCCAGTTGATAAATATTCCTTCTGCTCCAACACGGTGGATCTGATGGTAAATACTATTAAGGCCCCTGGCAGAAGGCACCATTGCCCTGCAGTTTTTGCCATTTACCTGCTTTGTCCTAGTCCATGTAAGGAGAAAGTAGCATCACTAATTAGGAAGGCACAGCAGTGTTCCCTCTATCCAGCTAAAGCACCTACCAGCTCTTCCTTAACAGTCACACCTTCTGAGCCACCTTTGGTCTGTAGGGTGTTCTTCTTCACCCGTGGCGCCCTCTTCGGTTTGGATTCCTTGGAAACAGGCAGCTTACGGCTTCTGGGGACTTTCTTTTGGGGCTCCCAGGCACTATCCTCCTTGTCATCTTCAGAGGCAGACGATCTAAAAGTAAAACGATAGAAAAATTTCCAGAAAAAATGAAGCCAAATGTTAAAGGTGAAAAAGAGATATATGCTTTTTGAAAAAAGAATAAGGTAGAAGGTGTTTCATATAAAATGGAGTAATGTGAACACAATATATAAAGAGATATTGCTAAGAACTAAAACAAGAGAGTTGACCAGAAATACCCTCCAATACATTATAAATCACAGGTCTCCCTCCGTTCTCCTCTCACCTAACCAATACACACACCTGTACACTCAAAACATAAGAAATCATGTATTACCTTAAGTAATAAGTGGGTCATGTCACACCATAGTCACAGTGAGGTTTTCCATTTTTAAACAATGCCTAAAGACATTTTTGATTGTCCCAACTGAGGTGGGGGAGGGGATGCTATTGGCAACTAATGGGTAGAGACCAGAGATGCTACTAAACATCCTACAATGTAAAGAACAGTCCCTGTACCAAAGGATTATATGGTCAATAGTGCTGAAGTTGAGAAACTGTGCTCTAAAGCAATATAACAAACTCCACTGCCCTTATGGACCTTATATTCTAGTGTATATATTATATCTTATATTTAGTTGGTCACTTTCTCCTTGTTCAATAATTTATCACCAACACCTAAACACAGCCTGGGACACAGCATGAGTTCAATAAATACTTGTCACATAAATGAATGAAAAAGACACAACCTTCTTCAACACAAATGACTTCAGAAGTTAGTAAATGGCAGAATGCATCTCCTTAAAATACACATCATTCTCCCACCCCATATGAAACCAATATGCTTACAACTCAGAGAAGGAAGAGAATTCATCTTTGGATATCACAGTCTGGACTTTTATTTTTGCTCTTCTTGGCAATGTTGACATCTGAAAGAAGAAATGCAACATGAAATCAGTATGATTTAAATCACTGATCACTTATTTTGTCTACAAAATGATGTGCCATTCAAAACTAACACTCCAATACCTCTGCTGCGAGAAAATGTCATAGCGGGGAAAAATGACAGTCATTCACAAGCCTGAACACTTGTTTCCCTTCCTATGTGGCTGCCAACTATAAGGGCAGCTAACAGCCTTCCCATGGTTTCAAAAGCCTGATGAGTATGGGCCATCTCTGGAAACATATAAGTTCCTGTAGGGTGAGAATTCTTCATTTTTTAGAATTATATGCTTGCATATACTGCAAGTATTATTTGATAATTTATCAGACAGCAAATTATAAAGTCCTTTATTAAACTCTATCTCAAAGACAAGAAATACCTTCCTTCTTCTTTATCTCCTTACAGTATAAGTAGAGGCCCATCTACAAAGTTGGCAGTCAAATAAGCAATGCTGATTGACTGAATAAGCAGCCAGGCTCCTCCTAAAACAAGATAATCTAGTCCCTTATAATAAAAGCTCACAATTTTTAAGTAAAATAATTAATCACAAATGCCACTAGAAAATATTTCCCAAATTCAAAGGCCCAGCTCTAAAAAAAAAAAAGGACTCAAATAACCAGAGACATCATACAATACAGGAAGTAAACAAATTTACTTTAGCTGATAAATTTTATTACCTAAAGACTGTATGTCAAACCATAAAAACTACATTAGACTCTGACATATTTGTAAACCTTTAAACAAGTTCCTAAACCAGTCATATGTTATAATGCCTCCGTTCTAACTTCCACTTGGAGAAGGAACAAATACCTCACAGAAATACCAAAGTGGTTGTCACAAAAGGGAACATGTCCCCCTGGCAGCTATAGCTCAACTCAGTCCAGTGGGTGCAGAACTACTGGACAGGAGAGTGCCCAGAGGGAACCAGGACAACAAAAGAAGGAGACAGGATATGCTTCCATCTTTTCCTTCACCGCCTTTTCTGAATTTTATGTTTATCAAGGTCATCATTCCTCAAATAAGTGCTCCTAGATACTGATCATAAAGGAACGGATAATTTGTGATTTCTGTGTTGTACGTATTTTACCACAATAAAACAAAAACAGAAACGGAGTAAGTCAGTGTATGATGGGGTGGCATTTCAATCAATTTTATTTATTCATTTATTTTTGGTTGCGTTGGGCCTCCGTTGCTGCACGTGGGCTTTCTCTAGTTGCGGTGAGTGGGGGCTACTCTTCGTTGCGGTGCGCGGGCTTCTCGTTGTGGCACGGGGGCTTCTCGTCGTGGTGCACAGGCTTCGCATCGCGATGGCTTCTCTTGTTGCAGAGCACGGGCTCTAGGGCACAGGCTTCAGTAGTTGTGGTACGTGGGCTCAGCAGTTGTGGCTTGCAGGCTCTAGAGCGCAGGCTCTGGGGCATGTGGGATCTTCCTGGACCAGGGATCGAACCAGTGTCCCCTGCACTGGCAGGCGATTCTTAACCACTATGCCACCAGGGAAGTCCAGAAATGAATTATTGAATAAGTGGTATTAAGACCATCAGCTAGGGGCTTCCCTGGTGGCTCAGTGGTTGAGAGTCTGCCTGCTGATGCGAGGGTCACGGGTTTGTGCCCCGGTCCGGGAGGATCCCACGTGCCACGGAGTGGCTGGGCCTGTGAGCTGTGGCCGCTAGGCCTGCGCATCCGGAGCCTGTGCTCCGCAACGGGAGAGGCCATAGCAGTGCGAGGCCCGCGTACCACAAAAAAAAAAAAAAAAAAAAAAAAAAAAAGACAATCAGCTATCCCTCTGGAGGAAAGGAAGTGTTTAATTCTTGCTGCCACACCATGAACTAAAATATATTCCACACTGACTAATGATTTAAATGTACCAAATAAAACTACAGTACTACAAAAGGCAAAGAAGACTGTTTTGATAATTCTGAGTGGAGGTGGGAGAATTAAGGTTTTCCTAGGCATGACTCGAAATTCCAAAAGCCAAAAAGATTAGCAAATTTTACTATATAAAAATTAAAACCCCAAGTCAGCAGTGGGAGCATTTCAGAACCAAACCAATTTACTCTGCAGTATCCTCAAAAAAAAAAAAAAAAAAAATCACAGGACATGGTACCTGATACCTTGGAACTAAGGGTAAAGGGAGTCAGGGCTGGGTGTAAGCTGTCTGAAGCAAAGGAATATCTCTAGATGCCCTACTCCACTTCGTGCTATTAACAACTGCCCCAGGAAAAAGTCTGGAGGTTTATTCTCTGGAGAAGGTAAAACAAGTCTCTAGACTAGAGGACATGAAGTACAGTTGTGGACCTGGGAACCATACAGGCTGAATGTTAAACAGAGATTCCCGGCCCCCTTCCCCCATTATGCTACTAAAAAAGCTGCCAGTCAGCTTCCTGCCCTCTAAGGAGGAGCATGGGAAGATTCTTCTTTGGAGAATCTGACCGGCCCAAGAATAAAAAGCTGAAGGTGCTAAGCTCCTCGACAAACAACCCAACCAGATCATCCACTCCCATCACCCCCTTCTACATTACACCTGAATTCAGAGCTTTCCCACACAGACCACCATGCACCAATTCTAACTCCACACTTCAGCTTTAACAGAAATGTGTTATAAATAGGGGTAGACAAATCCTTGGGAAGCTCATAAAATTTTAATTAACCACTGGAGAAGACTTTCCTAAAACAAATATTTCCAAATGCTCCTTTATCAGGCACCCTGGAGGCAATGCTGCCATTAAAAGAGGTGAACTTGTCTTTTGACAAGTAGAAAAAAAAATATGAATTTGAAAAAGGAGGTGGGAAAGGAGAATATGCATGAACACATAAGCCTATTTCAGGCAAAGCAGTTTTAGAAAGAGTATATACAGAAGGTAAGGACTTAGAAATTCTTTCTTAAAAACTGTGTACCTATCTAGGTATACCCAGGGGTATGTATACTCCCAGAGGCATCCATACTCCAGTTTTACCATCAATGTTCTGGGAACTGTTTGTCCATCTCCAATCCTCCCATGTTCTCTTATTTCCTATCATAGGATTTGTAGATTAACCAAAATTTAATCCATTTCCATGGTTTTAAATACTTCTGTCACCTACTTACTAACAAACCTAATACCTCCATCACAAATCTTACCTCTGAGATTCAGATTTACATAATAAACTGCCTGCTTATGAAACTATTTAGATGCTTCACAGTTATCCAAAATTTAACATATCCACAGTGGAACTCCTGATAACTATTCCTTGTCCTAAAACCCATTCGGACCTCAGTCTTTCCCATCTTTGTAAATGGCACCACCATCCACCTAAGATGAATGGTTCTTTGCTAAGTTAGAACGTTGTTAAAATTTTAACAGGTTCACTGAGCTATAACTGACATACAATAAATTGTTCATGTTTGAAGTGTACAGATTTGATACGTTTTGACATATGTATACTTATCTCCACCATCAAGATACTGAACATAACCATCATCCTCTAAAGTTTCACTTGCTAAACCAAAACCTTGCAAATCTGTTATTTCTTTCATCTCCCACATCCAGTCTGTAAGTAAGTCACATAAATTCTGCCTCCAAAATGTATCTTAAATCTTGATGATCTCCAGTGAGGCTTCAGTCCCAAACGCTTCTCACCTGGACTACTGTAATAGCCTCTTAACTGGCCTCCCTGCTTCCACTCATGCTCCTAAAACCCATCCTCCACAAACCCATTCCATCTGACATTTAGAAAATGCTTTAAAACCATTCAATGACTTCCTATTCCATCCTCCACTTAAGAGTCAAATCATATTTTTTACCATAGCCTTCTAGAACGCCTTGAAGAAGTGACCACTGCCTACCTTTCTAACCACCTTTACCACTCCCTGTAGCTCCACAGCCATAGTCACAACATTCTTTCAGTCCATGTAACAAGCGTGATCCTTCCCCACCCCAGGTTCCCTCTGCCGGGAGCACTATTCCCCCTGCTCATCAATAGGCTGGCTCCTTCTCAGCGCTTAGATCTCAATATTTTAGGCCTAACATGCATTTCTCAGATAAAATATTATTATAGGACCCTATTTATTTCCTTTATACAGTACTATGTAACAATCTATAATTATCCTTGTTTATTGTCTGCATTCCCCACATTTACTTCATGGCGGTAAGCACCATAAAGTTTGAAGAAACCACATTTGTCTTTTTCACTTCTGTATCACACGGAGCCTGGCACTTAATAGCTGCTCTGTAACTATTTTTAAGTGAATATAAGAATATATACATAAAAACAGTCTCTACACAGGAATATACATTTTTCCCCCAGCACTATTAGGCAACATCACACATGGCACTCATTGCTTTCTTGAAAAAGTGATGGTACAAGAGAACATCCCTATTGTTAGTGCCTTGAGATTTTCACTCCTCCAAGCTCTCTTATCTCTGTGGGTACGAAAGCCGACTCAGAATCAATAACTTGGAGGTTGCTATGATGTTACTGAGAGGAGGCACCAAGCCAGGGCAAGTGAAAAGTGGGGGAGGGGCTGGAAAGACCTGCACACACACAAATATTACACTAAAACTGTAAAAACAACAATTAGATAACTTAAAGGAAAACGGGGGGAACAACTTTTTAAGAGGCACCTAAAGAAGTTTCCCTGTGTACCAACAAAAGTCCTTGGAATGTCAGCACAGATCCCTTAGTAATAAAAATAAAATACTAGAGCTGGAAAGAGCCTCAGAAATCAGACAGTCCTGCTATTCTCTTTTATGAATAAGAAGCCTGAGATCCAGTGAAGTGATACGGTTTACTCAAAGGGAAGATCTATGTGGCATAAGGACCAGAACCCAGCGCCCCAAACACAAAGCCTAGGCTCGTTTCCCATTGCACATACATTATATTTATGACATACTGGCGAATGGGAGGCTCGAGAAGAGGTGCCTGGAGTGTTCCCATTCGTTCCTTTCCTCTACAGTTATTCAGTACCTCTTACGCGCCAGGCACACTACTGAGGATGCAGCTGATTCTGCCAGGGCCATGATCTGATAGTGAAAAGGGCGCTTCCTCCCCCATCTCCGATCAGTTGAGGTTTGAAAACAATCTAGGTCTGCCCGGGCTTTCCCACGTCTGCCCCTATGCGCTAAGAGCTTGTCTGAGAAGACGCGCCAGGTGACACGCGGCAGGTAGGAGGGGTTTTCGAGGGTACGGAATGAGATACAGACTGCAGACAGTAAACTGTAATGAAGCTTCTCACTTTAAAAAGGGATGTTATTTCCCAAATGAGCGCTCAGAACTTTCTTAATGGCCCCAAAAATACCGGAGCCCGGGCGCCGGGATCCCGCGAGCCCGCAGGAAGACCGCCAAGGCGGACGCTCAGCTCACCTTCCCGCCCAGCGTGTCAGAAGGCCCGGGATTCTGTTGTGTGTGCGACCACATCTTCCGGTTCCCGCCGGAAGTTTTTCAAACGCCGGAAGTCCCGCCTGGTTTTTCCCTGACTCGCCGCATAGGCGCGCAGCTCCCGGAGCGGGGTGGAGCCGAGCCAAGCGGAGGCGGAACTAGAGCGAGGATCCCGTGAGGCCCGCTCGTCGGCTGGGGGCGGAGCTCCATTTACCCACATCCGGCGGAGGGGGTCGTGAGGTTCTTGCAGAGGTCGACGGCTTTCCTGTTTTTTTCTTTATCTTCTGTTAATCCGCTTTGCTTGTATTTTCTTCTCTTTTAAGTTTAATCAAGAATGTTTCTGTTTATTGCATTATTTGTAATTTGCAAATGTGGAAAAATGAAAAACAATAAGCTTTATTCTTTCTAACGTCAATTTTAAACGTCAGTAATTAACTTCCCTAAGGGTGTTTTCTAAACTCTGAGGTAAGGGTTTGCTCGAGGCTTATGGAACTATCCCAGTTTTGCCTCTTCTGTTAAGCCCTCACGCAGCCCCTGAGGTTTATGGGAGAGTTTAGCCCTAGAGTCATTACTGTCTTATGTTGGTCTCTCAGGCAGCTTGGGGGAGGCTCCCATCAAGATGTCGGAATAGAAGGACAGGGGAGATCACCTCCTCTCACAGGTACATCAAAAATACATCTGCATCTGGAACAATTCTCACAGAATACCTGCTGAACGCTGGCAAAACAGCTCAAACACCCCAAATCACAAGAAAGATCTCCACATGACCAGGTAGGACAAAAGAAAAAAAAAAAAAAGAAATCTCAGGCAGCTTGGTACACTGCCAAGCACACTGATTGGGAAACCCGGTTTTCTCAGGAACTTACTCGTGCTCTGGGCAAATACTTTATGTCTTTGCATTTATTTCCACGGCCTACCCCTCCATCTCACTCCTTACCTGATAAGGTACCCTGCACATATTAGGGGTGAATATTCACTGAATTAATTTACTTGAGGCAAATGCAGGTGCCAGTTACCTAACCTTGGGGGGCAAGAATGGAAAAATCCATTTCATTTTTAGATTCTTGAAAAGTGCTGTGTCTTAAGTCCTGATAACCTAGTAACCTAGGTGAGCTATCCTCCATATCCAGCAGTTCCATTTCCCTTCCCACAAAACACAAAAATAGCTCCTACTTATTATTTTGATGAGGCCAAGTACCTCAACCCCACTTCCATACTCTAAGCCCCACTTTTTTTCACTAACGGAACTTAAAAGCTATTATAAAGGGCTCCCCAACAATTCTTTCGCTTTCCCTTTAATATATTTTTTCAAAATCAGTTCTCATTAGAAATGAAAAATGACTTGTTTTTTGGTGTTGTGTTTTTTACAAAGTACATTAAAGTCTAAGCGCCAAAGAAATTAGATTGTAAAATTAGGGAAATAAGGCTGCTGTTAGTCTAGATTAGAATTTAGCAAATCAAAACCCCATGGATTCGTCTTAGAAGACTCTAAAGAGCAGCTTTCCATGCTGCTGAATCATTTCCAAGAACTCTAAGTGCTGAAGAGCTGAGCAAGCTATTGAAATGACCCTTTGGGTGCTACAGATTCACCCACAATGAACATAAATTTTATTGGCTAATTTTTGTAATGGGGAGGAAAACAGGACTCCTTAACCTTATTAAGGTCTCTTCGTCTATATCTAAGATCCTTGGTGATAAGGATCCATTTCTGAGATTGATTAGGGATTTGTTTTTTCTTTCTTAATTTGCAGGCTTATGTTGCGTTTTGCAACGGTTCCAGTAGGTCTGCACCTCTCTGCTGTAATCACAGTCTGCTCCACAATTTCTAGTTCTGAAAGAATTCTAGAGAACACATTATAGTTCAGGATATGGGGAAGTGAAACCAGGTCATAATAATCAACAACAACAGTTTACAATTTATCATTCACCTACTTTTGATGTCGAAGTGTGCTACATAGGTTTAAGGTACAGGTGGGTAAAGTTTAACCAATATTCTACAAAATCTTTTGACAAAATTCCTGTCCTGAAGGAATTTTCAAACAAGACTGGGGACTAGATACAGCCACAATAGACAGAGACCCAGACAAGACAGTCTAGATTCAAGGACTAGGTTGTACATGGGAGTAGCCACATTACCAGTGAGAACAAGAGTAGGGCCTGGCCAGCGTAGTGTTGGACCTTGATTCTCCTCTCCTCTACCAGGGAGAATTGTCTTTCAACTGGGGAAGAAAAAAGATTACTAAGCTAAAGTAAATATCCTGGTGAGGTTTTAGACATCAGACATCTGGGGAAAATAAAAACTAGGGCAGTATCCTCCAAAAGTAATGCAGGTGGTGACCTACTCCAAAGGCAAGTAAGATTGTCCAGAACATATTTCCCTTAGAATTTTGCAAGAAAGCTACTCCCACTAAAATATGTCAAGGGAAATTTGTAATCACTAAGTATAAACCAGACTCCACGGCAAAAACTGCCTTTTCTCTCTAGAAGCTTGCGCCGTCTCTTGTTTACCTTTGGATCTTAAGTGCTGAATTCTAAGAAATTCATGGGTTTAGACTTACAGCCTGGAATAATCTGAACACCAGCCTGAGACTAATGCAGTAGAGTTTGGGAGTAATGAAAACATGTTTTGGATTTTCTTGGAGGTTATTTATTTTATTTCTCCAAAGCAAACAGCTCTTTGTATGCTATTCATTGGTATGTATTACTGTAATAATAATAGTAATAACTTACAGTCATTCCTCATCTACCACGTGCCAGGCGCTAAATTAATGTTTTTACATGTATTTGTGTATTTAACTCATATCAGCACAGTGAGATATTGCTATTATCCTCTTTTTATGAAATGAGAAGGCCAAGGTATAGATAAGTTAAATAACTCTTCCAAAGTCACATCAGCTATTAAATTGCAGATCTGGGATTCAAACCCAGTGATCTGCCTTACTCCAAATCTGGAACGCTTAAAGACATTCATATACCACCAACTTGAAGCAAGTTCTTTTCTTTCTCCATTATGGTGGCCAGTGTAAGACTCGAAATCCTTGAGATGCTCAAGAACCATTGAATATCTAAATGTACTAAATAAAATACTATCTACCCACCTAAAACATAGCAAGGCCATTTTCTGTATTGACTTCAAACTAATTTATGTTCCATGAGAACAAAACTTTTTAATATAGATGCAACTGTTTAACCCACTAAATTGTAAGATATTTGGATCTTTGTAAGATATTTGGATCAAAGTCCTGGAACTAAGTCTTAATCATTTTGGTCTCCCCTTCTCCAATCTCTCCTTCCACCCACACAGTGTTTAATAATACGTTACAAATAATACATACTCGATAAAATAGTAGATTAGCTCTTGGACCCAAGAATGTGCC
Organism: Mesoplodon mirus; assembly: GCF_964341445.2. Taxonomy (NCBI): domain Eukaryota; kingdom Metazoa; phylum Chordata; class Mammalia; order Artiodactyla; family Ziphiidae; genus Mesoplodon; species Mesoplodon mirus. Next base: position 61,942,326 of record NC_138990.1, read on the forward strand.
AGGAATAAAGAAAAATCCTTCCTTGTACTAGAAAAGTAATCTAAAGCTCCTGCCACACAGAAGGGGGGTTACCATTTTAAAAATCAAGTGTACTTTTGGAAATTCAAACATTTTATCACTTAAGAGTCAGTCGCTTAGCAAAGGCAAAAAATTCTGGTTCAGATTAGAGGATGTACAAATTGAAACTGAGCCCTATTTCATAAATGTGTGTGTTACCTCCTGCCCATCCACTTTCCCACTATCAGAAGCTCTCATTCCTAAACACTAAAACTCATTGGCTTCAATGAGCTTCTCTCAATAACTCAGCCAGGAACATGGAGGATTTTCTGAAAAATCTAAGACATTGGGAAGCAGAGAGGGGACTGCCTCTGTTTCCCAAATGAGAAAGAGGTTTCTTGTCAAGTGAGGTGGACTAGGCTGGTAGACGAGTTCCCAAACTTAGACTTCCCTGTTGCTCTTTCATTCTGGCTAGGAACAGCAGCATAATTCCGGAGTGCTAGTCTAGTACTGAGGACAATGCTCTAACCCAGAGTGAGTTTGTCAGTCTTTCGTGTAAAAGAAAAAAGATTCAAGGGATTAAAATCCTGAGTTTTGAAAAAATATTGAATGGATCTTGAGAAGGCATCAGTTAAGCGTGAGGAAATTAATTGTACAGATTTTTCAAGGAAATGGATATTCATGTATCATTCAAAAGGATTATACACATTTAAATTTATCTTACGTGAAGTAAAATTGTGGGATTTACATATCGAGCTAGAATATAATTTTAATCTTTCGCTGAAAACTGAAATTTGCAGTGTTTTGTCCACTTAATCTTTTACAAATCCTCAAAGTATTTTTGTAATGAATGTAATTAAAAGCAATATTAAGGGGGAAAAAAGTTTGAATCATCGACAAACTACTGTATCTATTGCACGGCCCACTGTTCCACTTATCATCTGCCTGGCGAATTCACTGGCTCAATCATTGGCTCAATCACTGGCACTCATGAGCAGACATATTGCAAAATTTTCTCCTGGTGAGTTTCTCATCCTCAAGTAAGTGTCCAGGGACCACTTCAAAGGCCTAAAATATCCATTGAATAGCCTGAGATCCAGGCATAGACACCCCAGAGAGCTCATTAGGATCCTAATGATGGCATGGCTGGTTGAGTTGCAGGGAAGGAATGAAAGGCAGTATAGTGGGACCAGATTTATTCATCACCACAGGGAGCCATGTCTGAAGACTCTATACATCAGAACTAGTAGTTTATTTGCAGTACCTTGAGTCCCATCTTCCAGCTTAATAAACTGGAACTATCTGCAAGGTGCTTGTTTGAAACACTCATCCAGAACCCTTTAGTCAGAGTTTTAATACTAGGAGCTTCACACACTAGCTGGAATTCAAATTTAGAAAAGCATCATGTATCAAATCAGTCTATATCCAAGTTTGTGTGTACTTATGTTTTTAAGTCAAGTTTATTGAGTATAATTTACATAGAGTAAAACTCAACTTTTTTATTCTGACAAACACATACAGGCATGGAACACAACCACAATCAAAATATAAAACATTTCCATCACCTAAGGAAAAAAAAATGCCCCTGTGTAGTCAACCTCCTCCCCTATGCCAGCCCCCTGGCAACCATTCATTGTCCTCTGTCCCAATAATTCCATCTTTTCCAGATTATCATGTAAAAAAATCACACACTGGGCTTCCCTGGTGGCGCAGTGGTTGAGAGCCCGCCTGCCGACGCAGGGGACACGGGTTCGTGCCCCGGTCCGGGAAGATCCCACATGCCGCGGAGCGGCTGGGCCCGTGAGCCATGGCCGTTGAGCCTGCGCGTCCAGAGCCTGTGCTCCGCAACGGGAGAGGCCACAACAGCGCAAGGCCCACATACGGAAAAAAAAAAAAATCACACACTAGCCATTTGAGTCTTTTTCTTTTTTTCCATTTAGTAGAAGGCATTTTAGATGAATCCATGTTGTTGCATGTTTCAGTAGTTTGTTTCTTTCTATTGCCAGTTAGCATTCCATTGTGTGAATGTTTATTTAGCCATTCCGCAACTGATGGACATTTAGGTGTTTTCTTTCCACTTTTTGGCTCTCGTTAACAATGCTGCTATGAAAACTCACGTACAAGTTTTTGTGTGGACGTGTGTTTTCATTTCTCTTGGTAAATAAATACCTAGGAACAGGATTGCTGAGTCACATGGTGAGTGTTTAGTTTTATAATAAACTACTAAATTGTTTTCAAAAGTGGCTGTACCATTTTGCATTCCCACCAGCAATGCATGAGAGTTCCAAATGCTCTACACCCTCCCAAGGACTTGATATTGTCGGGTTTGTCTATTTGTCTGTTTGTTTGATTTTTGCCATTTAATAGGTGTGTAGGAGTATCTGATTAGAATTTTAATTTGCATTTCCTTAATGACTAATGTTTAGTTATTTGCCACTCACATATCCTCTTTGATGAAGTGTCTGTTCAAATATTTTGGCATTTTTTAGTTGGATTTTTTGATTGTTGAATTATGAGAGTTCTTTATATATTGTGGATACTAGTTCTTTATGAAATATGGCACTTGGCTTTACGAGTTTTGAGTTATTACAGGCAGCTGCCATTATAATAGCACACAGAAAAATGATTCCTCCTCTGACTATGAAGAAAACTCTACCGCAGCCAAGTGTCCTTCAAGAGGCTAGCTAACAGATGGTATCAAAACCACCAACCTTTTTACATGTATGAATTTTCCTTAAACGACCATTACCCCAGACAGAAAACATTCTTTGTAGAAAAATGGCCTAACTTCACAGTGAAGGATGATAAAAGTATGAGCTTAAAATACCCTAAGCGTTTGTCACTCTAAAGGAATGCTTTAAAATTGAGAAAGTGGCATGCACAAGCTTTTAGCAAATAATGTGGAAAGTTAGCTAAACCATAATGTTCATACAGCAGAAGTGGGTATTTTGTTTGGACTGGACCATGACGTGAGTATAAGAAAATCCAAACAGTTTACCAAGAAACTCCTGTTGGTTTCTGAAAGTTAGAGAGTTTGGCAGAAGTAGGTGCTGCATATGTAAGGGCCTTTCATAACTTTCTGCCATGAGCTTTTTTTTTTTTTAAGAAATTTATTTATTTATTTATTTATTTATTTATTTTTGGCTGTGTTTATCTTCATTGCTGCGCACATGCTTTCTCTAGTTGCGGCTAGCAGGGGCTACTCTTCATTGCAGTGCACAGGCTTCTCATTGCAGTGGCTTCTTTTGTTGTGGACCACAGGCTCTAGGCACGTGGCCTTCAGTAGTTGTGGCTCGCAGGCTCAGTAGTTGTGGCTCTCGGGCTCTAGGGCACAGGCTCTGTAGTTGTGGCACATGGGCTTAGTTGCTCTGCGGCATGTGGGATCTTCCTGGTCCAGGGCTCGAACCCGTGTCCCCTGCATTGGCAGGCAGATTCTTAACCACTGCACCACCAGGGAAGTCCCTGCCGTGAGCTTTTGTTAGTTAGGAGACCCAGATCTATAATTCCTATAACTTTCAGGCCTGTTTCTAGAAATCATTAGCTAGTACTTCTCAAATTTTAATGCACATAAGAATCACCAGCAGAACTTCTTTTTAAATGCTGATTTCCAGCCCCTAGCACCCAAAATCCCAACTGAATGAGTTTACCATGGCATCTACATGTATATCAGTACACTGGATGATTCTGATGGGGTGTTTATACATTACTGGAAAAACTGGCCTAATTCTTACCATGTACTTGATTTAGAAAACTTAGAGGATTGAGCTGTAGCAGTAGGGTTTCTACAGTGTTTTATGGTGCTTAACCTTAAACGCCACCTTCCAAAAGGTAGACCAGATAGTTCCTGCTAGCCACACTGACTATTATGGTATAGTTTATTAACTGAAAATAACTTACAGATTGCTTAATATTTGTAAGATAATTATGGTAATTATATACTTTTTTGTTTTTAAAATATTTTTGAGGCAGATAGATGATATATTTATCCCCATTTTAAGATGATAAAACTGAAGCTTAGAGCATTCACCCAAATTCACCCAAAATTACAGAGCAGTATTAAATAAATGTATCACAAACTAAAAAAGTAGTTTTATGCAAAATAGTTTTATACCTACTTCAACTAAACCCTTATATATTATTTATCTATTGCTGCATAGCACATGACCCTGAAATATTTTTTTCATGCTGTAAATATTTTAAATAACCTCCTGGTAAATAAACTGGATGAACTGGATTCCAGAGAGACTGAGTCTGGTCAAATAAGAGTGCATATTCAAAGATATATTGAAAATAATGTCCCAACTATTTCATAATATAGCAAAAACTTCCAGTTATAAGACAAATAAGTTCTAGGAATGTAATGTACAACATAATGACTATAGTAAACAATATTATATTGTATATTTGAAAGTTACTAATAGAGTAGATCTTGAGTTCTCATCAGAAGGAAATGTTTTATGTCAGTTGCATGTTAAGTAATCAACCTTATTAAAAAGTAAATTTATGTAAAAGTAAGTCTGTCCTAATTCTAGGAAGTATTGTTTCTGTACCCCAACACACAAATCACTGAAAATTGTTCATTTTACTGCTGGGCCTTTAAGCTTTCTTCACCTCAAACCGACCTGTTGATGAAAGGGAACCATAAATGCCAACAAGAATTGATGGTAATCACCCTGGAACCTGTTGTTATCCACACCCAACCAGTACTGGTTGTATCCTATCTATGTCAAACTTGAAAGCTCTGGCCCTGAAAATTCTGCCTCTATTCTGTATTGAACTTTTTGAGTTCTTTTTGGAATAGGCCTGAGATCTCAGCTTGGCCCTACTTGGTAACTATTCTTTGCCATCCGGAATTGCTAGGATTGATTTTGCTTACTTGAGATTTAATACTACTTTTGTGTGTATAAAACATTCAGAGTGGTCTGGGAAGTGGCTACTTCCATTTCTAAATATCATCATCAACAGAAATGAATCAGCAATGCTGTTTTAGTGACACACATAACTGCCAGCATCTTAGAGTCATTCATTCCAGCTGCCTCCTGGTTTATTTAGCAAACACTATGTATGAGCTATCATGGTAACCCAATGGTTGCCAAGTGCTTTGGTGCCAATTAAACTGTTTTGTTTTGTTTTTTTACTTTTCAAGGCGTTTCTCTCCCCACCCTCCCTATATACTGCTAGATGATTCTGCTGAAAGTCATGTCTTATAAAAAAAGAGCATCTGATATATTTATGCTTTGCCTTATGGAACAATTTCATCAGTAGAAATGTGAAGGAAGCAATGAGGGGAACAGCTATGGTGAACTTAATTTTAATTAATAAAAATCTGGTTGATGATTTACAAGTAACAAAAAACTTGGGAGAAAGGGACAATGTCAATTGGAGTTAGTGCCCAGCCAGGCACAATGCTGGACTTGGGTTGAGATTGGGGCCCGTGATGGCACAGCCATTACTAAGAACAATCACAAAACCATGTACAAATCTGCACAGGAGTAGTGGTATCAAAAGACTCATGTCCAGTTGCACTTTTTGAATTTGAATTATTGTTCAAATGTTTCACTTATTAACATAATTATGTGATTCAAAATGTGAAGGATACAAAAGGGAATGCAACAGAAATCGTCACCTCTGCTCCCCAGTCACTTTGTTCCCCTCCCTTTGAGCGATCTTTTTTACCAGTTTCTTGCAAATTCTCCTAGAGAAAATTCTTTGCATATGCAATCAAATGAAATAATATACTTTACCAAACCTAGGATCCCACTGATTGCAAGATGTGCCATTATTATGTTTATATATTATTAATATACATATACTATATATATTACATGGTGTGTTGTATTATATGGTATGTATTATACATATACTATAATTATAGTATGTTATACTACTACAAAAGAAAATTTTTAAAAAGCACTGTCAATTAAACTATGATTTGCCATCTATTATACAATGAATTCTAATTTCAGAGACATCCAAAGTGTGAAAATAGGTGCATTTTAGAATCAATGAAGTATGACTTATATTCTTTTTTTCAAATTTTACACAAAAGATTGTAGCCTATGTTTATGATTCTGTATTATGCTTGCTTCACTCAACAATACATCCTGGAGCTTATTTCGTATCAGTACATAAGGTATTTCCTCCTCCTTTTTTATGTGGGAGAACTGTGAAAAGAGGACTTTAACGAGTATGTTCCATGACAGAAAGTGAAAAAGGAAGGAATAGGACACTCTTTGGAAAAGATAGTGAATAAACCGCAGATGACTGAAAGAAAAAAACATAATAACTCTTATTTTGCTTGTTTCTTCTCCAAGGATAAAGATATTCAACTTGGAACGTGTAGGATAGATATCATGAAAAAAGGGCTCAAGTTTGCCATAAAAGAAAAAAAAATAGTAAGATGATGTCTAGATCATAGGAGCTAAAGCCTCTGAACCTGAACAAATACAAACCACAGCACTAAAACACACAGACATGACAAAATCATTTGGGGGAATTTTTGTGAAATAAGGAAGGAAGAGGTGACTGAAGATGTGGTAAAAGATTTGTACAAAAGTGAAAATTATAAGAAATACAGACTAGCAAATTTTCCCATTCATAAGTTTTAAAATACATTATTAAAAATATGGTTTATTAGCACTTAAAAAGTAAAAGTCATTCTTATTTTTTTTAATTGAAAAAAATAAGAGGTGATTAAAAGGAACCAGAATAGGGCTTCCCTGGTGGAGCAGTGGTTGAGAGTCCGCCTGCCGATGCAGGGGACACGGGTTTGTGCCCCAGTCCGGGAAGATCCCACATGCCGCGGAGCGGCTGGGCCCGTGAGCCATGGCCGCTGAGCCTGCGTGTCCGGAGCCTGTGCTTCGCAACGGGAGAGACCACAACAGTGAGAGACCTGCGTACCGAAAAAAAAAAAAGGAACCAGAATAGGTTCGCTAGAAAGTTTATGCCATGGCTAGGTTGTGGCTATGGTGAGGGGGAAGGAACTGAAGAGAAGCTTGCTTTGCCAGCAAACTAAACGACTGCCCTGCCAACAGTCAGGGAACATTCCCTTCACTTGTGCTCTGAGTGCCACACTACAAAGAACAACAAGGTAAAAAATAGAACTGGATTCAAGTCATGTCTCAGATGCTACCTAGTAACCTTGGAAAAGTCACACATTTTGTTTTTCCTTATCTAAAATAAGAAGACTTCATTTATTGATTACTAAATTCCCTTCTGCAAATTACATTTTAACTATAATCTGGTTATAACTATATTACATATAACTATATATTATCACTCTAATGTAGAAAATTTGAAAGATCAAGAGTTTTTTGATGTAAGCAAAATGTCTGATGTCTTTCATGATATCTTTGTGGAAGTGATGAAGAAATATGGATTAGGTTCCCATCTAGTTCCAATCAGGCTGACATTTCTATGCAACAGGTCGATCAATAAATCAAATAAAAACATAAGATTGGGAAAACCAGTGTTCAAAATCACCTCAAATTACTGAAAGTGTGCCTGAAATCAATAAAAGGAAATTTAATAAAGTTGATCTTGAACACCTCTACTTTGATTGTAAAAAAAAAAAAAAAGTCATGTACAATGTGGAGAAATTACGTTGCTGGTGGAAATGTAAAAATTGGTGCAGACGCTGTGGAAAACACTTTGGTGGCTCATCAAAAGGTGAAACACAGAGCTGCCATATGACCCAGCAATTCCACCCCTAGATATACACCCGTGAGAAATGAAAACGTGTTCATACAAAAACTTGTACATGAACATTCAAAGCAGCATTTGTAAGAGCAGAAAAGGGAAACAACCCAACTGTCTATCAATTGATGATTGGGTGAATAAAATGTAGTATGTCCACACAACGGAATATTATTCAGCCACTAAAAGGAATGAAATACTGATACACGCTACAATATGGATGAACCTTAAAAACATTATCCTCAGTGAAGGAAAACAAACACAAAAGGCCACATATTATGTGATTCCATTTATATGAAATGTCCAGACTAGGCAAATCCATAGAAAAAGTAGATTAGTGATTGGCAGGGGGTGTGGTGGGGGGCATTGGGGAATGCCTGCTAATAGGTATGAGGTTTCTTTGGAGGATAATGAAAGTGTTCTGGAATTAGATTGTGGTGATAGCTATGCAATCTTGGGAATAAACTACATACCACTGAGTTGTACATTTGAAAATGGTAAATTTTATGGCATGTGAGTTATATCTTAATATAAAAATTAATTAAAAAGCTATTTACAGAAAATCAGTATGAGAGACCAGACTTCATAGTTTAATAAGGTGAAAACAAAACAGCAATTCTGAGTTGGCTGTGAGCTCTTAATTGAATCAACAGACTGAAATGGCTGCTTAAGAAAGTACTCCATCTTGAGTTTTGTTAATGCTTACTGAGAACATATTGAGAGTTAGGCCAAGCATTTCCAGGATCATCAGAACAAGTCTGTAAGTGGCTGTTACGATCTTCATTTTACAGAAAAGGAATCTGAGGTTAAGTGACTTGCCCGAGGTCACCCAACTAGGAAGGGAGGGGCCAAGCTTTGAACCCAGTTTATTTGACTTCGGGAACTATGTACCTGACCACTGCACCATACTGGTGTTAAGAAAAGATTAAAGTCCAAATCAAGGAAGGTGATAGCCTGACAGCCAACTACACTAATCATACTTCATCGTGGCCATCGTGGCCAGTTCTGAAAACCACACTGATGGTTTTAGATTATGTCCACAAGCTCTTTGATGCTGCCCCCTTCAAAAGGTGAAGCTAGGGCCTCCCTGGTGGCACAGTGGTTGAGAGTCCGCCTGCCGATGCAGGGGATACGGGTTCGTGCCCCGGTCTGGGAGGATCCCATATGCCGCGGAGCGGCTGGGCCCGTGAGCCATGGCCGCTGGGCCTGCGCATCCGGAGCCTGTGCTCCGCAACGGGAGAGGCCACAACAGTGAGAGGCCCGCATACCGCAAAAAAAAAAAAAAAAAAAAAAAAAAAAGGTGAAGCTAAACTTCCCTCCTTGAGTGAAGGCTGTGCTTTGTAACTGGCTTCTATAGCATAAGAAGGAAGTAATAGTGTGTAATTCTGATATTAGGACATAAAACATGTCATGGCTTCCCTCTTGCTCTCTCTTTTGGATCACTACCTCTGGAGGAAGCAAACTGCCATATTTCGAGGACGCTCAAGCAGCCCTATGGAGAGTTCCACACGGTGAGGAACTAAGGCCTCCAGGAACTCAGGCCTCCTGCCAAAAACCAGCAGTGACTTTCCAGACATGTGAATGGGCCTTCCTAGAAGCAGATCCTCCTGTTCCAGTCAAGCCTGCAAATGACTGACTCTTGACTGGGACCTCATGGGAGACCCAGAGCCAGAACCACCCACCTAAGCTATTTGTGGATTCCTGACTCTTTCTTTTTGGAATGATGAAAGTGTTCTGGAATTACATTGTAGTGATGGTTGCACAACCTTGTGAATATACTAAAAATCACCGAGTTGTACACTCAGAAATGATATAAAATAATATACAGTTAAAGCATCAACTAAGTTTTAGGGTAATTAGTTTCATGGCAATAGATGACTAATACATAACTTAACGGACACTGAAAAACCTGAGTATGTCCCAAGAAGGACAACCAGGAGGTCCCTAGGGTTTTAAGCCCTGTCATGTGTGGAATGTACTTGAGGTGTTTTTGTCTGGACTAGGGGAGTCTGAGGAGGACCTAGCTTCTGTGTGCAAAAACCTTCCAGCAGGGTGACATCAGCATCAAAGCTAATAAGATGTCCCTCATTGTGTCCCACCCCTCAACAGCAACAATTTGGCATCCATCCATGGACAAAAGTGCCTGTGGGAGCTGTAGAATCCAGTGTCATGCCAAGGGGCCTGGGAGTAATCTTGCCCACCTGTGCATCAAGGGATAAGCATACAGACCTCAAAGCCATGAACAGGCTCTGCCCTTCCTGACCGTGGACTGAGAGCCCCTGGGAAACATTGTCTTAGACAATCACCCATGGATGAGAGAGGCTTTGTGGAAGTCCAGATTTCCAGTGGAGGTGTTCCAGCACACCGTTGGAGCAAAGAAAATGCAAGTTTGGACACCTTGGAGAGGTTAGTAAAGACTGGAGGAGGTGACTGCTACTTCAAATGCCAAGACAGTGATGCAGAACTTCACGGAACATGAAAAATCAAGGAAACGTGACACCACCAAAGGACCACGATAATTTTCTAGTAACTGACCCCAATGACATGGAGATCTACAATTTACCCAACAAAAAATTCAAAATAGCTGTTTTAAGGAAACTCAACAAAACTAAGAGCTGTTTTTCTGAAAAGATAAAGAAAATTGACAAACCTATAGCTAGACTAAGAAAAAAAGATTCAAATAAATAAAATCAGAAATAAAAGAAGAAACATTACAATTGATACCATAGAAACAAAGAATCATAAGAGACTACTATGAATAATTATACACCAACAAATTGGACAATCTAGAAGAAATGAATAAATTTCTAGAAACATACAACCTACCAAGATCTGAGCAAACCAATAATGAGTAAGGAAATTTAATCAGTAATCAAAAACCCCCCAACAAAGAAAAAACAAGGACCAGATGGTATCCCTAGTGAATTCTACCAAACATTTAAAGAAGAATTAACACCAGTCTTTGTCAAACTCTTCCAAAAAACTGAAGAGGTAGGAACACTTCCAAACTCATTTTACGAGGCCACTCTGATGCCAAAGCCAGGTAAGGACACTACAAGGAAAGAAAACTATAGGCCAGTATCCCTGATGTATATAGGTGTAAAAATTCTCAATAAAATATTAACAAACCAAATTCAATAACACATTAAAAGGATCATACACCACGACCAAGTGGGATTTACCCCTGGGATTTAAGAATGGTTCAACATATGCAAATCAATAAATGTGATACAACACATTAAGATAATGAAAGATAAAAATTATATGATCATCTCAGTAGATGCCGAAAAAGCATTTGACAAAATACAACGTCCTTTCATGATTAAAAACTCTCAATAAATTGGGTATAGAAGGAATGTACTTCAACATAATAAAGGCCATATGTGACAACCCCACAGCTGACGTTATACTCAAAGGTAGAAGGTTGAAAGCTTTTCCTCTAAGATTAGGAAGCTTGAGGAGCAGGAAGCAGAACCCTATGGGATACAGAGATCTGAGAAAATCTCCCAACCCTTTTTTTTTTTCTTTTTTAACTTTCTTTCCCATTTCAGTCCCAGGCAAGCCCCAGACATAAAACTACAGTCCTGTGATGGATGGATGACATCTGGGCAGTAATGGCAGTGGCTGCCAATAGGCACCTAAAACCTAGAGGGAGGGGATTGCTTATCTCACAATTGGAATGTGATCCTAAAAATATAGGGAGAATCCCCATTGCTTTTTTTCTCTATATATTCTCCTGCCATTTGGCCCCAGAGGTAGACTCACTTGCAGGAAGTAAATGGCAGAACAGGGAAATTAAAACTTTGGATTTCTAATCAGAAGACCAGGAAAGGGGAGCCTTGGAAACTAGACAAGAGGCAGCTCAGGAAAGGGATTCTATAATGTATGTATCAATTTTTGGGCTCACACCTGAGCTGCACATGCATGGCTATGATCCTAAATTCATACCAGAGACTTAAAGAACTGAACTATAGAGGAGATCACCCAGACACATCTCAGACTGGTCACTGGATGGCACTGATGTGCAACAGATCTGAATAGCACAGCAAAGTCTTTGAAAGTTGAACAGACATTGGAATCATAGCTCATAGGAGGCAAATTAGACCCTGCAGCCTGAACTTAACAGGCTTATTGCCTGTTAAAACAAACAGACAAACAGAAAGTTGATATTCTCCATGGGATTTAAATGAGACACAGAATTCTTATAATATGATATTTTAAATGTCAATGTAAACATTTAGGATCCAATCCAAAAGTACTCAACTTATGAAGAACCAGGAACAGCTCAATAACTAACAAAGGAAAAGACAATCAACAGACACAAATTTCTGGATAATACAGATGTTGAAATTATCAGACTTTAAAGGAACTGCTATAACCATGCTCCAATAAGTAAGTGTGAATACTCTTGAAACAAATGGAACGATAAAAAGTCTCAGAAGAAAAATGGAAGCATTGAAAAAGAACCAAATGGAGTTTTTAGAACTGAAAAACGCAATAAGCAAAATTTTAAAATTACTTCAGAGGATCAGTAGCAGAGTGGAAATGACAAAAGAGTCAGTGAACTTGGACATCGATTAATAGAAATTATCTAGTCTTGAAAGCAATCAAAGAGGAAATCTCAAGGTAAACTAGAAGGTCTTTTGAACTAAATGAAAATGAAAAAACACACGTCAATCTATGGGATACAGCTAAAATAATGCTTAGGGGGAAATTTTTAGCACTAAATGCTTAAATTAGAAAATGAGAATAGAAAGCAAGCTACAGACTGATATCCTTCATGAATATAGATGTGAAAATCCTTAACAAAATATTAACAAATGAAATTTAGCAATATATAAAAAAAATACATGATGACCAAGACAAGGCTGATTCAGCATTTTAAAATCAATCTATGTAGTACACTACATTAACAGACTAAAGAAAAAATTATTGTATTAATTGAAGCAGAAAAAGCATTTGACAAATTTCCATCCATTCAAGACAAAAAAAAGAAAAAGTCTCATAAAGCTAGGAATATAAGGACACATCCTTAACCTAATAAAAGTGTATCTACAAAAACCGACCTCTTCCTCAAGATCAGGAAAAAGGCAAGGATGTCCATTCATGTGGTCCCTATTCAGCATTGTACTGGAAGTCTTGGTCAGTGCAATAAGGCAAGAAAAAAAAGAAGAAATAAAAGTGTCCCCACTTTAAACTGATATGACTGCTTACATAGGAAGGTCCAAAGAATTTACCAGGGCCTCCCTGGTGGCGCAGTGGTTGGGAGTCCGCCTGCCGATGCAGGGGATACGGGTTCGTGCCCCGGTCTGGGAGGATCCCATATGCCGCGGAGCGGCTGGGCCCGTGAGCCACGGCTGCTGGGCCTGCGCGTCCGGAGCCTGTGCTCCGCAACGGGAGAGGCCACAACAGTGAGAGGCCCGCATACCGCAAAAAGAAAAAAAAAAAAAAGAATTTACCAAAAAAAGTTTCTAAAACTAATAATTGAGTAGAGCAAGGTTGTAGAATACAAAGTCAACATACAAAAATCAATAATATTTCTATATACTAGCGATGAACAGCTGAAAACTGAATTTTCTAAAATACCATTTATAATAGCCCCCAAAATGACACCTAGGTATAAATCTAAGAAAACATGTGTAAGATCTACATGCTAAAAACTATAAAAACTACAAAACACTGATGAAAGAAATCAAAGAAGCCCTAAATAAATAAATAAAAATACTATGTTCATAAATTAGAACACTCGAATAGTTAAGTGTTAATTCTCCCCCAACTAAAGTTGCCAAATTTAAGAAAAACATTACAGGCTGCCAAGTTAAATTTGAATTTCAGATAAGTAATGAATAATTTTTTGTATAATTACGTTCCATGCAATATTTGGAATGCTATGATGTTAAATATTAATTTATTTTTATCTTAAATTCACATTTAACTGAATGTCCTACATATTAATGGCAATTCTACAGGGCCCAATTGATTTTATAGATTTAATGGAATAACAATCAAAATCTCAGCAGGATTTTTTGGTAGATAGAGGCAAGCTGATTCTAAAATATATGTGGAAAGCAGAGAACCTAAAATAACCAAAATAATTTCGAAAAAGAAAAGAGTTCGAGTACTCACATAACTCAATTTCAAAACTTATCCTAAAGCTAAATAATCCAGACAATGTGGTACTGGTGACACATCTATAGTTTCGACACATAGATCAATGGAACAAAATAAGATTCTAGAAATAGATCCTCACAAATATGATCAATTCATTTAAGACAGATTATTTTATTAAGATAAAATTCACATTACATAAAATTCACCATTTTAAAGTGTACAATTCACTATTGGGATGAAGACCAAACCAGTGGTTGCCAGGCATGAGGGGCAGAATTTCACCGATGTTAAAATAAGGGAATTTGGGGGGGGGGTGTGATGGAACTGTTCTGTATTGATTAGGGTGTTGGTTTTATAAATCTATACATGCGTTACAACTCATAGAACTGTACACACACATACATACACATCCAAGTACACTTCACTCTTTGTAAATAAAAAGGGGATACATATATTGAAGACATTGTGCTCAAATGTTTACAATGCTAAGGATGCACCATCAAAAAAAGTTTGGGATTGGTGTGGGCCCCTTATTTTACAGTTGGGGAAACTGAGGCCAGAAGGCAAGTGTAACATAAACCCAAAAGAATTACGAAGCATCCACAGGGGTGGATTTTTTCTTGGGACATATCTCTGATGCCTGTTTCTTACCACAGGCTCACCCAGGTTTAATTGGGCTTCTCTTTTTCTTCAGGCAGTTTCTAAATTCAGAGTTTTCTGTGAGAGACAGAATCATGGTTATGTGTACAAGTTAAAACAAAATCAGTATGAATGAAAGAAATATATATCCTATTTTACCCAGTATGCAGTCAGCATGAGCCCGGTTCCTGATAGGCAGACCTGTGGGGAGATGTTTGCAGGATGCCTGAGGTTGCAAAACAAACAGACAAACAGGTGGACTCTGGGCTACTTGTGTCTTAATCCATGCTCTGCTACCTACTAGCAGTAGGACCCCGGGTACATCGCTTAGTTTTTCTCCATTTTACTTGCTTCACCTGTAAAATGCACCCTAATTTTATGTACTACTACGAGATTTAAAAAAATTTCACCAGCCATTATAATATGATATATTACCATGGATTATAAAATGTTAAAATGTTATTTTATTTATTTATTTATTTATTTATTTATTTATTTATTTTTAGGCCACGCTGCGCTGCTTGTGGGATCTTAGTTCCCCAACCAGGGACTGAACCCAGCCCTGGCAGTGAAAGCGCCGAGTCCTAACCATTGGGCCGCCGGGGAATTCCCTAAAATGTAATTTAAAAAAATGTCTTAGAATTGGAGAAATACGGTAATACCTATTTCACTGGGCTGTTTAAATGATTAAAAGAGTTGTTGGGCTTCCCTGGTGGAGCAGTGGTTGAGAGTCCACCTGCCGATGCAGGGGACACGGGTTCGTGCCCCGGTCTGGGAAGATCCCACGTGCCGCGGAGCGGCTGGGCCCGTGAGCCACGGCCGCTGAGCCTGCGCGTCTGGAGCCTGTGCTCCGCAACGGGAGAGGCCACGACAGTGAGAGGCCCGCGTACCGAAAAGAAAAAAAAAAAAAGAGTTGTTATATGTTAATGCATGGCACACGGCTCTCAACCAGTAGTTGTTAACTGTCTTATTATGAATGTTGCTACTGTTGTTACTGTGACTCCTGCTACTACTAAGAAGTGAAGGGTAGGAGACTAGCGTTGCAGTAAATGGTAAACTGCCCCTCCCTCTCCACCCTGCCTTCTGCCCCCCTCTACCGTCTTTGCTGTTGAATTTTCAAGCTCTGGCACGAGCAAACACAGAATGTGGGACGAAACCAGAGGAAAACGTGAGAAACATTTACCACTTCTCCATTCTTGTTAGAGAGAAACCACAATGACACACTCCGAGCTGTGTTGGCAAGGTCAGTTCTTGCATTGGCTTGTGCCCTGGTTCCCACGAGACGAGGGAGTCAGAGTGGGAACTTGAACGAATGCAGCAGTGTTTGTGCCAATCTTGCGCCGACGGACAGGGGACTGGAGGCCGTGTCCAGGGTGGCAGGAGTGTGGACCTGGTCTGCAGTTCTGGGTCTGCTGTCTGCCCACCCTGGCACCTTAGTTAGGCAGGTGGCTTCACGCCATTTCAGTCTGTTTCTTCTCTGAGAGACAGAGATAAATAATTACTACTTTACAGCCACTGAGGGTTCCAGTTGGGTTAAATGGCTGGAAAACTCAACCGCAGCTGCAAACGGAAGCTGGTTAGCCACATGACTTGTTTTCTTGTTATTTATATTTTTATTCAAGTTCTTTGAATGTTTCCTGCCATCCTCTATCTTATCGTAGGAAGGAGCAGTATAGAAGGGGTACCCCACACCTGGTCTCAGGGCCATTCTTAGTGGGGTGCTGGGCCCAGGGCAAATCCCTTTGTGTGCCTGGACCCTTCACACCAAAACCCCACTATCCAGAAGCCATGGTTAAAAGGCTATGGGGAGAGTGGGCTGTCAATGCTAGAGATAAAAAGGATTTTTTAAAAATGTGCCTTAGGGAGTGAGTGTATAAAGGCATTTCCTAAGAGCTACTCAGTGTCAGGCACTGTACCCATCTGTAGCACAATGCCCATTGTTAATCTATAAGGCAGTTGTTACAACACCTTGTTACATTTGAATCAACCAGGGCCCGATGAGAGGCAGGTAATTTGCCCCAGATCCCAGAACTAAGTCCCTGAGCTTCCAAGCTGGACTCCACTCCATACTGCACCGTGCTACAGGGACAGGCCAGCCTGTCCAGGTTGCCCAGGTGACAGTGCTGAGGGCTCTTAATGAGAACCCCTGGTCTGCTAAACACTAGCCAAGGATCCTTTCTTCCTTTCATTTTTTTCATTTAACAAACGTTTGTTGAGAGCCTAGCCTGTCTGTTGAGACCTAGGAGTACCCCAGGGAACCTGACATACAGTCCCCGAATCAGGGAGTTTGCAGAGCAATGGGAAATACCACAGGAAGACCCAGGTTGCATGTGGCCTGAAGCTTAAACATTTGAAAAGCCCCCTTTGGGAAAAAGAATACAAAATTAGGAATATAAAATTAGGAACAGGGCCTTGGAAGGAGCAAGGGAGGGGCCCTGAAATTTAAACCGTATTAGCTTTGCTGTAACTCTGCCTTTGGTGAAAACCAACAAGTAGACCAGCACTAACAACAACGTGTATTCAGGGCTGATGGGGGAGCATTTCTCTGGGAAGAAGTGCTGTCTAAGCTGAGACCCACAGGATGGAGCAGGGAGCCCTGGCAGAGGGAATAACTGGGTGCAGGACTCCGGTCAGGAAAAGGAGCTGGCGTGGTTTGCAGGGAGTGAAGAGGGAAATGTCCCTTCTGGTTCCTTCACTAGACCCCAGGCCTCAGCGACCCTCCACAGCGCAGGGCCCTGAGGGGGCCACAGCCTCAAGGTTAACAGGATGCCATCCCTGGCAGGGCTTCCACCTTTCCTCCAAGCTCCCTGGGGAATCTCAGGTCCCAGAAGAGGGTTCCCATGCTTGGTTCCTGCACCCCACCAACAAAGACCTGCTTAGGCTGGGCCTGGCTTGACTCTCCTGGTTGGCTTGTTTGCATTTGCAAGAATCAAACAATCCAGAAAAGCTTCCTTTGTTAGAAGTTAACGACAGAAGTGCAACAGGTTAGGAGAAAGAAAAGTTAGGGGAGGGGAAGGGAAAAAAGCAGACAAAGACTGACTTTTATAAGAAAATCCTTCAGTGAGATAAGAATTTGAGAGATAGCTATCCTCACCCAGAGGGGGGTGCAGGTAGTGCCCCCCAACCCTCCACCACCACCCCATCCCAGGAAAAGCAATCAGCAGGGTGCCCAGTAGCTCTAAGTTCCTCAGGGGGCAAAGGGCGTGTTTAGCGCCTTCCCCGCTGGACCAGGATGCAAACGTGCCCCAGCCAGCACTCCTTCGTTAACTACCACCCACACCGCCCAGGCCAGTTAGGCAGCTGAGGGTGGGTAGAACGGCCGGCCTGCACGTCTGAGCCGATGTCTCCGTGCAGCCCACCAGCTGGAGCAGCAGCCTTTGCCTTGCAGGACAATGAGGCGTCCTTGGAGACTCAGTTTCCAGGGAAATGGGAGAAGAGCCACCCACCAGTGACTTGATCATACTCAGATAAAGGGGGTAAGGTTGGTCTTGTGGGAGGCCCCATCTGGGGAGCCAGGTTCTGCTCTGGGCCCTGATCCTGTGTCCACTTTAGTCCCTTCCCTTCTCTGAGTTGCAGTTACTCTCATCTGTAAAATGGGGGACGATAATATTTGCTTTGAACTTGTGGTTGAGAAGTGAGTAGTAAAGGAGGGATAGACGTAAAATCTTCCTTAGAAGTTCAAAGTACAGAATAGTATTATTATACATCTGATGCTTGCGCCTGGTGACTCACTTTCACCCCACGCTGCACTGCAGCATCTCCCAGGTCACCTGGAGGGAGGACCTTGAGCAAGTTCACTTGTGGGTGGAGAATTTCCCCCCACCAGGAAACAACAGGTGTCTCCCACCACGCTACAACTTTCACCAAAGATGAGGGCAACTTGGCATGTTAATGGGCAGAGACAGGGAGGGGCTGGAAGACGCTGTGCTCTCTAGACACTGTAACCCAGCACACTGCTTTCTCCTGTTTCTTGACCTTTATCTTGACTCGCACCTGCACCTATATCTCTTCACAACTGTAGAGTCTTTGTAGCAGTTTTTAACACATAAGATAGGGAAAGAATGAGGATAATGAAGAATGGATCAAACTTGTACTATAGGTTAACCCAAATGGATCATCCTAATCTCCAGCCAAGGGGAAGGGACCAAGTGGGAAACAGCTCTTTGCTCACCAAAAGCCATGCTCCCCTCACGCTCCTGGCACTTGAGCAGACTGTTTCCCTTGCAGCTATATGTGGCCATGTGACTAAGTCCTAGCCAGTGGGATGTGAGCAGCCTGGCCCATAAATACCTTTCTGGTTCCATGATCCTTCATGATCTTTTCTCTTTCTGGATGGGTCCATTGGCTACAATCCCCAGGGTGACTATGGAAGCCTGAGAGGAACAGGGCCACCCCTCTGACCTATTCACCCACTCAATACCGTTAGGTGAGAAAACATAAACGTCTCTTGTGTTTGAGCTTTTATATATTAGAGGCTGTATCTCCGTTAGAGCAGTTAGCCTACCTTAATTCAAACAGAGCAATATAGCCCACAAGCCCTGCCATCTCCAGGAAGCCCGTGCTGATCTCTTCCTTCTTTGCACCATCTATACCTCTATCAAGTGCTACCTATGTTGCTTTCTGATCATTTCACAGGAACGTAAGCTAAAATTTAAACTAGGGACTCATGTCTTCCTTTGTTATTTTATGCCATGCCTAGCAAAGAGATGCTTAATAGTTTTGGATTAAATCTTTTCTTCCTTCTGTGCATTTAGTGGGAAGTTCCTCCACCAGGAATGCCATTTCTCTTTCTCTCTGATATTCTACCCCGTGTCCGTGCCCACTTTCCATCTCTCTTTCTCCACGGGGGCTTCCCTTACCACTCTAGGCCGTAGTGATCTTTCCTTCCTTCAAAGTGTACGGCACCTATGGTCACTCACCTGACATTTTCATCGAGAAAACGTTTGCATTATTGTCTTAGCATTCTGCAGTGTAATTAATGATGCATTTAAGAGATGGGCAGAGGAAGAGAAGAACAAAAGAAACTGGAAACTGCCTCCTTAGGGAGGGAGGAGAAGAGGTTTGAGAGGTAGCTGGAGAGAGATGTGTGGTGACGAAAATATTTTTTAGGGTGGGTGAGACTTACTGATGGGAAAGAATGGTGGAGAGGGAGAGGTTGAAAGTGAGGAGTGAGGCGTGATCAGCAGTGGAGTCCCTGAAACGGAGGGGTGGGTAATGGATCCAGGGCACAGGTGGGGGCCTAAGCTGGAGGGACCCACTTCCATGGCAACCGGTGGGATGGAGAAATGACACTCATCCTTTCTTCCTTCCTAGGTGGTTGTCGGGTTAAGTGGCAAAGTCAGGTCAGCCCCCAGCTGATGGCTTCTGTGTTCTTTCATAAAAGGAAACCAAGTTACCTGTTGGAATGAGGGGAGCAACCTCTGAGGGGACCCCAATCCTCTGCCACTCCCAGTGCTTCCCGTTCTGAATGTGACTTCTCCAGCAGGGTTCCTTGGCCATTTCTCACAACCCTCACCTCAGCTTTGGGAACTGACCAGCCGTCTTAAATCAAGAAAAAAGCAGGGTTGGTCTCTGTGGCCCACAGGGAGGCCCTTTGAGTTCTAGCTCCTCAAAAACCTGGACCGCAACTCTTTCATTTCTGTTTTTCCTGGACCTAGCATGGATTTAACTGGCAAACGGATGGCTTATTGCTCTAATGCAATGATAGGGACATAATTCTTCACTTGGAGAAGCCTAGTTGTTGAAAAAAAAAAAAAGAACATTATTCACAGTATTTTCATACCGCAGATGCTCGCTGACTGCATCTGTCCCCTGCTCCCGATGGGAATGTGGGTAAAGCCAATGGTCCTGTGCCAGGTGGTCTGCCCCTTGACCTCAGCTTTTAAAGAAATCCTAGAGCTCCCAGCGTTTGGAGCCCCAGTCCGTGGACACAAGACTAAGCAGAGGCAGTCAGAGCGCTGGGCGCGCTTGAGTCCGCCAGAGGGCGCTGTCGGCCCGCGGAGTCCGGCGCGGTGGCCGCAGGCCCCGAGGTGTCCTCGCGACTCCGCCCAGCAGCCCCACTGACTTATCGCTACAGCCCCTGGTTGCCTTGGAGCGGAGCGAGCCAGCCATCGCCAAGGCGCTCATCTGGGCAAGGACGGGAGAGGCTAACAAGATTCGTGACCCTCTTCTTATTTCAGAGGGCCATCCTTGTGACGAATATTTATAGAGCGCAAACTTGTACCTACCATGTCCAGGGTAGTGGGGAGCAGGTATGGAGATGAGTCATATTTCAGAGAAGGGGCAGAGTTAAGGCAGGTACCAAATAAGAGACTTACAGCTGACCGGGCAATAGGAAGTGAGGAGGAGGTGGTGGTGGGGTTCAGGGGGGACGATGCATAGCTTCAGCTGGGGAATAAGGACCGGGCCCGCGGGAGATTTGGGCCTTAAAGGAGAGAAGGAATGGCCACCCTGCATCACATGTTGGTTGTAACAAAACCCGTGAATGTAACCTGTTCTGGTTTTACATTTGTTATAACTACATGATCCTTATTGGTAACGAGAAGCAATGTTCCCTGCCCTGGAGCCCCAGCTCCTTGATCCTGAGAAGTAAATTAGAAGTAGAAATGGATGAATCAAACGTCCAGAACTTGTTAGAGATCTATAACCTGATCTGAACAGTCAGATCAGTCACTCTGCTAATTGATAAAATATCCACAGGGAGCCTCGGGAAACAGCGGCTATACTTGGTGCAGGTATCAGAAAACCATCTGCCGAAAATACATCTGATTGGTGTTAGGAGAGAAGAGGTAAAAATAGAGACGTTGAGGAACAATAAAGTCCTTTGGTTTTCAGGAAGACCTCTATCAATATCATAGTCCCCCGAGAATTACTGTAAGTCTATAATATTGTATTTCACCCAGGCCAGTTAAACTTGAAACCAATACATTAAAACAAACCTGAACCTTAGATTTACAGCAATTTTGTTTCTGAGGTATTAAAATGGAATTGGGGTTATTATCATTACATGGCATTGCATTGGTTCCAGCATGACAATGTAGAAAAAAAGTGAACTTAAACTAGTAAGTGCAAGCATTGGTTTTGACCTCTAAATAGTGTTTTGGTTATTATGATTGTATTTTTTAATTTTCTTGTGTGGCAAGTCATTTAACCTCTCTAGAACTGAGTTTCCTCATTTACTAGAGGAATGTAATAAGGATTAAGGATATAGGCCAGGTAACGTCTCAAATCCTGCAGAGTGAAACAAACAGGTTTTAGTTCTATTGAGTCCAAATGCCTCCTTGGTGCTGATTTGGTTCTGAAGTCGCTTTTGAAGGACCTGCAGGTCCTGTGAAGTTAGACATATTGAGGGAAGGGGAGGAGGAGCTTAGGTGGTTGCTAGTCTGACACTTGGTAGGATTCTCCAGTCACCGGAAGTCTTCTGTATGCCGTGGCCCAGGGCCATTGGGCGTCCAACAGTCCCACTCCGATTGTGATAGCTGCGCTCCCTAAATGACTATAGCTCTTTCTGACTGTGCCATTTATCTGCCATTTACTATGTGCTACCTTGAATTATCTCTAGGCACCAGTTATCTGAAGACAGGGTCTAGGGCAGTCTTCAGTGCTATTCACCAAATAGTTCAGGCTCCTCCCCTCTGCAGGTAGGAGAGCTTCCCAGCCCCCTCATGTCTGGGGAAGGGAGGCCACGTGACTCGTTCTAGCCAACAACTAGTGAGCAGAAATGGAGGTTAGCACTTCCGGTGGGCTATTGAATTGCCTGCGTAAGACCCTCTAAGGTTCTTTTGCTCTCTGCCTGTGACCAGCTATGTTCCAGAAAGTGAGAATGACGTGAATGAGTGAGAATGATGCTGATAATGCAGGCAGACCTGCAGCCAACCCTGCCATGGACTTTCAGCAGTGTAACAAGATATCTCTGTTATTTTTAGACCTTGAGATTTGGGGACTGTTTATTAGAGCAGCATGAACTGGCCCATCCCAACTAATAAAGGGTCACTGTGTGTCATCATCTTCATTTCCTCGGTGCTCTAGATGACATGGCACTCAATACCGACTGCTAAATATATGAATGACTGCCTGAATTGATCTTTCTATCTCCCCCACTGGAGTAGGAATCATCCACGTATCTGTTTGTTCTCCCTAGAGCACCTGCCCCAGTATTCTGAACATAGCAGGTACCCAGTAAAGACGGATGGGTTAATTCATGGATTTAAAAGTCCCAAGATGCAGCCCAACATCACAGCCAAAGAAGATGTGGTGTGTGATACTATTTTCCATATGGCACCTGAGCGAGTGGGGCTCAGGGTCAAAGGAACTGAGGAGGGAGGGGCACCAGGCCCTCTCCTGTCCACATCCACCTTTAAGCTCTATGGGGTTACCTCTGGTCCCTCCATCTCTCTGCAGGGTGTGAGTGAAGCTCGGTCTCTGGGTCATTGCAACAGAGTTTAGAGCAGAGACAGGGCCCAAATAAGCAGACATGGCAGGCCAGACATGGGCCAGAAACAGGAGGGTGGGCCTAGGGTGGGGTTAGAATTGGGGTTGGAACTAAGGTGGGGACTGAGCCAGGGCAGGGCCAACAAAACTCTGCAAGGTCTTCTACTGTTGTGCTCCTGCATATTCCATCATAGGGCCCAGGTGGTTGGACTCTGTTTCATGGAGCATGTGTGGAATGTATGAGAGACCCTGACCAGGCAGACCTTTGCAGAAGCCATTAACATCCTGTAAATGGCAACAACCAGCAGAGCAACAAGGCCATGAATCTGAAGGCACTAGTCTAAGGTTCTGGCGCCCCTCCCTGCTTCTTTTTACCCAGCTCAACAACATCCACAGACCGTTTCATTTTTGATCAGATGGAGTGTAAAGCATCCTCAGACTTGGAGCTCGTTTCTCTGATATCCTGTGTTTGGGATGAGCCTTCTGGAGAAAAATTACAGAAGAGAAAAGTATCCATCCCTGAAAAATGGTTTTTTAAAAGTGTTAACTCCAGTTATGCTGTTTCTCCGCTTTAGAGGAATCACTGTCTCTCAAGGAGGAAGTTCAGACTTCCTTTGCAGGCTCTACAAGGCCTTAATTATTCAGTCCAACCTACCTCACCTCCTCTTACCTCACAGGCCAGGTACACCTGGTCCCTTACTCATCCCAAACAGCCATGCTCTTACCTACCTGTGCTTTATACACTCTGTTCCCATTGCCTCCAATGCCCTTTCCTCTCTTCTTTGCCTCTGAAGGAATTCCTGTTGAAAAGCCTAGGCCTGCAGGGTGATGCCTTCCCAGACAGCCCCAGGCAAAGGGCTGATCCTTCTTCCGTGCTCCCCGAGAGGCTGGTGCAGCCCTCCATCGGCTACTATCATACTGCCCTGGGGACTCTTGTTCCATCGGCCTTTTTCCATGAGCCTTAATTGTAAAAGGAGAAGGTCACCATCCTGATCATTTTTGTCAAATTCTTCTATCACTTTTCTTCCCTCCCTCTTCCCTCTCCCAAAGATCACAAAACAACTAGGCCATAGTTGGAATCCAAAGGGTGTTTTACTCAATGTCTATACCCATGGCTGTCCTGTCTTTCAAGACTATATAGGGGCCAAGAGAAGGATGAAGTAGGCAATCATTTTTGATTGGAATTTTACATTGTAAAACTTCTGCCCTGCAAGGGCTTGTTTTTCTTTTCACATGAAATCTGGAACAGAGGGTCATTTTAGACCCACTGCCCCTACTCCTCAGGTAAATTTAAGGGTTTCCCCCTAAAGAGGCTCACATCTGGCATCTCCATGGTGCCCCTGGAGGATACATATTTTCATTCAGCCAAGTTTGAGAGGAGGATGGTGAGAGGTTTATTTAGAAATAAGGATGTAATAAGGGCAGGAAATTAGCAATGTTTCTATGTAGACAACCAGTATTCTCCCTTTTTATTTAAGTATTCTTCCAACACAAAACAAAGTTTGTTTGGCCAAGTTTTTTAGTTACCCCACCTGCCTCCACCCCCAGACAGAAAGACTTGTAATTGAAAGGAAAGGTCACCCTGGGATTGGCTGCATTTGAGGATTGCAGGCTGATTTATTCACATGGTGTAACAAACATTCTGCTAAGAGGCAGATGCTGCCTTCCTGTAACCTTACCCAGGTCCAAGGAAATGGTATTAGAAACTTGTAGCTTACTGGTTTTAACAATGCCTGGTCACTGGGATGGCAACAGACCCTATTTAATATCATTGGGGTTCTTGCCTGGGGAGGTGGGGGGAATATAACATCATGCCAAAAGTTCAAGTTTAGTGTGTCTTTAATTCTAAACGTATTTCCTGTTGAACACACAGAAGAGGAGGGATTTTGACCAATGTCCTTCAATCCTTGTACTTCTCTGTTTGCAGGTAAGATAGGACTCACCCAGAGAAAGAGTAGAGAGAAGGTATGAAACACTCAAGAATCCCTAACTTCACGAAATCTGTGCCTCTCTCCACCGCCCCAAAGGGCTGGGGCTGGTGTGGGGCAAGTGAAGCCCTCATCTCGGGCACAAAATTTCAGGGGTGCCAATAAACTCAGTAATACAAAGACTATTTTAATGCAATATTTTAAATTATTCAAAATTTGGATATTATATTCACCCTGGAATTCCACATTCATTTTGATTTTTTAAAAAGAATATTGCATTAAAATATTATTTGTCTTGATGGCCGAGTTTGTTGGTAGCCCTTCAATTTTGCCTCTTTGTCAGGCATCATAGTCATCTCTCTCTAGCTCTTGCTCTGCTTCCAAATGCATTTTGAGAAGATCAAGCCCTATTTGCCATTCTCGCCCATCACATGCCCCATGAAGGGGGAAACATGTTTAATAAGAACAGATGATGGCAGTAAGAAACGAGGAGGGAAAAGTTCTGATGATCAAAGAAAGAAAGTTAAACCGCAATGAGATATCCCACCTGTGCTTTGTCAAACGGGCAGATTTTAAAATATGCCTCCAGTTGGTGGGAGTGGCTCTGGAAGGCATAACTTTTATAGCTTGACATTTTACATGTGAGCGGTCTCAACTGTCCTTAAGACTGCATGGTCGCTCGCTCTCTACCCCGCTGCTCCATCCAACAGGGCGGGCTTCGAGAAATTACTTCTAAGTTCAGGAGAGCGCAGTGGCTGCAGGCCTTCGGAGAGGATCTGCCTGGGGCTTTTCGGATCATTTTTGCGACCTGTGTGCTGCACTTGGTATCCTGTTGTTCCAGGGGCCTGCCTTCTTCTTCACCTTTAAAGCCTTTTTAAGCCTTTAAGCCACAGACAATGATAACCTTTTTTCCACTGAGAAAAAGTGATCGAGAGGTGGGTTTCAAATTTTGGCCGACACTATCCAGACTCGAGAGATAAACACTCAGCTTACCACGATTCCTACAAACTCCCTGACTTGACTTGGCACACGGGATAGGGCCGAGGTTTTCTTTTTCCGTTTGCACAACCCCCCGGCTCGCAGGTTGCGGAGATGACCTCTTCCCAGCGCTGTCCTTCTGCTGTTCCAGCCAGGGCCGCGACCGGGACCTCCGCGCTCTCCGCCCCGGCCTCCCAGGTTCGTGTCCCCAGGCGCGAGGCCGTCCCTCGCCGGGCCGCCTTCCCCGTCCTCGGCTCTCCGCGGAGGAAATTCTTCCCCAGCAGCCCAGGGCTCGCCTCACGTGATCAGCCGCCGCCGCGGCTTCCAGCGAGAGTTTAAAGGTTACGGAGGAAATTAGCACGGACACAGCTCCTCGCCCCTCGGAGGACGCACCCCGTTTTCGCGCAGCTGGGACGGCCGCTGTCAGCGCGCTGATCAGAGCCCAGAAGGGCACAGGCAAGGTCCAGAGTAAATATGAAGTCACTTCGTAAAATACAAACAAACACACAAACCGAGCCAGGGTGCTACTAAGCTTTCACTTGTCAACAAGTTCTCGCAGCCCGAGAAGTCTGGGACAGACCCCCAAAGGGAGAATGCCCCCAAAGAAAGGGAAGAGAGAATAAATGTTTTAAAACTAACACGGAGCCTTGCACGCCCCTCCCTTTCCCCCTTCCCCCACCACCGCGGAGCAGAGCGTCTCCGGACAGAATGACAGACAGACCGACCAATACTCCGCAGGCTGCCCTTGCCAGCCACGGTCCGAGGAGGGGTGGGGCCGGGGGAGGGTCCCGCGTCCTCTCCGGTTGCGCGACCCCTGCCACTTCTCTACTCTCGGCTCTAAAAGACAGTGTTGGCTGCAGAGCCTGGAGAGATGCGCGGCCCGCTCGTCTCCCGGCGGAGACCACAGACCAGGTATCGACAGCCGGCGGGCTCGCACCCCGGCCCCCAAGGCCGCCACTCCCCGGGGTCCCGTGCGGGGTCCCGGTCTGGCTCCTCCGCCCGCCGCCGCGACCCCGGCAGGCTCGCCCGCTCTCGACCGTCCTCTCCTCGGCTCACTTTTCCCGTATTGCTCCCCCAACCGGCAAAACTTTCTATTTCCCCAAACACAGGAGCGCGCCCGCGCGCGTGCACACACACACATACACACACACACACACACACACACACACACACTGACGTCTTTTGCGCATTTCCTGCATTAGAGGGAGGGAGACTCGCTCGCACACCGACGGAGGGAGAAGAGACCGAGGGGGAGAGCGGGCGGGCGGGCGGCGAGCGAGCGGCAGCCGAGAGCTGGGACGCGGGGAGCGCGGCAGGCGGGCGCCGGCGCCCGGGAGGTGGGGCCGCGCGGAGTCGCAGTCCCGTCCCCGCCGCCGCGCTGCGCACCGCCCGGTGCCGGCCTGCGCCCCGAGCCTTAGCGGCGGCCACCCCGACTCCCGAGCCCGCGCGGATGTGAGATTCCCGACTCCTGGCGCTTCCCGATCGCCGACTGCGGCGCGGCGCGGCTTCGCCCAGGAGGAGGCGGCCGGGCTGGCCGTGTGGCTTGTGGATTTTTTAAAATTTGGCTCCGATAGGACCATTTCCTCTCGACATGCATCCCTCCGGATAGACTGCACATCCCTTGGTCCATCCCCCTCCCCGCGCGGTCAGAGGCAGGCGCTGGGTGTGCGAAGAGGATCCGGGTTGAAATCTGCGCCCCCGGTTCTCGTCCCCGCCCCGTCTCACCGCCCCCTCCCCCTCCCGGAGTCGAAATTTCCCGGGGATTATGTTTCGGAAAGGTAGGTAAGCGCCGGGCGCGGCGCCCGCTTCCCCGCAGCCCGGACCCAGTGAGGCGGCGAGGCGACGACACAGCCCCCGCGGCTTGCAGCGGAGCCAGCACCTCATCTCCTCTTCTGGAGGTGCTGCTGTTGGAGGGGGGGAGAGACTTGCTCCAAACACGGACGTCCCCCAGCTCTCCCCCCCTCCCTGTTTTCCGTTAGGAACCCGGCGAGGAAATACATGCACTGGCTGAGAATCGCCCGCGCCAGGGCGCAACGCTACAAGGTGTAGGGAGAGTGTGCGGTGGGGCGAGAGGGGACCCAGGAGTCCCCGTGCTCGGAGCGCCGCGGGCGTCGGTTCTTCGTTCCTGCCCTCGGGGCGGACGGAGTGACCCCGGCCCCCACTTCCCGCCCCGACCATGGTAGTGTTCAATGGCCTTCTTAAGATCAAAATCTGCGAGGCCGTGAGCTTGAAGCCCACAGCCTGGTCGCTGCGCCATGCGGTGGGACCCCGGCCGCAGACTTTCCTTCTCGACCCCTACATCGCCCTCAACGTGGACGATTCGCGCATCGGCCAAACGGCCACCAAGCAGAAGACCAACAGCCCGGCCTGGCACGACGAGTTCGTCACCGATGTGTGTAACGGGCGCAAGATAGAGCTGGCCGTCTTCCACGATGCCCCCATCGGCTACGACGACTTCGTGGCCAACTGCACCATCCAGTTTGAGGAGCTGCTGCAGAACGGGAGCCGCCACTTCGAGGACTGGGTGAGTTGGGCGCCTCCTGGTCCAGGAGCCCGGCTCTGGGGTTCCGGGGGAAGACTCTTGGCCTTGGCTTTGGTCGTGGGTCGCGGGGTCTTAGTGCCATCTGAGGTGTGTGTGTGTATGTCTCAATTACTTTGGGGAAGCACAGTCCACTTCGTAGTTGGGAAGAAGCAGGCATTGGGGCAAGGAAGAAGAGACTTGGAAAGAGGGTAGGGCCCTCTACCCGCTCCAGACAGCGGGTGCTACAGGGAGCTCGCAAGCGGGGAGCCCCGAGCCGCGGGTGCTGAAGGTTGGCGGAGAACCCGGCGCCTTCCGCAGGCGCGCGGTGGGCTGGCTGTGTGTGATTGTGTGTGTGTGGGTTCCTCCGTCCTTGGAGAGGCACGTGGAGCCCTAGACTGAAGGCTTCTTGCACGTCCTGGCTTTGTCCTGCGTAGCACTGAGGAGCTGTTTTATCTTTCCCTCCGGGAGGAAGCTAGCTCGTTTCTATTCTGTTGCCTGGCAGTTAGCTCATTTGCTGACATACGGGGAGAAAAATGTCTTCTCCTCTAGTCCCCTCCAGGGTCCCAGAAACATCGGCCGAGCTGGTTTTGCCCAATGCATTGCCTATCCATCCGGAACGAGGGTTGTATTCTACAAATGGTTCTGCTAGTGAGTAATTGGAAGTCAGTGCTTTGAATCCGACTTCAAGTTATATCGTTTCCCTGTTTTGATTTTCAAGACACTGTGCAATGAGATACTAAGTCTGAGACTGAGTTAATTGATTACATTGTCAAAATATTAGAGACTTGGAAACAGGCCTTGTGCACATACTATAAGCCAAATGCATTAAACCTTGGCATTCGGAGAAGCAGGGAGAAGCAACCTTGCTTTAGCTCTTTTTTAGAGGGAAGGTGTTCAGTTAGGAAATGGATTTCTTTATTTTCAGATTTGTTACATGTTTCCACCAGGAGCAGGTATGGCTCTGGGTATATATGTTTTCAGGGTTCTTTGGTCTACCCAAAAAGAGAGATACCTGATCCTCATGGAGAGGTGTTTAATTATTGAAAATGAATAACTTCATGATTGTCCTATGGTCAAAGGTTGCACATGAATCACCTTGGCATATTGCCTTACATACATATACATATACATATACATATACGTACACCCATATATATACATATATAAATGTATATATATTTTAAGGATATGGAATTTTAGGGGAAAATAGGAAAAAGCCTCTTCCCTTTATGCTCACAGCTGTGATGTAGTCTGCCCGAAACCATGGTTACGGGGCTTACAGGGAAGCTCCAACAAACTGCACCAAGTACAGCCCTAGAAGATTGTGGCTTACACTTTGGGAAGCAGGCAAACCTTTATGGAATCCCAAAGAACACAGTGCTAGTCCATTCCATTCCAGTTCACCAGTAGCTCTTGCCACTGCCTCCCTCCCACCACTGGCGTTCCCACTCATTCCCCATTTCCTCTCCACACTGGCCTCCAGTCCTTTCACTCATGAAAGCGGTGCATGTCTGAGGGGGAGCTGAAGATATAACTAATTTCAAAGCCAGATCTTAGCACCAAACACCTGTGGTTTTCAAGTTGTTGTTGTTTTAGAACGTGAAGGGGAAGAAAAAGCTATGACTATTGTAGTGAGGAGATGGGGCCTTTGCCTTGTATTCAGATGAAAGGGTTGGACAGTGAGGCAGAGAGCAGGTAGGGTGAACAGCAGGTCTGCTTTTATCCACACGCAGATGCTGGTTGGAGGGAAAGGTGTCTGAGTGTCTCTGATGATGCTTTGCTGGGGCCCACCCAAATCTTGGGCACATTGGGGCACCATCCCCACTTTGGAGCACGTCCAGTGAAATGTGCATTGGGCACTAGTCTTGTTTGGCTATCATTCTCTAAGGTACTCAAATTCACGTTGAACTTGGCCCTAGACCAGATCATCTGGTGCACAGGCAAGTTTCACAGACAAGAACGTTGAGTCCCGGAGCAGCTAAGTGGGTACCTGAGGTCATGTGACAAGCAAAGGGGGCAGAGTTGGAAGGAGGGACCACACCTCCTATTGCTCATGGCTGGCCCAGTAGAGAACTGACCCCTCTGGCCTCCCAGTCTAATTTTCCTTGCAGAGTCATGTGCTGTGCCCCTGATGTTTTTATTGTACATGATAATTTAAACTGCTTTCAAAATCAGTGTATCTTTTGCCTTATAGCAAGTGTGAATTAGGTATGACAGGTATTGAATAGATTCAAAAACTTGAGATACAGAAAGGCCAAAGTCACAGGATGAATCCGGTAGTGGAGCTTGTTCTGTTTGCCCATTTGTGGTTGTTTCCACGAGGATTCTTTGGCCACTCTGGCTCTTCCAGACTGAGGGTGAGGATGCAGCAGCAGAGGCGACTGGCCCTTGGAAACAGACAAGCTGCAACTTGGATGGCTGAGGTCACCTTTCCCATCCCCGTCGGCCAGGGGACACCCACAGAATCACACCTTTGGGTAGAATTTCCTAGGCTCTGGCTTCTATGCTCTTCACCTGACAGTGATGAAGAGATGTGGCTGAGGAATCTGGCCTGGAGTAAGGAGATGCAGAGGGCATGCAACAGCCGCTTCTCTCATTGCCGTGGGACATTTCATTCAGCTACATGATGAATTCCCACGTAGTCACTGAGTTCCTGTTTTGTGCTCGGATCCAACCAGGGACGTTTAGCTCTCTGGGTAATCCAGGAATAAAAGATACCATGGTTACTCTCAGGAGGCTTGGTTTCACTAGGGAAATGACACTGAATAGATCCATATAGACACTCAAGTAGCAATTATGTTATAAATGAGTGGTACCTTAAGTATGTTACAGGAGTTCCAAAAGGGAGTGTGCTGGGATGGCTGGAAGTATCTGGAGGTTCCTGGAAGGAGGCATGAATTGGGTGTGAAATGATGGGTAACATTTAAAGAGATATTTATAAGAGGAGACAGTGTTCCATGGGCACGGACACTCTGGAATAAAGGCAGAGAATGCATGTGGTCAGAGACACATGGCTGAAACTGAGGGTGCCTGTCAGAAAGGACAAAGGCAAATTTGAGGTTTCCCAAATTTAAGACTTTTATCTGAGTGCTGCCTGTACTATTACATATTTACGTAATATTTTTAAACATTGATGCTTTTATTTCCCACTGAAGCCCAGTATTCGTGAAATCACAGGTTTGGATATTGTAGTTACAATTTTTCTTCATTTATATTAACATAAACATTGGGCCTCTAAAAGAAAAAGAAAAGTTTATCTCAGATGCCTCTTAAAATCATTAGTGCTACGGGGGCCACCCTCTGGAAACACTGGAGTGGGAGAAAGTTTAGAAAATTGAGGTGGATTCTAGAATGCTTAAAACCAGGCTGAGATCACTATTCTCCAGACCATGAGAGATGTATCAGTTATGATGACAAAAGGGATTGCTTTAAAGAAAGCTTATGACCGAGAGAGGGGAAGATTTCATTTGTACTTGAAGCAGAATCCCATTAAATACTATTGCCATAGCTTGTTTCCCAAGAACTAGGTAATGTTGCTACTCAGACTTTGGTGTGCAGAAGAGTCACTGGTTGAGGGGCTTAAAAATATAGGTTCTCCTGCCCCACCTTCAGAGCTTTTCATTCTGTAATTTAGGACGAGTGCTGGGAATACTCATTTTTAACAAGATGTCCTGGAGATTCTGACCAGACCATACCTTAAGAAACACTGAATTAGAATAGAAATTGTGGGCAGGAGAAGCCTCCAGATAATTAATGTACCAAGACTTTGTACATAGAAATGTCCTGAGATTTTTGAATGGACTTTTATCATTCCTAAAGCAAGATTTAGAAGCAGGATTAGGTAGACTAGACGTATTGGGATTCCCATGAGAACCAGAGGCTGAATGGATGCTGGCTGGAGCCGTGCTTGCAGTTTAGGACAGATGATGGGGGAGCAGGGGGATGGCAGAGAGGGTGGGTGGAGCGTGCCGCTACAGCTGGCTGGTGGTGTCACACTCTGGAGTTTGCCCTTTGTCACCTCAGTAGTCTATATCCTTAGCCTCAGTTCTCTCCTGTTCTCCCCTTCCTGCCTCTGAAGATAGCTTTGGTCGGTGTCACTCCCATGCTTCATCCTGTGGAAGAGGCACTCGTAACAGTGCTATAACGACAGAAAGTCATTGTCTGAGAGGTGGTGTGGCGGAGCACCTAAGGGCAGAGCGCTGGAGCCTGGCTGCTTGGGCTTCAATCTCACCTCTACCACCAAATACTTTCGAGACCTTTAGGGAGTGATTTAACCTGTGTTTCTGTTTCTTCCTCTGTAAAAAGTGGGGATAGTGCAAGTCCCTACCTGTAATGAAACGGGCTTGTCGTGGGGATAGAAGGAACACATAAAGTGCATAAGCCAATGCCTGGCCCTCAGTCAGGGCTCTGTGAATGTTTAACAACTATAGCTATCATTGTTATGTCCCCCTAAACCTACCATGGGGCTGGCCCTGGAGAAGGTTCTTTCCTGAGTTGATTATTATACAGGACCTAAAGAAGCCAGTTTTTCTTAGCCTCCAAAATGTTTTTCATTCGGGGAGTCTCATTTGGCAAGGAATGGGACTCTAGTGTTTCTGTTTCATTTTTCCAAAGTAGCGCATTGACAGGGCTTCTCAAAATTATCCCACCCTGCTGACCCTGGGGGATAGGCTGATGCCCCTTTTGGAGAGGTTAGGCTTGGGGGGCTGGCGTTCCCCCTGGGCCCCAAAGCCCTTGGGGAGAGTCTTACAATGCAAAAGCCAAACAGAGGGGCCTAGTGGTTCAGATGATGGTGCCCTGGGCAGAGCCTGAGGACACGTGTTCCAGTGAAACTACCCTAGCTGAGTCTGTTCTGCTGGTGGCCTGAGCACGTGTTGATATATGCTGCCTAAAGGCCCATCTCCTCTGTCTTCAGGACTCTTGTAAGGCAATCTTTTGGAGGATTTCTGAAAACTTCTATTATCATTTAAATAGAGTGAGGTGGGATGGTCTGGAAAGGGGCTCCGAAGCCCTGGGAGGGGTCCACACCCACTTTGTGGGCACCTGTGCCTTGAATTCATCCCCCAGCACCTGAGGTTCCAGATCTCTCCCTGCTCTACTTCCTACCGACTCATATAATACTTACCATCTAATTAAATATTGCTCCCCACGGCACATAATTACTTATTTAACAACTACCCTAAGAGTTGATTCTTGACCCGGTGCTATCATAGGGAGCTGCTTGACTTCGGGTGCCCGAAGTTAAAGGGCCTCGAGCCTCATGGGCTGTCAGGCCTTGTCTGTCTGTCCTGTTCCTCTTTCTCTGTCTTTGACCAGCAGCAGATCTAGTGAATATTTAAGACCATCAGCTCCCTAACTCCTCAGTGGGCCCCTCACCCTGAATCTGTGGGCTCTAACTGCAGGATGCCTGGACCCGTCACTAGTTGTGTGTCTTTGGGTACGTGACTTAGGCTCTTTAAGTCTGTTTCTTTGTTTGTAAAATGGGAATATAATAGTTCTTACCTCTTAGGGTTGCTGTGAGAAATAAGAGAATCTATGTAAAGTTCTTAGCAAGGGGCCAGGCTACAGTACATTCTAACAATTTTTTATTAATATTTGAAGGGTTATGTGCATGCATTCATAGTTTTAGAATCTTAAATCAGAACATATTGTCCGGTGAAAGATACTTTTCTCTTTGATTTGTGAATGTATTTATATGAGAAGTCTCACATTTTCTAAAAATAAAGTTGATTTAGTTACACTTAACAATTGCCTTTTTGGAAATATTAGAATTACTTGAAATGAGATTGTTTCGGAAAGTCTAGAACTGTGACCACTGGAGTCAAAGGTTAATTATTTATTGAAGCATATGAGTAATTGGAAATAAGAATATTTGGGAGCTGCATTTTTGGTTTTGCTGTACCAATTTCGTCTAGTTTCATGGGTTTAAATACATTCTCAGTGCTGTTGACTCTAAATTCCTAATTCCAGCCCATACCTGCTCTTGAGACTCAGAACTCATATATGCGACTGCCTTCTTGTCATGGCCATATGATGGTATAAAGGGCATCTCAAACTCAATTATGTCCCAACCTGATGTCCCCCC
The DNA here is from genome assembly GCF_964341445.2 of Mesoplodon mirus. Lineage (NCBI taxonomy): Eukaryota > Metazoa > Chordata > Mammalia > Artiodactyla > Ziphiidae > Mesoplodon > Mesoplodon mirus. The sequence continues at coordinate 61,976,710 of NC_138990.1, forward strand.
TCCCCAGTTTAAGCCTCTCGTAGTTTTCCCCATCTCAAGAAATGGCCACTCCATCCTTCCAATTGCCCAGGCCATTCTTGACGCCTCTCATTCTCATGCACCCCGCCCCGTATGCAGTCCCCCAGCAACATCTCTTGTCTCTGCCTTCAAAATATGTCCCAAATCTGATCAGCTTTCCATACCTCTGCTGACGCCACTCTGGCCCAAGTCCAAGTCATCTCATGCCTGGATTATTTCAACAGCCTCCTAAGTGGTACCCTCTGCCCCAACTTCATCAGATCATGTCACTCTGCTCACAAACCTCTCAGGGTAAAAACCCTTATCACCATATGTAAGGCCACCATGGTCAGGCCTCCTGTTATGACCTCTCTGACCCCATGGCCCAGTACTCCTCACCGTTCAGTCCTCTCCCAGTCATATTGACCCACTTGACACCCTTATACTTACTCACTATGTTCCTGCCTCAGTCTTTGCACCTGCTATTCCATCTTTCTAGAATATTCCTTCCTCAGATACCCTCATGGTTCAAGTCTTTACTCAAATGTTACATTCTCAGTAAGGCCTTTTCTGACAATCCTGTCTAAAATTTTACTCTTCTCCTTGAAACTTTATATGCTCCTTTCCTGCTTTATTTTTGCTTTTTAGCTCTTATCTACCTTATATATTATATAGTTTTCTTATTTGTCTTCATCTCCAGCACCAGAACAGAGGTTCAATAAATGTGGAGGTTTTTGTTCACTGCTCTATTCTTGGTACTCAAAACAATTCCTGGCACACTGTTGCATTAAAGAATGAATTTAGTCAAACAAAGGTGTATTCCCCTAGCACCCTCTGTGGTCTAGCACTGTGGTAGATACTGGGGGCTTGATAAAACAAAAGTGGTGTATGGTATCATTCCTGCCTCTGAGGAGTAGGAAGGCTAGCTGGGAAGACCAGTAAGATAAGCAGTTGAGTGAATTCCTTAAACGATCTTTCTGTATGGTTGAAAGAAGGATAAGGCAGAAGAAAAGGGTATATTATTTTATAAAAATCTATGGGATCCTTGAAGATGTTTTTATGAGAGAATGCTGTATTATTTCCATGAGGCAATTTGCAGCAAGCTGAAGCATCTCCATCAAGTCTGAGGTTTCTTTATTTTTTATTTTTTTCCAGCCTACTGAGATATAATTGACAAATAAAAATTATATACATTTAGGGTGTACAGTGTGATGATTTACTATACATATACATTGTAAAAAATTATATATGTATATATATATACACAGACAGACATATATATTCTTTTTCAGATTCTTTTCCATTACAGGTTATTACAAGATATTGAATATTATTTCCTGTGCTATACAGCAGGTCCTTGTCAAACCACTTTTAAGGGTGGAAGCTGTCACAAAAAAATAAAAGTTCCAAAAAGTATGCAGTTTCCTCAAAAAACTAAAAATAGAGTTGCCATATGATCCAGCAATCCCACTCCTGGGCATATATCTGGACAAAACTATAATTCAAAAAGATACCTGCACCCCTATGTTCATAGCAGCACTGTTCACAATAGCCAAGACATGGAAACAACCTAAATGTCTATCGGCAGATGAATGGATAAAGAAGATGTGGTACATATATATAACGGAGTACTACAGCCATAAAAAGAGAGTGAAATAATGCCATTTGCAGCAACATGGATGGAACTAGAGATTATCATAGTAAGTGAAGTAAGTCAGACAGAGAAAGACAAATACCATGTGATATCACTTATATGTGGAATCTAAAATATGACACAAAAGAACTTATCTGTGAAACAGAAACAGACTCACAGACATAGAGAACAGACTTGTGGTTGTCAAGGGGGAGGGGAGGTGGGAGAGGCATGGATTGGGAGTTTGGGATTAGTAGATACAAGCTACTATATATAGAATGGGTAAACAACAAGGTTCTACTATATAGCACAGGGAACTATATTCAATATCCTGTGATAAACCATAATGGAAAAGAATATGAAAAAGAATGTATATATATGTATAACTGAGTCACTTTGCTGTACAGCAGAAATCAACACAACATTGTAAATCAACTATACTTCAATAAAATAAATTTAAAATAAAAAAAAATAAAGGCTACAAATGCTGTATAACCATTACAGAGCAAAATGATTGTCTGAGGTTTCTGAAAGAGGGAACTGTATACCCTGTGAGTGCTCAGGGCCCATGCAAGGTGCTGTGATGGGGGAGAAGGAAAAGGCCCACTTGTCTTCCCTTTGCGGAGTTTAAAACTAAGTTTAAATTCTCATAAGGGCTTTAGATACAACACCCTTTGTAATTGGCAGCAACAAGAAGTGAAATTTTACATTCCAGCACCTGAACTCACAGAGCTCATTGAAGCACAGGCAGACAAAGCTTCCAGGGGTTTCACTTAGTTGAAAAGAACTCTGGAGCAGGCCTGCAGTATTTAACATAAATAAAAGCTACACTTGGCAAAACATTATATTTCTCTTCAGGTCCCTCCGGGTATATATGGGCTTGTTAAGTAATTACAATCTATTATAATGCTAATTAGCAGGCTGCACCTGTTTGAAATCTAATTTTCTGGCAGAAACCATGCAAAGTGGGCAAAACTCTGCACTGTGCTGGGAGAACGGGAAGGACAGGGGCGGACTGTTGTCCTTGTACCTGGCCGACCTCTAAACAGAATGGAAACTCCAGACAGAATATGATTGAGCTCTGTAGTATCTATTGCCTGGGAGGAGGAGGGGCACAAGCCTGTCACCAGATCCAGGTTCAGGAATGAGGACCTCCCCCCATCCCCCGTCCTGGTCCCCTCTACCTCACCTTGAAGTCTCAGAGAGTTAGTTTTGAAGCTAGTGAAAAGTCACTTTCATTTGCCAGCAAGGAATAAACTCATTGAGCTACTGACCCAGCTTCAAGGTGTAATCAGGTTCAAGAAGGGTTTAGCAGGTGCATCTATGATTAATTATTGATGAAAAAATTGACTTGGAGTTTGCTTATGTCCTTCTTGAATAGATTTGTTTGTTTTTTTCAGACTAGAGCAACTCTCGGTGTCCATTGTCTTTCTGTAGCCAGATGTAAGCATCTTGTTTTCTTTTTTAAAATAAATTCTGGGTTTATTTATATATTAGGAAAAAAAGACTTTTTTTTTTTTTACATCAGTCATGGAGTCACAGAAAAATTGAGAAGAGATGCAGAGATTTCCCATACACCCCCTATGTATGCATATGACCCCTCATTATCAGCATCTCCCACCAGAGGTATATTTGTTACAACTGATGAACCTATACCATAATCAAAATCACCCACTGTCCATAGTTTACATTAGGGTTTGCTCTTGGTGTTGTACATTCTGTGTTTGGACAAATGTGTAATAACATATATCCATCATGCTAGTATTATATGAAGCAGTTTCACTGCCCTAAAAATTCTCAGATGTAAGCATCTTGTGAGCAGACGTGTCTTCAACGCCAGTCAGAGTATGAGCCACTCAGAAGGTGCATGTAACCTACTCACTCATCCGTGGGCTGAGTAAAAGGTTGCCTCTTTGGAGTCTGTCTTGTAGAATCTCAAATAGGCAGCCCTCTTTCATCAGACTAACTTAGCTTCTGCCCCTCTTAGAAGTTCATCATCCAGTACAGTGCTGAAAAGAAGGATGGTGGAACCCACAAAAGATTCTAACCAGTGGACAAAGAGGAGTCTTCCTTTATCGTTCCAGCCATCCTTTCAGCCATTTAGTGAATATTCACTGAATACCTTATATTCCAGGCACCATGCTAGAAGCTGGTCCCCGATCTCATGGAGTGTATAGTCTAGTAGGAGACACAATATTAATCAAGGAATAACACAAATGTCCTGCTATGTAAAATTACAGCTAAGAAGGAGAGCTCTTCACAAAACTTTCAGAGCCTGGGGACACCTAGACCTCACCTCTTCAGAGTTGGATTGGCTAATGCCTTTTTCTTTCCCTGAAAAATTTGTTGAATGGTGAGTCAGGTGACTTCTATTACCAAGTGGCATTGGACCTTAAATTCCACATCTGTGAAAGCAGGAGTTTGCACAGTCTAGAGACTTAGTAAGGCCTGTGTGAACAATGATCCTGACTTGGCTGTCTGCATTTGGGGCCTTGACTGTGCTCAACCTAGCACTTGATAGTATTTTATCTTTATTGTTCTCCATGTAGCTAAGTCTTGTCTCCCCTGAGAAACTTCCAGCTTCTGCCTTTTCCCCTCCTCATCCTTCTTTGTTGTTGTGACCAAAATCACAAAGGTATTTTTGAAAGCTCACTTCTTTGCCTAGTGTTCAAGACCCACAAAAATACATTTATTTTTTAAATGGAGCCCTCTCTCTGTATCCTTGAGCCATTCAAAGGATATTCTAAAAACAAACAAGCAAGCAGAATTTCTAGAATACAGGGTCTGTGAATCCATCTCTCTACCTTCCAGACTGATGATTACCTAAATTGTTTTGGGCAGCTGATCGAATCATCAATCAGCCAGCAAGGATGGAGCATGTGATCGACGAGTATTTGCCAGCATATCTTTCAAATATTTTCAGGTTGCTGTGATCAAAGAGTTTGGGAAATGTTACAGAGTCAAATGTACATTAGTATATTAAAGACTCCAAGATGGCCTGTAGTAAAGGGACTTGTATAACTCTGTATGTAACCACTTATTTCCAAAATTATTTTTGTCATAGAATGCTCTTATTTGTTAAAAACTATTAGCACCATAGAGCTAGTGTTTTGTGGACATATTTTGCAAAATATTATAATTAGAAAAAAGAAGGAATGGACTTTCCTCAAGTGGGCCACTTGGGGATTTGAAGGTAACGCCCTTTTATGAAAGTGAACTCGAGGAACTGTGGGAATTCACAGGAGGGGGGATTACTGTGGGTTCTGACAGTTGGCAGAGGCTTCTTGGTAAGATTTGGAGCCAGTCCTTGTAGAAAATGGAATCTGAATAGACAGGGAAGGGAGCCTCTAAGTTGAAAGGAGAGCATAAAGAATATTGGACTGGCAGTTTCTAGCATTTTGGGTTATGAGGGCAGTCAGGAAATCAGTGAGATTAAAGTAAGAATGCATTCCAGAAATAATTGCTTCAGTTAAAAAACACACACAACCCCCCCCCCCAAGGAATAAGATATCCAAAGAAAGGGAACAGTGAGTAGCATGGGGTATTCATTCATTAATCTATCCATCCGTCTAGCCGGCCAGCCAACTAGCCAGCCAGCCATTCAACAAATATATATTGAATACTTTCTATGTTCTAGGAATTTTGCTCAGAGCACAGTGTTGAACAAAATCACTCATGATATATTGAACTCTTTATTAGCAAGGAAATCTATCCTGAGGGCTAACCTCAATCTCTCATCCTGTATTTCCAGTTAATTTTCCTTTGTTTATTTCTTGATAGGCCTAATAGAGATGGAGAATAGCTTTGTAGCATCCTTCATGTAATTGAGTGGTGGCTTGTCCAAATTCATGAACATAAAAAAAATTGTGTGGGCTTTGGAGTCAGTCCATCCTGGGTTGAATTCTGGTTTATCAGTTTTGACTGCATGATCTTGGGCAAATTATTTAACTTATATCTGTACCAGTCTCTTATCTATAAAGCGGAATAAGAGCTATCTTGTAGAGTTATTGTAGTATTAGATGAGAAATGTAAAAGTGCCCAGCTTCTAGCAAGTTTTAAAAAAAAATGGTAGTTAATTATTATTGGGAAATATCTGCAATTAATATTTATTACTAGATACAGGTAAAATTGTGCTTTGTCTGAAGATTTTGTTCAGTAATTCCCAGCTAAGGAGTCTTAAGCCAAACCTTCTTCAGTCCCTACTTCCCTCCCTCCCTGAAATGAGCTAGCAACAGGAATTCAGGGTTTGCTAATTCCAAGTGTGCAGAACTAGAATCCCACACTTAGCTCTTCTTAGGTGACCCCTTGGGGTGGGAGGTACAGGGAACATAGATGACCTGCCCTTGGGCTCTCTTTGGTCCTGATGGACAGATCTTCCCAACAAATTGCTCCCTCTTGCCTTTTTAAGAAGCAGAGACAGTGTTGCATTTTGACCTGAACAACACCTGTATCAGTTTGTGAGCCTAAAGTGGTAACAGGTTTGAGGGTTTTTTAACAGCCCAGTTTGCTGTGGTCTAGGTGTATGTCCCATTTCTCTGGGCCGAAGCATCTGACTTCATTTCCCTACTATGTGTGTCTTCTGTAAGCCCAGCCTCCAATGCAGTGCATGCCGATTGCTCTGTTGTCCTAGCCGAAATGCTGGCAGCACCCAAAGCCACTCCATTTAGAGAGTAGGACTTTGCTTTTGACCCAGACACTGGAATTGCTAAGGAGTACCAAGAATTGAAGAATAGCCAGTCTTTCGAAAAGATTACTGTGTACTCAAAAGGAACTATACATTTACTTGTTAATTTTCTGTTAAGACCCTTGGTCTTTCAGCTCAGATTTCATTTTAGATAATTTATATTGAAATAAGAAAAATAAGTGTGGCAGATAGCTCATCTGCCCTTCTTTATGGGTCAGTTCTCAGAAACTACCTTTTCTTCTCTTCAGCCATAAAAGTCCTTTTCTTCCTTCAAATCCTTCTTCAGACTTCACCCAGGAGCAGCAGGTCTGGTTCTTTTGTAGCTTTATGACTTTGTGAAAATTCACTTAACATCCTCAGACTTTGGTTTCCTAGTTTATGAAAAGCATTAGTACTATTTTTCATTTTAGAGAAGACTATCTCATTTAAGTTACAGGTGCCTTAGTACTAATTCAGGACGACAGCTTTAGGACTGGTTTTCGTATCTTTATTAGTCTGGTTCTCCGGAATCCAGAGGATTTGTGCGAGAGTTGTATGGTAGCACTAAATCCCATTTCTGGGTGCTCAGAACCAAGGATAGTCTCCCCCCACCCCAGGAGCTTATAGGATAGAGTCCAGCCCCATCATCCTGCCAGACATTCAGGGCCCTGCATGGCTTGCCCCCTGCCCCGTTTAGCGGATCCCACATCTGCGCTCGGAACCTCCTCCACGAGGTCTTGTTCCTGTCCTCTGCGCCCAGTGTTTCCTTGTGTTCTGATCCCCCATGTCCGTCTTCCTGGGATAGTCTTGCCACCCAACCAAGTCTCGTCCTTTTTGGGCCATCATTCCTAGAACTCTTCAGGCTACTGCTCTTTTGGCCTTTGGAATCCTGGTGCGGTTTCCCATCTGTGCCCTCCATTTACAAATATTGCTGTCTGGTGTTGACGACCCCATACCCTCTGTCTCTGTTCTCTCACAGAGGCAGCAAACGTCTCTGAGAGGAAAAACTCGTGCCATTTTGTGCTAACACTTGGCATATTGCCTTGAACATAATAGATACTTGCTGGGCCAAAAAATTTTAACGTTAAATACGTTAAATAGATTTACCTAAAAAAAGATGTCCTTTAGATGTTTGTTCTGGGATGTTCTCCTTCTATGACAGAAAAGAATGTCATATTTTAAAAATTACACGCACACACATCTGTATGTGCTTTAAAAAAGAAAAAGGCAAGAGAGAGTGCTGATACATGGGGAGGATTTTTATCTTTTACTTCAGCATTTTTAAAAAAATTAATAAACTTTATTTTCTAGAGCAGTTTTAGGTTTATAGAAAAATTGAACAGGCAGTATAGAGAGTCCCATAAACTCCCTCTGTCCCCCCCACCCCAGGTTTCCCCTATTATTTTATATATATTTTGACTTTTAAAAAAGCAGGGGAAAGATGCAACAGCCACTGCAAATTGAGGCAGGTGGTGTCATGGTTAAATGCAGAGGCTTTGCATTAGAGGGAGGTGGGTTCTGATCCTGGTTGTACCACTGAACCAGCTGTGTGACCTTTTGACAAACTGGGTAACTACTCTGAGTCTTCATTTCTTCATCCGTAAAACAAGGGTCAGTAATATCTACCTATTACTATTGTGTTGTTTGGAATAAATAATATAATGCATAGAAAGTGCTTAGAAAACTGCTTGTCACATAATAATCACTTTAAAATGTTAGCTATTATTATTATTCTAATTCTATTGTAAAAAATAAATTGTAGATTATGTAGTTTGGGACTTACGATGTCAGAGTCCATTTGATTTGATTTTGTATGTTGGAGGGTGACTTGGGCTTGGGGGTTGCTTTTTGTCTGAGGGCCGTGTCTCCGATAGATAGTACTTCTTGTTGTAATGAGTGACATAGGAAATGACTGTGGTTTGCCGAGTTTGTATTTGCTGTCTGCGTCAGGCATTTATAGACCAGCATACATTCACAGAGTGCTGTGTTCACAGTGGCCTGTTTATTCTTTATCAACTCAGCTCCGCTGCTAATGAGCTGTGTGACCTTGGGGAAGAAATGTAACCTCTCTGATCTTCAGTTTCCTCTGCTGTAAAATAGGAATAGTCATATTGGCTTTGCCTACCTCATGGGGTTGAAAGACTCATTTACTATACCTCTGAAAAATGAAATATGTCACACACATGTTAAGCAGCGATGATGAACCACTTTGGGATTTGGGGGAGGGGTGTGGCATTTTCATGTGAAGTTTACAGATGGGAAAATTGAGGATAGAGGTTGTCCCCTGGCAGGGACTAGAGTGGATCTTATCTCCCCAAAGTCCCTGATAAAACTGAGCGGTGAGCAGCATTTGGGTTTCTGAGCTAAACAGTCTGCCTTACCCTCACATTGTTAGGGCTGAGGATTTAAAATTGATCTGCGGGCTTTGTTTCTAGGAAACCGGCGTCTTAGAAGCCCACCCCCACAAGCAAGAGAGCATGTCTCTTTCTCCTTGCTTCCTTATCCCTTCTTGGCTCTTTAAATTTTTGTCTTTATCACTGCTTATCATATGACTGGGCACAGACAACCGAACACCAACTATTTTAAGGGGAAAAGGGGAGGAAGACAGATAAGACAGTGATTCAGAAATGAGTAGGAAAGTGGAGTCATGTGGTCGTCCCCTGTGGGTGGGATGTACAGCAGTTTTTGAGACTGAGAAGGCCTCCTGAATGCCTGGAGAGTAAATTAGGCCTGTCGTGAATGTGTTTTAAAGCCCTTCCCTGTGCTGGGAGAGATTCAGGGCCCAGATGGAGCACACGATCCACAAGTCATGCCCTCCTGCCCTGCTCTGTGCCTGGGGCGTGCTAGGTGCAGTGGAGGCTCCAAAGGACAGGCCTTGGCGCCTGTCCCCTGGGAATAGGAAAGGGCAAAGCGATGACCACTTGAAAAGACCGCTCACATCAGTTTCAGAGTGAGAGGAAACTGGGTCTTGCCCGAACCTATTGGTGAAGGTATAAATTAGTGAAGCCTTTTTTTAGAGAGCAGCCTGGCTGGTAGTATCTGTAAAAACTAAAATGTATATAATCCAGATAAAAATGTTTATAATTAATTCCATTGTTAGTTATCAATCATATGGATATGTTACACCAATACTATTTGAGATCCAAACCATCGCTTGTCCCTGATGGCTGAAGGGGTGGCCCTCTGGGAGCCCACATACCGTTAAGACTGCCATGTGACTTCTCTGATGAAATTGGGATTTTAGACAAGTGAGCATCATTTGACCCTTTCAAATTTAAGTCGATTAAGAACTTTCAGAACTTTCGTCTATTTTTTTGTAGGAGGATCTGTTTTTCTTTTTGATGGGGAAAGACATGAGAAAAGAGAATAAGGGTACATCTTGTTGAGTTTTTCAAACCATGGGTCAGGGCCCATCCACTGAGGTCATGAGATCAATTAGGTGGCTCTCAAACAGCGATTTTAGATATGGAAATAGAATAGAACAATGTCAAAATGACCAGAATGCATCGCAGGCAGTAAGCGTAAATATTTCTTTAGAAAACGTCTGCTTCTGTTTTATGTGAGTATTATTTATATGATGATCTTATTTCTCACTGTGGGTCCCAGTAAAAATTTTAAAAAATTTGAGAAACATTGACGTAGAACACAATTTCTAATTTAACAGACTTTTGATGAGTACCAGTAAGAGGGAGATAAGAAAGGAAAGAAGATAGGGTTCCCTGCATTCAATAAACTTCCAATTGGACTTCCCTGGTGGCGCAGTGGTTAAGAATCCACCTGCCAGTGCAGGGGACAAGGGTTGGATCCCTGGTCGGGGAAGATCCCACATGCCGCGGAGCAACTGCTGAGCCTGTGTGCCACAACTACTGAAGCCTGTGCACCCTAGAGCCCACGTGCCACAACTACTGAGCCCACATGCTGCAGCTACTGAAGCCCGCGAGCCTAGAGCCCGTGCTCCACAACAAGAGAAACCACTGCAATGAAAAGCTCACGCACTGCAACGAAGCCCCGACACAGCCACAAAAAAAAAAAAAAAAAGAGTAAGCTTCCAATTTCTTCACCCCCAAAATTCCATAAAGGTGGTGGCTTTTGAAGAATGGGTGGGATAGACTGCTTCTGGAAAACCTGCCTGAGTCTTCCTTAGTGAACAAGTTCACAACAATGTAGGATGCAAAAGTGACCTGATGAACTGAAATACCTTATATTCTCCAAGAGCCCCCACCTCCTGACACCCCTGCAAATGGCATTCAGTATCAGATAGTGGTGCATCAGGGTTCATGTGTTGAACTATCCGAAGTTCAAGGTTAGAGAGCTCAGTTCATGCCCTGTGATGTGTGGTGGGTTTCTCCAGCACTAGCTACACTTCAGCCAGCACAGGATAGTTTTGCACTTTTTCATCAGGAATGTGGTGTCTTTGGAAAATAATGTGTTGTGACCTCACCCCTCATGGCACTGCACAAGGTTAATACATTTGTTCAAAAACCTGTACTGTTGCTCTTGATTTTCCCATCAAACTTGTATGGTAGTAAATAGATGTTCTCCCTCTTAATGTGACATTCGAGGACAGCAAGACCCAGGGAAGTTAAATGATGAATTGGAGGCTGGGGCAGATGAATGTGGACCTGGGTCTCTTGGTTTTTAGGCTGAGGCTATTTACTGCACAGGTACAGGTATATAGTCTCCCAAACACACTGACCTAGGGGACCTAGGGCCTGGGCCAGAAGGTATTGATATCAATACCATTATACATTTAATATTGTTATATATATGTACATTTAAGCTGTATTCAAAAGGCATTCAGATGAATCAAAATTCCTTCCTACCTTTCTCTTTCCCTCCTCTTGCTTCTCTCTCTCTCTCTCTGTCTCTTAGGAATGATCAGATGGAGGAAAGGTCCATGGAACATTTTCCCTCCAGCTGAAATTATGCAAAAACTGCTATTTAATAAGAGATATTCACTTAACGCTTATGTATAGATGGAAAACCCTAAGAGCTCAGAATGTAGGTGATTTGACCAAAGTAAAAACTCCAGTAGAGACAGAAAATATGAGAAAACAGGTTTCCTCATTCCTATCAAGGTGCTTGTATAGCTATACCACATTGGATCCAACCATCATCCACCTACCAGGCTTCCATCATCCATCATTTTCCATCCATCCCATTTATTGGTCATAAGTTAATGTCAATACCATGTGTCTAGAACTTTTAGTAAGGGAGGTTTATTTATTTATTTATCTTTTCAGTTTGCTCTTCAGCTGTTGACTGGGGCAGATGATGAGACCACCTTTGGGCTGACAAAAGTTGAAACTTGCCTGTTTGATGAGATGACCATTTGCCTGTCTCTCTGGGGTTGGTCTTTACATGTCAAGGGGATGGTAAAAACTGTGATGAGGGGTAATTAAAAAAAAATAAGTTCCCTTTTTCTTCCCCCAACTTCCAGAATTCTCTAGAGTGTCAGGATGCATTGATTTTGTAATTCAGCCTACTGTACTGACAAGATCCTTCCTTTCAAGTTGGAGTAGGGTTTCCCAAAATGTGTTCTGCAGAATAAAAGAAGTTAATAGATCATATACGTTCAAAAAAGGAATGCTTTTTTGTGTGTGTCAAGTAGATTTGGCGAACAATGGATTAAATAAAGCAAAAAACTTATTGTAGGACTTTTCAGAGCCTTTAATATGCTGATTTCCGTTAGTCTTCAGGATGGCAATTGAGTGAATGCTGTTCCCAAACTCATTTGGCCATACAACACTGTTTTGGGGACAGTCCTTATATATCTTGAAGTAGTATCATTTAGGAAGTACTATCTGAGAATCTGGCCTTTACCATATGAAGCAAATACTACATATTTGGGGCTGTTAACCAAGGGAGACTGATGTGGTGAGCAGGAAGGGATCATTATTAGTTTCTGTTAATCTTTTAATCATTAAGTTTAAACCTTTTTTTTTTTTACATCTTTATTGGAGTATAATTGCTTTACAATGGTGTGTTAGTTTCTGCTTTATAACAAAGTGAATCAGCTATACACATACATACGTTCCCATATCCCCTCCCTCTTGTGTCTCCCTCCCTCCCACCCTCCCTATCCCACCCCTCTAGGTGGTCACAAAGCACCGAGCTGATCTCCCTGTGCTATGCGGCTGCTTCCCACTAGCTATCTATTTTACGTTTGGTAGTGTATATATGTCCATGCCACTCCCTCACTTTGACACAGCTTATCCTTCCCCCTCCCCATATGCTCAAGTCCATTCTCTAGTAGGTCTGTGTCTTTATTCCCATCTTACCCCTAGGTTCTTCATGACATTTTTTTTTCTTAGATTCCATATATATGTGTTAGCATACGGTATTTGTCTTTCTCTTTCTGACTTACTTCACTCTGTATGACAGACTCTAGGTCCATCCACCTCACTACAAATAACTCAATTTCGTTTCTTTTTATGGCTGAGTAATATTCCATTGTATATATGTGCCACCTCTTCTTTATCCTTCCATCTGTCAACAGGCACCTAGGTTGCTGTGGTGAGCAGGAAGGGATCATTATTAGTTTCCGTTAATCTTTTAATCATTAAGTCTAAACCTTTGTTTTTTAAAAATAGGATCCCAAGTGTTGTTTATAGGCCTCTGACCCTAAAGGGAGAGAAGCTGAGGCTGGAAAGTTGTTTTTATATGAAAAAAGGAGTGCAAATAGGGCTCTTATTAGTAGGATTTTCTACATGATATTCTAGTAGTTCATCGTTGCTCTGTCTTTAGCCAGTGACATTATAAAGCAGTCGCCAAGCTAATGTTATGGTTCCTGGGATCATTCATATAGAGTTACATGGACTGAGGTCAGAGGCCCATGGTTCCTTCTCCTTCCCGATTCAGGTCAGGCTGAATAGTATCCAAGTGCAATTTAACTCTTGCTCCTTCTCTTCAGAAATCACTTGTTACTGGGTTATTGCTACCAATCAACTCTATTGTGGAGGCATGTTTTAATATTTCATTTCCTTGTGTTTATTAGAAAAGATTGGGGGAAAGCTACATGCAAAGATCTGAGTGTGATCGTGGGAGCTGACCTGCAGTTAAAAAACGTGAGGGAGGGGCTTCCCTGGTGGCGCAGTGGTTGAGAGTCCGCCTGCCGATGCAGGGGATGCAGGTTCGTGCCCCGGTCCGGGAAGATCCCACATGCCACGGAGCGGCTGGCCCCGTGAGCCATGGCCGCTGAGCCTGCGCGTCCGGAGCCTGTGCTCCACAACGGGAGAGGCCACAACAGTGAGAGGCCCGCGTACCGCCAAAAAAAACCACAAAAAAAACCCTGAGGGAGGCAAAGATTGATTTCAGGTTTTCATGTCTTTGAGGGCCCCTCCTAGCCTGGGTCCCAGTCAGGGTTCCTGGGTTCCTCTTGGCTGATAAACTCATTTACAGTGGGGTGTCCACACATAATGAGTTATACAGGCTGGAGAGGGAGCAATCCTTCACCCAGAGGGCGATATCTCTACCTCTGGAGCTTTCAGATGTCAGTGATAGGTGAAGATGAGCTTTTTTGGCTTAGAGGAAGCCTTCAAACCAGGTACTGTCCTGTGACCAGGCTATTACTGAGACTATGTCAAGGGCTAGGGTCTTCACATAAACCTTCAGCAGTGGGTCAGGACCCAACTCACCTATGCTGAGTGGCCATATTTCTAGATTACCTCACACTGAAATGCTTGTCTCCCTCGTCTGTGAGGGATTAGTGCTTTTCCACTTTAAAGGAAAAACAGGCCATAAATTACTGCGGAATTTTATGGCACTGTCCAAAGCACAGTTTGGAAGCCAAGGAAAAATAAAACTCCAGCTTCTTTATGGAAAGTCAAATGTAAAAGAGAGATTGCTTCCTGAAAAGAGGGAGGCACTGCCTAGGGGGAGTGGAGGGATAAGAGACTTGAACTTAGTCCCTAGAAACTCGTCTTCTGGTGCCCCTGAGGATTTTAGGAGAACTTTGGGCCTCGAACTGATGAACTTGAAGGCAAAGGGAAAGAGGTGGTTGAACTGTTTGGAAAGTAGGTGAGAAAAGTGATTATTTTTGGTAGCAAGATTTTTGTGTTTGGATTATGCCTGCTGTATATCCAGTATCTTAATTTACATTGCCCTCAGCAAGGCAAAGAATTCCCCAGGTCATTCATACACCTGATTCCAATTCGAGGCTTGTTAAATGTTGGAAGGGGTGGTGTGGAAGTTACTGAGGCTGGCTGACCAGGGAGAAAGCAGACAGATCCTGGGGGCTGGACTTCATCATAAATTACAGACAAACAGAACACTCTAGAACATTGTACGTTGCAAAACAAAGTAGGACCAGCACAAGAAAGCACTTTGTACACATACGTGAAGCAGTCTCCTTTCTAGAAAATGTTTCCTCAAACTAGGAAGATCCAGCAAGCCCTGTATCATGTTAACCTAAGCCTTCAACTCTGTTCAGCTGTCCTTTTCTGACAGTGGATACACATGATGCCGTAAGTCTTTGCTTTCATGCCTTTATCCCATCTCAGGAGCAGTGGGGGGATTGTGACTGTATGGGGGGAGTCGGTACAGTCATTTCACTGTCATTTCTTGTTTCAGAATTGGAGTGAATCTGTATGAATCATAACAGTTGCATTTAATAAATTCTCCTGGGTATTGGCTAATTTTAAACCGGTCAGACGAGTTTTAAGGTCCATGTGGTTTGGGGAAATTCAGCGGTGCATTTCCTCGTTTGGTCACCCCTTATTTCCCTCCAACTTTGTTCCTTTTCAGCAAGCTGGTCTACTTGGCACGGTTATCTTTGATCATCTGAGGTAGGGAGGAGGGGAGACTGGGCTGAAGGTCATGCAAGAAACATTCAGGCCTCTGCTTGTTAGCCAGCACCGCTGGGAATTCCCAGGGGTCTTGGGGAGCTGGCCTTCAGCTCGCAGAGGGCCCCAGGTGGGAGGCCGCCATCCACCAGGAAGCTTCCAGCTAGCACATGCTGGGCAGGGGAGGGGGCAAAACTCTGATCGTGGAAATGAAAGTATCTCAGCATTTTGCTGCTTTTCCTCCAAGTCACTGCCTCCACTCCAGGCTCTGACATGAGCAGCTTTAGCCTCTCTACGTTGACTTTCTGCCTTGGCTCTACAATCATGGTGGTTAATGGATGCCAGGTGTGTTGGGGTTTTTTTTCTTTTGGAGAAGTTATTTACTACCAGAGTGGGGAGATCTTCTGGGTCATGGGAAGTTCAGGGAGCCCCAAGACAGTGTCACTGGAGGAGATCATTACCAGAATCACCCGCGATCTCAGGACGTCTGCCCCCACCTCCCCTTGCTTCTCTGCTGGATGTTCAGCCCTGTCGACGTTTCATAGCTCACCTGAGCAGGTTTCCCCAGTAACCTGTATTTTGATAATTGTTTGCCTCACAGGGCAAGCATTACAGTGATTGAAGTGTTGCTCTGTGAAGGAGATTTTTAAAAACCAAAACAAGTGCAGCAAAACCATTTAAAACATTTTAATAATTTCTTAAAGGATGCAGAGCCCTTTCCTCGCTTAACACATGCAGTTCAGAATGACATCAATAAAGACTATTTTTACACTAAGAGGAGAACTCAGTTCAAGGCTGGAGTGTAGATAGAGAGAAGGATGGTTCTGCTTGAAGTAAATTCTGACCCACCCACCAAAGGAAAGCCAGGAAGTGGCGCCAGGGGGTGCAGATACCATAACCTTTTCATTCCCTACCAGACACACACATTGTTCCATTGTGATGGAAGATTTGTTGTAATGAAGAGGGTAGTGAAAAGCTCAGTCCAGGTTCTAGGGAGGTTTGGAGTAAAGGCAGCACACGCCCATCCTTCTGTGGTTAGTCACTGCTAGTTGCTGAAGGAGGGAGGTGTCAAGCATCTCCATTCTTCCCTTTTTTCTTCCTCATTTCTGGATCATTCACTCATTCATTCAACAAATCATTAGGGAACCCCTGCCTTGTGCCGGGCATCAAGCCAGGCCCTAGGGATATAACTAGGTCATGATAAATGTATGCGCCCTGACCTCAGAGGGTTTCCAGTCAAATTGGGGGACAGATAAGCAAATGGGCAATTACATAATATGGAAGTGCTGTGACATGTGCCACTTAAAAAGGGCCTTGAACTAGGTTGTGGGGTAGGGGGAGGCTTTTGGGAGAAGATGACACTTAAGCAGAGACCTAAAATGAGAAACTAAAAACGTGACTGCATTGTGAAGTGGGGTGGTGGATGGGAGTGGGTTGGAGTTGTGGGCAAGAGTAAGATTTTTTTTGTCAGCTGGCCCCTCCCTCCCCTCCCTCCCCGTCTCTTCCTGCCTCCCTCCCTCCCTTTCTCCCTCCTTCTCTCCCTTCTTTCCTTAAGAATTAATCCTTGGATCATGAGGAGCTACTTTGCGTGCATAGCAATTTGTGAGTTTGGGCTCTATTCTGGGGGCAACAGGGGAGCCAGGGAAAGAGTTTTAAGCTGAGAAACAGCCTGACCAGATTTGCAATTTATCACCCTGGAGAATGGACCAGAGATGGATTAAAAAATTAGGGAACTGTGGTAGTTAGCCTGTTAGAGCTGCTGGTGACCTGGAGTGGGAATTGGCAGGGCTGATAGTGATTGGAGAAGGCAGAGCTGGTGGTGGATTGAACATGGGGATGAGGGTGGCTAGGATCTAGGATGAACCTCACGTTTC
Source organism: Mesoplodon mirus (assembly GCF_964341445.2). NCBI lineage: Eukaryota > Metazoa > Chordata > Mammalia > Artiodactyla > Ziphiidae > Mesoplodon > Mesoplodon mirus. The sequence goes on from NC_138990.1 coordinate 61,993,660, forward strand.
TGGCTTGAGCCATGGGGTGGCTCTGGGTGTTCTTTACTGAGATGGGTAATTCAGAGGAACGGGTGTCTCTGTGGGTGCTGGGGTCTTTGATGGCTGCTTTAGATCTGCTTTGGGGAATTTCATCTTGGAATAGATAGGGCTGTTTAAGGTAGCGAACATGAGGACAGTTGAAAGGTGAATTAAGTGATAGAAAGTCTGCAGAGATAGTGGGAAGTGAGATGAGCATATCACTAGCTTTTCCTGCCCTCTTCTCTGCCCGCACAGTGTAAATATCAACCTTATTTTACATGAGTCTGAAATATCCTTTAGGACCAAATCAACCAAGTTGGTGGTTCATCCACTGATCCAGGAGAAAAGCTTTGTTTCTTTGTTGTAACAAGGGAATTTTGACTTACCTGGTTTTTCTGCCTTCCTCATGTCTTTCTTTTTGGTTTTCTTGGATTATATGTGTATGTAAATACTTCATATTGAAATTTTGGGCTTTTCTGCTTAAACTTTTAATATTCTACCCATGTTCACATGCATTCGGAATATACAGTATAATTCTTTTGAATTATATAGTGCAAAATATTCTTAAAATGTCCTTTTTTTAAATTAAAAAAAATAAAAGAAACCAAAGTTAAGATTTAAAATTTTATTTTGGTATTTGTTACTAGTGTGATGTATAATTCTAGTGAAGGATCAGGTTTTAAAAATCTCTCCAATGTTGTTACATTCTGCAGATTGCAAATGTTTTGCAACAGCTCTTGCCAAATAAAAAATGCATGTGCTAGTTAAGGGCACCAATTGTTTCTAAACTTCTTTCTGATTTTAAGGACACAGAGTAAACTTGGGTAAATCAGAGTGTTAAAGCAAGTATTAGGTAAGGAAATTTTATAGATGAGAAGTTAGAAGGCAAAAAAGTTTATATTATGGAAAATTTGGAGGGAACTCTTCTTCCAAGATAATTAAATTATTTATCATCCAGAAATTTATCCTGGAATTATCTGGAAACCTTTTTCATTTCTCTGAGTGTAAGCTCAGGCTCAGTGGACTCAGATTTCACAAATACAATGTATTTTTAAATTCCAGAAGTCATGCATCTGTGGGCATTTGTGAAACTTAGTGCAAATAAAATGAAGAGATAAATATTTCAATTGTTTCTGCTTTATTCTCCTTCCATTATCTCATTATCAGCAAGGTTCATCCTTGATGAAGCCTAGACAAGTGGAAAGTTTCTCATTTTGAAGTTTAGTTGTTTTTTAATTGGTCACACCAAAGAAAGGCTTACATTGATTTTGGAAGACAAAACATGTCATTGTTTTTTTCACTCATGCCCAACTCCTACATGGCTGACTGGATATTGTTCAAATTTTCCAAAAGAAAAAAAAAAGAGAAAGAAACACCCTTATTTTGGGTCAGAAGCCAGTCATGGAAAATTTCATCCCAAAAGGATAATTTTTCATAAATATGTAAGCAGCAAATGGCAATGTGACTACAATAGACTCTGCCTCTGAACTTCCATAGAAAATCTCTTGCTGTAAATACTCAACTTCAGGCACACATATTAGGTCCAAAAGAAAAACACAGTATTGGAAGCCTAATTATGCATTTCCACTGGAACTGAGACTTCTTCTTCTGAGACCTGTAGTGGGGTAGGCACAGGCCCCAACTTTGTTTTTATTCCACATTCATTCATTCATTCATTTTTATAGCATGTCTACTATGCAAAAGGTGGTTTTGCTAGGGAAAACTCTGCCCTCAGCATTTGCAATCCAGTTTGGAAAATAAAGTGCACATATATTAAAATCTAAGTCCGTTTGTAATAAGTGCCAAGGATGTGATAGAGACAGGAAGCACTATAGATCTAAGAAGGTCAAGCTCCTGGGTATATGGGCTCTAATAGTTGGGGAAGTCCTCCTAGGAGAAGCGGAACTTGAGTGATAGGTTGAAAGATGGGGTGGATTGAGGCACATGTGTGATACTTACACAACGAAGGGGGTATGGGGAGCGTGTGATCGCGAAGAGCAGGTAGCCCGGTGCCTGCGGGTGTACGTGGGCCTCTGCTATGGGTTTGTTGATTGACCTGTGTAGACACTCTGCCCTTCCGTCATCTGGGTTCCAGCCAGCTGAGACAGAGAGGCTGGCTCAGCTCAGCCCTTCTGGGTGTTGCCCGAGGACTATGCAAAGTGAAGGTGAAGTCTTTGCCCAATAGGGCAAAGGTCATGGGAAATCTATTTTCCAAATCCAGGCTCTGCCTATTTCCCGCACTTTTATTCCATGTTATTAGATCTGGGAAGAGGTTTAGCATCTCTCGATGTTAATAGAGGATTTTGAGAGAAAGTGTATACTGAGAGAGAGAGAGGCGGAGAGAATCAGAGATGAACAGGTGTGTGTTGGGATGAAGGGTGAGGGTACGGGTTTGAAGCTAGCATTCACAGATGTGGTGCTGGCTCTCCTAGAAACAATAAAAGTCACCAGACAAATCATGAAGGGGTGGATTGGTATTGGGACTGTAAATTTCTAGAGGCTGTCAACTTTGTTGAGTTTAAATGGTGAGCACTAGCCATCACAGGAGGCCTCGCTGCAAGATTTGTTCTTTCCAAATTAGGAGATTCTGGTGTGTTCAGGCTCATAGAATGGACTCTGCATATCCCTCTCTTCCCTCACTGGGAGGGAGAATGGAAAAAGAGGATCATGCTCCTGATATCCCAAATATGAGCTAATACATGGTAGGGATGCTCACCCCAGCCCTTTAGGCTCAAACCTGTTCCTTTGACTGATAGTTTTGTGGTGCCCAGGGTTAAACATGAAAGTCAGGCTGTTTATATGCTCAGGACATGGAGAGCCAAACTGGGAAAGTAAAATAAAGACAAGCTGATAAAGCACAGCCCACTTCTGCCATTAGACCAGAACTCACACACTCTTGGATATATACATACATCCATAACCAAGGCATCTTGCTGTTGAATGATCTTCAGGGGTGCAGAAAAACATTTGAACAAATGTCCATATTATAGGGACTTGCCAATAGCCTTGTACATTTCAGCTTGTGAAAACAAATGAGAAGGTATAGTTGTCTCAAGGTGCTTATAACAAAAATCTGACTGATACACATAAAGCAGAGCTTTGTCCTAAACACTCTAAAGTTCTTATACATCATATTTGTTCTTCACTCAACAGACATTTATTGACTACTGTGCTCCAGGCACTGTGCTAGAGGTTAGATATTTTAAACCTTAAGAAACTTAGGCAATACAACCTATAAAATGTCATTTAAAGACATAGTGTTTTCTTCCTATACTTACTATAACCACTCTTCATTTTTCTCATGATAGGAAGTGATTGTGATTGAGTATTGAGGGCCACATAGTTATTCTAGACTTTAACCAGGTGTTTTTTTAAATTTCCATTTAGAAGTTGGTCCTGTTATATTTATCTGTAAACCAAGTCATAAAGTTTCCAGAGTGACCAGGTAGGAATTTATGCACATAACTAGAGGCCAGTCAGATCTGTTGTGGTTTTAGTGTTTTTACCTGTGGTTAATGCCCCATTTGACTCCTTGGGCAATTTCATCTGTGTTATTATATTCCAAAATTTGTCTAGTTGTGTTAGTTATCCCTTCCTCGGCCTGGGGGTGAGACCAGGGATACCAGAAGCTAGGGTCATTTCTTGGTGACACAACTGCCAGGCCCACATGAGTGGACAGGAATGGGTAATGCCTATGGGAATCCAAACACTGAGACTGTGAGAGGAATGCACACCCTGTATTTAAAACAGCAAAGGGGCTGGGTTCCCCCTAAGTGACTACAGTCAGCAGTCACTACTCCTATAACGTGTATTGTCTGGGTCACTCATTTGGCAATTATTACATCCTGTCTTGGGTTATTAGCAACCGTTGCATGCATCTGTTTTTTCCTCCCCAGCTACACTGCCCCATTGGTGTAGATACAGGCTTTCCTCCCCATTCAAATTCTTTACCAGCGCTTTTTATGGGGAGCAAACTTGATGATTGTTTTTATTATGAAATAGGGGTGTTTGATTTATTAAAATATAAGTATTGTTTTTTTCAAACAATTATAAATTGCCTAATCGAGCCTACTTTTAAAAAAGATTTATTGAGGCATCGTTGACATAGAATAAACTACATGTGTACAGGTGATAAGTGTACAATTTGATAAGTTTGGACTCGATAACTTTTTTTTTTTCAAAAAAATTCAGTAAGCACCGACTTTGTGTAAGTTGCCAATCTAAGAGTGTGAGGTAGGAAGTTTCAAAATGACACTTGTGTGGTGGTGAGAGAGTGACTTGGCTCCCAGATGACTTTCCAATTGTAGTTTTCTGCCTTGGTGAGTTGGGGTGCTTCTGGCACGCAGCGGACATGTGATAAATCCTGCTCACTGAAGGTCATGTGTGTGTAGCTGTAAAGTCTTCATCTCTGTGCCCTTTAAAAAAGCAGTATTTTACGTCTTTTATTTGTTTATTTTTTAATGAAGGATAGTTTTTAAAAATTTATTTTTTCCCAGCTATATTGAGGTAGCATTGACAAATAAAAACGGACATATTTAAAGCATACAACATGTTGATTTGATATACTTATATATCGTGAAATGATTACCACAATTAAGTTAATTAACATATCTGTCACTTCACGTAATTACTTTTTTTTGAAATGGAGGATCGTTTATAATGCCCTCAGCAACTTAGGACATTTTATCCTCTTGACAAATCCAGATGATTTTACTTCCTGTGTGAAGGGATGCTGGCTGGCCAAGGCTTGGTTGGAAGATTCAGTCAGGAAAGTAGGTGGATATTCTTATCGCCGCATAATCTCTTATTCTCTGGATCCTTCTTTGATTTTCATAAGGGCTGAGCGAGTCCTGCAAGGGAATTGAGTGCCAGGGCAGGCCAGCTGAGTGTTAATTGATTCTAATTAACACCCCCATAGACTGTAACAATTTTTTTTTTTCCCTCCAAGCAGTCAGCCAAGTAGCTTTAGGAAAGGTGAGACATCTTTCTTTGGAATCATCGAAGAGGCAAAACTATTTTCAGGCTCTGTCTCTGCAAGTCCTGCCTTTCTCAGGAATAGGGAGGAAGTGAGATAAGGAAAAGAAATACCTGAGGAGACAGGTGCCAGGAAATATTCACTCTAAACCCAGCTGTGGGCTTAGTACAACAGGAAGAAGATGCTTAAGGTCTTTGCACTCAAGTACCTGCCAGTAGAGTTGGAAAGAATGAGAGATGGGATGTAATCAAGCCTTAATGTTTCATGGGAGCTGGGGAAATGTTTCTTGGGAGCAGTATTTATGGACATTTCAGAAGGCGTTTTCTTACCTTGAACGAGTCATTAGAGCTGGAACTGGATGCTGCTGCCAAAAGAATAAAATCTAAGAAAACAAACAGTCTGCAGACAGTCCTGAGTGCTCCCTCCCCTTTCAGCCGCACTCAGTGGGGACCCAGTGCGTGCCTGTCGTAGTAGATGCTCCTGTTTTCCCATCCCTTGGCAAGGCATACAGTTTCCATTAATGGGCAGCTAAATTTGCAGCCAATTCTCAATCATTTGTGGTGTTAGGGGGACAGAAATAATGTGGGAAGCTAGAGCCCCAAGTCAACCCAAGGCCTTATTAGTCAGAAATTTCAATCTTCCTTGCCATCCAACGCCACAAACAACTTCAGAGTACAACTGGCTTGGTCTTGGGGGACTTGGGGGTGGGAGGAAGTGAGAAGTTATGCCAGAGCTGGACAAAATTGTGAAGTGAGGTGGGGATATCTTCATTCCCCTCCCCTCCCTTCAGTAATGCGATGGTTTTGATGGTCACTTCATCAAAACTTGCTCTCCGACACATCTGCTATCAGCCATTTAGACCCCAGTATGACTATAAGCCTGTGGGTTCCCATTTTTAGGAAATTTGCCTTTTGAATTTGGGTCTTCTCGGTGAACCGAAAGGCCTGGGCTTCTGGTGAAGGAATCATAAGGAGTTGAGGAATGGGCAGGCCCGATTCTGAGATGACACTCGGGAGGAGAAGGCCTGCCTCCTATGTACTCAGAAGAGCACCGCGGGCAAGCTTCACCCTGGGTTTTCAGAGATATGAGCTAGACCCACAGTAGGAAGTACTTTCTGCCTGTGACACAGGGCGCACACATGAGGAGGAATGGAAGAATATTTACCTTCCTACATGAGAGGCACCTGATCCATTTTAATAACCTATGGCTTAATTTAAATAATGTTAACTGGATCTACTAAACTGATTGCACTACCCACAAGTAGCATGTGAGTTACAGGGCCGGGCCAAGCTGCAGTTTTGGGTTTCCTGTACCAGGGTGCCTAGTCAGGGGGCTGGTGTGGGCTGAACCTTGACTCTCATTTCTCTTGCCAAGCGGGTGCCCAGACTTGGGGCTGGGTCTTCCAGAAGAAGGGGTGCCTTTTAGAATGTGTACACGGAGTGATCCTTGTGCCCAAGACTTGTATGCATGGGACTTGTGTGCCCACCCAACACCATTTGGAACTTACAAATAAGATCTCTGTGGCTGGTAGTGTCCGGACTGTAGGCACTGTGCAGAAGAAAGAGAGGGTAGAAAGTTACAGGTCAGGAGAGACTAGATCCAGAGTGAGAAAGGATGCTTGCTATGGCTCTGGCACTGGTGAGAGTACAGTTGAGGGGGATTGGTTCCAGCGCCCCACAGATACCAAAATTGGTGGATGCTCAAGTCCTTTATCTAAAATGGTGATGTATTTGAAGTATATAATCTGTGCACCTCCTCCTGCATATTCAGATGTCTCTAGATTACTTGTAATACCTAATACAATGTAAATGATATGTAAATAGTTGTTAATACAATGTAAATAGTTGCCAGCATGCAGCAAGTTCACGTTTTGCTTTTTGGAACTTTCTGGAATTCTTTTCTTAAATATTTTCTATCCGCGGTTGGTTGAATCCTTTGATGTTGAATTTGCAGATATGGAGGTTCCAATTGTATCTGTTCCCGGCTTCTTCCTCACGTCCCATTCACTTTGTGGTCAAAAGATCAGGAAGGTGCTGAACCACGACAAGGAGAAAAGGGCCCATGTGACACTGGCCACTCCTTCTTAGATTTCTCTGAAGGGAGGAGCTAAATTTCTGTCTGTGATGGGAAAAATTGGGAAAGAGCAATAAGGAAAAAATATATGTAATAAAAAATGAAAATAAACAATAAATGCAGCAAATGTCTGTTGAAAACTTTCTCTGTACCAGAGACTGAATCAGATACTAAATTGTTTAAATAGCTTCTTAGAGTCACCATGGATTACAATAAATTCTTTTGAAAAAAGATGAGATTTACCCATCTGCATGAGTGCTCTCATTTGAATTCTATGATTTTTCTTCATTTCTACCTAGTCACTAGGCATAAATTTCCTGAAAACAGAAGAGACTCAACTACTGTTATTCAAATAACAACCATTTTGCCAGGAGGGAATGTCAGGGAGTTAATTAAAGCTAACAAAACCATTGCCAGGTTTCCTAGGGTAAGAAAAAGTTTTCTTTTCCCCCATGTTCTGATTACACTATGGAAAGCATAGAAGACTAACAGGCATTTCTTTTGTGTCACTCAGAGTTTCTCATTCAGCAAATACTTACTGAATATCCACTGTGTTGCAGACACTGAGTAGGCACCTGGCATGAAGCAGGACTAAGAAATCCTTGACCTCAGGGAGCAGGGTTGAAGGGAAGGTAAGGCTTACTCATGAGCAAGAAAGGGCCCTGAGACCCCCATATATGGGGATCACTAAGGGTCCTACTCAGTGTGTACCAGTTAGGATTAAGGGCTCCTGCATGTGATAGAAAACCTAAATGAACAGTGGCTTAAAGAGACAAAGTTTTATTTTTTCAAGGGTAAGAAGTTTTCATCAGGGCTGATATGGTATTCCAGTGCTTTCAGGGACCCAGGGTCCATCCAACTTTCCACTTCATCAGCCTTAATGTGTGGTCCTCTCTCACATGGTCCAATGTGGCTGCCAGAGCTCCAGCTCCAATGTGGCTGCCAGAGTCATTCTAAGAGAAAGAGAAGAAGGAGGGCATACTTTCTCCCTTTTAAGAAAGGTTGGGAAATATAGTCTTTATTCTAGGCAGTCATATGCACAGCTAAAATTCAGGAGGTTTATTACTAAGGAAGAAGGGGAGACTCGATATTAAGGCAAGCAACTAGCAGCCTCTCCCCAAGCATGGGGTACAGGGATGTGGGAAGGCTTTGTAAAGGAGGTGGGATGTGACACAAGCTTTCATGGACTGGGTAGTATTTGGATGAGATTGGCTGATACCCTGCTCACTGTACACTAGAGCCGTCCTCTGCTGTGGCAGATGTAATAGAGCTTGCGAAGGTCCTCCTCTGGCAGCTTGGTTGCAACTTGTGCATTGATAGAGCCCTGACCACCCAGTAGTCCCAAGAGTCAAGTTGTAGCTTAGCATGTTTTGATTATTATTGTTATTTAAAAATTTAAGTACAGGAGATTTTGTAGGTATAAGGTAGGAAATCACACCTGGAAGTTCTTAGAATGGAATCTTAGTTCCTTGTTTTTTGTCATCCACAAAACATACTCCTGACCCTATCAAGCATGGCAAATAACGGGGAGGGGAAGGCAAGCCGAAATCCAGAGAGACCCAGCAGGGGGAGTGCAGTTGGATGGTCCTAGAGAAAAGCTTTTCCTTCTTCATAATTTCCTTGCTTCTATTTCCCCCACATCCCAGAGTGGATATAGGCAGTTTGATGTTCTCCCTTTTCTTTTTTTTCTCCTCTAAGCTTCTGCAGAATACAGAGCCAAGCAGGATTACATGGATTGTTAAGGGTCATGCTGCCAACAAAATAAGGATGTCTAATACCACTGCCTGTATTAAACATTGTTCTATAGGTACTCGCTGAGGCACCTGGACAAGAGAAGGTATACATGTGGAAAGCAAGAGGTGGAATTATCATTATGTGCACATGATATGCTTATATACTAAGTGATATACTATTTATTATAAAAAACCAGAGAGTACAGTAAGGTAGTTTGACACGAAATTAATATACAAAAATAGCTTTAGAGAAAAACAACCAGGTAGAAATAGGAAATAGAGTGGAAGCAAAGACTCCATTCATAGCAAGGATAAGTGAGAATAATTAAGATGAACTAGTTTTATAGGATATTATATATTTTGAGTGATATTATACATATTTAAGTAGTATAATACTGACACTTGAATAGACAGGAAGATTAGTAGTATAGAACAGAATCCAGAACTAAGACACCGATATATATATGGAAACTTTGTCTTTAGATAAAGGTGGCATTTTATATCAGTAAGGAAAATGATAGATTATTCAATAAATAGTTTGGGACAACTGGATAGCCATCTGGAAGAACAAAAATTGGATCAATACCTCACTTCTTATGCCAACATAAATGCCAGATGGATAAAAATTTAAATATTAAAAGTAGTAGAAGACAGAAGTTTTAAGTCTTGTGGTAACACAGTCTTCCTAGGTATAACACAAACCCTAGAAATCATAGATTAAAAGATTTATATATTAAATTTCAAAAAATTGAAAAAACCCAGGCCTCACTGAGGCTAGGTCCCTGACACCTTCATGGACAATCAGAAAGTCAAGAAACAAACAATGAACAGAGAGTTATGTATAAAAACCAAAGGACTAATATCCTTTATAAAGAGCTCTGATCAATTAATAAAAGATTAACAACGTAATGGAAAAACGAGGAAAGACAAGAACAGATTATTGACAGAAAAAAGAAATAAAAGTTACTCACATATATAAGAAGATATTCAACCTACAACAGGGTTTGTTTATTTGTTTTTAATGATCAGAATGGTAGTTAAATTTTTTTTAACTATCAGAATGATAAAAAAATTTATCATTGAGAGTGAAGGGAACCAGACATTCATGCATAATGGGAGCATAACTTGGAACAACTTCCATGGTGGGTGTTTTGATACTCTTTTATCAAAATAAAAAGTGCACATTAACTCAATAATTCCACTTCCAGAAATGCTATCCTTCAGAAATATTTATGTGCAAAGATATGTATGAGAAGGTTCATTGCCTCATCTCAATGTCTTCATTACTCTGTGTTTCATTCTGCTCATCTGTGAGGTGGGAATAATGATTCTAGTTTCCTGACACTTGAAATGGCTGGTATAAGAACATCTCAGAAACAAGCTAGGCTGCCTGAAAGAAGAAGAAAGGTAGTCTTTAAATTTAGGACATTATTCTGATGTTTCAGAAAAGCGGTCCCAATTATAAAGTGATTGCCTGTGCCTTGAAATACCAGGGTAAAGCCAGCACAGCCATGCTAGGTTTACACCTGCTTCGCTACTCTGGCATCAAGAGTTGTGTTTGGAAGCACTTGGAAGGCCTTTGGAGGCCAGTGTGATGGAATGGCTGGTAGCCTTTTTGGCACAGGGCCTCAAGAGATGGAGCAATGGGTCAAAGCACGCCTCACCACTTGGGGACATCTGGCCCGACCTTCCCGAATGCCTCAAGATGGAAGCTCTCCTAGGGCCGTCTTCCTGGGTCCAGCATGTGGAGAGCCCTCAGATTTGACATTACTTTCACACCAACGTTACTCTGACACAGAAAATGATGCAACCTGTTACACAGCCCATCAGCATAATTATAGGTAAGGAAATTGCTAAGGGAGGTCCCTGAGCAGTTGGAGGCCAGAAGGAAATATTTTCAAGTAATTAATGGGTGGACGCGTGAAAAATTTTATTCTTTAAAACAATAAGAACCTCCTAGAATAAGATGTTATAGCTCATATCTGTCCAGAAAAGGATATATACTAGAAGAAGTTAAGCTGAAATTCATGGATGCTCAAACTTTGATTTTAATCTCTTTTCTTCTTTAAAATGTCATTTTAAAAGTACCTTGTTATATTTCCTTGTTTTTTTTTTCCCTTAACCCCCAAGTAAGGCCTAAAAAAATAACCATTCTGGGAGTTCATAAACAGCAGAGACTAGAATTTAGCAAAACAAAGAGAATTTATCTTGGATGAATACATTATGCATAAAAAATAGAGCATTGGTCTGGGCTTTGTTAATGGCAAACGCCTAAACCACCAAATGATTGTGTTGATTTTGTGGGTTTCTTGAAAGAGACCAAGCATTTAGAAACTCTCTGACTTACGTAACACTTCAGCTAGAGCATTGGTTAAGTCAAGAAAAATAAGGCACAGGGAACAGGATTTCAAATAGAGCTTCCTATCTGATTGGAAGAATACACTCTAATGATGTGTTATGATCATTTTATAAATTGCACTGATAGCAAATGCACCTTGGGCCTGGGGTCAAGGGCATTAGCTGAAGAGACTGTCACATCAGAAGTCTTCTGAAATGCCTGCATGAAGCAAAATTCAAAAGTTGAGCATCAACAGCATAAGTGAATTGGTGATGACCTTTTGGGAGCTCATGTTTCAAAGCAGATCTCACTGATGTGGCCAGAACCTAAGAACACAAGGAAAATGAACCAAATGTTGCAGGCACAGATGAGCCACCTGTGTGCTCTGTTTAGAGCAAACCTCATACAAGAAAAACAGGGTGAAAGAAACGTAACTGAGTTTAGGGATCATTTCTTTGCTTTTCATGAAGGGAGAGATTTAAGTACAACTTGTAGCATCTTGGGAATAGAATTTGATTTAAAAGAAAATCTAGATCACAGATTCCCTGTTTTAAGCATGTCATATAAATAAGATAAACAGCAGTGACGCCTCATTTACCTGGGGAGTAGATTTCAGGTAACCCTGGGCAACCGGAACAGGACCATGAATACGGAAATGCTGTGGAAGAGCAGCAAGAACTGAAGGGCCAGAGGTCCAGCCTCCAGCCACCCTCAGGCCATTTTCTGGACCTCGGTTTCCTCACTGTTGAAATGAAGGTATTAGACAGTTTCAAGGTCTCTCTCCCTGTTAAAAATAAAAAATGTGTAATCTATGCTTTATTTGTGTTTATACATTTATATATTTATAATATTTCAAAAGATTTAATAAATATACTTTGTAAAGAATTCAAACAGTAAAAAGGCAGATGGCGAAAAATGACCTTTCCTCTTATCCCAGACTACCAGCTCCCTCTGCAGAGGCAACCCTTATACTAGCTCCTTGTATATCCTTCCAAAAATATTCTATAGGCGTATTATGTATATATGTCTTGAAAACGAATGGGATAATTGTCATACACACTGTCCTGCTTCTTGTCTTTTTTACTTAACAATTTTGCAGACTTTTTACTTTACAATTTCGGGAATTGTAATTATAGGCTCCATCTACTTTCTTCCTTTTAAAGACTCTACAGTATGATAATCCATAGTTCAGTCATTAGTTTAACTAATGTCTTGTTGATGAAGAGTCAGTTTATATTCATAGATCTTTCCTTCGACTCCCTATAGCTCTAAATTCCTATGGCTTTAACATCTTGGTGAAAAGATACCTGAGTAAGAAAAAAAAAAGATAGCTGTTACAAATCACATGTACTACTCCTCTTGGGAGATAAAAGCCCACCTGTTAGCAGTCCTTGACCACAGGTGCGTATGGAGGGAGGCGGCAGATGAAACTCTAGTCCTTACATCAGCGGAGGCGGGAGATAGAGGAAGCATGTTGATCCCCACAGGGTGGGCCTCCTGCACTGTCATTTTTACCCAAGTGAGAACCCCTGTTGACGCCTGGGTCATTCATTAGTAAATGGGTAAATCAGATTTGAGACCAAAACGTCACTGTCTTTTAAAATGATCAATACATGTTAGAGATTTTGCATTTCAGAAAGTTAAAAGAAGAATTTGGGGTTGCCGAAGAACCTCTCAAAGAGAGGGCTGAGCACGTGGTGTGGGAGCCCGAAGTAAGGGAGTTCACAGTTAGGGAGGTAGAGTGCGGCGTGATTTTCCCTCTGTATCTAATGACTGAGTGACGAGACTCCTGCACTCTCAGGGTTGCCGAGGGGACAGTGGAAAGGCGATCGTGGACTGCCCGGGTGCTCCCGAGCTGCAGAACAAGGGACAGTGGCAGTGTGGGCCCTGCTCGACGAGCCCCAGGCAGATGAAGTGCCGGCAGAGTAGGGACACAGCACATTTATCTTGGGAAGAATTTTATGTTTAGTATTTATCAAAAAGCTTCAAAGTAGTCATCATGGGAAAAGCCTGAACTTTGTTGGATTTCCTCCTCTTATGGCTTAGTATTTGTTTTATTTAAACAAATAAAGGTGGCATTTTATATCAGTAAGGAAAATGATAGATTATTCAATAAATAGTTTAACAATAATAGATATTGTTAAAATCACACACGTGGGGAACACTGAGTTTTTAGGACTGAGGATCTACAGGCTGTAACCAGGCCCGAGAGGGGGCTTCTGGAAACCAGCGAGCCGTGTCCGTCCGTGGCCAGGCTGGGCAGTTCCCCTTTCTAAGCTGGGCAGGGAAGAATGGACCATTTGCATTTGCGGGGCAGGGGGTGGTCGTCTTGCCACACCCCCCCCCCCAGGCTTGGTTTCCTCACAGGAACAGGGCTGCGCACACCTGCCGCTGCTCTGCTGTGTCTCCAGAGAGGTTGTGGGTTTTCACTGTGACTCATGAGCCTTATTTATGGCCACCACACCAGTGGAGACACACAGACGGAGTGACACAAGCTAAGAGAGTGTTTCCCCTCTTTCCATTCAGAGGTTTTTCTGGAACGCCCCCAGCATGTTGGCTTTCAGTGTTCAAGAAAGAGAAAAGAGAAAAAACTCATTCTTGGGCAAATTCAGCCACCTTCTCCCCACCCTGTTCATTCCCAAAGGCCTTTGGTTCAAGGGTCCACTTGGCTGAATTGCAAGCATTTTGGTGTCAGCATGGACATCTTGATAATTACACTCTGCTTCACTTTGCATGTGAAGAGAGATGCTGTCCTTATCAGCCTCCACTCCCCATGCCCCTTTTAGTGAGTCTCGTTTCTGCTGGCTGGTATTTGAGGTCATTAGCTTAGTGGAACAGGGCCCTGTGCTAATGAGTCCAAGGTCACAGCTTTGCACAGAGGGTGGCCTTGCTCTCCCTTGGAGGACACCTGCAGGCCCCCGCCAGCTGCTTTGCCCACGTTTCCATGAGGTATGGGGAGGCCAGGTGAAGAGGGTACAGGTAGCTTAAACTCAGCCCATCTCTTTTTCTTTCTGGACGCAAAACACAGAGCTGAGGTTCTAGTGATTATGGGTCAGTAATTCTGTCTTAGGAAATTATAGTTTAAGTATGAATATACATTCAAGTTTAAGGGATTAGTTTTTAGAAAACTCTGCATTCGTGGCCAGAGTTCCTTGGTGTGCGTGGTTCATTTTTGTTCATGAATTCACCGGGAAGTTAATGAGTTTCAAGGACTCTATGGATACTGAGAGTTCACAAAGAGAAATTAAAATGTGTTAGTTAGAAACTAACACCTGTGTTAGTTTCCCAGGGCTGCCGGCAACAAAGTACCACAAACTGGGTGGCTTCCAACAACAGAAATGTATTCTCTCACGGTTCTGCAAGCTACAAGTCTGAAATCAAGGTGTTGGCTGGCCCATGCTTCCTCTGAAGCCTGGAGGGGAATCCTTCCTCTTCCAGCTTCTGGTAGCCCCAGGCTTTACTCGGCTTGTGTCAGCAGAACTCCAAGCTCTGGCTCTGTCTTTAAATGGCTGTCTCCCTCCCTCTGTCTTCTCTTCTTATAAGGACAATAGTCATTGGGTAAAGGGCCCACCCTAATGACCTCATCTTCACCTGATTACATCTGCAAAGGCTCTATTTCCAAATAAGGTCACATTCACAGGTGTGAGGACTTAGAACTTCAACACACCTTTTTGGGGGACACAATTCAACCCACGACCCCACCTGTCCTTAGGTACCTTCCAATTCATGAGGGAAACTGATGGAAAAGGATGGTGAAATTAGTGCTGTAAGGGCCCCAAGCACTGTGTTGTAAGAGTCCAAGGAAGGATACACACACTCCCAATACCAAACATGCACCTATGGCATGATGTGGAATGGTTAAGTTATAATGGCTCTGTGCAGGAATTTTCCCGGGCATGTGGCCTTGAAGGATGGGATTTAGTTCTAGAGAAGTAGGCAGTGAAGGGCATCTCAAACTGAGAGTAAGCAGGGACTTCCCTGGTGGCACAGTGGTTAAGACTCTGCGCTCCCAATGCAGGGGTCCTGGGTTCGATCCCTGGTCTGGGAACTAGATCCCACAGGCATGCTGCAACTAAGAGTTTGCATGCTGCAACTAAGATTTCGCATGCCACAACTAAGGAGCTGGTGAGCTGCAACTAAGGAGCCCACGAGCTGCAACTAAGGAGCCCGCCTGCCACAACTAAGGAGCCCACATGCTACAGCTACGAAGCTGGAGAGCCGCAACTAAGACCTGACACAACCAAATAAATAAATAAATAAACCAAGTGTAAGCAAAGTTATGAAAGCACACTTGGTTAGACCTGGGAAGAAAGACGCTTCTGGCAGAAATGTGAGGGCAGGATTGGAGATCTGGAGACTGGAGGCCAGTTGGGAGATTCTATAGGAGCCCCAGGCAGCTCTGGAGGGCCTGAACTTGGAAACGGTGGTGGAGTGGGAGGTCAGGGACAGATTATGAGGAGTGGGCTGAGGGCCGGGGAGTTGGTGGAAGGTGGCAATGGACGGGTAGGGGGAGATGGTCAGGGGAGAGCTGACCCTCAGACTTCTGGTGGGATTGACTGGGAGGAGGGTGGTGCCTTTCGACAGGAGGGGGAGCTCAGGAAGAAAGCAAATTTGAAAGGGAAGATAATAAGTTTGATTGTAAATATGTTGAGTTTGAGGTCATTGTAGCTCTAGGTGTAGAGGCTCAGCACAAATTCTGAAACTTGAGATTAGCACTCTGGAGGAAGTGGTCCAGGTTGGAGGCGAGAATGCCAGCATGCTAGTTGGAATCATGGGAGTGGATGAAGTGACCTGGAGAGAGAGGAACAGAGGCAGAAGAGCAGAGGGCCAAAGCCCAAGCCTTGGGGAATGCCCGGGGGATGGACAGGGGTAGGAGACAGTGTAGGTCGAAAGGCAGGGAGGGAGTGGAGAGTTTAGAGGAGAGAGTACACCCAACAGGGCTGCAGCGGCCTTGCATTAGCCGAGAAGACTGGAAACTAAGGAGACTGTCAGAGCTGACAGCTGATGTTCTGTCTGAAGGCTGACTGGGAGAAAACCCTCTCAGTGAAGTGATGGGGGCAGAATCCAAATTGCAACAGGTTGAGGAGATGAGCGGGAGATGTGGCAGCGAGGGTGGCCTGTCACTCTTGAAAAGGAGAGAAGGGTAGACTGTCACTTCTTGGCAGGATGAAGAGAAAAGGCAGGTCACCTGAAGAAGCAGAGTAAAAAGAAGGAATAGTCAGGAAGATAGAAAAGAGGATCATTAGTTGGTGAACTGAGTTCTGGAAAAGATGGCAGGCTGTGGGATGTGTAGCCAGGAGAGAAGGAGAAGTTTAATTGAGACTCTCAAGGGAATTTTGAGAACCGTGTAAGGAGTCATGGTGCGACTGCAGTGTGAACCTTGTGGGGATTTTTAATCCGTGAGGATCATTCTTGTGGGGGGCTCCCTGAAGACTAGTTGACCTGTGGACACAGAATTTTGTGATTATTGGCCTCTGCTGCACCCCACTGCCACGGGGACTGAAGGGTCACCCCCAGCTCCAGTAACTTCCTCAGAGAGTGTCTAGCTTTGTCATTTTATGGCTGTTTCCCAAACTAAGGGACATCTCCGCCATCCTAGATAGTCTTTCTCTGACCCAAGAACTAATGTGTCATGTGGGTAAACAAAATTACTATAGGAGCCTGACCTAGAAATATCCATTTTCCCTCTGTCACCATCCAGAGGAACTACTATGCTTTTCTCCTCACCCTACCTCTCTCTAGATCTGAATTTCTGGATCTGGATCTGGATCTGGATCTAGGAAATGGGCAGGAGAGTGGGGGTGGGGTTAGGAAGCCTGAAGTGAGTGACCTCAACCCCTTGCCATGCTTATTTTTACCAAAGGCATCAGTCAGTCCAGCCCTGTGCTAAGTGCTACCAGATAAAAGAGGGATGGGTTCCCTGCCTCCATGGACTTCCATGGGACTTAGAGCCTGTGCTACGCTAGTAGAGGAGACAAGAGTTCCCTGAGAATTGCATGTGTGCTAGTTTTGTGGTTCAGAAAGGAGAAGCAAGGTCGGTGTTGGCTGGAGTGGTTGAGAAAGGCTTCGTGGAAGACAAGAGTGGGACTTTGAATGATGGGTCGATTGCATAGATCGGTAAGAAATGCAGTAGCATCCCAGGTTGATGGCCAACATGCTGGAAACAACGTGGCCTGTCCATGAGACAAGGAAAAGACTGGCCAGACTAGAGGGGACTGTACCTGGGAGTGAATGTGATCGGATAGGAAGGAGGCTGGAGTTTGGAGGGCTTTGAGTATAAGGCTGAAGAGTGTGGACTTTTTCCTGAGAGTGAGTGGGAGCTGCTGAACGTTATAGAGTAGGGGTCACATGGGCAAGTCAGTGTTTTGGAGAAAGAATTGCCTCTCCCGTCTACTTCAGTTTGGCTGTGTAGAGCTAACCGGCTCATGCAAGATGCGTTGGCTGTGTTCCCTGCCCTTGTGGAACTCACCTACAGGAAGGGCACTGCCTCCTTCCTGTTTCTCCTCTCTCTGTTGGGAAACATCCCCCAGGAGCTTGGGTTTATTCCTCCAAACTGCAGAATGTAGGTTACTGTAAAGCTTGAGGGGAAAAACCTGTTTTTCAATTTTTCTCTTCTTTTTTTCCCCCCTCAACATTGGTCTTTTGCCCTTAGCCTCTGAGGATCTTGACAACATTCTTCTTTGGATTTTTCCTATTCCCACAATGAGTTTTCTGAAACCATCACCATTCCCAGAAGAGAACCCAATCCCAGACTGGAGGTGGAGAGGCCGATTGCATTTCAGTCTTCAGGCTCACCTTTCCTGGAGGGAGATGGCGTGTGTGTTAGATAAATACACCACCACTTAATGAAATAACTGCCTCTCACAGAGCTCCTTGAAGAAATCCTAAAATAACAATGGTAGAACATGTGCCACGCTTGTGGGAAGCAAGGGCTTTGTGGGGAAGGGGGTAGGGAGCAGAGAAAAGAAACATTTTAATGGCAGGCTGACAAGAGTTTATTATACACATCAGTGGTTAAAATAATTACTTTTTAAATTATGAAAAAGACTTTTGGGGGGGCCCTGTTAAATATCAGCTGCAGTTCCTTGCAACAGATTTGCTGGGACCACAAAAGAGACACCTTGCTTTTCCAGATCCCTGTGGGAATTTTGGCAGGAGGCAGCAAAGCGCACCCACTCTCCTCCTGCCCTCACGTTTTTTCGGCATTTGGTTGCAGTGCTCTGTGTGTCTTTGCTCTCCTGAGGGCTTCTTCGATTTCTCCAGCTCCCATCTTGGGTTTGCTTCTGCTTCTCCATCTTCCCACTGCTCTCAGGAGAGAAGTCACAGGGCCACAGGGCAGAGGAAGGTGCCACTTGGCATCCTCTTTTCATTTTCTTTGAAAAATTTAAGCCTTTTCTGGAATAAGCAAAAGGTGTGACAGGGAGCTGCCGAGATGGTGGGATGAGTGCAGACCTGAGAACTTGGATCTCAGTTTTCCCACCCAGCTAGAATCTTCTCACAGGAAGCTGAGAATGCTGATTGTCAGATTGTTCCACACGGTCTGTGTGTGATGTTCCAGCATCAGACCTCTCATTACCTTTCTAGACTCATCACAGAACTTGAAGAGCTCTAATGCCCTTAACCTGTGCAGGTAAGGACCAGGCAGTGATTGCTCAGGACACAGCTTGGTCACGTGACCACAGCTCCCTAGACACAGATCTCCTGCTCTCCCCCTGGAACTCTGAACCCCACTTCCTTTCTTATTCTGAACGTCCTTCCCCCCTTGGCTTCTGTACCTGAAGGCAAGTCCTTTTATGACCGCTCTTCCATTCATGCTCATGGTGATACAGGGGATTATCCTCTGAGATCAAAGGTGGATTTCACTCTAATACTCAGGAAGATGCCTCCATATAAAATGAAATGCTCTGGTGAAGATGACAAGTGATAACTTTCTCCTTTCAAAGCCAGTGCTCTGCCTGGGAGGGCCTGGGAGGTGGGGAGGGGAATGTCACCCCTGGCCCTGCTGCGTCCTCCTGGCTGCCCACATTCTGCTTGGCTCTGGTCCTGAGGATTTTTTTTTTTGAGTTTCAGAAAACTCTGGTCTGGCTCACATTGCTGCCCTCTCTGCCTCCTAATGGTGTTCTGATTCTCTATTGGTTTTGGCCAAAATATGGGTGTAAATCCATTTTCTTCTTCATTTAACCAGGACAGATAAGGATTTTTACTGTCAAAAACAAAATGAAATACCCAAAGCAAACAGACAAAACAAAACAAAACCAGAGTGGAAATGGCAACCAGAACCTCCCCCTGAAAGTGAAGAAATTGGGGTCCAACATAGAACAGGCTTCTGCTCTTTACTCCGTGTGGACTGGTTGGCACATGTACGGGACATCTCCAGCCCCCTTTTTTCACTCTGGCCCTGGTTACCTCATGCCTTAGGTGGCTTCCTACAGGTGCCAGCTTCACCTGGAGGCCCAAGGACCTCACTTACCTCCATTCCCAGGAGCTGGCCGGAAGGAGCTTCCTGTTTCTAAGCCCTGCCCTTTCCTTGAGGGTCCCATTTCCAGGCTGAATGAATTTCCAGACCAGCCCAGCTCACCACCCCAATCCCCAGTGAGATTTTTGTTGATGAACTAGCACCCAGATATTCCTGCAGGTAGGTAAAATTTGTCCCCGGTTTCTTTAACTGTGTGTGGATTCGTTTTCTACCTTGAAAGAAACTCAGAACATGAAAACTCTTGAGGACTTCATTCTCAGCCAGTGTGAATGGAGTGCAGCCTTTTGACAGAAGAAAGAGACCAGTTTCCAAAGAGCTGTGAGCGTGTGTCATCTCCCTGTAGACTTATTTTTCAATTTCCAGACATCTGCGATTGGCGTGGACATCAAGCCTGTGCAAGCTTTATCTTCCACAAATGCTCCATTGGGTGCCACATACAAATGTGAGCAGTCCCCACATTTTGTGGGCAAGCTTCTGGACAAGAGGTTAAAATAGGATTTTGTGTGTGATTATCTACTTCATAGATGTATATTAAAGTGCCCAGATTACGGGTAGGTGAATTTGATGGAATCTTTATTCTACCAGAATCCCAAATTGTATTTCGAATCTTATTTTAGTAAAGTTAATGTAATCTGGCTTGATATAAAACAGAAATCTCCAGTTGGGGGCTGGGAGTGAAGGGAAGGGGCTGTTTGGGGGGAGTGTCCCCCCCTCCCCCCAGTCAGCTTGGGGATATGGCTCCCTGAGGGGAGGGTGGGGGAGGTGACAGCCTTGATTTTGCCCAACATCTCTGCTAACGATGCAGTGCTCAAGTAAACAGCACGTTAATGGACTTCCCAGATATGTGAAATTCAGCAGCTGTTGCAAACAGCAGTGAGCACAAGAAAAAAAAAATTATAGAGGAAGAGAGAAGGGAAGAGGAAAGAGAGGAAGAGGAGGGGAGGGAGGTCAGCAATGTGAGCAGGAAACAACAAGGATGAGATTCCATCTTTCAAATCCAAATTCTTGTATCTGGGCATGATTGCAAAGGCACGGAGCTTAGGAATCCATCTGGAAAACCCACCAATCTGAGGAAGCCCCCGAGGGCGACCAAGGGCAGCCATGTGGCCTGGAGTCCTCTGGGTTTCTTCGGATCTGGTTGTGCATGTAGAGGTGAACCAAACAGGCATCATATAGAGAGGCAATAGGTGCTTACACCCCTTTTGAGAGAATGAACATCCATGACCTTCAAAATTCACCATTAGTCTTAGGTTAAGATTTATGTATTGTCCAGGGAGTGGTAACAAATTATGCCTTGTCAGCTAATGATAAGACCCTTTATGAACTGCCCCCAGTTTTATCTTTTTAGCTTCATCTATTTCTATTTTTACTGGATACCCTACACCACAGGCAAGTGGTGTGGTTTGCTGTTGCCATAACATCTTATTCTTTGCCTCTGCTTGGAAGCTCTGCCCTACGCCCCGGACCCCCTCCCACCCTCCTCCCTGTCTTACTGGCCTTTGCAGGCCGAGGAGGGGCTTCCCCAAAGCCCTAGAACTCACCCCCTGTAGCCCTTTTGCACTTAACTCTGTTGGGGCATTTACCTCACTGCCTTCTCATTATCTGATTCCTTGTCTCTCTCTCCAGCATCTCTCTAAGGTAGGAACAAAATGGACCTCTGTTTTTTTTCTTTCCCTCTATCAATCCCATTGTCTTAAATTGTTCCGTTGACACTGTAAGAACTCAGTAAAGGCTGTCTGAGGGAGTGAATGTGTTACTAGTTACAAAGTGAGAGTGAAGGAATGGCCAGATGCCCTTCCTGCATGGTACCACACAGAGCTTCTCAGGTTGAGGGGCTGCTGATGGGGGCTGAAGGACCAGTCCCCGTGCTGGGTCACTACAGGCATAGCTCTGCTCTCCTCATCAATACACAGGCCAAGCTTGCTTTAGCCATGGTGACTGTTTAAAGCCGATCTCAAGGAAACCTGCCATGTTTTTGATGGTCCTCGAGAATTTCAGAAGCGTATAGGTGTGTGTGGTGTTCAGGGTTGAGCAGGGTGTTAAAAGTACGAAATTAAATCCTCAGAGAGTAGTGGCTTTGAGGAGACTGTGTGTGGCTGGCAGCCGCTGAGGAAGGTGTGAAGTGGAAACACCCCTTAGGGCCCTGGGAAACTCTAGTGCCAATGTTGTCTCTTGTGTCTAGTGGGGAGTGAAGACATTTGTTTCCCACGCTGATGAGGGCTGGATGCAGGGTGCGAGGAGCTGTGGAGTTGAGGGGGTAGTGCTGGGTGAGAGCCCTTTGGTTCTCAGGGTTTGCCAGCCATGGGCTGGGCTGGAGAGGGGGTGCTGAGCTGGAGAGGGAGTGCTGGGCTGGAGAGGGGGTGCTGGGCTGGAGAAGGGGGGCTGGGCTGGAGAGGGGAAGCAGGCTGGGCCCAGCCTATGAAGGTGGAAGGCTTAGGTCACAAGGCTAATGACTGCCCTCAACTAACCAGGCTGCTTGGGGCTGAGGATAAACTGGTTAGCTGAGTTTTCTTTCCAAGGACAGAGGACTAAGGTCTGAGCCCCCCCTGAGAGCCGGGAGCTGTGCTAAAAGTCAGGAAGACAGCCGTGAGCAAAGCGGGGAGGTGCTCGCGGTCGGATAGCGGAGAGAGACACCTATCAGATAATCCCAAAACAAATGGAAAATTGCAACAGCGATGAGGGCGATGAGGGAGAGAGAGATGGTGTGCAGAGATCCTGAAGTAGGGGGCTTTGACCTGGTCTGGGAGGTCAGGGTAGGCTCCCTGGGGTCAGGTGCTTGTTCTCCTTGGAGGAGTTGAGCAAAGAGTGGGGGAGAGGAGGTCTGAAGCAGAGGGAGCCGCAGGAGAAGCACAGCACTGTTGATCTTTGATGTCATAGACTCCTTCATGGTATTTGAGTCTGCGTGTTCACCTGGCTGAGGATAATCTAGGAAATGAAACTGAACGCTGCTATGACCAGGGCCTTGAGGTCATCACTCTCTCACAGGTGGGTGTTATGAGTTGAATTGTGTCCCCCTCCCCGAATTTAAGATATATTAAATTCCTAACCCAGGATACCTCGGTATTGACCTAGTATCTCAGAATATGACCTTCCTTGGAAGTAGGGTCTTTGCAGATGTAATCAACTTACGGTGAGGTCATTAGGGTGGCCTCCAATCCAATATGATTGGTATACTATATAAAGGGGGAATTTGGACACAAAGACAGACGCAGGGAGAAGATGGCCATGTGAGGATGGACGCAGGGATTGGTATGATGCTGCTACAGCCAAGGAACACCTGGGGCTACCAGAAGCTAGAAGAGGCAAGGAAGGGGTTCTCTTTTAGAGGCTTTGGAGAGAGCACAGCCCGGCCAACACCTCAATTTCAGACTTCCAGTCTCTAGAACTGCAAGAGAATACATTTCTGTTGTTTTAAGTCACCCGGTTTGTGGTTCTTTGTTGTGTCAGCCCTAGGAAACTAATACAGTGAGGAAGAAAGGAAAATGAGGGCTTGTGTTGAAGATTAAACATAAGATATTTACATCTAGAACAAGACCTGAAAAATAATATAGTCCAGTAACTATTGTTATCTTATTGGGTAGATTCCATTTTGTTTTTCAGGTGTGTGTCTGTGTGTGTGTGTGTGTGTGTGTGTGTGTATGCATGCACACATACTTTGTGTTTCTTTTTATAAAAACTGGAAAAACTCAAAAGTTAAATCGGGCTGCCTTATATAGATAGACTATTGATAGCTACGGTAGAGAATCTTTTACTTCCTTATGCTCAAAAAATGCCCTGGTCAGTCCACCTATGGTAAGATCTCTGGCCCTTTTATCAGAGGACAGAGCTTTAAAATGCAGGTGCCCTGGGAGGTAGGTCACAGTGACTTGCAGAGGCACTAGCGGATAAATGATTGATTCCCCACATCTTCTGGGGACAATTTTGATCTAGAGAGGGGAGAGCACAGAGCCTACTAGGGCAATAAAGGCCTGAACTATAGAAGAGGCCATTCCAGAAGGGATAACACAGTGAAGAAAGAAAGTGTTGCCCAACTCGTTGTAGGCTAACCCAGGCATGGCCCCAGGTGAAGGTGGAATTCTTCCTATTGGCCCAGGCCGCTTCCCATTCCCACTTACATTCCAGGCTGATAAAGGCCCATCTTTTACATCGGTGTTTTAGAAAACATCTGAATTCTTAGACATCGATGGGTCTGGATTATTTCCTTCCTTCCTTGGTATCTGAAAATTAGACTCACCTAGCAATACAAAATCACAAAGCAAATACAAAGGTGAGTAAACCTGAAATGGGGAGTTACCAATGAAGCCTGAATCAACGTGGTTTTGGTAGCTGGCAAGGAGGCCTTGGTGTCAGGTGGCCTGGGGTTCTAGGCCCAGCCCTTGGGCAAGTTATTTGCCTTTTGTCAGTGTCAGCGTCCTCATCTGTGAGATAAAGATGATAACACCTACCACTGCATGCGGTCCTTGTGCTGGTGGTCAAATGAGAGCGTCAGTAAGTTGCCAAGTCAGTTGTTGCTGTGTTTGCTCTGAGCTGTGGGATTTATGCCTCCTGAAGGCTGATCTCTCTGGGATCTAGTTTTTCTTTTTTCTATTTTTTTTCCAGTTTTGTTGAGGTATGGTTGACAAAAATTATATATGCACATATTCTTTGATGTATAATGTGGTTACATCTGATAAACTCATCATTAGTTGAAGATATCAAGTCGAAAATACTTTTTTTTTTTTTTTTAATGCGGTACACGGGCCTCTCACCGTTGTGGCCTCTCCCGTTGCGGAGCACAGGCTCCGGACGCGCAGGCTCAGCGGCCATGGCTCACGGGCCCAGCCGCTCCGCGGCATGTGGGATCTTCCCGGACCGGGGCACGAACCCGTGTCCTCTGCATCGGCAGGCAGACTCTCAACCACTGCACCACCAGGGAAACCCCGAAAATACTTTTAATACACCTAACCTATTGACCATTGTAGCTTAGCCTCACCTACCTTAAATGTGCTCAGAACACTTACATTAGCTCGCAGTTGGGCAAAATCATCTAACACAAAGCCTATTTTATGTGATCACGTGGCTGACTGGGAGCTGCGGCTCGCTGCCCTGCCCAGCATCACGAGAGAGTATATACTGCATATTGATATCTTGGGAAAAGATCAAAATTCAAAAAACAAAGTACAACTTCTACTGAATGCGTGTCAATCTCATACCATTATAAGGTCGAAAAATCCTAAGTCGAACCCATCATAAGTCAGGGCCATCTGTATTTAGGTTATGCAACATGATTTTTTTTTAAAGGTGTACAATGTGATGATTTAACATACATATACGTTGTGATCATTGTGAAGTGATTGTGAAACGCTTGCTACCATCAAATTAACATATCCGTCACCTCACATAGTTACCGCTTTTTTTTTTATGGTGAGAACAGTTAAGATTTACTCTCTTAGCAAATATCAAGTATACAATACAGTGTTATTAACTATAATCACCATGTTGTACATTAGATCCCCAGAATTTATTCATCTTATAACTGTACCCTTTTGACCAATATCTCCCCATTTCCCCCACCCCACCCCCAGCCCCTGGCAACCACAGTTCAACTCTCTGGTTCTATGAATGACTTTTTTAGATTCCACAAATGAGTGAGATGATACACTATTTGTCTTTCTGTGTCTGGCTTATTTCATTTAGCATAATGTCTTCCAGGTTCATTTGTGTTGTCACAAATGTCAGGATTTCCTTCTTTTTTGTATCTGTGTAATAGTCCATTATATGTATGTCTTCCTTATCCACAGGGGATATGTTCTAAGACCTCCAGTGGGTGCCTGAAACTTTGGAGAGTACCAAACCCTATATGTACTATGTTTTTTCTATACATACATACCTATGATAAAGTTTAATTTATAAATTAGGCACAGTAAGAGATTAACAACAATAACTAATAATAAAATAGAACAATTGTATCAATATACTGTAATAAAATTATATGAATGTGGTCTCTTTCTCAAAATATCTTATTGTACAAATGTAATGCTTTTCCCTCTTGACTAAACAACACGCACTATGGCTGTAATTTTTGCAGTTTGAGGTGCGAAAGCAAAGCTAGCACACTTTTTTTTTCTTCTTCACAATTTCGCACAGAAGGTTCATTCTTATCATAGGTCTTAGCAACCTCAGCATATGATTTTTTTTCCTTATTAAGTTGAGAACTTTCACCTTTTCACTTAAAGGAAGCGCTTTACGACTTCTCTTTGGCATATCTGAATTGCCAGCATCACTACTCTTGCTGGCTTTGGGGCCACTATGAAGTAAAATAAGGGTAACTTGAACATAAGCACTGAGATACCGCAGCAGTTAATCTGATAACCAAGACAGCTACTAAGTGACTAAGGGGCGAGATATGCTGGCCTCGTGGGCAGGATGGAGCGGGATAGCGTGACATTTCATCACCCTACTCAGAATGGCGTGTGATTGAAAACTTATGAATTGTTTATTTCTGATATTTTCCATTTAATATTTTGGGACCACAGTTGACCACAGGTAACTGAAACTGCAGAAAGTGAAACCGAGGCTAACGGGACTACTGTATAGATACCACATTTTTTTCTTTTTTTAAATCGAAACCTAGCTGATGTACAATATTATATGTTACAGGTATACAATATAGTGATTCACAATTTTTAAAAGTTACTCTCCATTTATAGTGATTATAAAATACTAACTATATTCCCCACATTGTGCAATATATCCTTGCAGCTTATTTTATACATAATAGTTTGTATCTCTTAATCCTCTAACCCTATATTGCCCCTCCCCCCTTCCCTCTCCCCACCAGTAACCACCAGTTTGTTCTCTGTATCTGTGAATCTGCTTCTTTTTTGTTATATTCACTAGTTTGTTGTAATTTTTAGATTCCACATATCAGTGATATCATACAGTATTTGTCTTTCTCTGTTTGACTTATTTCAGTAAGCATAATACTCTCCAAGTCCATTCATGTTGTTGAAAATGGCAAAATTTCATTCTTTTTTATGGCTGAGTCATACTCCATTGTATGTATATATCTTTTCGAATTAGTGTTTTATTTTTTTCCGGATATATACCCAAGAGTGGAATTGTTGGGTCGTTTGGTAGTTCTAGTTTTAGTTTTTTGAGAAACCTCAATACTGTTTTCCACAGTGGCTCCACCAAGTTACATTCCCACCAACGGTGTATGAGAGTTCCCTTTTCTCCACATCCTTGTCAACATTTGTTACTTGTGTTCTTTTTGATGGTAGCTGTTCGATATCTCTTTGTGGTTTTTATTTGCATTTCCCTGATGATTAATGATGAGCATCTTTTCATGTGCCTGTTGGCCATCTGCATGAACTCTTTGGAAAAATGTCTGTTGAGGTCTTCTGCCCATTTTTTAATCGGGTTGTTTGTTTTCTTGAGGTTGCGTTGTATGAGCTGTTTATGTATTTTAGATATTAACCCCTTATCGGTCATATCATTTCCATGTCATTTTTTAATCCATATCTGTTGATGGGTACTTAGGTAGTTTCCATAGCTTGGCTACTTAAAGCACCTAGTTTTGTACCTGGTTCCATAGATATTTATTGAATGACTAATGAATGAGATTTAGCCAATGTTCTACAACAGTGATATCCAAATTATTATTATATTTTAGTAGTAGGAATCCCCCTCCCCTTTTTTCCCTAAATAAAGCTCTAGGGGAATCCCAGCACATAAAGTAAATCCAAGAGGAGCTTCTCTTGTTGAACACAGGGCAAAGGCTACCTCTCTTTGTCCCCATTCCCCTTCCTTCATCCTACTGAAGACAACTCCCTAGAAGGAGCAATTTGAAAACCTTATACTGACCATAGGACTGAAAACTCTACTGGAACCAGAAAGGATTTTTGCTTTTTGCTTTTTCAGAAAGTCAGTCCTTACTCCTAACTAAAAATCTTAAAAATTTAGCTCTTCTTAGTAAGGGTGGAATGTGTTGGGCCTCAGCTTCTGTGTAATTATTTTTTACATTCCTGGTGACTGTTGTTATGTTCTCCCTACCTGAGTTAAAGACCACAACACCATTTCCTTTCCTCCTAAGTTTTATTCTGTAGCCCGTAAATGAACAACTCGATTTGACACTCCTGGAGGGCAGGGCTCATTTGGAATTTCCTGAGCACCTCCCGCTTGAAGGACACACAGAGGCCCTCTGTTCATGTTCATGGAATGATTCTTCTTTGGATCTTCTTTTATTGTCCTAAATAGAAAGCTCCACTTATGCTTGTAAAGATTCTTTCCTAGAACATTTGTTTTGTCTTTAAAAAGACAATAATTGGGCTTCTGTCACAATCTTTGGAAAACTATCTTTAACTATGCAGCCTGTTCACTTGCAAGAAAACATTCATATTCTTTCCTCCATATGCTCACAGAAGATAAAGCTAAAATAGCTTGTGTTACAAGTATTAAAATGACAAACATGTCTCCAAATATCAAATGACTGGAATAGTACAGATTTAAATTCCACCTAGATTGGGAGGCATTATTACTGACAACAGTATTATTCCATCCATGCATCTATCTATCCATCCATCCATCCAACATTCATTGAGCATTTACTTGGGGCAGGCCCAGAGACACATGGGTGATACATACCTGCATAGAAAAAGGCCAAGGAAATCATGGCAGGGAGCAGTGTATAATATTTGAGATTATTAACAT
This sequence comes from Mesoplodon mirus, assembly GCF_964341445.2. Classification (NCBI taxonomy): domain Eukaryota; kingdom Metazoa; phylum Chordata; class Mammalia; order Artiodactyla; family Ziphiidae; genus Mesoplodon; species Mesoplodon mirus. The sequence goes on from NC_138990.1 coordinate 62,021,955, forward strand.
TTTAGCCCCATTTAATTTCTTTCATTGTCTTTAGAATTAAATATAGGAAAAACAACTCTATGTGCCTCTTCAGTGTAGTATATCTGAAGGACACTACTGGATTACCATGTAGGGGATGGTTTTCTGGCTTGTAGTTTGTTCCATTTCATTCTTTCCCCATCCCCTGAATATTCCATAGTACTTTTGGACTATGACCGTCTGTTTTGTTTTGTTTTGTTTTTTTAGATGGAACTTCAAACATTTAATTACCAAACAGTGTAAGAAGTACAAAAACAAATGCATACGAAGTATGCAAGGTTCAGTGGTAGCACAAGGAAGAATGTGTCCAAAACTTGAAAAAGAGGTGCCCAGAGAAAATATTTTATTTATTTATTTATTTATTTTATTTTTTTAACATCTTTATTGGAGTATAATTGCTTTACAATGGTGTGTTAGTTTCTGCTTTATAACAAAGTGAATCAGCTATACATATACATATATCTCCATATCCCCTCCCTCTTGCGTCTCCCTCCCACCCTCCCTCTCCCACCCCTCTAGGTGGTCACGAAGCACTGAGCTGATCTCCCTGTGCTATGTGGCTGCTTCCCACTAGCTATCTATTTTACGTTTGGTAGTGTATATATGTCCATGCTACTCTCTCATTTAGTCCCAGCTTACCCTTCCCCCTCCCCATTCCTCAAGTCCATTCTCTACGTCTGCGTCTTTATTCCTGTCCTGCCCCTAGGTTCAGCAGAACCTTTTTTTTTTTTTTTTTGGATTCCATATATATCTGTTAGCATACAGTATTTGTTTTTCTCTTTCTGACTTACTTCACTCTGTATGACAGACTCTAGGTCCGTCCACCTCACTACAAATAACTCAATTTCGTTTCTTTTTATGGCTGAGTAATATTCCATTGTATATATGTGCCACATCTTCTTTATCCATTCATCTGTTGATGGACACTTAGGTTGCTTCCATGTCCTGGCTATTGTAAATAGAGCTGCAATGAACATTGTGGTACATGACTCTTTCTGAATTATGGTTTTCTCAGGGTATATGCCCAGTAGTGGGATTACTGGGTCATATGGTAGTTCTATTTTTAGTTTTTTAAGGAACCTCCATACTGTTCTCCATAGTGGCTGTATCAATTTACATTCCCACCAACAGTGCAAGAGTGTTCTCTTTCCTCCACACCCTCTCCAGCATTTATTGTTTGTAGAGTTTTTGATGATGGCCATTCTGACCGGTGTGAGGTGATCCCTCATTGTAGTTTTGATTTGCATTTCTCTAATGATTAGTGATGTTGAGCATCCTTTCATGTGTTTATTGGCAATCTGTATATCTTCTTTGGAGAATTGTCTGTTTAGATCTTATGACCATCTCTTTTCAAAGACTGGGCGGTTGGAGAGGGACAGGAAAGGAGGGACAGGTCTTTAGTTTAGATTTTGTTAGCAGATCCTAAAGTGATTTTTCTGTATAAAATGTGACTTGGGGTCTTGCAGTTTTCCTGAGCTTGGCATTCTGGTGTGAAGAGATGGCCTTTGCCAGCAGATCCACTTGAAGTACCCACTGGGAAGTACTAGTCCTGCCAATTACAGGCACACCTTGTTTTATTGCACTTTGCTTTATTACAGTTCCCAGATTTTTTTTTTTTAATTGAAGGTTTGTGACTACCCTGCATCAAGTAAGTCTATGGGTGACATTTTTCCAACAGTGTTTGCTCACTTCCTGTCTTTGTGGCACATTTTGGTAATTCTTACAATAGTTCAAACTTTTTCATTACTATGAGTTTGTTATAGTGATCTGTGATCAGTGATCTTTGATGTTACCGTTGTAATCGTTTTGGGGAGCCATGAACCATGCCCGTATAAGACGGTGAACTTTATCAATAGATGTGTGTGTTCTGACTGCTCCACCGACTGGCTCTTCCCCTGTCTTGCTCCCTCTCCTCAGGCCTCCCTAGTCCCTGAGACACAACAATATTGGCATTAGACCAGTTAATAACCCTACAGTGGCCTCTAAGTGTTCAAGTGAAAGGAGGGTTAGTCAGTATGGCAGCCTTCATTATCGTCTTCTTTTAAGAAATTGACACAGCCATTCCAGCCTTCAGGAACCAGACTCTGATCAGTCATCAGCCACCAACATCGAGGTGAGATCCTACACCAGCAAAACGCTTATGACTCGCTGAAGACTCAGATATTCAGCATTTTTTTAGCAAAAAATAAAGCAAAAAATAAAGCAATTCACTATCATTACTATTTGGATAGGTCAAAATTAAATTTGAGTTCCTCATTCACTATCACTTTTGGAGGCATATCTTTTCACGCCACATTTAATGCATACTTTGTCCCTGGATCTGTGGAGATTGGCCCCATGTAACCCTAGGGGCCTGAACTATTGCTGTACTCACAGGACATAATTTTATGTGGGGGGAAGTAGCAGCCTTTCTTTCACCTGCTTAAAACTCTAAGTTGCAGAAAAACTTGGCTCAGACTTTCCAAAATAAATTCACCTTTGAATTGAATCCAGGAGTGGAAAATTTTAGCTGGAAACGATGGCTTGTCAGAAAACATAGGAATGACTGCAAAGGGGGGCATAAGTCCCCGTCAGAGAAGGCTGGGTGTAATTGCAACCATACCATCCCCTGCCCTCCCCCGAGTATAGGTTACAGACTCCACAGGAGGGGGAGGCAGGAATAATCTTAAGAACTGTCTGTTTTTTCCACCGTCAGATCAACCTCCAGGCTCTAGCTTCTGGAGTGATGGGTGGGCTCGCTTTCATTTTGTGGCTTTGATAGCATTTGACTCTATAATTATTCCTCTCAGCTGAATATCCCTGAATATTGTTTGACATGATGGTGGTATAGGTGACTTTACCAGGCATAATTCCTATAATCCGCGGAGTGTTAAAAGAAGGTTCTTATTTTCAGATCAAATGCTGCTGACCTGATTAAGCCTCCTGTCTTGCCTTGGAGCAGAGGATAATCAGTTTGTCCAGCGCACTGGCTGGTGGGACGTGAGGGGCTTTTTAAAGATGGTTCTGAGGCTGCGTGCTGAGCTGGCTTGTATAACTATCAGACGTGTCAAGTTAGATGTATGCTTTGCAGCTCTGTGCCTGGCTTTCTATGCTCTGTTCACTCTGTCCCACAGGTCATTTTGCAGATAAAGGGATCTCTGGTCCTCCTTGAATTTTCCATTGTTTGAGGACTGGAAACTATTTCTACCAGGAATTTCACCTGAACAGAAACGTGTCCAGATGAAAGCTGGGGGGGTGGGGTAGAAGGAGAAGAAATGGAAGCCCAGGGCTTTGGGGGGTGGGATGGGGGACGATTCTGAGTTGATGCTGGGGTAGAAATGCCACAGGGCTGGCGGGGAGACTGGGGCTTAACAGCTGCTGTCATAGTTGGCAAGAAAAGTAGGCTATGAAGTGAAATATTACAGAGAATTGCTCTAGACTCTCAATGGAAAACTTTTTTCCCCTTCCAACAGAGGAAATAAGTACACGGTAATGGTAATGAGAAAATAAGTCTCTGAAAGTGTCCTGTTTTTCTTCATTCTCATCTTTCCCTTCTTTTCCCTGAATCCTCTCTGCCCTTGTTTCAGGCCTTCCCCAATCTGTCAACCAGTCTGGAAAGGTATCTGGAAATCTGGGCTCAGCCCTGGCAAGAGTCAGACTGGAATCCAGAATGATCTTTGCCCTTGCTTCTGTTCTGAATGAACAGTTTGCAGGTGTCCCAACCTCTACTGTCTCATCCCAGCAGTGTCTTCTCTCCTGTTCATCCCAAGGTAGCATTTTGTGTTGGCTGCAGGAGAGATGAGACCCACAGGTTAAATTCCAGCAGAAGGAAAATGGGAACCCCTGTCTTCTGTGTGTGAGAGAATCTGAGAACACTGTAGGGGATTCATAGGGAAGAAATACCTTTCATCTGATCAGCGTCTTTTAGTTGCCAAAGTGCTTCCCCATTCGGTACTCTTCTGAGTAAGAAACTGGCATATTGGGGTGGTTAAATAACTTGCTGAAGATCCCAAACCAAATAATTGATGATAGACAGAAACCTGTTTTGCCTTTCATGAGTCAGTTTTCCACTTGTACTTGGGAACTAGCTCGTTTCCCTCAAGGACTGGGGTCCGCACCAGGTGTAGAAGTCTGTGATTTTTTCTGTGTGTTCCTCGCAATTCAAAGATACCACACCTGAGTCTGCGGGAGTCGGCTTCTATGCCTTGGAAGTGATCCTCGTGGATCACAGTTCACTGTTTCACATGCAGATGTTTCTTGATTAGAGCGTGCATCCCAGAATATACCAGGCCTATGTCTGGCACAGGCTTCTGCCTCAGTACCCATTTCTTAAATGTGGAGGCTGCCACGTTGCTTCGACTCATTGAGGCGGAGCCTTTGCCAGATTGTAATTGTTATCAAACATCTGAATTTGCTGGAGAGGCATGAAGGGTGAGTGGATAATAACACCTTATATTCTCGTAGAAAGCGTTATACTTTCCAGAGCCATTTACACATTGATTATCTCATTCTAACTTCTGAACAGCTTTTATTATCTCCATTTGACAGATGGGGAAAAAATGGAGACAGAGAATCTGTCACTTGCCCAAGGTCACAAAGCCAACTAATAGCTGTGCTTGCTTTTTGATCTTTCCCCTCTGTTGGCCCCTTTGGTGGTGGAGGGGCTTTGTCTGTTGCCTGAAGTCAAGGGTGTTCTCACCGACGTTTTTCCTGGCTCCCTGCTTTGGAGATGCTGCAGTGGGGGAGGGAGAATGCTTCTTCTGTGGCTTCTCATGTCTGTGGGACACAGTTCGTGATGAATATGAAATAAAATGGAAACAGCTCCTTCTTCCTTCCCACACAGATGAGGCGAGAGTCTGCCTCTGACGTGAGAGCTGGGCATGGGGGCGGGTATGGGGGCAGAGGAGGCTCTGGCTGTCCCCTTCTCCTCGCTTCCCCCCTGCAAAGTGGATCAGGGAATCCCAGGCATGAAGCTCCAGTGAGTCAGACCGTGGTGTTCCTGCAAGACGGCTGGTGCCTGGCACCCCTGCAGGCCCCAGTCCCCCCCTCCTCCTGTTCAACAGACATGCACGGGGGGGGGCCTTGCTCTGTGACAGGCCACGTGCGAGGAATGTGGGGCTGCCGCACAAGCCACCACGCGGTTCTTGCCCTCCACGAGTTCCCGGTCTGCTACAATCTGTCCCTCTCTCTCCTCCCTGCATGTCATAGCCTGGACATTGAGGGTCATCAGATTCCCTTTAAAGTCACCTGGGCAGAGCAAGTTGCCAGCTTAAGCTGGGGCTCCAGTCTAGGACCATCAAGTGCCACAGAGCAAAGTCGTGAGGTCGATGGCAGCAGGTGGCCTTTGTGTCCACCAAAGCCTGTTTCTTCTGTTCCCTGGGCAAACAGCTAGACTACACCTCCCAGCTTCCCTTATGGGCAGGTATGGCCAGGTGTGGCCAGGTGGCTAAATTCTGGCCAGTGGAAGATGGCTGAAAGGGATAAGTGGCTCTTCTAGGCTAGCCCGTAAACCCTCCAGGGCCACGCCCCATGCGCCTTCCACCTCCATTGGCTTGCATCAGCCAGTTGTGGTCATCGTGGGGGCCGTGAGTTGAAGGTGGCAGAGTCACAAGGAGGAAGGAGCCATGGTCTTCACATCCCATGTGGATGGCAGCACACAGTGGGACTTCAATTGCCTTGAGCCCCTGAAGATCTGGAGATTTCCTGGCTTCCCTAATAGGCCAGTTTTACCAACAGAGATGCTGGCTTGACTCAGGAACATGGAATCAGTCTGGATGAGACAAGTGAGGTTGTAGAACTTCTTGGGCTGCTTCTTCTAGACTCGTGCTCAGGCCTGGAGCCACCTCCAGTGTGAACATGTAGGAGGTGAGGACTCGCGATCCCCACTTCCGAAAGAGAAAATTGAGCCTGAGGTCTCTAGGGACTGCCAGAGCTTGGTGGCAGGTGCTGGTCTGTAACAGCCTGCGCTGGGGCCGGTGCGCGGCAGGCCCTGCCAGCCCCGGGTGGCAGCTGCTTCAGCCATGCTGAGACCTAGATGCTGGGCTCCCAGCCTCCCTGGGGCATGGCCAACAGACTGAGGTGGTCGCAGCTGCTCCAGATCCAACAGCCCTTGGCTGTTGCTCCTTTCCCACACCCGCCAGCTACTGTGACCTTGGACAAGACCCTTCTCTGGCCCTCAGCATGATTCTTTTCCTGCCCAGTGGGCTGGGTGTGCACTGGATGATTTTGGATATTTCTGAGTGTGAATTTTGAAAGCTTTAGTATAAACTACACCCCAGGAATTTCTAGCATTCTTGGGCCATGCCACCCCATCCTGGATTCCAAGGCCCTGACTCTGCCTTGGGAGAGCTGCTGTGGCACGTTGTTGAATAGCACTGCAACTTTCCCTGTGACCCAAAATCAGTAACTTTCAACTTTTAAAAAATCTAAACTCTTAAAAGAAATAGAAACACCTCATCCCCATCCCTGGCCTCCATGAACTTGTACGTGATGGTATCTTCCACCATGAGACGTGAGATGTCTCATGTTTCCCCCAGCCCATTTATCTTATTTAACAAACATATATATAGCACTGCCTAGGTGGGATGCACTGTTCTCAGAGCTTTCTATATATTAACTCATTGAATCCCCATAACCTGATGAGGCAGGTACTATTATTATCCTCCTATAACTGGGGAGAAAACTGAGGCCTAGAGAGATGAAGGAACATGCCCAAGTCTCTAAGCCAGTAAGTGGTCAAGCTGGGATTTGAACCCAGGGAGTCTGGCTTCAAAGTCCACACCCTTGACCACTGTGATACGCAGCCTCTCGTAAGTGCTCCTTCAAAGTCCCACAGAACCTTTAAAATGTCCTCCTGGCGGTTTTGCCCTCCTGCTTCAGAATCACTGCCTTAAATGGTCTGGTCTTAGCTAAACCCTGGTGAATTTTTTAGCTCTGTTTCCTTCGGTAAAATTTCCTGCATGTTTTCCTCCGAAGGAAGCCAGTCCATAGATTAATGATTCCATGGCCAGGCCCCAGGCCAGGACTCCCTGTCCCGAGAAGTGGCAGGAGAAGGCTCTGGACATCGTGGCTCCAGCATGGCCCAGAGTGTGCCTGGGGCCTGGGGCGCTGCTGTCAACAGGATTTACAGCTGTTGCTAACTGACATCTTGTTTTTGCCAAGACCAATCAGTGAAGCCCGGACCCGACTGAGATATCATTGTTTGCCAACCCCCCTGCCCCGTTCCCAGTGCCACGGCCTGCAGATCCTCACCCCCAAGGGATCTGGGTGTTTTATTGCCCAGCTGACAGGGTCTGACTTGTATGCCAGGCTAAGCAGGGGTGCTGGGAGAGAGAGGAACTTGCCTTCTCTCTTCTCTGCTTAACACTGGGTAGAAAAACCTATTCCGGCTGCTTGCCCACTCCTCTCAGCGTTCAGCCTTCCTCTGGGTTGCTGCTCCTTCTGTTTTTCGTACTTTTAGAATGAAGGGAGAGGGGAGAGCAGTTAAAAGCAGTCACACAGGGTGTTAAAAGCAGACTGCAGGGTGCAGTTTGTAACTCTACCACTTACTAGAATGTGTAACTTTGGGCGAAGTGCTGGTTCTCTCTGTGTCTCGGTTTCTTTACCTGCAAAACAGGCACAAAAAGAGTGCCTACCCAGGGCTTCCCTGGTGGCGCAGTGGTTGAGAGTCCGCCTGCCGATGCAGGGGACATGGGTTCGTGCCCCAGTCCGGGAAGATCCCACATGCCGCGGAGTGGCTGGGCCCGTGAGCCATGGCCGCTGAGCCTGTGCGTCCGGAGCCTGTGCTCCGCAACGGGAGAGGCCACAACAGTGAGAGGCCCGCGTACCGCAAAAAAATAAAAATAAAAAAAAATAAAAAAAGAGTGCCTACCTCATGGAATCATTGTGAGGACCAAAGTAGTAAACAATGACTATAAGGCACTTACCACAGTGCTGGGACATGACAAGCAAGAGGCCATGAATGTGACCAAGAGCCAAGGAAGGGACTGGGGTCAGATTGCCTGGATATAAATCCCAGCTCCGCTACTTACTGCCTGCGTGACCTGGTGTAAGTCATTTAACATCTATGTGCCTCAATTTTCTCATCTGTAAAATGGGGATAATTAAAATCCTTATTTTCTAGGATTGTTATGAGGATTAAATGGACTAGTGTTTGTAAAGCACTTAGAACAATGCCTGATACCTATCAAATGCTATCTAAACACTATCTATTTGTTAAATAAAATACATATGTTCTCAATATATGTTGGTCATTATTTTTATTATATTTTTGTTATTATTAACAACTTTATCATAGCCCCATAAGGGAGGCAGGACAAATATTATTATTTCACTTTTCAGGTGAAAGGTTAAGTGACAAGGGCAGCTCTTCTGCTTAGCTCCCTCACTGTCACTTGCCTGAACAATTATATTTTCTCACTGATCTGTGTCCCCAGGTGCTCCTGTTCACTTCGAGCCAGATCTGTTCGTGCTGTTCTGCTGTTTAACACCTCTGATGGAGGCAGGTCCTGTTGGCCTCCGGAAAATCTCCCCTCCTTAGTGAGACCTGTGAGGCTTTTGGCTAGTTGGCCCTGGCTGATGTCACCGGACATCTGCAGTCCCTTCATGATGTGTCACAACGCCAGGGCCTTGGCACACTGTTTGCTCAGCCTGGAATGGCCCTTTGCTTCTTCTCCACCCAGCGAAGCCCTCCTTTGGGTTGTAGCTCAAACGCCCCCTCCTCCTTGCTCCTACAGACGGTCAGGCTGTCCTCGTCTGGGCTCCTAGCTGCGTGGCTCTAAAATTCCATTGTGCGGTACAGGTTTGTTTAAAAGAGATGGTCAACTCCTCCAGTACACTTCCCTTTCCTTGATGGGCAGGGACCATGCATCATTTATCTTTGTACTGCCCAGCCCCTGCCACATGCCTACCTCCTTGAGGTTGGGAGAGCCTGTGGCACATGGTAAATGCCCAGAGGTCTTGAGTGGAAACATGACGATGAAAACTACAGCACTGTTGCCTTGCATCTCCAATGCACATCATGATTTCAAGGCTCTGACACCTTTGCTTTTTTTTTTTTTTTTTACGGTATGTGGGCCTCTCACTGTTGTGGCCTCTCCCATTGCGGAGCACAGGCTCCGGACGCTCAGACTCAGCAGCCATGGCTCACGGGCCCAGCTGCTCCGCGGCATGTGGGATCTTCCTGGACCGGGGCACAAACCCGTGTCCCCTGCATCGGTAGGCGGACTCTCAACCACTGCGCCACCTGGGAAGCCCCACACCTTTGCATTTTCATCCTAGTCCTCCTCTGGGGTTGACTTGCAGTGCTGACATCAGTAAGCTAGCTCATCCCCTGGGCCTCAGTTTTTCTACCTGTAAATGACCTGCAGTCACCCTCATATCAAGGATCTTGTAGAAGTGAGTGGATACTTACTGAAGAATTTGTTTAGGATGGAGCTCTAGACATACAGAGGGCATCACTGTTCTGCATATCTTGCCCTTGGACTTCATGGCCGATTGCCTGGCCAGATGGGAACAGCTACAGAAGAGCACAAGCCTGGGCATGGTTGCTAATGTGTGTTTTTCTGTGCCCTACCTAGTTGTGCAGTGCCTGGTGGAAATGGAGAGCTGTAAAGACTCATTATGTCCCGTGTAGCTGCAGGGATAAGTGTTCTTTTCCTGCGTTACTGATCGGGAGGCTGACCCCTCGGGGAGCCAGCCAGTGCACAGGTAAACCCTGCTGTAAGAAAACTCAGTTTCCGAACATCCAAATCCGTACACTGGGAGATCATTAAAGCAATCAGAAATGGTTCTCCATTGAAAGAAAGGATCCATCAGTATTTCCTTAAGCAGGAACCCCTGAATGTTTATGGGTTGAAAAATTAAAACCTACGTAATAAAGAGCTTGGTAAGGAAAGGGAAAGGCAGAAGATGCTAAAGCTGTGATATTAGTGTCCACTGTTGGGGAATGAGAAGTGAAGATAAAACACCTCCGAGAAAGTGAGTCTCTTTGGAAATAGATGTGGATTTGCACACATTTTGTTTATAGGTATCTTTTTCAGAAGTAGGTCTGTAGTTTTAACAGAGGGACCCCATACTATGTTTGCTTACACGAAAGGACTTACTCTATAAAGCATTGGTTTGCAAACTTTTCATTTCTTGAAACAACAAAATGCCTCCTCTCCCTCCACCTTTCTCCCCTGAAAAAGGGGAAGGTACCAACCTAGAGTTACGCTCTTTTAATTTTACCAAGTAAGAATTTAAAAAATAAATTTACCATCGTAATTATTTCATAAAGAGAGCATTTTCATTCAATGATTGGATAAGCATTTATTGAGAGTGTGTGTGCTCCAAATGCTGTGCTAAGTAGTGACTGTTTAATGGCAAACAAGACAGGAATGGCCCTTGCTCTAATGGGACTTAGAGTTGGGTGGGGGATTGGCACGAAACAAGCTGATAAATAAGTGCAGGTTCTAAGAAGGGATTTGAAGAAAAACAAGGGGCTAAGATCGAGGTGAGGAGAGGAGGCTGCCTTCCAGTGGCATGTCCAGGGAAGGCCTCCCCGTGGAAGGGACAATGAAACTGAGGCACAGAGGGAGAGAAGGAGCTGGAGGTAGAAAGGGCGATAAGTGTTCCAGGCAGAGGAAACTGCATGTGCAAAGGCTCTGAGGTGGGAAAGGACTTGGTGTGTTCAAGATAGAAAATCCAAAAAAGTAAGACAAACATATCTCAGAATAAAGATGGCTCTTTCAATGAAATATATTCAGTGTTATGAAAAACTCAAAACAATGTCTGTCTTTCTGTCTTCCTCCCTCCCTTCCTGCCTCATTTTGCTGTGGCCTAGTAAAAGGTTTTCTTGTCTCACCACTGTTAAGCCTGTTAAAGAGGTGATGTCCTTTCCATGTGGGGAGTGTGGATCATGTGGGGGAGGAGCCTGGGGGATCAAGGTTAGGCTTAACAGATGACCTCCCTGACTCAGTGGATGGGCCTTGAGGCTGTTGAGCCTGTCCTGGAATCTCTTGGCGTTCTTGGAGTGTAATTTCTGTGTCCCTAAAACCAAGGCAGACCTGAGGCATTGCCACTGGCCTGAGAGTATTAATATCTGTCACATCTGTGAGTAAGCTGGTTACAGCCTCATGGTCTGCGTGTTTGGGTGGCACTGACAACCGCAAGGCACTTCACCTCTCTGCTTCACGGTCTCCAACCTTTACAGGTTTCTCCCCAGACTTTGCTGTTTTCCCTGAAACAGGCTGGAATTGTTCTCTAGCAGAAAATGAGATGGGATTTCACAGAGCTTTTCCAAAGGCGAGCGACTCAAAGCTGTGAACTGAGTGAATAAGTCATTCATTCAGTTAACAAATATTTTTTAAAAATTTTATTTTATTTTTATTTTCTTGCGGTACGCGGCCTCTCACTGTTGTGGCCTCTCCCGTTGCGAAGCACAAGCTCCGGACGCACAGGCTCAGCGGCCATGGCTCACGGGCCCAGCCGCTCCGCAGCATGTGGGATCTTCCCGAATCCAGGCACGAACCCGTGTCCCCTGCATCGGCAGGCGGACTCCCAACCACTGCGCCACCAGGGAAGCCCAACAAATATTTTTTTGAGTGCCGACTGTATGCAGCTGTGTATATGGCTCCACTGGACTCCCTTGATCTGTACTTTGTCGTCTTTTGCCATGGACTCTCCCCAGTGTGTGGGCTGCCAGACGTAAGCTCTGCCAGGAGGAAGCTTCTCTTGATCTTCTGTTCTGACCCCCTCAGCACCTGGTGCCCCTTGACACCCCCAGGTGGAGCTAGTGAATCTTAAATTATGTCACCCGCCTTCAGATCCTCAGGGAAATCAGTGTCCTTAAGGACATGGTTGGTTTTCTCTCTGACCAGTTCCAGCTCTTCCTATTGGAGGAAGACCCTCACATCCTGCTTTCATCTATCCACTGTCCCTCATTGTCATGGAGCAATGTCCCTTGCCCAGGAGCGAGGGACTCCTGCTGTCTCTCACAAAGACTTGGCTTCTTCTGGAATTTTCTAGGAGTGTCTGTCTACTGTCTCCATAGAAACAGACTAGTATATTCTAAGGAGTTGGATCTCTTTCAGAAATAAAGTCTGCATGGTGGGGTGCAGATCCCACCATGAGGGGATGATGATGGGGTGAAGATGGGGTGAGTGGGGAAAGGGAGGACCATATATGGATGGATTCTGAGTGCCCCCTCAGAATCCATCTATATATGGAAGGATGGATATGGATTTTTTTTCCAAATGTCACTTCTTTTTATTTTATTTTTTATTTATTTATTTAATTTTTTGGCTGCGTTGGGTCTTTGCTGCTGTGCGTGGGCTTTCTCTAGTTGCAGCGAGCGGGGGCTGCTCTTCGTTGCGGTGCACGGGCTTCTCATTGTGGTGGCTTCTCTTGTTGAGGAGCACAGGCTCTAGGCGCGTGGGCTTCGGTAGTTGTGGCACGCGGGCTCAGTAGTTGTGGCTCGTGGGCTTAGCTGCTCTGCAGCATGAGGGATATTCCCGGACCAGGGATCAAACCCGTGTCCCCTGCATTGGCAGGCGGATTCTTAACCACTGTGCCACCAGGGAAGTGCACCACTGCACCATCTCGGGCCTCACAGCTCTAGGAAGAAGGCCTTGTCACCATCTTGCAGAGCAGGAAACTGTGTCTCGGAAGGTAAGCCACCTCTCCCGAGATCACTCGGCTTCTCTGTGGTGGAACCAGGCTTTGAGCCCTGTCTATGGGGCTCTGGAGCCCATGCATGTACCACTCTACCATGGTGACTCCTTTCCTGAGCTGAGAGCTCTCACTGGTTCCTGGCAAATAATGGCAGTGTGTGTGTGTGTGTGTGTGTGTGTGTGTGTGTGTGTGTTGGGAGTGCTCACTTTTTTTTTTTTTTTTTTTTTTTTTGCGGTACGCGGGCCTCTCACTGTTGTGGCCTCTCCTGTTGCGGAGCACAGGCTCCAGACGTGCAGGCTCAGCGGCCATGGCTCATGGGCCCAGCCGCTCCGCGGCATGTGGGATCTTCCCGAACCGGGGCACGAACCTGTGTCCCCTGCGTCAGCAGGCAGACTCTCAACTACTGCGCCACCAGGGAAACCCGGGAGTGCTCACTTTTTATCAACATGGCTTAAGCTGTCTTGTTTTTCCTACTTTGAACTCTTGTCTGGTAGTTCAACTTTTCTTCCTTCTTGCCATCTTTCCTCACCACATAAACTGCTTGTCTCTGGTGACTCAGTTATTTCCTCTCGCTCCTATTTTTGGGACAGGATGGGGTCTGATGGTTTGGGACAGGTTGAGCAGTGTTAGCTGAAGGCAAACGAAGTCCATAAAGCCCGTCTTTATTGCCTGTCCTCCCTCTCTGCACTTTGTCCCTGGAGCCTCTCACCTCAAAGCACCCCTGAAGCCCTCCCTCCTGGGTAGAGGCACCCAGGCCTGTCCTCCCAGGGCCGTGCCCCACATTCTCGGCTGAGTCCCACCTGCCCAAATCCAGTTTTCAGTTTTTAACCTGGAAAGTGCCTTTTGGAGCCTGCAAACCCTCCCTTCCCCTCCCTCCCTCTCTGCGCTCGTCTCTTACCCACCTTCGGCTGTTACATAGAGTCCCAGGCAGAATTAGAATCCTCCGGAAGGGTTTTTTCTCCAGCTTTCAAAGGTCAAGGCCAATGCCATGTTGATAGTCCAGCTGCCCCAATCTGTTCAAGGTCCTTGAGGGAACGGATGGGGCTCCCACTGTGTCCTCCACCTCCCAGCTCAGGCTGGGCCCAGGTGACGATGACATAACTGCTTGTGGGATGAGGAGCTTAGTCTTTTCATTTGTCACCCAGAATGCAGCTTCTCTGGCTTCCAGGTTGTTGGTGTGTCTGTGTCATTGGACAGGGAGGAGAGCTGGACCTGTGAGTTAAGGAGAGCACTTAGATACCAGCCACTTGGGAATCTCTCTCAATCCATCCATCAACCATCTACCTACCTATTCACCATCTGTCTTTTTCTGTCTATCTACACAAGGGCACATGTGTGTCAACACAGATACATCCATAGTTTGGAGCATTTTGCTTGCATAAGGAAACCAGCATTGGGTTCCCCGTAAAGCATAACTGGTCTTTGTGCATATTTGCAGGTCCCACAGAGCACAGCGTGTCCCTTCTGTCTGAGGTCTTTAATCTGTCTCGACTTCAGGAAGAGCGTACTAGGGCTTCTTTCCTAATGTGTTGTGTTTTTAGTGGTGACGACAATGTTCGTTCCACTGAAGTTGTCTGCGACTGACATTCACATCTTTTTTTTTTTTTTTTTTTAAGGAATTTTGCCTTTTAAAAAAATTTATTTATTTACTTATGGCTGTGTTGGCTCTTCGTTTCTGTGCGAGGGCTTTCTCTAGTCGTGGCAAGCGGGGGCCACTCTTCATCGCGGTGCGCAGGCCTCTCACTATCGCGGCCTCTCTTGTTGCGGAGCACAGGCTCCAGAGGCGCAGGCTCAGTAATTGTGGCTCACGGGGCTAGTTGCTCTGCGGCATGTGGGATCTTCCCAGACCAGGGCTCGAACCCATGTCCCCTGAATTGGCAGGCAGATTCTCAACCACTGTGCCACCAGGGAAGCCCCATTCACATCTTTTGCTTCTTCCCCGGTGATGGGAAAGGAGGCAACTGAGGGGCTCAGTACCCACTAGCCTGGCTGCTTCCACTAGCTGGTCATTACCTTTTGAGCAAATGACATTCCAGCTGTGTAAATGGCTTCATGTGTCCGTTAACTAAGTAGGTGGAGGACAGGGCCGAGGACCTGTTATCACAGGGTCACTCTGTGTGTGACTGGCCTTTGTGCCCAGCCCCAGGTTGTATATCTCGTGGACATTAAAGGAAAGGCTCCTTCTGTATGGCTGAGCAGAGATGGACCCCCTGCAGAGGCTGATGGCTGGTTGTCAACAGTCCTTTTGGGGTAGCATTCATTGTTTTGGTCAATTTATCAAGATTCTCAACCTTGCAGACCAAGACCATCGGTTTATAGGTTTCCCAGCCTCAGCACTATTGGCATTTTAGACCAGACAACTCTTTATTGTGGAGGCTGTTCCATGCATTATAACAGGGGTCCCCAACCCCTTGGCTGCGGACTGGTACTGGCCTGTTAGGAACTGGGCCGCACAGCAGGAGGGGAGAGGCAGGCAGGCAAGTGAGCAAAGCTTCATCTGCCGCTCCCCATCGCTCACATTCCCGTCTGAACCATCCACCCCCCCGCCCCCCATCCGTAGAAAAATTGTCTTCCATGAAACTGGTCCCTGGTACCAAAAAAGTTGTGGATTGCTGAATTATAGGATGTTTAGCAGCATCCCTGGCCTCTACCCACTATATGCTAATAATATCTCGTTGCCAGTTGTGACAACTAAATACGTCTCCAGATATTACCAAATGCCCCCCATCCAGGGCAAAACACCCCTAGTTGGGACCCACTAGGTTCGAACATGAGAGAGGCTCCAGGTATTTGGGGAAGCTAATGATAACCGAGTGTTTGCAACAGATATATAATGTCGGGGTGTCAGTTCATCCCATTACAAGGAGAATTGGATGTTAGTCTAAAGTTTGAAAAAAAGGTTTATCAGCAACAGGTGGGGGGGGTGCTGAGCCATCAATTCCCACCACAAGATCCCCCTCCCCTGCGGGCAGTGCTGGGCACTGTCATTGTATGCTTTGAGATTTCCCTCTTCCCTTGCTCTCTTTGGTGGTTCCCCCTGCCCCAGCCCCATCCCAGCCTCTTACTTTTTTGAGATTATGTTAAAGTGTTGAATCTGATTGAGATCTATTCTAAGTGATTGACTTTTTAATTTTTATGCTGATTCATGATTGTGTTGATCTTACAGTTTTATTGTTGGAGGGCAAACTGTGTTTCTTATTTTAAAGTTTTTTCTTAAGGAGGATATCAGTGGAGTCAGGAGGGCTGACCCCTCTTTAGGCCATATCCCCAGGGTGTCCTGTAGACCACGGGAAGAACTGTTTGGGCATCTGCCCATCTTTGTTTCCTCCAGCTCTTTCCCACTCTCAGGAAAGCAGTGGTGGGCACTGGGCACTTGGGAAATGTGTACTGAGTGGATGGATGGATGAATTGATGGTGAGTTGCATTTGAAAGACAGGGTCAGGGTTTTATCTAACAAATGTTTCAAGATGTGATATATCTGAAATACATGTGCACAGTACATAATATGTAGTCATTAAACACACGTAGTATGTGGTTATGGCGTGGAAGAAATTTCCTCTCACTCCTTTGCAATCTGGATCAAACAAATCATGGCTCCCCGTAAAACAATTAAAATACTCAGATTGCCTGTCCTGAGTTCACACAGGGCTTGTTTGCTGAAGTCCCTTCCCAGGGATCACAGTCCAAAGCAGTGGAATCCGAATTCACACAGTAACAGCATTCCTTGGCTGCTTCCTGTCGCTCTCTGATGGAGCTGCGGGCTGCCTGCCAGAGAGTGAGTGAGGGAGTGGGGCCGGAGGGCTGAGAACTGTGATGAGGTGAAGGAGACACACCCCCAAAGCTGGGAGTAGACACCTCCCCGCCCCTCTGGGAGTTGAGAGTAAGTGAAGTGATGCACCATCATTTCAGCCTATTGGTTGGTGAGAGAACTAACCACCTGGAATGTTGGAGGAACAGCATTCCTTCTAGGGATTTGAGGATACCCTGGAGAGCCCCCCAGGAATGGCTTGGGCAGGAGCACTGGGGCCCCTCTTCTATGAGTGAGAGAGAAGCTTATGATCCTGAGAGGTACAATATGGGGCACCAGGATGCTGAGAAGATGTTCACGTCTGAGATAGAAATCTGTGGCATTTGGGTGGATGGAGTTTTAGGTAGGTCCCTGCCCACTAAATGCCAATAATTCATGCTCACTAAAAGCCAGTAGCCCTCTTTTCCCTCCCTTGTTTCCTAGTGTCCCTCTAGGAAGGGTATACTGTACCCCGCTGAGACCCCAGCTTTGTGCATTGATTCATGCATCATTCATTCATGCACCTAATAAGTGTGGGTGATAGTTAAGGCCATTTCTGCCTATCATGGCAACACAGTTGGGAAGAAGACTGATCAGCCTCCTGCACGCCAGCACCTTGCTTGGAGCTCAAGATTGTTAGTTGTTCGTTCTCAGAAAAATCCTAACTTATGTGGTGTTGGTAGAGCAGGTAATTGCCTGTGGTTCACAGAAAGTCTGCCTACTCTGAGTTTTAGAAGTGAGGAAACAGGCTTTGTAACTGGACCAAGGTCAGCCTGCTAGTTAAGAGGCAGAGCGGGGATTGGGACCCATTTTCACAGTTCCACGTTGCCTTGGGAAGCAAGACACACCCTTGGGGAAAGTTAAATAACAACAGGAGTTACATAACCCAGGACAATAATGCAGGGGATGTCACAGGGCGGAGTGTGATGAAATGCTAGGTGGTGCGGAAAAACCAGTTGTCAAGGAGATCAGAGGGTGGAATTCTTAGAGGGCTGGGTCATCTGGAAGATTTGAAGGGGAACATGGAGCTTGAACTAGACCCCGAAGGATGGGTAGTGTCTGATGGGCAGAGAGCAGCAGGGTTATTCAGATTTAGTTTCTTAAGAAACAGATGGGATGTGAGCATCTTTCTTACGAACCAGTGGTTCTCAAACTTTTGGGTCTCAAGAGCAAAATTGAAATGATTTCAATTTAAATATTTTAAAATTACTGAGGACTCCAGAGAATTTTTTGTTTATGTGGGTTATATCTATCAATATTTACCACATTAAGATTAAAACCAATACATTTAAAAACTAATTAATTAAAAAGAAACCCATTTCATGTTAATGTAAGAGCATATTTTTGTGCAATATTAACTACATTTTCCACAACAAAAATCTTAGAAACATGGCATTGTTTTATAGTTTTGCCAATCTCTTTATGTCTGGATTAATCGAAGTCAGCTGGATTCTTCTATCTGCTTCTGCCTTGTTGCCATATCACATATCATGTAGCCCCTAGAAACCCCACTGGACACTCCTGAGAGTATGAGAGTGAAAGAGACCAAAAAGAATGTGTTTGTATTATTCTGAAAATAATTTTGACCTTGCAAACCAACTGAAAAAGTCTCAGGGACCCCCAGGTATCCCCGGATCACACGTTGGGAACCACTGCTAGGAATCAATAGAACTTATATGTAGGCAGAAGAGGGGGCTGCACTTGGGATGATGGTCTTGGTGGGTCTCCCTTGGGAAACAAGAAGAAGAAAGAAAGCAGATGGGACACCATCCTTTCACCTCCTGGAATGATCGCGTGGTCTGACTCTTGAATCTGAGTGTACTAACCAGGTGTGATTCAGTGCTGGTGACAGATTTGGCCTGTTTCCATTTGGAGTTCTACTCTCACCTTTTGTGTGTAACAAAGGCACCTCATGGCTCTCTTCATAGAAATCCAGGAATACACTGTTGTCAGTTAGAAGCTAAATTCACAGCATTTCTTCTCCATTTCCTGACACTGGGAAACAAGCAGAGTATGAGAGGCGACTTCTACCCTCTCGGAGCTTTCAGTCCACATGGTTTACACATGTGGTTTTCCACCCCTAGAGATTCTTGGGAGAAAATGCTGTGAATCCTCCCTGTTAAAATATGCAATAGGGGAAGAGAGGCCCCGGTGAGCCCAGAACCCAGTTCCCATGTGTTTTCCTGATAGTAATTAGAGGGTGCCTGCCTGCCTGAGCCCCAGGAATCTTTCAGGGCCTGAGGTTTAAGTGTTAATTTTCAACACAGATGTGCTTCTGGGCTTCTGGGCTCTAGGTTAAGTGTGTGCTGCTTGTTGCTGTCCTTTGGGAAGGGACCGTCCTTTCTCCTAGCCAGTTTGTCCCGTGGATGGCCATGATTCACCATTCACTTCTGCCCACTGTGGAGTTTCTGCTGCTCAGGATAGCTTACTGGTTTTGAGTTGAACATTCCAACACATGTTCTTTTAATTTCTTCATGCTGTGATGACATGGCCTGTTTTTACATTCTTTTAGGAGATCCTGATTTTAGTTCTTGTTTTGTGAGCAGTTTAAACAGTCTAGAATCTCTAGTTACCAATGCCTGGCTTCAGATCCTGGACAGTGTGCTGGGTTCTCCACTGCCTAGTTTTGCTTCTCAGGATCTATTTTTCTTAAACAAAATATTACTGATTTAACGAATCAGATATGTCCTGGGAGCCTTTGGCTTCTGACAGGGCCTTGTGCTTCAGCCCTCCTGTTTTCCCAGGTGACATGAAAGGCCTTGGAGGGTGGCTGTAGGGCAGTGGAAAAGGAATTGGAACTGGATTCCAGTGCTGACTTTGCTGTGTGTTGGCTGGGTGACCGTGGTTAAGCCACTTAACCTTTCTGAGCCTCACTTTCCTGTTGGGAAACAGGTTTAAGAGTGCATGTGAAGGCTTAGTATTGTCAAGCTCCATTCAGTTTAAAATTTGGCCTTAGAGTTCTTGTTAATATACCTGCCATTCGCTGAGAAAATTTTCTAGGTGAGGATATATTCCCGGATGTGTGTCATAGTACAGTTACTTATCTGCCCAGGGTGAAATTAATTTTCTATGACTGGGTATAGTTGATCTTTATTAGGCCAATGGTGCTATATTCTCCTGAAAAGAGAATTAGGTGTACATTAAGAATGGTTTACTTAACACATTTGAGCCACGGTTATTTATTCCATGTGAGCCAAGTGCAAGGTGAAATGGGAGATAAAATAAAACCCTTTGGAAGCCCTTTCATGAGCACGAGGTGTATTTGGAGGCCAGAAAACAAGCAAGGGCAGAACGCTTTGTATGTCCAGTGAGTGCTCAGCAGTAAATGTGAGTGGGTGTCCCTAATGGGAGAGACACTGGGTGCAGTATTACCAGTGGAGGCTTCCAGGATGAGGGGGCAAGGGTGTAGAACTCTGCCTTCAAGGATAAGAGGATTTGGACTGGGAGGGAGGGCATTCCCAGTAGCTTAGAGGATTTGGCCAAGCTTTTGTGCAACATCAGTCATTCTGCCCAGATGTGCTGGCTGTCACTTAAGCCCTGATGACACTGGTTTCTTGCCATTGCAGTGGTCTCTGCTTCTTGGCTCCACGCTTGGGGCATGTATTTTCACACTGTATCAGAACTCTGGGAAGCCAAGAAGGACACCATTGATGCTGAAGCCCTGACTGGTTTAAACTAGGCTAAGGGAGGGGGAGTATTGTGTAAACACCGTGCCTCGCTCTCTGTTTAAGTGTGTTTTTTAAAGTGTGACTTCACATCCTTTCTGAAAGCCTTTTGTAGTCCATCAAGGGAGTAAGATGATGGGTGAGAAGCCATTCTATATAAATTAAAGGCACTTTGGCTTTTGGCTTCAAAGGACAAAGAATCAAGGTTAGGGTGAAGAGACATCTCTCCCTCCTGATTTCAGGGGCAACTGTTTTTAACAAGACCTGAATTGCCTGCTTGGTACCTAGATGGCTAGAAACTTCTCTGGCTGCTGGTCTAGAAAACCCAAGAATAACAATGCAAGCAATGCCAGCTGTGGTTAACCAGCGGCACCCCACCCCCTCCTCACCCCTCCCCCAACACTCCCACGCCAGACACACTCACTCACTCTTCACATGCCCCTGTTGTGCACGTAGCTTCCTTTGATGAAGGAAGGTTTCCCGTTAGGTTTTCTCTCTGCTCTCACTTCTTTCCCCATTTCCAACCCTCTCTCCTTTCCCCTGTCCCACTGGGGACCTCCTTCTCTACTACGGTACAAAGGTACATGGCCGCCATGATGACTCAGGAGCCTGGGCCCCTTCCTTTAGAGCCTTTTCAATGGTTCAGAATCCTCATCCTGGGCATGTAAAGGGGATGATATCACATCTCTGATACCAGGAGTCCTGGGCTGGTTAAGTGAGGCAGTTAGGGCAGTGGAGGGCATAATGCAGTCCCTTATTGCATTGGTTTGTGAGAGACTGAGCAAGATATAGTAGAGAGAAAGTGGATGGAAGGCTCCATGGAACCCACCTCCAGCTCAAACACATGCCCTCTTAGCTGGAGTCAGTTGCATCATCTTTATTGTCAAAGAGTATGTTCCCAATTTGGATGGCCTAGGATATACCAGTGCAGATGTGGTGCTAAGCTAACTGAGGGGCTCCTGCCTGCATCTTCCACCATTGCATCTGTGTTTCTCCCTTTCATTCTCTTTTCTGTCTTTCTTCTCCCCTTCTTAATAGCAGTAGCCTGAAGGATATTACTCAGACCCCATAAGGCTATGACCTCTGGCTTATGTGAATTTTAACACAGTATTGGAGGGACATGTATACTCAAGAATGTAGCCATTCTTGAATCTGTACTAGAGATTCTAGGCTGTGCCAGAGGCTTCATCCTCTAGGGGGCTTATTTTTCAAGTTTGAGCAGAAAATAGTCCAAGGGACATTGGTAGTGTAATTGATCAGCCTGCATGCTGACTGTGATGCAGAGTGGGGGCTGAGGGATGCTGTGGTCATCCTTCACAGGGATAAAACTGGTATGTTCACCTCACCCCAAGGAAGATAGACTTGGCAATGGCTTAGAAGTCTACCAAACTGGAGGCAGGGTTCTAGACACTTCTGGGTTCTTATGAGAGATACAGATCACTATGGAGAAGGTCTTTGGGTCACGGGCATAGTTTGCATTTTTTTTAAAGGATATAGGGTCATAATTTTATAGTGCAACGACACTGACAAGCATGGATGCTTTTGAGTCCCTTCATTAACCTTGGATTAGAGAAGAGGAAGAAAATGGGAACCACACATCAGAAGAACAGCACTGAGGGTACAGTAGTGTTGCCGAGGACACCGAGCCTAAATTGCCATTTGGGGCTTAACAGAGCACAACATTTTTTAACTGTCAAGAGCTTTCATCACCACCAGTTTCTTTTCTGTCTCTTAAGAGACGCTTCTCCCAAGAAAAAGAAATCAGCTTTGTGTGTATGCCCAACAGATCATAGGAGACAGAGAGTTATTATTTGTAAAATGTTTAAAAAAATTTTTAAATAAACTTTTACATTCGTGGGCCATGAAAATGATATTCCCCAGATATTCCTGAAAGGAAACCAAATCCCACTGGTGTGAAATGACACATGGAGACTGTTAATGAAAATTTTGAGATGAAGGAAATAGGAATGTGGAAAATGGTGGAAGCTTGGGTGCTTTTGAACCAGGAAGAAGTCTCAGGCAGTAGTCTAGGGACCGGTAAGAAGGTATTTTAGGGCCAGTTGATTACCATGGTTAGTGAGTGCTCTGCTTTGCTTTTAGAGAAGAGGGGTGTTACAACTACCGTCAGGGGAGCCAGGCATGACTTCACTGAGAGACACACAATCTTTGCCTCTGATTGACACGTGGTGTTTTCCCGTGGTTTAAAGATGGAGGCCACTTGCTGAAGAGATTGCCTGCTTTTCACAGCTCAGCCTCTTGGACCCAGAGTGTTCACTTTGAAAGAGCAGCCCCTGTGGTTTTCTGGTTAATATTTCAGGGCCATAAGTTCTATGACTTATGTGGGTCTGATGTGTAAATGTACCCCTTTGGGAGAGATGCCCAAAGGGGTGGGGAGATGAGTATTATTGGAGTAATAAGCGTCTATCTGGAGATTTCTCATTGACTGAGTTTGTCTTAAGGTTTTTTGTTTTGTTTTGTTTTGTTTTTAAATCATGGTACGAACACTTAACATGAGGTCTAAACTTTTAACAAAAACTTTAAGTGCAGGGACTCCCCTGGTGGCACAGTGGTTAAGAATCCACCTGCCAGTGCAGGGGACACGGGTTTGAGCCCTGGTCCGGGAAGATCCCACATGCTGTAGAGCAGCTAAGCCCGTGCACCACAGCTACAGAGCCTGCGCTCTAGAGCCCGTGCTCCACAACAAGAGAAGCCACCACAATGAGAAGACCGTGCATCGCAAAGATAGAGCAGCCCCCTCTCACCGCAACTAGAGAAAGCCCGCCTGCAGCAACGAAGACCCAATGCAGCCAAAAATAAATAAATAAATTAATTAATTTAAAAAAAAAGAAAAAATAAAGACTTCTACAGATTTCTTTTAAAAAAATTTAAGTGCACAATGCAGTGTTGTTAACTATAGGTACCCGTTGTACAGCAGATCTCTAGAACTCATTCATTTTGCATAATTAACACCCTATACCCATTGAACAGCAACTTCCTAATTCCCCTCCCTCCAGGCCCTGGTAGCCACCATTCTATTCTGTTTCTATGAGTCTGACCATTTTAGAGACCTCTTATATAAGTGGAATCATGTAGTATTTGTCCTTCTGTGTCTGGATTCTTTTACTTCGTGTACTGACCTCCAGGTTCCTCCACATGGTCACACATGGTAGAATTTCCTTCTTTTTAAAGGCCAAATACTATTCCATTGCATGCATATACCACATTTTCTTTAGCCATTCATCTGTCAAGGGATATGGAGGTTGTATCCGTGCTGTGGCTGTTGGGAATAATTAAGTTTTCCTTCTTTAGTTCTCACATTCATTTTATGAATGAAGGAAAGACACTTGGAGACATTAAGTGTCATGGTCATAATTATGGAGTATGTCATGGAATATGGAGTAACAGGGAGGCCTAAGCCTAAAGACAGAGGTCTTCTGAACTCCTGGATTTTCCTCCTACAGCAGGCTGCCATAGGTGATGCAAATTAAGCTTTAGAGACGGCTTCCCACTCCACAGAGGCTTGTCCTACCTTCCACCACAGTCCTTGAAATTCTGCCTTTAGAAAGTCTGCCCTGCAACTGAAACCTTTTTATGACTAGGTTAAAGTACAGATGTCCTAGAGAAGGACCACACCATCTTATCAGTCATTTGAACATCAGTAGAAATGAAATTTATAAGAGTTTTACCTGGGACAGACTGTCATTGAAGGTGAGGAGATAATATAGGGGCTCTGGTCACCCCAGAGCAGACAAGAGGCCCCACATGAGGAGGCTGAGGACAGACAAGTCCCAGGAATCTGGGTTTTTCTGTAGGTGAACCCTGAATGCCAATGTAAGTACATTCTACCCCGACTGATAATGTTAAGGTCTTGGCTAGTTTGAGGCTCTTTGTGTGCTGATATCAACTCACAAGGCAACTGTATGCTTCCGAGTACCTGTCATACAACCAGAAGATTACATACTAAATAATCAAATACAGTATTATTGGTCATAGCCCATGTTATTTAGGTTTACCACAGTCTGTTTTGTTACACGTTTTACAAATAGCTTATTTTGGGCAGTCGTAGTGCTGATAACAATAATAATACTGTTTTTTAAATTAATTAATTAATTTGTTTATTTTTAGCTGCGTTGGGTCTTTGTTGCTGCACGCGGGCTTTCTCTAATTGTGGTGAGCGGGGGCTACTCTTTGTTGCGGTGCGCGGGCTTCTCATTGCAGTGGCTTCTCTTGTTGCGGAGCACGGGCTCTAGGCGCGTGGGCTTCAGTAGTTGTGGCACGCGGGCTCAGTTTCTCCGTGGCATGTGGGATCTTACCGGACCAGGGCTCGGACCCATGTCCGCTGCACTGGCAGGCAGATTCTTAATCACTGAGCCACCAGGGAAGTCCAATAATACTATTTTAGATGTCACTTCCTCCAGGAAGCCTTCATGGATCCTCCATGTCAGGCTATGTGCAGCTTTCTATGTGCTTTTGTGGTATCTTGCCTCACTTCCCCCAGTCAGTACCTAACACACTATTTGATATTTTCCTGTTCGTTTGTTTCTTTTCTTTCTCAAGTAGAATTCCACATCTGGACCACAGAACAAAAAAATGACATGAATGACTATTTTCTCGATCCTCCCAAGGACAGTACATAACTAGGACAACTGTAGATGAACAGGAGAGATACTAATTCACTATGATTAATAGATGCCTGAGATCAGAGGTTGGCAACTTTTTGCCACAAAGGGCCAAATAGGAAATGTTTTTAGCTTTGTGGGCTATACAGTCTCAGTCAAAACAATTAACTCTGCTATTGTAGCACAAAAGCAACCACAGACAATGCAGATAAATGAGTTAATAAATTAAATAATGTTTCAATAAAATTTTATGTCCATGAACAGACAGTGGCTGGGGTTTGGCCCAGGGGCCGTTGACCCCCATGGCTTAGGGCATTAGGGTTTGTTCCTCTCTCAGAGCTTGTTTGAGAAAGTACTAGATTGATGGTGAGTTTGGTGAGGGCAGGGATTCTGTCCACTCACCACCATCTCCCTGGTGGCTGGCCTGTCTCGGTACATAGCAAGTACTCAACAGATACTAGCTCTTATTCATTCATTGAACAAGTATTTATTGAGTGTTTACTATATTCCAACTCCATTCAAGGAGCTTTGGATACATCAGTACAGAAAACCGAGATGCCTGTCTTCACGGAGCTTAAATGGAAGACAAATAATAAACACTAAATGGAGTAAATAGTAAATGATATAGTATGTGACGAGATCATAAAAACTATGGTAAAAAAAATACCAAGCAGGGTAAGGGGCACTGGAAGCCCCTGGGTGCTGAGGGAGTGGGCAGGCTGGGGTATGATTAGTCAGTAGTACATACGGTCAGCATTAGCCTCATTGAGAGGGTGGGGTTTGAGCCAAGAGTTGAAGCAGGTCATGGAGTCGGCCAGGTACCTGCCTGAAAACCATTTCTCCTCCCTTCCACGTCCCCGCATGCCATCCTTCTCTCTTACCCCAGGCAGTTGGTAGGTGGAGCTCAGGGCTTAGGGAGTTGTGGATTCCGGATGACTCTGCCCGGCACCCTGTGGTCTCTTTCTGTCTGCTGGGTCATGATCCGCCCTAGGCCTGCTGAATCCTGCCTTCTCAGAACTCCGATTTCACAGCGAGCCAGTGTCTCGTGCGATCCAGTGTGGAACTGTTACTGTGTAACAGTTCTTGGGGCGGTTTCAAGAAAATCTCCTTGAAGGCAGGGCCATCCCCTACTTTTTATGGACATATACCATACAACAGATGGCACAGCACGGAACGTGCCATCGAGGCTGGGTCATCGTGAATTGGTTAAAAAGTGCCCAGTTTAGGTTGTTCGGGTTGGAATTGCAGCCCGATGGACAGCATTAAACTGAAATTCAGTTCTGGTCTACAGTCGACGCTCATCTTAGGCAAGGAGTGCAATCCTGAAAGGCAGCATGTTCCTCCGGGCAAGTGCATGGTTGCCTGTGTTGCGTGGCTTGGGCATTGGAAGTGAGTGAGTGTCTGGGGAACAGCCCGCTCTGTGGTGCACCTTTGGAGTCTGGCACGTGAGAGATGAGGGAGGCGCCCAGGTCTGTGCTCCCACCTTCCTGGGAGCAGCAGGACTTTGGCCTGAGCCTTTAGTGTCAAGATAACCCGTGAGCCTGCGTAGTGGTGGATGCTGTGGTGCACGGACCCCCTACAGGCTTGAAGCATTCACTCCCCCAGCTGCAGGGAGGGATGATTGACGGCTCGCAGTCACCACAGTCCCCTCTCTTCCAGGCTGTTGCCTTCAGAGGAAGAGAGCCTTCTGGCCCAAGGTCCACCCCTCCCTGGGGGCAGCCCCTATGGAATGACCTGCTTCTGGGGAGTCAAAAGGCCCTGCCCCCTTACCTCAATGGGAGACAACTCTGTAAAGCCATCCTCGCGGCAGAGCCTACCCCTGAGACTTGGCTAAGACCTTTAAGGCTATATCACAGTCCATTGGGCCCCATCCCGCCTCCGTCACTCCTCCCACAGGGGTTGATGCTGAGAGCAGTCCCCAGTAAACCTCCTGCACACAAATCTCCATCTCAGAGTTGGCTCTCCGGGGACCCAACCTGTGACACTAGGCCAAGCCAGCCTCTGGTGGAAACAGTTGCCGGTGATGTGAGCAGATCCCTGGAGCCATAGGGACAGACACGACTGCCACGCTGTCTGTGGTCCATCACCCTGGGGGGTGTTTTGGGGTCTATGGTAAGGCTGTCCACCATCGCTGTCCCCACTAGAAGTTTATGTCTTTGAGTTAAATGTGCTCCTTGCTTCAGGCTCTCCTATGGCTCTATGCGTTCCTCAGAGATTGTCACCTCGGTATGAACAAATATCTCAGATTGATTTAGCCCCTACTAAGAGTAACCTAACGAAACTGTAAGACACGGGGGCAGTGCAGTCTGGGGCTAAGGACGTAGGCTTTGAATGGGGACTGCTTGGGTTTGCATTTCAGCCCCTTACATATTAGCTTCGGTGACCACAGGCAAGTCCTTTAACCTCTCTGTACCCAGCTTCATCATCTGGAAAACGGGGTTAATGATGGTGCTCACCTCATAGGGTTGTTTTGCAGATTAAGTGAAGTAGTGCCTGTAAAGCAGTTATGGGGGTACATGACACACACCTGTGTGAGTGTTGGCTCTTGGAAGAGTAATAGGAGGGGAAAGGAGCTCAGGGGAAGATGGGAGGAGGCAGAAAAGTAAACTGTTCGCCAAAGAGGAAATAACTCTTAGAACGTGACCATTTTGTACATCTTGTCTGAAGATGCACATGCAAATGAATGAGGAAGGCAGGCCAGACCCTTATCCTGGGGAGGATGGGAGCAAGTACCGGAGACACTTCTCATAAAAGCCAGGGCTCAGACTCTAGCGTTGGGGGCAGGGGGGAGTGGGGAAGGGAACTAACACTAATTGGGCACCTACTGTGTGCTAGGTGCTGTGCTAAGCCCTTCCATATATTTTCCCATTTATTCCTTACCGTTTCCATTTGACATACATACTTTCATTCCTGTTTCATAGGTGGGTGGGAAACTGAGGTTGTGAGAGATTCAGTTGCTTGCCCCAAATCAGAGAGCTGTTATGTGATAGGCAGGGTTGGAAGGCAGGTCTGGGTGACAATAGGGCCCGTGTTCTTGTGGCTAGGTCACACTGCCTAAAGCATTTTGCTTCAGTGCTGTCATGTGCCAGGGCCAGAAGGGCATGAGAAGAAAGCAGTTGCTTAAGGTTAAATCAGCCTGTTAGGCAAATCAGACGGAGAAGCCACCTCCTCCAGGAAGCCTTTCCTGAGTTCCCTTGTCCTGGAGTCTGCCCCTTGCTCTGATTTCTCTGATGCTGATGGCATCTCCATCCGCTTGAAAGCTCCTCTCACGTCCTGCCAGGTGTGGTATTTACCTGAGGAGCTGTTCTCAGTCCTGTTAACACAGTCCAGTTTCTAGAGGACAGGAGAGGCTGAACCTCTTTCCTTCCATTGCCCCGCGCATTGCCTGTCCCCTAGCATCCTCCATAGTGTGCGGGAAGTCTCATGGCAGGAACGACCAAGTAGGAACACTAGACAGTAGTAAGCGACTGGGTCCCGCAGCCTCGGGTGTTTTAGAAATCCGAGAGATATAAGGATCATTTTGGAGATGGGGAGTCAGGGGAGACTCCTCTGAGGAGGGGAGGCCCAAACCCACACCTTGGAGACTGGGAACAATTCGGGGATGGGTTGGGCAGAGGCAAGAGGGGCACCAGCATTCTGAGGGGCAGCTGTCACCTTTGGGGGGGTGCAGCTGTCCGTTGTGGGTGCCTCTCCTGCTGTGTGCTGTCAGGGCCTAACCTGGTGACCAGTGTCTCTCCCGCCACACAGGGGGCTGGACGGGTCCCCTGGGGGAGTGTGGATATGCCAGCCTCGCCAACTTGAGACCACATGTTCCTCCTACACAGCTGTCTTCAGAATGAAATCCTCATGGCAGGTGGGTGAGCAAGCGAGCATGAATTACCCCTGGCCCACGTCCTGGCTCGCTTACAGGCTGCCTGCCTGCTTGAGCTTCCTCTCATCTTTTAGATGAATCAGGAACCCCCAAACACTCCTCATGGAGTCATTCCCCCTCCCCCTCCTTGCCCTGGCAGCATCAAGGCCTGCCAGTTGTGGGACACTCTGTGCTCTTCCTGGGGACACTCATACACATGTTACCTGTCTGCCTTTCACACAGGCGGGCCGAGAGGCAGGGCAGGAAGCAGCGTGTCCATCCACACAGCTGGAAACGGAGGCCCAAAGTGGAGGCCCATTTGTCCAAGGCTCATGGCTCCTGTCAGCCGCCTGGCAGAATGATACTGGTTCTCCTCTGATTTCTCAGCTCCTTTTCTGCCTCTTTCATGGGTGCCTTTCCTTTCATCCCTGACATGTAGATGCTCCCCAGCATCTGCGATTACTGGTCCCCTTCTACCCTGGAGCCATAAGCTGTAGAAAGTCAGAGTTGAAAGAGTCAAGTCCAACCAGGTGCCCTCTGCTGATTCTCCCTACCGTCCTCTCTTAAAGGCTCTCCGTGTTCTGCTCGGGGACCTCGTCCACCCCACAGCTCTTCCTCTCTCCTCCCTCTGGGTCCCGAGACTTTCCCCATCTGCTAACTTGTTTGCATTTCTAAATGCTCCTTGGACATCTCAATTGGACATTACCCCAGCATCCCAAATTCAACTAATCCAGCAATGCACTTAAAATCCCTTCCCTAGGGCTTCCCTGGTGGCGCAGTGGTTGAGAGTCCGCCTGCCGAGGCAGGGGACACGGGTTCGTGCCCCGGTCCGGGAAGATCCCACATGCTGCGGAGCGGCTGGGCCCGTGAGCCATGGCCGCTGAGCCTGCTCATCTGGAGCCTGTGGTCCGCAACGGGAGAGGCCACAACAGTGAGAGGCCCGCGTACCGCAAAAAAAAAAAAAAAAAAAAACAACAACAACAAAAAAACATCCCTTCTCTATCCTTAGCTTCCCTTCCTGATGGTAACCGCACCTCCATTCTTCCGGTCTCCCTGGCTTGCACCCTTTACATCATTCCTTTCCCTCCTTGTTCTCCCTCAGTACTTCCCTGGAAAGTCCTGTCTGTTGGTGCTGACAGCCTCTGGCACCCAAATCTTCCTGTGCGCAGTCCTGGTGCGGTCACGTGTCACTTGTTGCCTGGTCTCCTGTGGTTTCCTCTAACTGGCCTCCCTGCTGCCAATCTCTCTCATCTCCAGCTCAGCCTACACACTATTACCAGATTTATAGTTTTAATTATGTTAATTGAAATCATTAATTAGCACAGTTTTAATTATGTTATTTTCCTGCTCAAATCTTTCAGGGTTTTCTCTTCGCTTTAGAATTAAATAATGACTCCTTGCCTAGCAACTCTAGTCTTCTTCAGTATTCACTCAGTCTTTCCGATTTAATTCCTTTATACCTGTAGATAAACTACACCTGAAGCAAAGGGCTTATTTGCTGTTTTCTGCATTAGCTGAGTATTTCCTTCCTCTGTGCCTTCCTTTGCTTCTGGCCTTCCTACTCTTCTCCACTGTTTGAAATCCCATCCCTTTTTGAATAACGTGTCTTCAAGGATCTTATTCTGATTTTCCCAACCAGATGTGTTTTCTCTCTCCTTTGAATTGCCTCCATGATAAAGACTATATCTTATTAAGCCTTATATAACCACAGATCCTAGCTTTGTACCTTGTTCTCAGGAAGTATTGGCTGAACTGTACTGGATTTGGTCTTCTTGCAAAGAGCCAGCCTGAGCATCTAAAAAACTGATGCTGAGAAGAAGTCTTGGATATTTGGTTGTAATGTGTGGCCTAACAAATGCTTTGCCTTTGGCCTTAGGGTTATTGGGAATTAAGATGTAATAGCTCTTAAAGGTGCAGGATTGGGAATCATGTTTCTAGAGTCTGAAAAGAAGAATTTTAACATCATATATCTGTGTAGTTTACATGGCCCTGTCATAGGTGTTATTTTATGATCCTTCCAACATCTCTGAGCAGTGAGGTTGCTTGTGTATTACTTTTATTAGGCAAATAAGGGGACTGTATTGGTTCAGTCCTGGTCCAGAGATAGATGGAAACAAAGTTGGACCAGGGTACTCACACATTGACGTCATCACATTGCTATCTTGTCCTTGTAGGCTGCTGTCTTCTGGCTGGCTCTGTTCGCAGACAAGTTCTTCCCATGTGGTGGCGGAAATGGCCACCTGCAGTTCCTGGCCTAACTTCAACTATTGATATTTTAGGAACCCACAGAATGACAAGAGGAGGTATCTTTCTTCGTAGCTTCGGCAGAAGTCACTGGGAGGGTCTGTCCCTGAGTTCATCACTGTGGCCAAGGAGGTGTGGTGCTCTGATTGGCTGGGTCTGGGCCTCATTGGACACAGAAGGAAATTGTGACTCTCAGAAAGACTAAGTGACTTACCCAAGATCACAAAGCAAATTGAAGTATGTGTCTTCTGACCTCAGTTCATGTTAGCCTAAGTTGTTCCCGAGCAGCCAGTGTCTTTCTATGTCTGTGTGTGAGCCCTTTTTATTTAGGGGCAGCCCTTAGCTGCAAAGGTGGCAGATTGTATTTTGGGGGTTCCTACTTTCCTTTGTCTGGACCTTTTTGGGCCTATTTGAAGACTCAGCTAATGCCCAGTTCCTTCTAATTCTTTTTCTTTCCTATCCTCTTTAAAAACCTGATATTGCGCTCAAAAGTATTATGCTAAATGAAAGAAACCAGACTCAGAATGCTACATACTATATGATCCTGTGTATATGACATTCTGGAAAAGGCACAACTTCAGGTTTGGAAAACAGATGCCAGGAGTAGGGTAGAGGTAGGGGTAGGGGATTGACTACAAAGGGACACGGGGGAAGTTTTTTGAGGTAATAGACGTTTTATATCTTGATTGTGGTGGTGTTTACAAGACTGTATATATTTGTCGAAATTCACAGCACCACACACAAAAACAGGTGAATTTTACAGCATGTAAATGATACCTTAATAAAAACAACAACAACAAAACCCCCTGATCTTAGACCCTGTTCAAGCCTGAGTGACCATCAGATTTGTGTCTTAACGAGCATCAAAACTTTACACTGCGATGGACTAAGTAGCTTTGAGATACCACCACAATCTAATAGCAAGAATGAAAAACCACAAAGTATTTGAGTCATTCAAGAATAATTACTCGTGGACTTCCCTGGTGGCGCAGTGGTTAAGAATCTGCCTCCCAATGCAGAGGACACGGGTTGAGCCCTGGTCTGGGAAGATCCCACATGCCGCAGGGCAACTAAGCCCGTGCGCCGCAACTACTGAGCCTGCGCTCTAGAGCCTGCGAGCCACAGCTACGGAAGCCCGCGTGCCACGACTACTGAAGCCCACGTGCCTAAAGCCTGTGCTCTGCAACCAGAGAAGCCACCACAATGAGAAGTCTGCGCACCACAAGGAAGAGTAGCCCCTGCTCGCCGCCACTAGAGAAAGTCCGCACGCAGCAACGAAGACCCAACACAGCCAAAAATAAATAAATTTAAAAAAAAAAAGAATAATAACTCGCATTCCCTGGGAAGGCAACGAGCCCTCCCCGAGCTGAGTGAATCAGTGGCTCTTCTGCTGCCGCCGCCATCAGACTGAAACAGGGAGGCTGTGTCCCAGCTCCCCTCCCTTGGGCTGAGTCAGGGGTGGAGGCTTTCTAGGGGATGAGGGGGATCTGGGATTGGTGTAGAGGGCTTAGGGCACAGCATGGGTGAAAGAGGCTGATCAGTTGGGAGGAGAGGGGGAAAGTAGGACCATTCACAGCGTTTAGCATCTACCCCCCTCATCCCCCTCCCCGCGGCTCTGCCACCCTGGCCACTCTATTCGTTCTTTAGGATCCACTTAGATGACTCCTCCCCTTCCCCATTGCGAGTCCTCCCCACACAGCTTCCCTGTCCTTGGCTCCAGGAGTGTCCCCAGGGGACTGTCTCATGCCAGTCTGTGTCTTCCTTCTTCTCCCAAACTCCTTCCCCCACTCTCTCTCTTTTAGCTCATCTCATTACAATGGGGGCATTTCACTTTAACGTTCCTGTCTGATTATTCCCTTCCGCACCCCCAAATGTTCTGATTTCTCCCGCCTCATCACAACTCGGTCTCATCTCAGACCACAGTTGTTCAAAGGTGAGGCGTTACCAGGTGATACTATAGAATATACAAATAACAGATGGTTTCTGAAGTTTTAGTAGCCTTCTGTTCCGTGGAAGTCTCTGCTGACAGGGAAATTAGAAATACTTTCAGCTGTAGAAATCTATCACATTTACTGATTTAAAGCATCTCATTAAAAATATATATAAGCTGCAAACATTTTTATTTTTTCTGAAATAATGCTCTTGCCAAAAAAAAAAGTGTTGCCTGCCGATTACAAACTAAAATAGAGAAAGCTCTTGTGGTGGAATTGAGGCGTTAGGAAGCTTGTCTCAGCAATCCAGGTGGGATCCCTTCTATCTCTGCCTGTCAAGGAGTCACTGATTATGGAGGCAGGTTTGTGCTAAGCTGCAGGTAAGAGCAGTGATCAGAGTAGATCTTTATGTGTTCAGCGTCTAAGGGATATATATATATATATATATACACACACACATAGATATACGTATATATATATTTATATATTTTTTAGGTGTGAAAGACTCTCATGGAAAAAATTATACAACTTTATTATTTTTTAAATTTTATTTCTTTTTGTGGTACGCGGGCCTCTCACTGTTGTGGCCTCTCCCGTTGCGGAGCACAGGCTCCGGACGCGCAGGCTCAGCAACCATGGCTCACGGGCCCAGCCGCTCCGTGGCATGTGGGATCTTCCCGGACCGGGGCACGAACCCGTGTCCCCTGCATTGGCAGGTGGACTCTCAACCACTGTGCCACCAGGGAAGCCCTATACAACTTTATTGAACGATGTAAGAGCTATATAAATGGAGAGACGTACCATGCTTTTGAATGGGAAAACATAATAGAAATTCTCCCCAAATGAATCTGATAAGGTCAATAATTCAATTTTATAATCAAAATCTAAACTAGCCTTTTTTACAACATTAGACAACCTGATTTTAAAATTGACATAGAAGCGTAAAGGGCAAGAAGAACAATGTGGGTGAACTCACCCTACCACACACCAAGATCTCTACCCTGCTACCTTAACTAGTATGGTCATGACCCAAGTAAACATGCTAATGGAAAGGTCTGCCTTTTCACCCTTGTTTCCTGACTCCTCCTTGTGTATAGCTACATGCCAGCCACCCTGAACGATACATGCCAACACTCATGCCTTGGGAATTCCAGTACCGTGCCTAAAGGATTTTTTTTGATGAGTTGGAAATCAGATTGAAATACATACCCTGGAAACAAGGTTGAAGCCTAGACTCTAGTTGTAATAAAGCTCCTGAGAAACATTTCCTGGCGGTTGTTTATAGTTTGCCTTTAGCGAAATGGGTCTGACACTTTCCAGTTGTTACACAAAAATACTCAATCAGTTATAGGGAGTGAGACAGGGGCTTGAGCCCACTGGGGACGAACATCAGGGTCTTCCTGGGGCAGGTAGTGCCAGAAGAATGGGGCCTGGCTTTGGCAGAGAGAGACCAGGGGCTCCTCTGGGGGAAGCCAGCACTGCCCTGGTAGAATGAGGCCTGCTCTTCTGCCCTGACATGGTGGGTCCCCAGCCAGGGTCCACCAATCACGTCGGAGATCTTGCCAGCCCAGCCCAGCAGAATGGGCATGTGCATGTTTTGGGCTCGTGCCTGGGCTGGACCGCGTTGCTGACAGGCTGTGGGCTGTGGTCTCGAAAGGCAGGTTCAGGAGGGAGCTCAAAGCTAATACAGCCTGTGCTGGATTAGCCGGGAAGGCTGTCAGCACCATCACCACTGCGGCCAGGGAGTGCAGCAGGGCTCTGCGCCTCCGGCACCATCCTCGAGGTCATGAGATGCGAGGGTCTCCCGGTTAATCCCCCGAAATGCTAGTTACCTGCTCCGCCTCGGACAGCACCGGCGGGTGCGCTGTGCTCTAGTGATGTTGGGAAGACAACCTGTGGTTAGAGTGCAGAGGACTCGTGTGTTCCTGCTTCTGGGTGGAAACAGGTGCCTTAAGACACGTATTGGAGCTATAGCAACGATAGACTTGGGCGAACCTCTGGATCTACCTCCTTGAAGGAGGTATAGACTCAGGAGCCGGATGGGGTCTGGAGGGAGGAGGCTGACAGCTCATGCCTGGGGACATAGCCAAGGCTGTCCTGGTCTCAAAGAGGCAGGCTTAGAACATATCCAGGAAAGGGGGCGTAGTTCAACAGCCTGAATATCCTTGGCTTTTTTTCTCTTTATTAACACTAAAAATTCTAAGAATCGGGGATAAAGAGTCGGCCAAGGGCATCTTGATGGAAGTCTTTCTCCTCTCCTGCTATTTCCTACCCCTCAGAGATGGGTCCAGGAGCCTTCCAGACTAGACTGATGCTTTTCTGCCTTTGAAGTTGCTTCAGAGAAAGCAACCAGGAGAAGCTGATGTCGGAAGTTAGCTCATCCCTTCCTACTGAGCCAATTCTGGTTTATCTTTCAGATCCTGCCCTGCCTGGCTACATCTGTGTACATTTACTTATTCCTCACATCCGTATTGTGGGCGTGGGTATCCCCCCTCCCACTCCCCCACTGCTTCTTTTCAAAACCTTGCCCCAAGCATGAGGTCTTAGATTCTGTTTAGTCCAAATAGTTTGAGCCAACACACCCACATTAGCAGACTCTGCAAAGAGCTTGGTTCCGGCCCTGGTCCCTACAGATGTTCTCTCAGCTTCTGGGCCATCAAAATAGGAAGCTGGCCTGGCCAGAGACAGCCTGAGTGCCAGAATGACCTCATCGCTGGGCCCTGGTGAAGGGTGCGGAGACCTGAATGTACAGGAAGGAGCTTGACTCCTGAGAGCTAAGTTGATTGTGGATTCGGCAGTTGTTTTTTCAGATAGTGCATCTAATAAATAATGTATGGGAAAGAGGCAGATAGCCCTGGGTTCAAATCCCAACCATCACAAGCTGGGTAACCTTGAGTTACTTGCTTAATGTTTCTGAGCTTAGTTTCCTCATCTGTAAAATGGGAATAGAGATACCAACTGTGTTTGATATGAGAAAAAAGAGACAGTATGATTTGTGAGTCTCATGTGGTGCCCTAGAAACTGTATTTTTCGGAGTTCTGCAGGGGATTTTGACGTGCTTTCTGGTGGGACCAAAAGGAATGAATCTTAGATATTGCTGTGGGGTTTAGTGTAGTTGGTGCAAAGAGGGGAGGTTTGCAGGGGAAGATGGCCACTTTCTGGGGACTCCGAGATCAACCACTTCTTACAATTGTCCTTGTCTGTTCTTGGGGGTCCTAGAAACCACTCCATTCTGCGTAATCTGCCCCTTCCCGAGGCGATGGAGACAGATGGTGGTGGAAGTGGTGGGTCTGGGACGGGGGAGCCCTGGTACCCAGACGCCCTGTGTCTCCCTGTGCTCTGACAGGCCTGCTGCCCCTCTCCCTGCAGTGGCCTCAGAACTTGTGCCTAGAATCACACAGCCTTGGAGGCTTCCTTTCCCCATCTGCTCTGGTGTGTTTACCTTTCTCATCCCTGTGTTAAACAGCTTTTCTTTCTCATGCCCTATCCACATCAGTCACTCTGCCCTGAGGGTATCTGACCTCCGGATCTTGCTGTAATTTGAGGAAGTTTTCTCGTTTAAACTGAAAGACTTGGTTTTCCTTTTCTGGGTTTATGGTCTGTATAGATAACCTCCCCCAAACAGGAGTGGGTATGGCATTAAGAAAAATTTAATCTCACTTCTAATCCCAGTCAGTTTGTTTCTGGTGGTTAATGGGATGCCTGGGGGATGGAGAGTTGGCTTTGACCAGCCTGATTAGTTTGTCTCCCAGGGAGATCATGGATGTGGACCAGCCCCTTAGAGCATCCCCTATATCTGAACAGTGGTGAGATGGGAAAACCAGAACAATATCGGCGTTCTTTCTGAGAATCAGAGTTTAAGTTTCTGTATTTTGTTTTGTTTGGGTCAGTATCTAATTTTTTTTTCCGCCTTGTTTCAACTCTCTCTAGCCCTGAGTCACTGGGCTAATTTAAATGGATGGTCTAAGAGGTCATTATACATCAAGCCACAAACCTGTGGACTTTTACCGTACTATGATGTTTTTTCTCTTTTGTAAATTAATGTCAATTATTGTGTGCCCACGTGTGATAGTTAAGAGAAACCAGGCAGTGGAACTGAAGGAAATTAGGCAGCAATCCTAAGTATGCCTATCTCTCATTTCTGAAAATTTCTCTTTTTCCACTCTTTCTTTCTTTCAAGCATTTATTTGTATTTGTAGGTAAGACTATCAGCTATATATCCAGTTCCATGGCTTCAAATACATCTTACATACTGATGGTTCTTAAATTTTTACATCTGTCCAAACCTCCCCTCTAAGACTCATGTATCCACCTGCCTGGGTATCTAATAGTCTTCTCACACTTCAGATGTCCAAACCTGAGCTCCTGGCTTTCCTCCCCAAACCTGCTCCTTCCGCAGTCTTTCCCATCCTCTGTGTCAAGAAGAGGGAGTGCCTGGCACGTAGTCAGTGCTCAATAAATATTTATAGAACAAAGAACAAGAAAATGAAGAGTTCATACCTTTGTGCTTGGAGTCAGGAATGGATGGCTCCATTCCAAACTCTGCAGCTAATGAAATGTGTGTCACAAGGGGAGTCGCTCACCTCCCTGCCTCAGTTTCTATCCCACTAAAATGTGGATAATATTACTATCTGTGGTGGAAGTACCAGGACATAATGAGAGAGTGGTGCTGGGTAAGTGCAAGACATTATACTATACACCTTCCCCAGAGCATTCAGTGCCCCCCCTTTTCCCGCAGCATCACGTGGACATTTAACCCAGCTTTTCTTCAAGACTGCTTTACACATCTCTATCAAAACCAGTCTACCCAAATGATTTCTCAACAGGCTCCTTCTCTCCAAGAGGACAGATTTTCACATTGCTCCTCTCCCAATCCCAGGCCTGGAATGCCCTCCTCTATCTCCCAAGCCCTTCTAGACTCTTCCCAACTTTCAAGGCTTTAGTTCCCACCACCTGAGTCCCCCTGACTCTGCAGCTGCACTGATTACTTGCTTCTCTGAGTTCTCCAGTACTGACCCATATTGGATGGTACCCTGTCTCAGTCTGCACGTGTTTATCTTCTTTCCTCAGAGATTGTAACCCTTGAGGCCGGGACAATTTGTTTCTCATTCTCTTTCATCCCTATAGTACATAGCATGAAACAACTATGCACTTTTATTTTTTCTTTTTAACAGTTTTTTGGGGTTTTTTTTTGCGGTACGTGGGCCTCTCACTGTTGTGGCCTCTCCTGTTGTGGAGCACAGGCTCCGGACGTGCAGGCTCAGCGGCCATGGCTCATGGGCCCAGCCGCTCCGTGGCATGTGGGATCTTCCCAGACCGGGACATGAACCCATTTCCCCCGCATCGGCAGGCGGACTCTCAACCACTGCGCCACCAGGGAAGCCCCCTTATTTTTTATTTTTGACAAATTTTTTTTAATGTGGTAAAATACACATAAAATTTACCATCTTAACCATTTTTAAGTGTAATGTTCAGTGGTATTAAGTACATTCACATTGTTGTGCAACCCTCACCAACCTCCATCTTTATTATTCTTTTCATTGTAAAACTGAAACTCTATACCTGTTAAACAACAATTCCCCATTCTCCCCTGTCCCCAGACCCCGACAACCACCATTATACTTTCCACCTTTATGATTTTTGACTACTTTAAGTATCTCATATAAGTGGAATCATACAATCATTGTCTTTTTGTGGCTGGCTTATTTTACTTAGCATAATGTCCTCAAGGTTCATCCGTGTTGTAGCATGTATCAGAATTTCCTTCCCTTTTTAAGGCTGAATAATATTTCATTGTATGTATATACACCATTGAGTTTATCCATTCATTTATCAAAGGATACTTGGGTTGCTTCCACCTTTTGGCTCTTGTGAATAATGCTGCTGTGAACATGGGTGTACAAATATCTCTTAGAGACCCTGCTTTCAGTTCTTCTGTGTGTATACCCAGAAGCCGAATCGCTGGATCATATGTTTAACTTTTTGAGGAACCACCATACTGTTTTCCGTAGTGGCTGCACCATTTTACATTCCTTATAAGCAGTGCACAAGGGTTCCAATTTCTCCACATCCTTGCTAATACTTTGCTAATACTTTGTTTTGATAGTAGCCACCATTTACATTTTCCTAAGGATTAGAGATATTGAGTACCTTTTCATGTGCTTACTGACCATTTGCCTATCTTCTTTGGAGAAATATCTGTTCACGTACTTTACCGATTTTTTTAATCATGTGGTTTCTTTTTTTGGTTGTTGAGTTGTAAGAAGAGCTCTTTATATATTCTGGATATTAACCCCTTATCCGATATATGGTTTGCAACAACTGGGTAATTTTGACTGGGAACTCATTGCTAACCATTCACACAGTATTATAGGAGTCTGCATTTGAAGGTCCTGAAATGCCAGCTGGCAGGTAATTTGAAAGAACTTTTTGGACCTGTGGATACACGCCAGGCATTTTCCATACTCACTCTCAGAGAAAACTCACAACAATCCTGTAAGGTATGCAAGATCACTTTCATTTTACAGATGAAGAGACTGAGGCTCAGAGAGGTCAAATCATTTACTCAAGGTCCTCCAGCCTAGTAAATGGCATAACCTGGAGGTGAAGCCATGCCTGCCTGCCTCCCCTCAGCTCCTGGGCCTTCGGGCTGCGTGTGAGAGCGTGCAAGCGAGCTTCACACATGTGTTGCTCATCACTCTCGTTCTCTGGGTTTCATTAAAGAAACCCCTGTGCCTGGCAAGCAAGCCACCGCCAGCACCCCTGACTCTGCAAAATGTGATCCCTCCCTGCATGTGGATCTCCGCCTGACTCAGATA
Source organism: Mesoplodon mirus (assembly GCF_964341445.2). Taxonomy (NCBI): domain Eukaryota; kingdom Metazoa; phylum Chordata; class Mammalia; order Artiodactyla; family Ziphiidae; genus Mesoplodon; species Mesoplodon mirus. The sequence goes on from NC_138990.1 coordinate 62,061,517, forward strand.
CCTGGTGTTCCTTTACCCAGTCTTCACTGGGAGGGCAGATACTCTGGCTTTTCCAATCTATTATCTCCACTGTCCTGCTTCTAGTTTAGGACTTCTCAGAGCTGCTCACACGCATTAATCAATTGGATTCAACAGGAAGTTAGTGCTGGGCAGAGGAGGCTTTGTGCTGGGATAGGGGGATGGGAAGACAGTCCCACCCTGAAGGATTAGATACCCCAGAGGCTGGACAGGGCGGCAAATGCAACTCTAGAGTAAAGAGAGATGTGCCTTTGAAAGCCGAGTAAACGGCGTAGTGCAGACTGTCAGGGCGCCAAAACAAGGAGGGAACCGGATTTTAATGTGTTCCTGAATCATCTTCCCTGACCCACTGTGGGTGTGTGCTCAGAAAAGCCAACCTGTTCAATGTCAGGCTGAACAAAATACATTCAGGAAGGAAATATGCTACAAACAAATTACACAGTGTAGCCCAAAGCTAAGAGATGCTGTCTTTGGATTATGCATTTTTTCTAGCTCCCTGGGCTTCGTGTTTCATTGGGATTGAATGTCTACCCCGGAGTGTTGTTGGCATGTGGCTCAAAGCTTATGGGATGCAGTTCTGCTACAGGACATAGACCAACCACTTAGATGAACATCAGACACAAACTAAGGGAAGTCATTATAGAGAGGGTTTCACCAGCTTCGAAGAGGGATTCCACAGTTCCAGATATGGAATGGCATTCATAAGATGTGAATTGCATATTTTAACACTTATAAAATTATAACCCACGTTATGAGCGCTTAACTACTTCATGAATGCAATCTCACTTATTTTTTGTAAAAATCCTGTGAAGTACAGGTACTATTATTAGTGAGGCAGAGTGAATTCTCCTGAGTCTCACAAGTGGTAGATGATGGAACCCAGACTTGAACATGATTCTGCTTCATTTCTCAAGTCTTTGCTTTCAAATACTGCATGAAACCACCGCTCCATCACATGTGCTGCCGGAAGATAGGACATCAGTTGAAAAAAGGAAGTCAATAGAAATACCTCTTACCTTTGTCCACACTTAGCATTCTTCCAGAGATATTTGTAGGGGTCAAAAACCATGTACAAGAATGAGGAATTCTGGGGGGAGAACATCTACTCTGTATTAAAGGAAAACTTACTTGTCTGCAGCCTGAGTTCTTTCAGCATGGCTGATTTCTCTTAGCTCTTAAGTAGTGAATAATATACCAACTTCAATAATTCCCTTGTCCTTATACCCCAAGGGTTTTTCTTTCCTGTTAGGGTTTTTTTTTTTTTTTTTAGCTGTGGTAAAATACGTACTATATACAATATATCATTAATGACATTTGGTAAATTCACAGTTTTGTGCAACCATCACCACTATCTAGTTCCACAATATTTTCATCACCCCGAAAAGGAAGCCCTGTACCTATTAAGCAGTCACTCCCTATTCCTCCCTCTTCCAGCTCCTGGCAAACATTAGTCTGCTTTGTATCTCTATAGATTTGCTGATTCTAGATATTTCATATAAATGGAAACCTATAGTATGTGGCCTCGTGTGTGTCCTGTCAACTTTATCACTCATGCTTCCTCCTTTCCATACCAACATTTGCAGCCCCACTGCTCTAGTGGGGAGCTGTGTCCCAAGGTGGGTACAGCTTCAGGATCAAAATGATTGAGCTGGGCAAGTTATATGACTTTGAGCTGGTCAAGGTCGTTGGAGGATTAAGTGAAATGATGTAAAGCTCCTTGTTCTTGACCTTAGACAAGTTATTTAACACTTCTTTGCCCCAGTTTTCTTTCCCTATAAGATGAAGATATAATAATATCTACATCATGGGGCTCTTCTGAGGATTAAATGAGGAAATACATGGAAGTATGTAGAAAGACGCTTGCCTACGGGAATGGCTTCATATGTGTTAGTATCACGTGCTTGGTTGGTGGCATGAGTTAGACCAGGCCTGACATCATACACTGGAATAATAATGGAGGCCCCTCAGTGGCCTGTCTGCCTGCAGACCCAGCCTGAACGCTGTCACCAGAGCCACGCTGGTCACTCACTCGTTTTTTTTTTTTTTTTTTGCGGTACGTGGGCCTCTCACTGTTGTGGCCTCTCCTGTTGCGGAGCACAGGCTCCGGACGCACAGGCTCAGCGGCCACGGCTCACGGGCCTAGCCACTCCGTGGCATGTGGGATCTTCCCAGACCGGGGCACGAACCTGTGTCCCCTACATCGGCAGGCAGACTCTCAACCACTGCGCCACCAGGGAAGCCCCACTCACTCTTCATTTCAGGAAACTTCCAAGACTCTCTACTACCTGGAGAGTTCAGATTCCTTAGCTTTGTGCTTAAGACCCTCTGCATCTCGCTTCTTTCCTTTCTGGTTTCTCTTCCCATCCTTTTCCCCGTGAACCCTTTCCCTGCCACCATGCTGGACCACCCTTGGTTCACAAGGGCCCCCTAGGCTTTCCAGCCTCTGTGCCTTTGTTCCTACTCTTCGCTCTGCTGGGAATGCCCTTCCACTCATCATCATCTGGCTATGCTCCTTTCTTCCCCTCAGTTCTTTCATCCATCATAATTGTATGTACATCATAGGGTTGTTCTGAAATCATTTGACATAATATCATTACATGACCAAGATGACATGTGGTACATAATAACGTTAATTGAGATAAAAAGCACACGTGTGTGGGAGACATCTGGTAATTGTTCAGGATGTGTTAATTATCTTCGTATCATATCATTACATCATTCTATGAGGACTGTTTGTACACACCTGCTTTCCCAGCTAGACTGCACATTCCTTGAGAATAAGGCCATATCTGATGTTTATATCCCCATGGGTGCCTAGATGGAAGCCTGCATCTAGAGTTTCCATAATCATGTATTAAATTGAATTAAAATGAGAGATCTCCATGTTTCTTCCCAACCCCTGTTTTCTTTCGGGGAAGAAATCAGTTGTCAATGAAGTCAGAGCCAGTTGTGGAAACAGGTTGAGTTTGTCCATTTTGACCTTTCAGGCTCCCAAACTACACCCTGGCACCCAGTGTTCCCATGTTGCCACTGGGTTCCCAGCGACCCTCTCACAGGGCTGCCCTAGCCAGGCCCCCTTTTCCTGATTTAGGCGTTTCCCTCCCTCCTTCCACACTTCAGGATGTACCCATTTTGTGTCCCAGCATTTCTCCAGGTTTGTGGTAGGTAAATGGTTAATTAGTCTGACACTGATCAACGCCACCTTGCTGAAGAGGGGCCAGCAGCACCACAAATTGACGGTGTGACCTTTAGCAAACCCCTTCATCATTCTGACCCCAGACTGCTTTCAGGTGCTGTTTCTGGAGATTCCTCCCGGAAGGAGGCCTGCCCCTCTGTGCGTTTGTTTACTCTCTTCCCTGTATGGAATACTTCCCTCGTGGAGACTTCTGGTTTGGTATCACTGCCCTTCATTCTCCCTTCTTCATGACTCCGTGTGTGTGTGTGTGTGTGTGTGTATCCACACTTATACATGAATACAGCCAGCTCTTTGTATCCGCGCGCTCCACATCTGCGTATTTACAATCGGCAATTGGTTGAATCTACCCATGCGAAATCTGCCAATACGGAGGGCCGACTATACTAGGCCATTTTATATAAGGGACTTGAGCATCTGTGGTTTTGATACCCGCTGGGGTCCTGGAAACAGTCCCCTGCAGACACGGAGGGACAACTGTATACATATATATGTGTGTGTGTGTGTGTGTGTGTGTGTGTGTATGTGTATATATACGTGTGTGCGTATATATATATGTGTATATATATGTGTATGTATATATATATATATATATATATATATATATGAAATCTTCACTTGACATCACGTACTGATTTAGTTCCCATACAGTTCCTCTTGTTTCTCTAATCAGATGTGAGTCGATCTCTGAAGGAGGCCTTTGGCTTCTTCTATTCTCTGATCTTCCATGGCATTCAGCACCAGGTTGCGCAGACAGAATAGGATTAATACATACCTGATGAATTTAATTAACTTAAAAAAAATTAACGAAGCAACATGTATGTACCTTACAAGTTTTTGAAAATACAAAAAAGAAAACAATTACCTGTAATCTCACTTCTAGTGCTACCACTACTAACATTAAAACAAGTTAATGGGCCTCCCTGGTGGCGCAGTGGTTGAGAGTCCGCCTGCCGATGCAGGGGATACGGGTTCGTGCCCCGGTCTGGGAGGATCCCACATGCCGCGGAGCGGCTGGGCCCGTGAGCCATGGCCGCTGGGCCTGCGCGTCCGGAGCCTGTGCTCCGCAACAGGAGAGGCCACGACAGTGAGAGGCCCGCGTACTGCAAAAAACAAACAAACAAACAAACAAACAAAAAAAACAAGTTAATATTGTATGCAATAAATAACATAATTAATGACTGCTTGTTATGTGCGAAGCCCTTTGCTGACTATCCATCTGATTTAACTCATGTATTCCCACTGTGAGGCAGGTGTCATTATTATCCCCATTTTATAGACTAGGAACCTCCTGAGGCACAAAGAAGTTAACTTATTTAAGGTTACAAGGCTTATAAGTAGAGGAGCTAAGTTTGAAACACAAGCAGTTTGACTTTAGGGTCTCTACTCACTTTCCCCCCTCCCCATACCCTTTGAGTTGCCCCCTCCCCCATGTTTAATAGAACAAATCATCACTGGGACTCAGGGAAGCTGGATTTTCTTTCCTCTGTGCACTCACTGGTTGTAAGACATTAGGACGATCACTTTTTGCCTCTCTGAGCCTCAGTTTCCTCACCTATAAATCGGGGAGCTGGCCTCAGCAATCTCTGTTATTCAGCTAGAACATTCTGTGATTTTATGAATTAAACACTGAAGCAGGGACTTGCTTTGGTGTGTGTCCTTCCCCGCCTCCTCATCTCCGCACCTGCAGGCATGTTATCTTCCATCCAGTCGGGTCACTCTGACCCAGGTACCTCCCCCCACTTCTGTGTGCCTGCAGAAGCCTCCAGCTGGCCCCTACGCTGTCAGTGGGGTTTGCCCAGCGGTTGGGATTTAGTGGGTTATGTAAGCCATTTACGATCCATTTTAATAGAGTGTGCACCCTTTGAACTGCAGATGGGGCGCCTGCTGTTCATGGGGCTTCCTGGAGCATGGACTTAGGGGGAGGCTCCTCAGGGTTTATGGGGCTTCCCAGGGCGCAGCCATTTAATGGGGGCTGTGTCGTTTTGTTTCTCTTCCACTACCAGCTTTCTGGCCCTGGCAGTGGCTGTAGAGCAGGTTTGTCTGAGCAGGAGTGTGTGTGTTTACACCACTGCTGTGTATACAACAGGCTCAGAGTAATGTCTGGCCCACCTAGTGCCACAGGTTAAAGAGCATCAGAATCACCCAAAGCCTTGTTAAAGCACAGGTTGCTGGACCCCATCCTGGAATTTTTGATTCAGGAGGTCTGGAGTGGAGCCTGATAATCTGCATTTCTAACAAGTTTCCAGGTGTTGCTGAAGCTGCTACTCCTGGGACCACACCTTGGCAACCAACTGAACCAGGGAATTGAAACTTTACATTTCTTTAAGTACTAAGTTGAAACGAAAATATTTCTGTCCATGTTTTTAGGTAAACATCCTTCACTTGTATCCATAGTATACTGAAAAAAATAATCGAATATCTTCTTGATATCGATAGTCATAATTATGATTATTCATTATTGTGGTTGGCTGTCATTTGGGATGTCCTAGACCCTCTGGATGTTGGCCCAGGCTATTTGAGTTGCTGGTTTGCATCTGACATTTTTTTTGACTCTTCCCTTGAGGTCAGATGGTCACGCCGTCTGGTGTGCCTGTAGCATTCTTCCCTGCCTGAAGCTTTTTAAAAAAAAAAAAAAAAAAAAAACTTTCTTATTAAAACATCTGCTCTTTAAGAGTCAGGAGAGTAGAACAATGAACTCCCATATACCCATCATCTAGATTTTTAACATTTTTGCTTCATCTTTTTTTGTGGAAGTATTCTAAAGCTAATCCCAGACATCATAACATTCCCTTCTCACATATTTCCAACTGCATCTCTAAAAAATAAAGACATTTCTTGCACAACCACAAGACCATTATCACAACTCACAGACCCAATAGTAAGTCCTCAGCAGCATCTAACGTTCAAACCATATTCAGATTTTCCCCAGTTCAAAAAACTCCAACTGAATCAGGATGCAAAAAAGGTCTATGTCCGCATTGCCTTTGACTGTTAGGTACCTTTCCCTTCGAATTTGCTATTTTGGGGGGTCAGGGGATCTGTGGGGAATTGGGGATAGATAGTTGCTCCTAGTTACTGAAAGCTGATGAAGTGTGTCTAAAGTAGGGAAAGCGGGTTTTGAGTTAGGCTTTGTGAGAAGAGTGCAGTTCTCTTGCAGGGGCTTAGACACGTCTCTGCCTTAGAAACAGATGCTCTTTAACTTTCTTCTCTTTTCTTTGATCTTCAGAGGCAAGGAGGCCAGGCGTGTGACTTCCAGCTCCGTGAATTGCTTTCATGTGGGAATATGTATCTGTTAGAAGATGTTTATAAAGCAGCTAAGTTGCCTGGGGTCGGCAACAGAGTCTTTGGCCCCAAGGCCTCTTGGCTGTGGGTGTTCTCGAGTGTCTGGGATGTGTGTTTTATTCTCCACGGGCTTTCTTTTCTCTCTCTGTTAATAATCCACTCTCCATCCAGGCTTTGCGGGGGGGAAGAATGCCTTGGAGCTGCAGGCTCTGGGAGCTCGCACACACACCTAGTCCCCTTGGGTGGCCTGGTTTCTTGCCAGAGGTATGATGAATAAATATTGATGTGCTGTGGCTGGCTCCCTTGCATCCCTGCTTCCATGCTCATCCTTCACGTAGGTGTTTCAAACATGTTACAGGCTTCTAATTTAACTTCCGCATCAAAATCAAAGGTCCCTCACTGCAGTTTAAATGCCACAGTGTACCCGTGGCTGGGGCTGACGTGGATTGGAAAGCAGAGCTGTTCTGCATCACGCAGCATCCGCTGTACTGCCATATGGGCCACAGCCTGGTGCTAAGAGGGGCTGCCAACTTCAAGCTGGGCTGAGGATGGAATCATGAGGCTGCCGGGAGGGGAGGGCCCTTCTGGACAGGGACCTGATTGTCAGTGGCTTCCGGGGGCTTTGGACCACTGGTTCAAGGTTCGGGACCAAGCAGCAACACTATGCATGGAGCTGCCCTAGATGACCCACAAGGAGGACCTGGAGGAGAGGGGAGAGAGCTTGCCTCATGGCCTCATTTCAGCCCCTGTGCTGCCTCCCCGACCCCCTGACAGCCCCCTTTGTGCATCTGTTGTGGTCCCCAGTGTGCTTCAGGGCACCAACCGCACTGGATTATAAAGGGCTATTGCCTTATTCTTATCCTGCTCTGGACAGGAAGATCCTCAGGGGCAGCGATGTTCACCATCTTGCCGATTGGCACACAGTGGCACTCAATAAATGTGCAGCAAACACATTACTGCAGCCCAGGAAATGGAGAGAAGGGAGGGGTCTTTGTGGTGAGTTAGGTTGAGCACACAGTACAAAAGCAAGTCAGAGATGGTCCTGAATATCATAGTACATCTAACCTGCCCAAGACATGGGGCTTCATTCTAACGTGACTGTTCCTGGCTGCCATCTTGCTGAGAAACCCTTAACCACGTCCTGTTCCTCACCTTTTCCTGCCTGGCAAACCCGCACGATATTTGACTCAAATGTCTTATGGCAGTTACCAGGCTGCTTAGAAATATTTCAGTTGTAACTATGTCTTATCCGTGATCTGTACTTTACGGTGCATGAGGGTGGCATTTATGCTTGGTTTCTCTTTTCATCCTCCTTAGCCTTGCCACTGTGGTTTATACATACTAAATCTAGTTGCCCAATGACATGCAAGGCTGTGTTTTGGGAGTGCTAAAGAAATGGCTCAGACGGAGGCTTCTTTTGAATTAGGGGAGGGAGAGCTCCCTGGGCGCTAGAGTCATCAGGAGAACCCTCCTATAGGGAGTTGGAACTGATTGGCACATGGAGAATTGGGGAAGGAGGAGAGAGAGCAGGTTTGGTGCTGGGAAGATCAGGGGAGGCTTTGAATCTCCATGGCTGGGTGTAATAAAAAGGTGTGGCTAATTAGTTTGGAACCACCAAGTTCTGGGTGTTTCTTAGACACACAGTGAACTGCCAAGAACTATATAGACTGACCACAGGGAAGGGTGGCTACAAAATTTTTAAAACATGATGCTCACTCAAAGCTCCTGATGAGACTGATGGGGATGAGTCAGGTTGAAGCCGAGATAAACATTCACTTACCAGATGGAGAGCCATCCTATTATCTAAGTTCTTGGATTTCGAAAAAATATGGACCCAAATACTAGATAATGGAGCAGGATGGAAGAAGAGGATAAAGGGGCTCTTGCCCCAGGGCTTTGGTGGTTTAGCTGGAAAAGAAATACTGAGATGGGTTGGAGACGATGTAAAGAAGCAAAGTTTCAGGCTTAGAAAAGTGGTGATTGTACAGTTGCTTTGGAAAACAATTTGGCAGTTTGGCAGTTTCTTAAAAAGTTAAACATAAACCTGCCATGTGATCCAGCCACTCCACTCCTAGGTGTTTACCCAAGAGAAATGAAAGCATATGTCCATATAAGGTCTTGTACAGGAACGTTCATAGCAGCTTTGTAATAGCCCAAACCGGAAACAACTCAAACGTCCGTCAAGAGATGGATGGATAAACAGATTGTGGTATGTCCGTACAGTGAACTACTATTGAGAAATAAAGAGGAAGAACTGGCTGAATCTCAAAATAATTATACTGCATGGAATGAGCCAGATTAAAAAAATACATATTATGATTCCATTCATATAAAAGTCTTGAAAATGCAAACTAATCTATAGTGACAGAAAGTAAAACAGCAGAAGGGGCAGGAGGAGGATATCACAGAGACGGATGAGGAAACTTTTGGGGCTGCAGGATATGTTCATTGTCTTGATTATAGTGATGGTTTTACAGGTGTATATATATACATGTCAAAACTTATCAAAGTTTACTCTTTAAAGGTGTTCAAGTTATTGTCTGTTAATTATACCTCAGTAAAGCTGCTACAAATAAAGTGGTGATTGAGAGTTTCAGTTCAGTTCAATCAAACAAGTCATAATTGCAAACTTACCCATTCCTGAACTAGAATTGTTTCGTTTCAGTGGAAATGAGAAGAGAAAGAAGGGACAATTTCAAGGTTAGGATGGCAAGGAAGGGCCAGCCTCGATGGAAGCTAGTACTGGCGAAAACAAAAGGAACTGCCTTTGAGAAGTGGTCAGGGAAAGCTCCTGGTGGGTGTAGGATCCAAGATGGACTTCATTGAATGAAGAGAATGTGAAAAGCACAGAGGTGCCAAATGAGGAGCCCTAAAAGATAGAATCCACAAGCTGTGTTGAATTACAAAGAAGAGGCCATACAAGGAAGGCCAGTGGTGCAGTTTGAGAAGGGCTAATATCAAGAAGTAGGGCTGCATGGGCTGGTGGCCGAGGGCCCAGCGGGTGGATGCAGACTGCCTGGCTGTGTGTCTTGGATGCACACACTTAGAAACTGGGCAGCATTTGGTCAAATTACCTAACTTCTCTGAGCCTCAGTTTTCTCATCTGAGAGATAGTCCAGATCTCATAGGATTACAGTGAACATGAAACAAATTAATGTACAAAAAATATTTAGAACCATGCCTGGCATATATTAAGTGCTCAATAAATGTTATTGCTGCTGCTGTTATCCTTATCATCATTATTATCATTATCTGCTATTGGGCAGGACCTTGAATGCTAACCTTTTGCAGCTGACTTCTTTCACTTAGTATGTTGTTTTTGAGGTTCATTTATGCTGTAGCATGTATCAAGAGAGCTTCGTTCCTTTTTATGGTTGAATACTATTCCACTGTATTGCGTATGACACATTTTGTTTATAATTTCATCAGTGATGGACAGTTGGTGGAGTTGTTTCCACCTTTGGGCTATTATGAATAATAACTGCTGTGAACATTTACATACAAGTTTTTGTTCCCCTCCTTTTCTTTAAAGCTCGTACTTTTTGAGACTTAAGCCTGTTCTGCCTCCCACATGTTTGAAATGACAAAGTGAATTCAGTCATTTAAAGGTAACTTTGAAGATAACAGAGACCTACTGTACAGCACAGGGAACTATACTCAATATTTTGTAATTACCTGTAAGGGAAAAGAATCTGAAAAAGAACACATAAATGTGTGTGTGTGTGTGTATATATATATATATATATATATATATTTATATATATTTATATATATATATATATATATATATATATATAGGAGTCACTGTGTTCTACACTTGAAACTAACACAATATTGTAAATCAACTATACTTTAATAAAAAAGGTAAACAAACCTAATTTGGATAGTTTAATTTTAGACAGTTTAAAATACACTAGTTCAAAATTTAGAGAAAATTATTTTTCTAATTAAAACAAACTTCATGTGAAACATGCAACAAAATTGAATTTCTAATAAAATGTGAAGAAATTAAGAAAATTAAAATATTTGCATAACTATAAGGGAGAAGATTCACATACAAATAATACTGAAACTAATTTGTATAGATAGTGTTTTCTGGCTGTTATAAGTTCAAGGTATGTTCTTGATGGACTAGAGTTGAGTAAATTAAGCAAGGCACATATTGCTACCTTAAATTTTCTTTATAATATCCTAGCAATGAAATGAGTCAAAGAAGCATGTATGGTTCTAGATGTTGCACTATGAAATGGTAAAAATCTTGGTATCAGTAATATAAAATTATATAATTAAATTAAATATTTTTGAAATAGTTTCTGTGAAGTGTTAATTTTTCAAGTGTTATCCCCATTACAGTGTTTGAACATAAAACCTTACAGAATTATTCCAAGTATTGCATCATAACTTTATAAACAATTTCAGAGCAGTTTTTCCAAATTGAAGTTTTTAAAGCAAGTAAGCATATTTAAGCACTAAAAAAATAATTAATAAGGGAACTTTGTGATTTTCCAAACTTTCTCCTTTTCCCATTGGGCACGGTGCCCTCTCCTGCTCATGCCTCACAGTGAGAGTCCCAGCTCTAGACACATGCAGGAAATGAATATGCCAGAACAAGGCAGCATCAGTTGGTGCCGCATGAGAGGTACGTGGGGTCATCGGTTTGCTCTGTCATGAGCTGTTCCGTTTTGAAGGGGAGCTGACTCCAGGTTCTGTGCGGAAGGAACGCGTTAGGCGGAGGGGGCGTGGAGGCTGGGAGAGGCGCTGACACATGTGTCAGAAGAGGGGCCAGCCAGATGGCTCTGATTTATCCGTGTCAGGACCGGGCCGGGAAAGAGCCCAGGCTGGCTGGGCGATGCCTGGAGGCTTCCACGCTGCTCGGCCCTTGGGAGGCTGGGCCTCTGCCCTCGCACCTGAGCTCGCTGGGGAAGCAGGGGCGGCAGCGGCTGGGAGACGCCTGTTGTTCCTCAAGTTTGGCAATTAGCGCACTCTCTTTCAGGGCAGACCTCCTCTTAGCTGTAATCTGAAATGTCAGTTATTACACTTGTTTGATTTAAGTATAGAAGCGCCTCGGTTATGCTCTCAGGAGTAAGACAGAAATAGCTAGTCAGCGTGGGTGAGTAATCTTCTAAAAGCATTCACAGGGATCATCCTTGCCATGGCATCATGTACTGTTCAAAGTTTGAGTGAATGTCAGGCATTTGGCATTTAGGGTTGGGGGAGGGGAGGTGGAAGATCTTAGGGAAATCCTGGGTTAAATCCCTCAGAGTTTCTGTACTGGGTGATCCATCAAGCACTTAATATTCTTTTAGTCCCCAGTATGTGACTGGGGTTGGATTTTATGGGAGGTACTAAAAAGTGCAGGATGCAGCCTTTGGGCCCTAGCTTAGGTGCCAGTTAAGAGGACCAGCACTTGTGCACAGGTAAGAGGCTGCATCTCAAAGCACTGCATGCGAGGGGCAGTAGGAGCTGTTAGCATTCGGGCAGGAAGGGATCCTGTGGACTGGGTGGTCAGGGAATGTTTCCTGGAGGAAGCAGCATGTGAAAAGGTAAAAATATTAGGGATAGAATGTTTTGCTTTAACTTGATCCTCGCCCTGCCTTTGTCTACTAAGGGTGGAAGCACCTTATACAAGAAAGTTAACAAACATAAATAGAAAATTGAGGCCACAAAAAAGAAAGAAGTGGCTAATCTAGTTGCTCTGATGGCGCCCTGAATTTGGTTTTGAGCAGCCAGGCCAGAATGAAAACCAGGTTAATTACATAGCTCTCTTGATCAGAAAGGGGAAAATCTACCAGCTCCTGAGGGGAGGCAAAATTCTTCCTGGCACATTTTTCCAAAATCATTTTCTCATGTAGAAGGTTATACAAAAGACACAGGGGCCTAATGGACATTGTTCCATCAGCAGCAAAAACCTTTATGAATGTGGAGGATTGAATGCCAAGGTGTGACCCGGTGAAGGTAATCAGGCCAGTGGCTAAGGTGGCAAGATCCAGTTATGTGGCTTTGGGGGCTCTGACTTGATGCAAAATGAACTGAGAATCATTCGCTGGAAGAGTAGACAGAGGAGAAATCCTGATGGAGCCTTTCTAGTGGAAATTCAGAGGGGAAACCTCCTTGGTCCTGGTGAGATTATACCCAGGGAAAGGATGTGGATCCTGTCTCCCTGGGTTCCCACTGTCCAGCATATAATTATCCTGTCTGGGGATCAGATCTGGTGCTGAGTGTCCTGGCGGCCAGGGACACAAAAGGAAACACACGTCTGATTCCAGAGTCCAGAGCTGGTCTTGTCTCTTGTTACCAGCACCCCTTAGTACACTATTCCTTGGTCTATGTTAGTTGAGGCCGTAAAGCACTGGCTGTTGTCTCTGACAATTTCTCAAGCAGTTTGAAGTCTAGAAAGGGTAGTTTTACTTTAAAAAAAAATGAATACAAGATAGGCACGAGTACAGAAGAGATTACATGCTAGTAGGCTGGCTTTGTAACTATTCCTACGATCACTATCTGCCATTTGTTGAGTGTTTACTCTGTCCCAAGCACTTTACCTACATTCTCTTTATATCATCCTCAGAACAGTTTCCTGAGGTGTGTGCTGTTATTATCTCCATTTTATTGGAGAGACTGGGGCTTGTGGAGATTTAGATATACTCTTAAGCCTCCAGTTTGAGGAAGATTCCGGCTGGCCTCACTTTGGGATCTTGTGGGTTGACTCTTGGCTGCCTGACCAATCCCTGCCCATGGATCTCCTCCTCTCCCATATCATGCCTGGCAGAGGTTTTCTGTTTCAAGCTTGTCCTGGGTATCCTGCTAGTCCCTGGCCTTTTGTATGAGATAGGCACTTCCCCATCTGATCTCTAAGGTTCTTCTGGGCCTCATGCCACCATGTCTGTCCCTAGAGTCACACCCTTTCTCATCCTTTAAGCTTGAACCAGTTCTGTCTGCGTCCCATCAGTCCGTTCCAAGAATCATAAAAGCAGTGTCCAGGTCTCCTTGTTTTTACAGCCCATGTTCCATTCAGGACCTTCCAGCAAATTCCTGCTACCCATCAGGGGTACCGCGGATCAGGGACTGAGGGAGGGTGAAGCCTGGCTCTTGGTTCCATTCCACCCCTTCACCTGGGTTCCCCTGGTTGGCTCTCTGCTCAGCCACTCTCCAGGGATATAGCTGCCATGTGTCAGTGCCATTTTCTCATATCAAAAATACTTGAAAACTGCATTAAGATTTGCGCTCTCATCAATGGAGGAGGAAAGCATTTTGTTAAGCTGTCTTCCTTCCTTCCTTCCTTTCCTCCTTTCCTCCTTTCCTCCTTCCTTCCTTTCTTTCTTTCTTTCACTGCCTTGGGTCTTAGTTGCAGCACGCGGGATCTTCGTTGTGGCACGCGGGGTCTTTTGTTACAGTGCGCGGGCTTCTCTCTGCTTGGAGCACGTGGAGCTCCAGAGCATGCTTGCTCAGTAGTTGCAGTGCGTGGGCTTAGTCGCCCCATGGCGTGTGGGATCTTAGTTCCCCAACCAGGGATCAAACCCATGTCCCTTACACTGGAAGGCAGATTGTCAACCACTGGACCACCAGGAAAGTCCCAAGCTGTCTTACTTCTGAAAGATTTGGGATTCTTCTTTTTTTTAAAAATAAATTTATGAATTTATTAATTTTTTGGCTGCACTGGGTCTTCGTTGCTGTGTGCGGGCTTTCTCTAGTTGTGGCAAGCGGGGGCTTGCGGAACACGGGCTCTAGGCGCACGGGCTTCAGTAGTTGCAGCACGCAGGCTCAGTAGTTGTGGCTTGTGGGCTCTAGAGCGCAGGCTCAGTAGTTGTGGCACACGGGCTTAGTTGCTCCGCGGCATATGGGATCTTCCCGGACCAGGGCTTGAACCCCTGTCTCCTGCATTGGCAGGCAGATTCTTAACCACTACGCCACCAGGGAAGTCCCAGATTTGGAATTCTTGCTGTCTTTGGACCCCAGGATCAGTGTGCATTTATTTCTGTAGGACGAGATTGTGTATCTGGGGATGATGGCAAATTGGTCCCCCTGTGTTGAGAAAGCTGGTGACCAGCTGAGTAACTCAGGTTTAGGCTGAAATTCCTGCCTTCGCCCCTGTTCAGTCTCTCTTCGGCTCCCATTGACCTCTGTCACTGGGAACAGGATGAGATGAACTAGGTGGCCTCAGATGCACATCTTCAGAGGCTCAGAGGGAACCTTTTGGAACACCAGGACTCTTTTTTATTCTTTGAAGCTTTTGAAGGATAGTATTTTCAATGGGATCCACCTGGCCTCTTGTGTTTGGCTGTTGCTGGAAGGGCTGGCCTGGGAAGGCAAAGAAGGTGGCTGTCTAAAAGATATACTGTATGGTAGAGTCACTTCATTAAATTTGGAGAAAATATCAGTTGAATATCCAAGTCCAAATAACCACCATTTGTATATTGGTCAGTCTTTCAAATAAAGTTGCACTTCCATGAAAAAAATAAATAAAAGATACATTGTAAGCAGCTGTCACCTGGGACTCTATACCTGAACGTGTACTGATGGCTTAATTTCTCCATCGCCACAATAGCTGCCATTTATTGAGTGCTCACTAAGTGCTTCGAGTGTATTACTTGTTTAAGCTGCACAGCAACCGAACACATACCTATTAGCCCATTTTACAGATGAGAAAATAGCAGGACCAAAATGGGAAGACCCTGTGCTATAGGAAGCCCTCAAGTTGTAAGGTCCAGAGTGGTCCAAGAGCCCTTTGAGGTGGTTCCCTCTTTGGCCCCTGGAGATCTTGGATGTGCTTTGGCTTGGGCGTGTGGATGGGAGAGGTGCTTCCTCCTCAGATGAAGCACACTTGCAGTACAAAACAGCAGAGACCTGTCTGGTAGAAGCTTATGCCAAAGGGTAAGGGCTGAAATGATTTCATATCATCCTTCATCCCCATCATCCAAACCCAGACCCAGTGCTACACAGCCAAGTGCGGGAAATGTCAAGTCTTTGACCATGTCCCATCTCTCTCTCCCCTGATGTCCTCTGGAGATGACCTCAGCCCTCATTGACTTCCCTTCTTCTCTGAAAGTCCCAGCATTTGGATTCCATAATATCCAGTCTAGGGCTTGATTCTCCAGTCTCCCTTGGTAACAACCCCTCACACTGATTCATTCATTGCCCCCCTTCCTCCGGTCCCTTTTGCTGCCCTCTGGCCTAGACTCAGTGAGCCCCAGAGTCAGGAAGGACCTAAGGGGCATGTAGTTTAATCTACTCATTTCATCAGTGAGCAGAAAGTGTCTCTTTCATGGCAGAGGGAAGCATTATACCCCCTTGTTGAAGGAATCCCAAACTGAAGTGAACAGATTGGGAGCTTTGTGTATTGTTTGTTTTGGTGGATGCTTTCCTGCATGCCTGGGATTTCTCCACTTAGATCTAAAATCCTTTTACTGAATTAACCCCATTCTCCCCATACCCCTCCATCCTGCTTATATGCTAGGCTGGTTCTGATTTTTAGTATCAAATCACAGACTCTCAGAGCTGGAAGGAATCTTTGAGGCCATGAAGTGCGAGCCCTTCAGGGCAAATGCTTTAGATGATCATTTACAGCGTTCTCCTCATTCTCAAGAAAGGCTTGTGGGCACCCACCGCTAGACTGAGGTCAGTGCTTCAGTTATAATACCCCAGGAGTTCTTATTACTGGTGACTCTTCGGAGGAGCCAAGAGGACTTCCACACCAAGAATAGTCATCTTTTATCTTTTTAAAAAAATGCTGATTTTCTTTTTCTGAGTTTCTTAAAGCAAAGCCCACCTGTATGCATGTCAATGGGTGAAACTATTGACTCACTTAAGTTACACTTGCGCAGTACCAGCTGGATGAAATTTTAATCTGCTTGAGGAAATTCAAGCACATGTTTTACTAAGAGCCTGTAAATGGAGGTAGAAGATTTAGTTCAAAGAAAGAAATGAGTATAGTTGACAATTACAGCCAAAATAGGACCTTACTTGAGGAGTAATTAAGTGATGAACTAATTAATCTGCTAACCGGCTTCTGTTGTCACTAGGGTTCACTCTTTAGGCTTGACCTGTATGTACACGCGTGCGTGGAAGTTAATATCTGCAGCTCAAAGAGTGTATAGTGTGACGGTCAGGGCCCTTAAACCCAACAGAGAAATTCAGATCTGAGGCTGAGTGAAAGAGGTGAGCGACAGCAAGTTTAATCTCTCCAGATTTTTCTTTCTCCATTTTCTGAAAACCTATAAAAGTTGAGAACAATTCAGCTGTTCATTTAGTAAGCCCACCTAGAAGTAAATTCAAATTATTATGTCCATGCCAGAGGCTAAAGGAAGGAGTTACTATTACCTTTGAAGTGGAAAGAAATTGCCATGTGAGGGAGATGAACTAGCCTACATTAAAAACAAAAAGTTGAAATCATATAGCAAAAATACCTATAATTCCTCCCTTTATTCTTTGTGGTCTTGCCCTTATATCTCACAGAATGGGTTGATGTGAATGCCTTAGAGACAGAGGGACCTCTGGCATCTCTTGGTTCTCTTTGCCATCAGGAACAGACATGCTGAAGAACCTGGACCCCACCTGAGCCACCAGCCTTCCTCCCTGTGGCCTTGGCCTGGGGCAGTTCTAGATGTCAGATCCTCAAAACCCACCCACTGACATGGACCTTGCTCTCAGCAAATCTTCAAGCCCGGATGGAGGAAATGTTCTACCCTTAACATGTTGTTAAGCCATGTATAACTTTCTGATAAATTTAGCCATGTGCTTCTAATTAATTTGCACCTAATTCTTCAGTGGGGTTTTTTCTCTTCATTTTTTTAAAAGAAGAAGTCACATGATGAATAAGCCTGGAGATTAAGCTCTCTGAAGAGGTTTCATTGACAACAAAAACAATATGTTTCTAGAAAGATACAACTAATGGCCAAGGGCTATGGAATAGGCAGGTTGGGTTCTCAGGTGTGACCTGTGGATGGAGTTCTGAGGAGATGCTCCATTTGCATCAAAGTCACAGGGTACCCACCTCCAAACTGGCCTCATTCTCAAACTCTGCTCCTTCCTTACAGGACAGCTATGCTGTGTAGCAATACCTTTTGTGGTTTGCTGCCAAAGTCTTCATTCAGTACCTAGGATTTCTCCCCACAGTGTGTGGTCATCCTCTTCTACTTTTTTCTTCCTCCTCCTCTCTTTCCCTTTCATTTGGGGGAAAGGGATTATGAAAAGAGATCAGATATCTTGGCTGAAGTTTTGATGGTGATGGAAATAGAACTCTGGAGCATTGACCCCCGCACCCCAGGTCCAAAGATGAGACCACCCAGCAGGATCCTGGGCTGCCCCCAGAGCTGCTTCCCAGAACTGGGCTGTTGGCAGAGTTTGCCTTTCAGAACTCAGAGCATTACTGCACAGAAGGGGATTTCCCCTTTTTCCGGCACCCACCCCCCCCTCCCACTTCCAGCCAGAAGAACCAGTCTCGACCAAGTTTAGGAAAAGGGAATTACATTGGGTCAATGTAGGTAGCTGAAATAACCAAGAACCTTGTTGCAGTGAACTTGCAAGTACGGAGGTTGATTCCAACCTGACATCACCACCCACCCCCACCCCACCCCCCAACCACCTACCTCCAGGCGGCAACTAGAAAACTTAAAAGAAATACTGGAGATGGGAGAGATTCTCTCAGGACTCTGGCAAGCATAGCAGTTCCCTTGTGTTGCTGGCAGGTACCCAAGTTTATCCATGTTTATGGGGATTTGCAGTGTTGAACTGCGGTGGATAGAAGTGTGTAGTTCTGCAGGCTCCATAGTCAATTAAATTTCCTGCTCATCCCCAAGCTTTGGGCCAAGGTAATCAACTGGGAGAAGGAAAAGAGGAGGTTGTTTATTAATCTGAAGAATTTACACCAATGTACTATTACCTTTTTGGTTCAGGGTGCTGTGTAGATCTTTGTCAATTCTGAAAGAATTGAGAGGCCATTCTAGCACTTTCTCACTTGAGTAAGAGAGAAAGCCCTGTGGCCACTTGCAGGTTGGTTCCATTCTCTTCTTTTTCTCCAGACTGCAGACCTTCTAGTTTACTTTGAATAAAATCAGAGAAATTCCTAGAGAATTAATGGAGATACAGAGAGAGGCAGAGAAGAGGTGTTGAGAGAAGTTTGATAAACAAATCACAGTAAGACTAAAAAAAAAAAGAGCCTGGGATGTAACTGTTTAACCCCAGTTATAATGAATCTTAAAGATGGAATTTCAGACCCTGGGATGGGCTGATGGATGGAGGGTATTTTTTGAATAGCATATCCTGAGCCTCTTACGTCATGCTTCATAGAGGTGCCTCTTCCACTTACATTCAAGTTCCTAGCAGTAGGACAAAAAAAAAGGTCTGACGACTTGAGTAAATCTGTGAAAATAGCATGCCCCTGACCTACTTTGGTCTTTATGTTTACCTCCCTCAGAGATGTACTATTTACTTGAATGGGATCTGCACAAATAATCACAAAAATAAGATGAAGGCAACAGTTTTCTCAGATGCTTCCCTGCAGGAAGGAGGGTGGAATTAGCCCTCCTCACTCAAGACATTGATGCTCTTTGTAATTGTTTTTTTAAAAAAAAAAAAAAACAGAACAAGGAAATAAAATGTCTGTACCACATTGTCTCCTTTTAATCAGCCTCTTAATGGGCCATTTTAAGCACTTTCAGAATTTGGAAGAGTGCTGACGTCAGGAATATGTATCATCTCAGCATCCTTGTTGTGTTTATCCAAAAGTCTCGATCTTCCTGCCTCTTCTCATTCTGAGGGCATGTATGTAGAAACAGAGTATGTCATCAATCAAGTTCCTATTACAGAGAGAATTTATACAGGAAGACTGTGGCATAGTCTTTGTGATACTGAGGGCTATACATAAATAACAGAAGAATTTTCTAATCCAGCACACTTAAACTACTGGAGCATACTTTTTCTCTAATCATTGCCCTCAGGTTCTATTAAGGATCAAAGAAACTGCCTTACAGAGAATGTGCCTCCACTCTCAGCAGAAGTTCTATTGACTTGCTGGCTACCTGGCATGGGTGTCCGCTGGGAAGGATCCATGAGTTGGATTCCTCACTGGATGATTTTACTGGAGGAAGACTTAGGGCTTTATTTTAGGAGTTAAGGACCTCTCTAACCCTACCCTTCCAGCTGTCACAGGTGTTTGCCTCCCAGAGCTTGGTGAAGTAGAAACACCGAGGGATAGGAAACATTTGTGGGAATAGTAGATTCATGCAGAAATAACCTAAAGTGCAAAATTTAGCCTTATACCAAGCAGAGGAGTTAAAACTCAGAGCTGAGCCTCCAGAAGCTTTCTGGAGAGGGGCTGTTCCTTGACAGCAGTGCCAGTGCCCTGGTGAGAAGCAAAAATACTGGCCAGGCCTTGTGGATAGTGACCCAAGCCCAGATGTCTGAGATCATGGAAAAGGAACTCTGAGGGAATGAGCTTTTCACACCCTTTTCACTCAGATGTTTTCCGATAGGTGGAAACCACCTCTGAGGACGTTTCACAATTTTGTTAATAGAAAAAAGTCAAAACAAGTACAGAACCTCCAAAAGCCATTACATTGCTAAATGTACATTGTGGGAGTGCTTTTCTCCTTGGTCCTATCCTGGCCTGGTTCTAATTAGTTGTAGAGACATCCGATTAACTCCAAATGACATGGTCTATGTGTGAGCCCCATGGGGATGGGTTCTGGAAGGAGCCATATCGCATTTCATCAGCTGGCTCCCTTCTTGCAGGCGCTATCCAATTTGGTTGAGAAATGAAAGACATTTCAGCATTTCCTTTCCTCTTTTCCTTCCACAAAAGCTTAAGCAACTGATATTTGGCCAGAGGGATAGGAGGATAGGGGAGAGTTTGAATGGGGACAGTCAGGGTTGGGAGATAATAACAGTTAATTCTTTTCCTTCTTACCTGGAGCCCCAACTGAACAATGCTCCCAACAGATGGGCAGGAGAATGGATATTGAGCAGTGATGCTGTCTTCCCTCTGTTTTCCCAAATCCTCTGTGTCCTTCACGTGCCAAGATGAAGGAAAGCCCACCCTCACTTTCAGTTATCTGCCCCTTCTCTAAATAGCAGCAGCAATTATGGGCTTTACCACAAAGTTTAACACAAATTTTACACCCACTGACACTGTTTCTCATATTCAAATGGTGTGTGTCCGCCTCGCGGTAGGTTATTGGTGGCCTGGAACTGACTGGACATCTTTACACGACCACGTTGCCAGGACAGGGCTTAGCCACAGATAGTTATCGATCATCTGATTGTCCTCCTTCGGACGCATTCGTCTTGTCAAGCCTTTGTTTCAGTGTTTAGCAGAGCGTGGGCCATTTTGGCAGCAGAGCCGTGGGGCAAGATTTAAGTTATTTGTTCCCATTTATCAGTGAACTGGGCAATCCGTCCACATTTACAATTCCCTAATCAGCTTAGCTCCGTTTTAATCATCTGGAGTCTGGCTGGGTTTGTTCTGTGTAGGAGCCAGCAAGGCCCAACTGTTGCGCTGACTTCCTTTGTCTCTCCTGATGAAGGTCTTTTTTATCCTCGCCCACCTTGCGCCTTCAAAACTATGAGTCAAACTGCTTTTCGAAGAGCTTTTTTTCTCCTTCCTCCTCATGGGTACTTTTTAGCTGCCATTTTCTCTTCTACCCCTTTCGTTAGGTTTTATGACTGCACAGTCATGCTGCCTCCCCTTTAGCTTGACTGGAAGGAGTGTGTGTGTGTGTGTGTGTGTGACTGTGTGTGTGTCTGTGTGTGTGTCCATCTGCATTTGTGTATGTGTCTGTGTGGGTTTGTGTGGGTACTCGTGCACACATATGTATATGTGTGTATATCTGCACACACCTATGGGTACACACACGTGTGTGGGTTTCAGTGTGTGTATCTAAGTGTTGTGTGTGCACACAGTCACACGCATTTGCCGGTGAATAGCCCCTACCTGACTGACATGGCAAGTGAGTAGGATCTAGGGCCCCGACAAAGTGAACAAAATCACTTTTTTCCCTCAAAGACTATAGTTTATTCCTCACTGACATTAAGTTTGTTTAACCAGTGGTGCAGAATTGTGAAGAGATTAAGGTTCCTGAGTTTGTAAGTTATTTTCTTTTCTCTGGGCTTAAGCCAGCTTGCCTTTAGCGTGAAATTTGTATACGGTGCTCATGTATTTTGGTGTGCTTTGCTAGCTGGGGTCATACCTAGGGTCTAGGATCAATCAGATATAGATTAACCTGTGGATGGTTAGCCTTTGCTAAGTGCATACTTGTCTCCAAACCCTCATATTCCAGCACCCTGGATAAAACCGTAGGAGGAAAAGGGAGGGCCAGATGGACAGATGCATGTACACAACCCCAGGCTCCATGGTTCCTTGCTCTTGCCAGGGTGCAGCAGGCGTGTGCCTACCCCATATTCAGTCACTCAAGCACATCCTCACTCCTGGATGCCTGGGTAAATAGTCACGCAGGGTCACCACCAAGGATTTGCAGCTCTGCAAGAGGTAGGGCTAGGAAACACTGTCCTCTTGTGCTCAGGGTCTCCTATCCCCTTTCCTAGGTGGTTCTTATATAGGGGACACCGAGCATTGGCGTGGGGGTGAGCTCCTACCCGCTGTCAGGGACCGCCCTCCTGGTGGGCGATGTTCAGCTGCCCCCCACGCCCCTTGCCCTGTGGAACTGCTTGCTTCTCTTCCCCAGGGTCAAGCGCTGAGCAGTCAGGCACGAGCTGGAATTACTATCCAGATGCATATGGGAGGTGGAAATTCTGCTTCCTCTGTCTGGAAAACACAACCCTGGCTGTGGCTTTTTTATTTTAGGGCCATAATGTTTCCAAAGTATGAGTGTTGCCCAAGCTTTTATGTTCGTGAAGATTGTGGTGTTTGAGTCCTGTTTGCAGTCTCGGAGATGGTAACATTAGAGGTAGAGTCTGAGATGTCAGGTGCATGGCATCCCTTCTGCAGTGCTGTTGGGGCCAGCAGGAGTATGAATTTCTGTTTTCTCAGCAGCCTGGATAGCGCTTTAGCTTTATACCTTCACAGGAGGACCAGGCTGGCACAGCCGTGGTCCCGCCCCCAAACCCACAAAAACAGGTGGTGGCCGTTATGATTATCTTTACTTCATAGGTGGATGATGAAATTGAGAGAGTGAGAAGCCCAGGGGCCAAGATGCCAGCCCTCTAACTGCACCCTCTCTCTTGACCTGTGGGTTGCCAGAACTGGCCCCGTTGGCAGCCGATTATTTCTTCCTTCCTAAAAATCCAGGCTGCTTCTGGCCATGCGGAGACAATGAAATCCTCAACCATGGTTGAAAAAGACCAACCAAATCCAAACAAACAAGGGCTTTTTTTTTTTTTTTACACTTTTCTTAGGAAGTCATTAAGGAATTATTGAGCTGATTAATGTGAGTGGAAAATATTTAAGTTTGGTCATTGTTTAGGCTGGCCAGTTTGGCTGCATTAGGAATGGACTTTTGGAAACCACTGTACTGTTCTCTCCAGGCGTCCACTTAGCTCTGGAGAACTCCGGGACTGGATCAGGCCACCCCCAAACTCAGGGATGAGGAGGGGCTGCCACAGTGTTTAGGGGGACCCTGGGTGAACAGGGAGCTTGGGGGTGGGAGAGGATGGTCATTTCAGGCTTCCCCAGGCTGACATTCTTTCTTGTCCTGTGTTGGCCAAGATGGAGATGCCCTAGAAGATTTGGAAGCTAAAGGGAAAACAAAGGGAAGGACTTAGGAAGAAGGCAAAGCAAAAGGGAACAATCGGGATCTGTTTATATAGGGCTTGCATTAAGCAGATCCTTTTCCTGGCAGAAGCTGCAGCTCGCGGTGGGCTGGGGAAGAGCCTCGCAGACGGCAAACGAGAGGTTGCTTCTCCCCGGTGCCTCCCTGCCGAGCGAGCCTGCGGAGACGGGGAAGCTGGCGGCCCCAGGTTGACCTCTCCCCGCAGCTGCCGGCTCCTCTGGGGCACCATGCCGCCCCATGTGCTCTGCCGCCCAGGGTTCTCCTCCTCCTGCGAGCAGCCCTTTGTGACGTGGACTGAATCCTGGCCATCTTCCCCTTCCTCCCCTTTTGTCTTCTCTCAGAACTTTCGTTCCGCTTTTGCACTTGCCTGAGACACAGGGGAAGTGGGGTGGTTCTTACTGGGGTGATTCTGGAAGTGGCTGTGGGGGAAGCTGCCCACCACCAGGGGCAGGCAGGGTGTACCCCTTCCTCTTCTGGACGCCCCCAGCCCCTTTCTGCCCCTGCTGGAAGCCTTTTCCGAGGGTCCCAAATCTTGCCTAGGCTGCCAGGGGTGGAGAGAAGAGAGTAGAGCTAGAGCCACACGTGCAACTCCAGCTGCCTGGCTGGGATGCTCAGTCATTGCCATTAGGGCCCAACCACTGCCCCTACCCTCTGGAAGCACGTGGTAGACGGGTGGAAGGGGCAGGAAGGGAGGGCAACCCCTCCTTGTATCATTTCGTTCTCCCAGCAGCTCTTGGAAATGTCTCCATTTGACAGAAGGGAAAACTGAGGCCCAGAGAGATTGAGTGGCTTCTTCGACCAGGTTAAGCTGTAGAGGCAGAATTAGCCCCTAGACATGCTGGTGCCTAATTTAGTCCTTTTGCATAAAGCTGGAGAGCAAGGGAAAAACAAGGGCAGTAAAAGTAACTGAAGGAGAAAGGGGAAACAGAGTTATAGGACAGAGAAAAGGGAGCTGGTGGAACCGAGGGAACGTTAGGACTCTCCTAAGTTAGTGAGCGATGTTCTGTCTGCCTGCGAGGGTCGCAGAGAGAAGGAAATGCAGTAGACACATCTGCCAGTAAATGCAGATTTTGTTCACTTGCCCTCTTGTCTCTTGATCACTTTCACTAATCAGCTAAAAAAAAAAAAAAGCTTACTGATCATCTTCTGGTCACTCTGCCTGGCCCTGAGCCCTCTGGGGACACTTGAGATTGAGGAGAGATAGGCTCTTCCCTCAGTAAGCTTGCAGCCTATGCTGGACCATCATGCTTGGAAGCGCTAAGTAGTGTAGCAAAAGGTTGTTGTTGGAGAAATGTGAGTTGAGCATCTGCTGTGTGGTCGGCTCCATTGAGGACCAAGCCGTGGGTTCTGAGGAACAGACTCTGAGTGGGAAAGGCGGTCAGGGAGGGCGTCTCAGGGGAGAGGAGCCTGAACTAGAGAATGGGGCCCCTCCCGCTCTCATGGGGAAAGGCGCTGGAGAATGTAAAGTGGGCAGTGCTGTGCCACACCCCAGACGGTGCTGTGCACCTGTGACAGCCTATCGAGTGACCTATTTGCTGGGTGTTCAGAATCGAGCTTGCTTGAATGGGGTGGTGATGGCAGGTGGCCGGTGAGATGTCTGGGCTGGATATAGAGCCTTTCTGAAAGCAGGGAGCTTTGTCGTTCCCGGGAAGGCAAGAGCCCTGCCCAGTGGTCTCCCCCTGGCTTCTCGGTCCCTTCCCCTTCAGGTTACCTTGGGCACTGGCTGACTGGCCCCTGGAAGGGGTTTTCTTTCCAGGCTATGAGTCCAAGAAACTGCCTTAGCTCCTGTGACCCGCAGCCCTCCAACACTGCCCTTTGCTGGACGAGCCAGCCAGAGAGGCTGTGTCACTGTCCCCAGGATGCCCCCAGGAGAAGGGCACCCAGGCTGCAGGAGGGTGGGGCGAGGTGGGAGTGGGGGCAAAGGAGACCCAGATCCAGGCTTGCTCCTGGCCAGCTGTGTGGCTTAGGTGAAGATAACGATGATGAAGGTAGCAGTAGTCCCCACTACTTGTGCCCAGGCTGTGTAGAACCTCACAGACACAACTCGTCTGATCTTCCCAGTGGCTGTGTAAAGGGGGTGCTGTCTTTACCCTCCTCCTGCAGATGAGGAAGTGGAAGCTCAGGGACTCATGGGCACTGGGAAGCAGAGTTGAGATTCAAGCCCACTCTTCCTGACTCCCGAGATGCTGCCCTAATGATTAGGGCATGCTGCCCCCTTAGCTATTACGCCGGGCCTCTCTTTTTCTCTCAAGATGAGGACTTGAATGAACTGACTCCTTGGGCCCCTCTGGGCACCATCATTCTAGAATTTTAGGGAAGGGTGTCCCCAAGGACATTGTAAAGGCATTGGCCTTGGGAACGATGGTCCTTCCGAAATGATGGGGAGGAGACCCAAGTTGCTGAGACCGTTTGCCCCACGGCAGCCTAGGGCCAATTTCTCAGCTCTTTCTCCGCTGGCCGCCCTGAGCACACCTGCCCTGCTGGGAGCACTCGGGGACTCTAGGGGCTATTTTATGTCGAGGCGCCCATCCCTGGAGGAGTTGCATTGGGGTGGGATGGCTGAGACTCCCCCCGTTGCAGGCTGGGTCCTTAGCACCATCCCCGCCGAGTGCGCTGCTCAGCAGTCAGAGCTGTCTGCCGCTGTCATCCCACAGCTGCCACATCAGGTTAGAAATAGAAACTCCCTGCTGGGCCCCCAGCCCTTCCCTCCTGCTGCTGACGCTCATCTGGGGGGCCCCCCGTGCTGCCTTAGTTGGTGAGGCCTCTCTCGGAGGAGTAGGGGGCTGGAGGAAGCCAGGGATGTGTCAGCCTGGGAGCTCCAGGGCCAGCCCCACCGGGATGACCACCCTGTGGTCAGGCCCTGCGATGGGCTCACAATGTCTAGGCCTCCCCTCTCTCAGCAGCTGCTTCTCAAGCTCTGGGAAGGTGATTTGACGCTGGCCTAGCAGGGTGGCTCACCCTGCCACCTGCAGCTTCCAGCCTTCCGCTGTGGAGGGCCTCCCTGAATACGTGTTGAACTTGACTTATGAACACAGGACCAGGCAGAGCCCCAGCAGGGCTTCCAAAGGCAACCTCGGCACAGCCTCAGGGCTTGAGTGCTGCATTTTGGGGTTTTTTTCACCGAATGCCTTTCCTCCCCATCTCTCCTGTCTTCTCTCCATTGTGCCAAAGCACTCTGTGCCCCCTTCTCCCCCCGCGTGGTTATCTGCCTCGGGAGCCCTGAATGTTAGGAATCAGGAGTGGATTTCTGTGTGACCCTTTAGAGCAGGGCGGGGGGAGGAGTGGCGTTCCGCCCAGGGGTTGTTCTGAAGCCGCAGGCCTCTGGGGAGACAGACAGGCCTTGGCCTCTGGGACCATCTTCCCTCCATCCCTGACTCCTGACAGCTGATGCAAGCCAGGAGGCCTGGCCACCCTGACTTTGACCCCTTCCTGGAGAGGCCAGCCCAGGCTGCATCCCTGGAGCCAGCACACACCCTTCCCCCCGTGCCTCTGAGCAGCAGCCCTGCTCCCCCCATTCCCCAGGCTGTCTCCAAGTCCAGGGTATCAGCTGACCCGAGGAAGCACAGTGACACCGTCCCAGCAGGGTGTGGTGAAGGAAGTTGTTTTCATTCATGGTAAACAGGGTAGTAAACCAACAATAGCAGTGTAGATGCTTCGCAGTTGTTTACCAGTGGATTCATCCGCATTCTGGATAATGAACGGCTTTCTCTTCCCAAGGTGGGATTGGTTCCTGGGGGGATTAGCAATAAGGAAGGAACTAAGGTTTATTGAGACTGTACTATGTGCCAGGCATTGTGACAGGCACTTTACCCACATTTGTTCTTGTCATTGTCCCCTAAACCTCATTTGTCCCTGTTTTATCCTGTTTGCTCAGGAAGAACTAAGCATCATGGACTTTAAATAAGTCACTTATGGTCACATGGTTAAAAAGTGTCCTAGCCGGGCTCCTGACAGATCTGCCTTTCTCCAGGGGTTATGTCTTCCTACCCCGAGTGTGCGGGGGGGTGTGGGCAGACACACGGAAAGATGGACTCCATAAGGCCCCCTCCCCCCATCCCCATCCTCATGCTTCATGCAGTATATTTGAGGCTCATGAAGTCTTCCCACCAGCAAGAATTTATTCATCCCACCATGAGTTTCCAGGGGCATTTTAAATCGAGGTGGCCCCAAACATTTCCAGATAGCTGTTGTTTTCCACTTATTTTTATACCTCCCTGGAATATGGAAAGGGAGTGCTGAGACCATTACAGATTGGGAAATTGAGGGTCAAAGAAGGAAAGAAGGGCTTCCCTGGTGGCGCAGTGGTTGAGAGTCCGCCTGCCGATGCAGGGGACACAGGTTCGTGCCCCGGTCTGGGAAGATCCCACATGCCGCGGAGCGGCTGGGCCCGTGAGCCATGGCCGCTGAGCCTGCGTGTCCGGAGCCTGTGCTCCACAACGGGAGAGGCCACAACAGTGAGAGGCCCGCGTACCGCAAAAAAAAAAAAAAAAAAAAAAAAAAAAAAGAAGGAAAGAAATCCAGGATCTGACCCCTTCTTTGCATTTCCACCCCCTGTTCTGAGCCTCCACCATCTCCTGCCAGGATCACTGCAGTGGCCTCCTCTTTGGTCTCTCTGCATCTACCCTTGCTCCCTCCCCACTGCCCCAGCCAACACGGTCTTCAGGTTATGTTATTCCTCTCCCTGGATTCCCACAATGGGTCTTCGTCATGGTGAAAACCAAAATCCTTCTAATAGCCTACATGGCCCTGCATGCTCTGTACCCCCATCCCTACCTCTCTGATTTCATTTTATATTTTTCTCTCCCAACTCATTCCACTGGCCTTTGTGCTGTTCCTAGAACGGACGTGGCACTTTCCTGTCTGTACTGGCCGTTCTCTCTGCCTGGATCACTTCTGATATCTGAACCTCTCCCTTCAAGTCTTGCTCCGATGACCCGGCAATGAGGCCGTCCTGGATACCCTGCTTAAAACCACCACGCCCTTCCCCATCCTGATCCTCCTCGCCCTGCTATATCTGTTTTTTTTGTCCAGAGTACTTATCACACTCTAAAATGTCATACAATTTACTTTCCTTACTGGTAGTATATAGACTCTCCTAGGACAGCGATTTCTTTCCCTCTTCTGTTCATTGATATAGCCCAAGCATCTAGAACAGTGCCTGGCACATAGTAGGCACTTTAATAAATGTTTGATGAATGAATGAAATCACATATCAGGTTAGTGAGGGACTCATGACTAGAACCTGGTGTTTTACTCCCAAGATAAGGATTCCCCCCAAGTGTTTGTGTTAGAACAATTATACACACACACACACACACACACACACATGTTTATATATTTACAAGAAAACTTAACATGGGCATAGAAAGCAGAAGAGCCTCAACATGTACTGTGCATGAGATATGTGCCAGGTACCGTATATGCATTATCTCACGTGTCTGCACATCTTTCCCGGGAGGAAAGTGACACTCAAGGAAAATAAATGATGTGCCCATGACCGCAGCTACTCAGAGATACAGCTGGGTTTAACCTCAGATCTGTCTGGCCTCAGAGCCTCTTTCCTATTCTTCCCTGGACAAAACAGCACTGATATGCTAGCTGTTTGGCCCTCACGTTCCTGCCAGCTGCGCAGAGAACCAGACTTGATGTTGAGCCCACTTGTCTGGGTCCTGCTCCCCTCCCCCAGTTTCCTGTGGGCTGGTCTCTGTCTTGCTCTTCCTTTCCTGGGAGGTCTTGGGTGGCCAGGACCACATTCATATGCAGTCCTGGTCGTCATGCAGACCTCGTTGTCAGATCCTGATGCTTGGCCATGTATCAGCTAAAGTAAGCCAGGAGGTTGCAAAAAAGCCATGGCAGAGTTTGGCTACTCACTGAAGGACACATTGGTGGCTGATTTCCAGGGCCCGGGCACCACTGCAGCCCTCCCCTCCTCTCCAGCCAAGCTTAGTTGTAGGTGCCCGTGAAGGGAGCCTGCAGGGAAGTGTGATTCAGACCAACTTGCGACTTGCGTTCTTGTCCCCCTGCAGGCTCCTCCCCAATCCTCCAGGCTGGGGTCCTGAGCTTCTGAGAACCAACATGGAACAGGTTTGAAAGCCACCCAGGATGAGTATACACCTGTCTATTTTAGAGGGACTCACCATCCAGATCATGTTGGGGGCCGAGGAAGATACAGTGAGAGGTGACTTCATTCCTTTCGCTCAAGAAGTTTCTGTTCTACTCATGGAGATTAGATATACATACTATATAAAATAATTAACATTACAAATCCACGAATCAGGAACGTAAATGAGCTATGGATTTTTTTTTTTTTTCAATAAGGACATGAAGGGCTTCCCTGGTGGCGCAGTGGTTGAGAATCCGCCTGCTGATGCGGGGGATACGGGTTCGTGCCCCGGTCCAGGAAGATCCCACATGCCGCGGAGCGGCTGGGCCTGTGAGCCATGGCCGCTGAGCCTGCGCATCCAGAGCCTGTGCTCCGCAATGGGAGAGGCCACAGCAGTGAGAGGCCCACGTACCGCAAAAAAAAAAAAAAAAAAGGACATGAAGCCTTTATTAAACTTTTCCACTCTACCTGTGGTTTGAGAGGCCCAAAAGCGGGGCCCAGCTGACTGACCAGGCCCCTTGAACCCCACAGGCCTCCTGCATGGAAGGGCAGTTTTGAGGAACAACATAATGCACAAAAGAGGGGTGTTTCTTCAATTGGTAGTTTGGAAGTGAAAAGCACTATATAACCTATAACTATAATGTGTTCTTAAAAATGTAAAGAGAGAAGTGTGGAAATATGGCAAATAGAGAGTTAATCCCCATGTATTGTGGGTGCACGTGTAACTGTAGGTTTTTGTGACAGAGGTAACATCATCTTTGAACATGAAGGGCCAGGATACACCCAGCTAGGCCTTGGGTTATAGTAGCGTATGTTCATTGGAAGTAGGTATCCCTTTTGCCCAGAATGGCCAGGAAAAAATCCTGTTGGCTACCGAGAGGATGATAATTAGGAACATTGAGCGCACCTTTCAGAACATTGAGGTCCAATGAAGTGAAGGCTTTGGAAGTTTCCACGGAGACAGGAACGCTTCACTTAGGCTTTGTGCGGTAATTTAAGGGCATTTCATCCCTGTATGCTCTCAGGTACCAAGGGACCCAAGCTGCTTCTTTTCCCTCAGCCTCAGATCTTCGTGGACTGTAGGGGAAAGTTTAAAGGGTTATAACAGAGACCAGTAGATTGAACTAGTTCTTGGAGTGTTTGGATTTCATTTACCACTGGAATGTTATAGAATTATAATTCTGCCTTCCAGTATTTTAATTAGACAATGGATTCAGCACTTATTGTGGGAGTGAAGAGTGAAGCTTCTGAGAAGAGACAGCCTGATGGAGACTCCACCCCTGCTTAAGGCCCGGTTCCAACTTCCCCCACTCAGCCCTTCTTCTAGAAGACATTGTTTCTTGGCCACCAGCTCCACCATACTTAGATTCTTCTTGTTTTCTCAGCCATTCCTTTGGCGTTTTCCCTGAGGTCAGGGATCAGACATTATACAAGGCATTCGTCCTCACACACCCTCAATAAATGCAGCTGACTTGAGAGGAACGGAAACTGCCGTTGCCCACTGAGGAGAATGAATAACCAGGAACTTGCAGATTAGAGGACACAGAGCAACTTTTCTCAGGGCATCTTAATAAACTAACCAAGCCTAGAATCTCATCCACATAATCTGGCCGGATTTTCCTTAGGGGACTTGAATCTTAACTCCAGCACCAGGCTTGGTATTTTCCAGTAGGTGGTCTGCTTGCAAACTTATTTGCTTTGACTCAAGCCCTGCCTTTGAGAACTATTAATTCAGATGATCTAATCAAAACCACACATGAGGCTTTAATGATGCTACTCCTCATCCTCTACCCTACCCCCACCCCCATTACACTCTGATTTTGTTTAAAGAAGTCCAAGCATGGTTGAGTGCCTTGGAGAAAACTGCCAGAGGAGGCCAGCCTCACATGGCTGGACATCCCCACTGGCCTTTTTTCATAGATGACTGATTCTGGTTCTTTTCTGGACCAGAACTCTCCAAGCAAACTCCTCCCAAGAGCCTAGAATGTTAACCTTTTCTGCTGATTATCTCACCTATGAGAAGGATCCCAGCATTAATATGATATTGTTCAGTGTGTTAGAAATGTATTAGAAATTAAAATGTAGAAATTAGAAATTAAAATTTCATTTTATAAGCAGCCCTTAGGAGCAGCGTGGCCTCGGGAGACGAGTGCAGGTCTTGTGACCTGACGGGGTACCAGGGGCCTCTGGATGCTGTAGACTTACTCTGTTTCTTGATCTGGGCACTGGTCACACAGGTGCTGTCACCTTGCACACTTTTCTGTAAATATATTCCACTTCAGTCCAAAGTTAAGAAGAAGAGAAAATAAGCAAGAGAATAACAAACACAAATTTAGGGTAGCACCCCCTTGGGGTGGGGGAAGGCAGGGAGGTAGTATTGGAGAGCCGTGCATGGGCAGCTTCAAGCCTCCATTCTAGTGTTTGG
This sequence comes from Mesoplodon mirus, assembly GCF_964341445.2. Lineage (NCBI taxonomy): Eukaryota > Metazoa > Chordata > Mammalia > Artiodactyla > Ziphiidae > Mesoplodon > Mesoplodon mirus. Next base: position 62,093,259 of record NC_138990.1, read on the forward strand.
TTTGGATTTTAGGTTCCTTAGAATGCTTCTCCATAACTCACACATATAAATATCCTTTTATAGATATCAAGTATTAAATAATAACCTACATGGGGGTATAGAAAAAAGATCTTGCGGGTTCTGTGGTCAAACTGACCAGGTTTGAATCTTGTCTTGCCACTTACAGGCTGTGGGGGTCTTGAATGAAGAGCAAAAGCTCCCAGACTCTCAGTTTGCTCATCTGCAAAATGGGGATTGCAATCCACAACCAATAATTCAATTGACATTTGGGGTATGTATTACAAAGTGAAGTATAGAGTGTTATGAGAGCATAAAACAGTGGGACCTAACCTAGTTGAAGGGGGATGGGGTGGGAGTGGGGTGTTCAGGGAAAATTTCCTTGAGAAGGCAATGTTTGAGCTGGGTATTGATAGAGGGCTAGTTTTTATGTTTTCTTTTGTTTACTTATTATTTTTGGCTGCGTTGGGTCTTCATTGCTGCATGTGGGCTTTCTCTAGTTGCGGCGAGCGGGGGCTACTCTTCGTTGCAGTGCGCAGGCTTCCCACTGCGGTGGCTTCTCTTGTTGCGGAGCACGGGCTCTTAGGAACGAGGGCTTCAGTTGTTGCAAGGGCTAGTTTTTGTTTGTTTGTTTGTTTTTGCGGTACGCGGGCCTCTCACTGTTGTGGCCTCTCCCGTTGCGGAGCACAGGCTCCGGACGCGCAGGCTCAGCGGCCATGGCTCACGGACCCAGCTGCTCTGCAGCACGTGGGATCCTCCCGGACCGGGGCATGAACCCGCGTCCCCTGCATCAGCAGGCGGACTCTCAACCACTGTGCCACCAGGGAAGCCCCGTGGGCTAGTTTTAAGTACACAGAGTCAGTAGCTGGATTTCTGTCTCCTCATACTCATGCACTAGCTATGTCCTGTGGCGAGTGGGAGATAAGTGTTCCAGAGAATCGCGGAACCTCACAGCCACAGTGGATTTCAGAGAACAATACCTAACCCACCGTCTCCCACCCTCACTCTTCCTCGATTTTGCCAATGAAGAAAATGAAGCCCAGGAGATAATGTGACTTGCCCAGGCCCCTCAGCTGACGAACAGCAGGACCTGGACTGAAACACACACCGCATTTACCCCTGTCATGTGCCAGACCTAGTGCCAGTGCTTTACATTCTTGATATTTAATCTTCATTAGCATCTCTATGTACTAAGTCAGTGATATTATCTCTTGCTTACAGATGAGGAAACTGATGCCCAGAGAGGTTAAGTACTCCCTCAAGGTCACACAGCTAGCTCAGGAGAGTCAGGATTTGAACCCAACCTGACTGCAAAGACCCCACATTCCTAATTACCACCCTGCACTTCCTCCTACCAGAACCTCGATTTGCAGTATTTCTGCTAAACCATGACATTTTCCCTGCCCTCACGGAACTACGGTCTTTTTGGAGAGAAAAGTTGTCTTCAATACAGCACAGATGAGAAAGCCCAGCTAGGGGAAGGGTTGGCTTTGGGAGTAGCCTGTCAGTTCACTTCTTGGGATTAATTTTCTTCATTGGGAACATTGAGGAAGAGTGAGGGCGGGTGATATAATGTTCTCTGAAGTCCATTGGCTGGTAGGTCACTGGCTGGACTTCAGACCAGTAGCTGATGACTGTCAACTGGCAGAGGAGTTCAGACTTGGTCTTGAGGCACTGGGGTGCCAGTGTGAGGTTCTGGGCAGTGGGACCTGAAGAAGGAAAACAGGAGAGGGCTTTATCTTCCAACTGTGTTTCTCTGGAGGCTGGTCTCCCAAGAGGACACGCCTGGCTGCTTAGGTCCACAGAGTTTGTGCTCCCAGGAGTCCCTGACGGGGGGGACTCATGGCCATTGGTCGCATTCATGTTCCTCTTCAGATGAGGAAGGTTGAGTCATGGTTTGGACTTCTAGCAAGTTCTCACTCTCAGCTGGAGTTCCCTCTTTGAGATGGTACCTCCACTTTCGCTCAACATCCCCTCCACTGCCCCTCCCCCCATTCTTCCCAACATTCCTACCCACCCCTACAGAGAGACCAAGGGATCCTGGATGGGGTTTCATCATTGGTACTGATGGATGTTCTTCTAAGTTGGTGCATTTTCTCCTGCTAACCTCTATTTTAGTATTATGGGGAAATTAATAGAAATGTTCTCCTTTGTATCAGTATCAGAATGTTTTCCCCTTCGGGTGGCCCTCCTCTCTATTTGCATAATGGCGAGAAAACGCTACTGCCACCTAGTGGGGGTTCAGAGTGTGACCTTCAGAGCTCCTCCTCCTGACCCCAGCACATTATTTCTATTATTAAAATTTAAAGTAAGGAGCAGTTCTGAGTACAGTGTTCTTCCCAGTGTATGGATTCAAGTGGATTTCAGGTCCCCTTCCCATTCTCTTAAAACTTACAGCTGCAAGTCTCAGAGGGGTTGTTTTGTGTACACCAAACAGAGCCTTTGAAATAGGTACAGGGAGCTTGATCTACTTTCCCGTGGCTTATCTTTACAGCAGTCCAATGAGGTAGGTATCTGTATCCCCACTTACAAACGAGGAAATCAAGGCTCAGAAATGTTAAGTAACTTAACTGTGTAGTAGGCCTCCTAGGTAGTATGCGGATTATGGCTTGTTTTCCTCTAAAAGTGTACTATCCAGACATAGTGGCAAAGTGTTGTCAGGTCCTGGCCATCTTGTGGAGGGAGAGGCCCTTGTGCCCTGAGGTAGTCCAGCAGGGCTTCCTGGATGGAGGAGGTGGGTCTGGAGCTGGGATTTGGAAGTCTGAATGGGAGGAAAACATTTGGTGAATGAGGGCACAGAAGTAGCACAAGAATGGGGCTGTCTGTGAGTAAAGAATATTAGCCAGTCTAGAGTTGAGCCTCATGTCATGGATGGAGGTCCAGGATGCAGAGACCTTGAGAGCTAGGCTGGGGGCTCCAGGGAGTCACTGTGTCTACTCCCACACTGCCTTTGTAAATTGAGAAGTGAGGCATGCTTGATGGAAGAAATTGAAATAATGCAGAAGTATGTAAAGTAAAAAATGAATACCTCGCTCCAGTTCCATCCTCCCCCAAAACAGGATTGATAAGAGTTTGCTGTATGTACTTGCAGAAGATTTCCTATGTCTGTAAACTTATACAGATAAATATGCCCATTCATATATACATAAATTAATACATGCATTCATAGTATGAGTTATTTTAAATAGGATTATTTTAACTACAATTTTTAAATTTTATAAAAACTCTATATTATGGTCATCTTTTAGCTTTTTAAATAGTCTTTTACTATGGAAGATTTTAAACATATATAAAAATAAAACAGTATAATAAATCCACTCTAACAGTCTCAATATTTGTGAGTGTATGGCCAATCTTGTTCTACCTCTACCTCTCTCCATAGGTTCCTACCAACTGGATTATTTTAAAGAATGTTCCAGACATCAAACATTTCATCTGTAAATATGTCTGTATCTATCTCAAAAGACAAGAACACATAAAAAATAACCAAAAGGCCACTGTCTCATTGAAGAAAGCATGAACTCCTTTATATCATCAAATATCTAGTCAGTGTTCAAATTTTTCCAGTTGTCTTATAAACTTCCCTTTTACCAGTTGATGTGTTTGAATCATGATTCAAATAAGGTCCATATATTACATTTGGTTGATGCTTTTTAAGTCTCTTTTCATTCATAGATTTCTATTCTCTCTTTTTCCTTTTTTGGTTTTTGCCTGTATTTGTTGAAGAAATGAGTCATGTGCCCTGTAGTTTCCCACATTCTGAATTTTGCTGATTGTATCCCCGTTGTGTCTTTTAACCTTTTCCTCTGTTCCTATATTTCTTTTTTTTTCTTTTTTTTTTTTTTTTTTGGTGGTACGCGGGCCTCTCACTGCTGTGGCCTCTCCCGTTGCGGAGCACAGGCTCCGGACGCACAGGCTCAGCGGCCATGGCTCACGGGCCCAGCCGCTCCGTGGCATGTGGGATCTTCCCAGACCGGGGCACGAACCCGTGTCCCCTGCATCGGCAGGTGGACTCTCAACCACTGTGCCACCAGGGAAGCCCTGTTCCTATATTTCGTATAATCAGGTGGTTAGTTAGAGGGGCTGGAGCAGGATCAGACTTGATTTCTTGGCAAAAAGGTTGGAGCTCCTTAGGTAGGGGAATGAGGTGACCAGGAGCAAGAGTGGTGGCTTTAGGAAAGAAGGGGACCCTTCATGGGCCTCCCAAAGTCAACCCTTTGATCTGCTCTTCCTAGGTGCAGGTAGGAGACAAAGGGCGGGGTTGCCCCCAAACCTCTGTAGGGTTGGCTTCTGGGATGCTCATTTGCTGGGGGGTGTGGGGGTGTGGTTTGCATCTCATCAGCGCCTTCCGGGGGGCATCTGGGGCCATCAGATCCCATCATCTGACCAGCAACTGGCTCTCATGACAAGTGGAAGCCTATGGCTTCCCCCTCCTGTGGTTTTGCCCTGGCTTTCTTCCCTTCTTCCCATAAGTAGTAGATCTCCACTTAAAACACACACACACACACACACACACACACACACACCATAAAAATGCTTTTCTTTCCTCTTCTCAACCCATTCATCCAGTTGACACTGCTGACCCACTGAGGACAGCTTAACTGTCTCAGCTCAAGAGTTAGGAAAAATCTGGACAGTGTTTACAGACACTGCCCGTGCTCTTGAAATGCTTTACACATTGTATCACAGACTCCTGCAGAAGAATCATTTAATTTAGAAATTAAATGACAATCTCTAAATCCTCCTTCCCACCTCATCCCCAGAAGCCCGTCTTCAGCCACATTTTTCTTCAGTGATCATTCTGAGCTTCCCGATACCTTGGATTAGCTTCCCTCCCCCCACCATGGAAATAAACAGCATTTCTTAAAGACAGTTTGTTTGCTAGTATCATGTCAGCTTCCACGCTGACATGATATTAAAGCAAATAAACTTGATCACTTAATTTTCTATGTAGTCTTATCTCAGTAAAATATGTGCTTTTCTTTAGGCCTTCTGAAATATTAAAGATAGTTTCTCATCATCACTTTCCAGAGCTCCTAGGAGTCGGGGGTACCAGAGGATGGGGTTACTTTTCTTAGAAACTGGATTCATCGACCTCCCTGCTGGAGGGGCCACAGGTAATGACCTGGTCCGGGATTCTGCCTGATCCATCCCCTCCCCCTGCCCCTCCACTTAAAAAAAAATATTACCTGAATCGTAGATGGATTATATCATCTCTCAGAATCAGTAGGTAATAAGTAGAGGTGAGGTTTGGGCCAAGTCTTTGGTTATGTCTGTTTGAGCTTTATCAAAATCCTTATATTTTTTATGATTTACCCACAAGGTAAAGTCCATAATGAAGGACATCCTTCATATATGCAGTTTGTGAATTGGGAATTATTCCTTCTAAAACATGCCATATAAACTCTTTGGAGCTGAGTTAAGGGAGGGATGCTTTCTTGTCTAAGTTACCAGTGCTTCACCAGGGCTCTTCTTGTTGTCCTTTTGTTCACATCCTTCTTCTGACTCTGACCTAGCAAGTACTCACAGGCTCAGCTGCCCACTTCCTAGGAATCCATGCTGATTTGGGGGACTGTATGTACATCCTTGCATGGAGGCAGTGTGGTTTAATGAAACAAACCCAAGACAGACTTAGGTTCACATCCTACTTGGTAGCAATGTGGTGTTTGAGCAAGTCACTTAGGTTATGATCCTCAGTTTCTTTCTCTCTAAAATGGGCTGACAACCCCAATCCCAGGACTGGCATGACCATTCCAGACTGTACATCTCCAGCCCTTGGCAAATACCACATGCTTAATAAATGGTCACCATTGTAACCGTGGAGAGGCAGAGTTGAATCCAGCCTTCAGGGAAGCAGGGAGGAGAGAGATCTAAGATAGAAGGCCAGTGTTTTCAGGATAATGTATGCTTTTGTCTGACCCTGAGATTTGGAAAAGTTGGTTGTTTTTTATGAACTACCCACTTTTCTTCTTCACAGGCTAAAAACTGTATTGAGATAATCAGCTCTGTGTCATAAAGCCTCTTGAGTTTTTTTGTTTGTTTGACTGATTTTATATACACATATACGTGTACGCACACACACACACACACACACACACACACAGCAAGTGGGGGAACTCAGCAAACCTCCACCTGCAAGTTGGCATGTGATTTCTGGCAAGTTGTTAGTATGGTTTCCTCATGTCTGAATCCAGAAAGCAAACTGGGTCAGAAACAGTTCATAAGAAACATGCCCTCAATTGACCTACTCAGGTACTTCCTCTTTATTATTTCATTACTTTTCGTCCCAGAGAATTTTGCTCTTACAGTTTCAAGATAATCAATTTATTTTCATGCACCTTCCCCATCCAAATTGGATTACAAATATAAATAGCCATGTGCTAGCCCCGGCGGCCAGGCCAGCCTGTGCCCCCAGCCTGCTGCTTGGCAGCCTGGGTCCTTGGGCAGCCTGGGCTGTTTGTTTATTTTCAACTGAAGCTCTAAGTGCTGGAATGACTCCCCCCTCCTTCACACACAGCCATGTCAACACCACCTTTGTTCTCTGGTTGCGGAGGACAAACACTTGGGCTTTTTATTAGTTGTGGTAAGAATGCCAGTTCCCTTGGCATCATCCTGCTGGTTGCTGTCCTGTGGTTGGCCTTTTTATTTAAAACATTTTCTAAATCATTCTATGCATTTGTGCACACATGCAGCCCCACCCACCCAAGGCTGTACCCTGAAGTTTACCTTACTGTTGGTTTTCCTTCCAGGAACAGAAAAACACCATGGTGTAATGTTATAAGGAAAACAAGGTCCCAGGTCAGGAACTGTGGTTTCCTTTGCTGGGGTTCAGCTTTGCCCTCATTGGGAATCTACTTCTATCTGCATTTTTTTACTTCGTGCCACCTTTGGTTGTATGCAAGTAGTTTTCTTATTGTTTAATCCCACCTCCAGGGACAGAGGTAGAATTAACTAGAACTCAAGTTAGGCTCTGCGTGCCATCCGGGAACACCATTTTCCTTGGTCTTCTAGGTATGAGGATGTTCAGGATCCCAACTTGTTCTCTGTTCACAGGTGGTATGTCTCTTGGCATGGCCCAGAACCACTGGCATTAGAATCTTCTGGGAGCTGGGGAAGGTACAAACTCTTGAGCCCTATTCCAGACTTGTTAAATCTGAAATTTCTAAGAGTGGGCCCCAGGAATCTGTGATAGGAAATTCACAGCAACAGTGTTGGTCTGTATATAAAATACCATCATTGAAAATACTGGGGCTGCTACCATTTCTTCCTTTCTCTTTAGGGCTATGACTTTGAACCTGTAGGTAGTCACTCATACACTCATCCCTATGTCCTCCTCTATCTCCAGTATCTTTTCATTTATGCCAAGATAATTCTGTGCTTGCCTTCAAGGAGCTCAGGGTCTAGTTGAAGAGATAAGGTGTGTTCGTATTATAAGTAACAACAGAAGGCAAGGAAGGCTAAGTGCAAATGTGTAGTGTAAACTTGATTTTAAAGGAGAGGAGAGGTGCTGGCCTTGGGCGGAACCCTGAGGAAGGACAGCGCAGGGCAGGAGGTAGGTAGGTGGGAAAGCAGTCCCTCAGAGGGAGCCGCGTGAGCAGTGGTCCACTTTGGGGATGAGGGTGGGGAGGGGCGCAGAACCTGACCAAAGAAGGAGGAAGAATGGGGCTGGTTGTGAAGGAATGCAAGTCTAAGAGAAAACTTTTTATGGGGAGCTTAAAAGATAATCAGATTAATTGGGATTTAGGGGAGAAGATTTGGCAAATCAACGCTATAATCAGCATCATGTTGGGATTTGCCAAGTCAGAATCCAATTTCCTAATTTGGCATCATCCCCTTTCATTAGTTCGGGGTGCCCCGAATTGTGGGTCTCATTGCCATTGGAGTCTCTGAAGAAGACTGTAAGTAAAGTTATGGACAGGGTGTTCCATAACTGAAGAAATTATTTTTATCATGAAAAACTTCAAGCACATACAAAAGTATGACATTATCATAACTTTTATTTAACAATGAAAAAACCATCACCGTGAGCCAATAACATGAAGTTCAAGAACAGAAAAAACTAGTCTATGAAGATAGAAATGAAAATGGTGGTGGCCTCTGGTCGTCAGGAGAGGTTGCAGGGGAAGGGGCATGAGAGATCTTTCTAGGATAATGATAATGTTTTTTTGTCTTAATTGGGGCATCGGTGACACAGGTGTATCCATTTGTGAAACTCAGCGAACTGTGTACACTTAAGACCTGGGCATTGCACAACGTATAATTCTACCTCCCCAAAATAATTTTTTTTCTTTTCTCCCAGTTTTCTTTCAGTCCTTCGGATCATATCAGGGAGAAACTCTCAGGTTGGGGTCAGAGTATCAGTAATATGTCTCTAATATTTATCTCCCTTTTAAAACAAGAGTAGAAGGCCTCAGAAGAATATTGTTTTTATTAAAAAAATAATTGCTTACGATCACTGATACTAACTTTCCTAAGTAGTAGTATAATGTTTGTTCTTCAAAAATAAAATTATTTAAGAAGAGAGCTAAGTGGGCTTCCCTGGTGGCGCAGTGGTTGAGAGTCCGCCTGCCGATGTAGGGGACGCGGGTTCGTGCCCCGGTCCGGGAGGATCCCACATGCCGCGGAGCGGCTGGGCCCGTGAGCCATGGCCGCTGAGCCTGCGCGTCCGGAGCCTGTGCTCCGCAACGGGAGAGGCCACAACAGTGAGAGGCCCGCGTACCGCAAAAAAAAAAAAAAAAAAAAAAATTAGAAGAAGAGAGCTAAGTGGCGAGGATATAGAGTAAAAACTGTAGGTGGGAGGAGACTGGCAGACATGTGAGGACCATCTGTGGAATGGGGAGACTCCCTGTAGGGCAGATGAGAAGGGTCTTACTGGAAAGTACTCTGTTCTTACAGTGTCACTCAGACGTTACTCGCTGAGTTTGGTTTTGCTTTCTGAACTCCTGGCAACAATTCGCCGCAGAACCAGCAGCATGGAGAGGTGGCCGTCAGGGTTAGGCCCCTGTGAGGCCTAGAGGAAACAGCAGATGTCAGTGGTTCAGCCGGAAGCAAAACTCTGACCTCCAGCTCACGGGCAGCGCCTGGTCGCTGGGAGGCTTGGCTGCGCTGTCTACTGGAATGAGACAGAGAGGAACCTGCCCTGAACCCTCTCCCTGCTCACCTGTGACTGTGTCCGGTGCCTTCTAGGGCTCTGCTGCAGGAACAGCAACAGGTTACGGCCAGGCTGCCTGGACGCTGCCCAAGGGCTGAGAGTCTCACAGTCCTGCTGGCTTATCGTGGGGCCGAATTGATACCCCTTCTCTCCAGGGAGCCGAGGCCTTGCTGTGACACCCGCTGGGATCTTTGTTTGAAATAAATAATGTACGGGGAGCATGGGTTGCGGTCCTCCAGTGAGTTATTTACGCCCAGTGCTCTCCCTGCCCTCTGGTTTCCAGGGAGCCCGGGCTCTCCTGGACAGCTGCCCAATGTCTCTGCGAATACGGTAGAATTCATCCCGCATCTCTGGGGGCGGGAGGGGGGTTACAGTGAAGAGACAGTTCAAGTGACAGATGCTGTTTAACCACCTTCCATGGGGCTCCTAGAAAACTGTGACATCGGCAAAGTTTGTGTCCCTGCCCCGTCTTCCGTCTCTATACACCGTCAACACACCCCACTCTGCCTTTTTCTGGCTGCTCCTCGTATCTCCTTTCAGCCATTTTATCTTTCGATTCCATCTGCATACAATTTACTTTACTGCAATAAGACCAGGTAGACCTGAAGGGGTTGCTCCCAGGGACGGGATAGGCCTCCGGGGCACAAACGGTGATCTTGGATGCTGGAGGTTCGGTGGGAAGGCAGAGTATTTTGTGTGAGAAGTCGGAGGTGCTGGGCAAGGCGGCAAGGTCTAAGTTCATTATCAATAGCAGCGAACCTTCCTGGTGGGTTACCATGCGCCAGGTGGGCTCTAAGTGTTTTCTGCGCCTTCTAGGCCACCGAATCCTCCAACACCCCAGCAAGGAAGCTGCTGTCACTACCCCTGCTTTACAGGTCTGGAAACCGAGGGCTCAGACAGCTTAAGTCGCTTGCACGAAACGGCATGGTAATAGCAGAGCAGGATTCAAACCCAGGCAGTCTGGTTCCTGAGCCTTACAGGTAACCGTGAAGCTAGTGTTTCTCAAACTCATCCAATTATAGGAATCACTTGAGGCTTTGGTTCATGTGATGGAACCCAGGTGGTTCCATCAGGAACTAGGATCCCATGGGTTTAGAAACCTACACATCCATTAGAGGCCCTTAGTGAATTACCTGGTGGTGGGTTTAGGAAATTCTGCACCAGGCCGTTTGAAAGTGAGGTGCTGTCCCCTCAGCTGGGAGGAGTCAGGCTATGGTTGTAGGCTTTGCTGGGAGCAGAGCTGCTGGCAGGTGGCTTCCTGACACCTGTGTGAGCTGGAACAGAGCCTGGACTTAGGAGCTTGGTCAAAATGAAGTTCCAGGTACAAGAGCTCAATTGGCAGACATAGATGGGTTTGGGGATGGATTTGGGGAACAAATAGAGAGCCTAACAAGATAAAATGTAAGGAGGGGGTTCTCACCTGTACCAGAATAGCAGCTGCTGGGGGGCACCACACTAGCCATTAACACTGGGCAATATTGGCTGTAGAGCCGGACTTAGCCTGTAGGGGGTGTCTGGGGTGGGGGACCTGGTAGGTCCTTGCCAAATGGTTTCCTAATGGTGTTTCATGGAATTTTGATGGGAGGGAGGAGTAACAAGACTTCAGCTACTAAGAGCCCTTCAACCAGGGGTGTCCCATGTTATCTTTGTAATATATTTGGGTTCCATATAAGATTTCATCTGCAGAGGGGAAAATGTGAAAACAAGGGCCTTACAATATAAACAGTGGTCGGGATTCAGGTATTATCCCAGGGCTTTGCATTTAAAAGAATTGTCTAGATGGTCGTTAGTGTGGCCTCCAGGGAGAATGTTCTTAGCAAGGAATTGCAGGCCTGGAGACCCTGTGCATTGGAGATCCATTTAATGGGAGGCCCAGCTAGAGCAGTCAAGTCCTGCCAGCCAAGAAGGATGCCCTGGGACTTAGCTGTGCCTGATCTTAGGTTGTCAATGAGAGCTCAGAGGACTGTGTCTGTGCCCCCGGTACCTAGAAACCCTGAGGGTCAGGAGCATCCATTACCATTTCCCCCTCTCTGGCCTCACTTTCTCCTGAATCTGATAGGGAGGCAGATTTCTTCTTGGTCAAGCTGAAGCTTTTCCTGCTAAAATGTCTCCTACAGAAGTCTGTGGCTACCTGGGAGCCTCAGGAAATGAGTCATTCTGGGTGGCAGCAATTTCCAAAGAGCTCGAGATTCATCCCTTTCGTCGCCCTTGCTGTTTATTATTACTATTTTTTAGAGGAATCATCATATATATTTCAGCTTCCATAACCACTTTATCATGAGCATAATTTAACTTGTACTGAGTGACTCTGGACTATTCTTAGGATTATCAGTGATGTGGCACCTTGATGTCTACAGTGTCCTTTCATTAAAGAACTCAGACTTTCATGCTTTTTTCTGTGCTGTGTCTACTGATTTCAGTTTTTCTCTCTCTTCCCTATTAGCGCTCACTTCTCACTGCAGTCAGGGGACCTGCTTCTAATAGTCTCTCTCCTCTTTTCTACCTGCCCCCTCTATCACTTTTAATTTGCGTGATTCTAATCTGCTGTTGGTTTAGAAACCAGATAAATGATCTTGTTTCGACGGTGTATGAAATGAAATGAACAAGCTCCCCATGAGGGCCCCAGGGACACTCAGCCTGAAAGATGTACGTGGGCATCATGACGTCAAATTCAGTTGTTCACTCAGATGCCTTTATCACTTGCTTCCTATTTAAGGTAGGCAAAGTAGTGCTGTTCTTTGGATTTTTAGATCTGAAAAAAGGTCTGAAGATAAATTTCCTGAGTTCTTCTCCACCTTCGTGTGTTTGAGGATAAGTGAATCAGAGAAGTGCAGTGACTTAGACCAGTGGTCCTCAACCCTGGCTGCATTCTCGAATAATTTTCAAATATCAGGGCTCAGCCCCATCCCAGACTTATTAAGTCAGGATCATTGGAGGGGTTGAGTCCCAAACATTGATGTTTTAAAAAATATTCTGCAGAGGGCTTCCCTGGTGGCGCAGTGGTTGAGAGTCCGCTTGCCGATGCAGGGGACACGGGTTCGTGCCCCGGTCCGGGAAGATCCCACATGCCGCAGAGCGGCTGGGCCCGTGGGCCATGGCCGCTGAGCCTGAGCATCCGGAGCCTGTTCTCTGCAACAGGAGAGGCCACAACAGTGAGAGGCCCACGTACCACAAAAAAAAAAAAAAAAAAAAAAATTTTGCAGATTCTAATATGCAACCCAGATGGAGAACCACTGATTTAAATCCCTGAAAAAGCATCACACCAAAGACCTGTGTTCCTTTAAGACAGGGCTGCACAGGAGAACCATGTGGAGGAGGTAGGAACAGTTTGATGGCGCCTCTGCTGCCAGGTGCTTCTAATGAGCAGTCGGGGTTGAGAACCACACTGCTTTAAGATATTTTGCCTGCAATATTGCTCTTTATAAGTCTGTGTTTTCTGAAGGGCTCGGATATCTTTTTTTTTTCATGTATCAGCGTCTTTCTGGAGACAATGACAACCTTTGTCTTTAGATTAGCTTTACAAATCGAACACCCAAACGGTAGCATTTGCTTATGTTGGAGTGATAGGAAGGAAAGGAGAACTTTGATCAAACACCTGGGATGCCACAAATTTGTCTTTGATCTTGAGAGTGGAAATCCCAAGCGCAGCCATGAATTACAGATCTGGCAGGGCTCCCAAATCGTTTGTGGAAGGATCAGCTTTTGTGATGGCTGCCTGGACAGACGGCGGTGTGTAACTAGCTCTTCCGTGTTTTCTCACCTGCATGTTTGTATTTGCAAAAATGCACATATCCATAAATGACAGCATTATCCGTCAGCTTTCAGATCAAATGTGCAGTTGAATGAGGGATGCTGAAGAGATAAATCAATGCAACAAAATTCTCCAGTGTTGCATGAGAGCAGTGACTTAAACCGAGCTCGGGGGAAGAATCATGAGAATCTGTGTCGAGGAGGCCAGAATGTGAGCAAACTTGCAGGATGCGCTGAGAAAAAAACACACACGTGTGTGTTCCAATCTCACTGTTTTTGATTCTCAAATTCACTGTTAGGGCTTGTGATATATTTAGCCTTGTTATCAGAGCATAGAGCAGGTTTTCAAGGCTTGTAGGATGTATCTATTAAAATAACCTATGTGACTGAGCAGCTTCTCACTATAACATTGTTGTTCCACTGAAACACAATGAGAGGAAATGGGGCTCCAGGAAATGGCCGTTATATCAGGGGATCCAAAGCAGCACAGGGCCACTCCAGTATTTACACACATTCTGGCCATTGTGCTTGCAACCTTGGGTAACCCTCTACTTTTTTCTGCTCCTTTTTAATCTTCTGCAGACTTTGAAGCCTATCACTCTTAAGGAAAGATGTACTAAGCTCTGGGCATTGGGAAAATTGATTTGTGAACATACTGTGTATCTCTTTCTCTGCCTTCCTTGGAAGATTTCAAGGTTGTTGATTTTCTAACCAAGCAGCTGACAGTATAACTTTGTGGTCCAGATGGTGTGGTGATGGTGGTGGTTGGGGGATGGGGGTGGAGGATGGGGCACAGCCCCAGGAGACCTGTGGCTTCTACTCGATTCTAGACCTCTATAAAAGCATCTTGGGGCTTCCCTGGTGGTGCAGTGGTTGAGAGTCCGCCTGCTGATGCAGAGGACACGGGTTCGTGCCCTGGTCTGGGAAGATCCCACATGGCGCGGAGCGGCTGGGCCCGTGAGCCATGGCCGCTGAGCCTGCGCGTCCGGAGCCTGTGCTCTGCAACGGGAGAGACCACGGCGGTGGGAGGCCCGCGAACTGCAAAAAAAAAAAAAGCATCTTGGCCTTCTGAGGAGGCCAGGTCCATCTCCCTCCCCTTTTGTTGTCGACAGCCAGCTCACTTTGGTGACAAGGGGAGGTTTAGAAATTGGCTTGTAGAGGTGCCCATGACCTATATGGGCTTGGCGGGGATAGGTCATGGTGGCCTATACTCTCCTGGCCCCCAGCCCCCATTCCCACCTGATCAGCTCCCTCTGTCCATTTTAGATATTGGACTTTCCGATAAAGAGGATCCTGCTACTAAAAGACTGAAATCCACTACTTGGAATAACTCACCCTAGGGATGGAAAAGACCCCAGGAGCTGTAAGTCTGGCTCTGAGGCTTCCAATGGGGGAAAGGCCACAGCCGAGCAGGTGGAGGAACCGGTCCAGAGCCCTTTGCCCAGTGGAGCCCATATAGCAGCCCCTCAGCCCAGTCCTGTACCCAAGAGGTCTTGCTTTCTTCTTTCAGGCACCCCTTTGTGCCCATTGGATCCACATACACTGTACTCTTTTTAAAAATTTTTATTTTATATTGGAGTATAGCCGATTAACAATGCTGTGATAGTTTCAGGTGCACAGCAAAGTGACTCAGCCATATATATACATGTATCCATTCTCCCCCAGACTCCCCTCCCATCCAGGCTGCCACACAGCATTGAGCAGAGTTCCCTGTGCTATACGGTAGGTCCTTGTTGGTTAGCCTTTTTAAATATAGTAGTGACACATACACTGTACTTTTATAATGCCCTAATTTGTTTCCATATCCTTTCTTTCTTTAATTTCTTTCTTGAAGAATGGAGTCAGTTAAGTAACCAAATAGAAACCCAGTAAATACCTGCTGAATTGAATCCTGATAGCTAATTTGACCCCCCATCTTATGGGTAGCTTCACAAAGCAGTTGTACTTTCCTTAAAGACAGCCTGGTCTTGATGGGGGTTATGGTGCCCAGATCTGCCCTTGCTGATATTAAAGCAGTACTGAAGCTCAGATACTCACGGCCAACTCCACCTCCAGCAGAGTACCATGGTTGATAGCATAAACGCTGCCACCGGCTGTGCGGATGGGAATCCTGGCTCTAGTACAAGCCCACTGCGGGACCTCTCTAGATCTCGGTTTTCTCATCCATAAAATGAGGATAATGGTGCCTACCTTGCAGGGTGTTGTGAATGACCACATGGGGCTCAGTTGACACATAGTAACGTCTCAATAAATCTTAAGTGTTATTGTCACTAGCACTTCCCATCACTATCCTAAACACAAAGCTAGAGAAATAGCCCCTCCCGCCTCTTCACCTCTATTCAGCTTATTCCTCCAGCTCTAAGACACCAGCGAGTGTGGTGGCTGAGTGTGGCTTGTGGCGCCAGACAGCCCAAGATCATGTCCACTTCTACCACTCACTGACTGTGTGACCTGGGGCAATTTACTTCACTTCTCTGTGCCTAGGGTCTCTCACTTGTAAAATGGGGTTATCCTCCAATAATCCTATATTTGTTTTTGGGATTGAATGAGATAATGCTTATTAATGTATCCATCCATCTATCATAAGAACTGATAAATGGTAGTGGTATAATCCATTTATTTACCTTCCCTTTTTCCAGAATAGATTTTTTTTTTTGCGGTACGCGGGCCTCTCACTGCTGTGGCCTCTCCCGTTGCGGAGCACAGGCTCCGGACGCGCAGGCTCAGCGGCC
Organism: Mesoplodon mirus; assembly: GCF_964341445.2. NCBI lineage: Eukaryota > Metazoa > Chordata > Mammalia > Artiodactyla > Ziphiidae > Mesoplodon > Mesoplodon mirus. Next base: position 62,108,889 of record NC_138990.1, read on the forward strand.
ACGGCTCACGGGCCCAGCCACTCCGTGGCACGTGGGATCTTCCTGGACCGGGGCACGAACCCGTGTCCCCTGCATCGGCAGGTGGACTCTCAACCACTGCGCTACCAGGGAAGCCCCCAGAATAGATTTAAAACAGGGCACAGAAGAGGTACTCAATAAACAAAATGTACTGGAAAACTCTGATGACTGTGAGAGCTGTGAAGGATCCTTCCCATTTGTTGCATTTGGGTGAATGGTGACGATGTACCGCTTTGAATCCCACTGGTTCTTGGTCCATTTCCTGGGCTTCTGCTCTTCTTTCTCGCTTGTTCTCTTTCTTCTGCTGCTAGCCTGTGTTCTGTGTTTGGTTAGACTGTTCTGAGGGAGGGAAGCAAGCTGAGAGAGGAAGAAGGAAGAAGAACTTGTATCTAGACTTCCCCAAGCCTTGCCCTTTGGAAACCCTGAGAACGCTCAGGTGTTCTGTCTCTTGTTTCTCTGTCACAGAATTCCTGAGCAATAACTTCGGGCTGTATTCCTACAGCAGTGGGAGGTTTGTGTCAAAAAGCAACCTCTAAACGGCCTCCTCGGCTTCCTGATTTTCTTTCTAGCGCTCTCGCTTTTACTTCTGGATAAGCATATGTTGGGTAGCTAGCCAGTGCCAGGTGTGGGGCTCTATTTCCACAGCCCTGATCAACGCCAACCTCTGTGCTTTGGTTGAGGCCATCCGGAACCATCAATAAAAGGAACAATTGGGCTTCCTGGTGGCGCAGTGGTTGAGAGTCCGCCTGCCGATGCAGGGGACACGGGTTCGTGCCCCGGTCCGGGAAGATCCCACATGCCGCGGAGCGGCTAGGCCCGTGCGCCATGGCCGCTGAGCCTGCGCTCCGCAACGGGAGAGGCCACAGCAGTGAGAGGCCCGCGTACCGCAAAAAAGAAAAAAAAAAAAAGGAACAATTGTTTAAATTTCCCCACAGATAGAGTCGGCCTTCGGTATCCGCGGGTTCGGTGTCTGCGAGTTTCACATCGCAGATTCAACCAACCGTCGATGAAAACATAGCACAAGATCTGTGGTTGGTTGAATCTGCAGATGCGGAACCCGTGGATGTGCAACCTGAGGATACAGAGGGCCAATTATGGGGTTTGAGCATGCGTGGATTTTGATATCCACTGGGCGAGGCGGGGGTTGGGTTCTGGAGCCAATTCCCTGGCGGATACCGAGGGACTCCTGTAGGTTTAGGTCCAGGATCTGGGCTCAGCCAGAACCTGTGCAGGTGCCTGTGGGGGATGAGGACAGGGTCTTACACCAACCTGTGAACGGTCTTGCTAAACAGCCAGGTAAAAAGGGCGCTGAGTCATGACTGTGCAAACTGTTGGGGTTTTGCTTGCTTCAGATTGGTTGTGGTTATTGGTGCATAACAGAAGCTAATAGATTTAGATAAAACTCAGAGTAATCCCGCAGCCCACTTCCTGAATCCCAAAGAACATAAGATTCTGATGGTCACTGAAACATTGCCTCATTCTCGAGGGGCAGCAGCTCTGGACCTCTGGCTGGAGACTCGGGGGCCGCAGATGTTTCAGCCTGTTGCAAATGGAATTGTTGAGCAGTCAATGCAGAACGCTTCCTCGGGAGGGTGGCGTCACTGATTTATGAATTATGGCCCTTTTAAACTCTCTGCTTGCCTTCTCAGATATCGACGTTTTAAAAAGTCATTTCTCATGTGGATCCTTTTCAAAAACACACAGGGCCCAAGATTAGCGCTTATGCCAGAATAAATGGAGTGGAGCTCTCTGGGCTGATGTTTCCTTTGAATAATGAATTATTCAGGGAGAGGTTTTTGTTTTTGAAAATGGCAAATGCATTGCCAGGCCAGACAGGAAAGGGTTCCACTCAGGGTTGTGTTTCTTCTTATCTTTTAGGGAAGGGTTTATCAGCCTGAATGAAACTAGAAGCTCATCTTCCCAGCTCCTGCCTTATTCTAGCACAGTCCCCGGTGCAAAACTGTTCTGCGGTTCAAAGTGCCTGGGGAAGAAACTTGGTGTTGCTGTTGCTAGAAATCTTAGCAAGAGCGCGACAATCACCCAACAATGCCATCCCTGCGGGGGAGAAGTGTGACTGGTCTCTGATCGTTCACAGCTTTGTTCTTTTCCTTCTGAGGGTCTCCGACTTCCTGTCTTCCTCACATGGTGCCAGTTTTGGGTGGTTGAAGTGCCACCGTTCTCCATTTCTAATCATTTGCAATAGTAATCAAAACGAGAGCCACCGTGTGCTGGTCACCTGCTATGTGCTTGGTCAGGGTGCTGGGTGGTACGGTGTCAGTACGGGCTGTTAGTGCCCCATTTCTTTTTTAGCAGAACCTCAAAGAAGTAGAAATTTCAAGATCACAGAGGCAATTAGAGCAGAACAATTCAGATCCAGTTTCTGTTGTTGGTTTGTTGTTGCTTTCCAAACTCTTTTCTTTATTCTCTGGGCCACCCACCCTTCCCTCGCTGCTGCCAGGTCGAGGGGCCCATTTCCACCTTCCTGAGGAGGTGAGGCCAGCCCCTCTTCCTCTCCTCCAGGTCCCACCCCACTGGGGTTTCCAGAGACTGCAGCACCCATGCTCATGAGCCAGCCAGGTGCCCGGGCTCAGAGTTCCCGGTCCTGCTGCAGCACGTGTGTCTGCCGAAGGGACCTGAGGTTGCACCTGGAGCTTCTACTCTTGAGACATCTTGTGGCACAGGTGCTTTCCGACCTCGGGCTTCTTAACTCCTGCCTTCCACGTCTTCCCCTTCTGTACACCCATGCTCTCCCTCGAACCTTGAATGGTTGAACATTTTCAATTGACTCAGCCTGTGATCTGCTGCTTAGCTGCACCAGATTCCCTGCCTGGCCCGAAGATCATAGTCAGCTACTTCAGAACCATACACCCTGGCTCCCTGGGCTCTGATTCCCTCCCTAGGGCCTTTCTGGCAATCGGCCGCTATGCTCTGAGCCCTTTCTCACTTCATTGCCTGCCAACCCCACCCAGGGAACTAGGAGTCGGGCAGAGCTGGGCAGTGCATTTGGACCCATGCATTTGTCCACTGCGGATTTATGCCTTTTTTTTTTTTTTGTATGATCCCTACTGAGGCGTGACATTGCTTTACAATTTTTTCTTATTACAAACAATTTCAGGCGTTCAGGAAAGTTAAAAAGAATAGAAAAGGAAACACAGCTCATTATCTCTAAGGAATTCTCCCATCCTCGCTCGTCTCCCTTCACTCTAGCCTTACTTGAATTTCTTTGAATGCCGTAATGCTTCGTACCACTGTGCCTTTGCCCATGCTATTCCTTCAGTGTGGAATGCCCTTCCCTGCTGTACTTGCCTAACTCCAGCTAGTTCTCTGACATCTTCTGCAGGATCCCCACCCCAACCCCTGCCTCAGGTTCATTGTCCCTCTTCTATGTTCACAAAACGTCCAGGTGGAGTTAGTGTAATGTGCTTGGTAACACAGACCAAGGAGCCAGGCTGCCTGGATTCAAATCCCAGCTTGCTTACTAGCTGGAACCTTGGGCAGTTACTTAATTCTGTATGCTTCAGTGTCCTTGTGTGTAAACAAGGTGATAATAATAATTTCTGTTTCTTAGAGATGTAATGAGCATTAAATGTTACTATATGTTATGCACTGAAAGCAATGCCTGGTACATAGTAAGTGCCACATACGTAAGAGTTGGCTATTACTGATGCCCTATGATACCGTTTAGTATTTACCGAACTGAAATTATCAGTAACCTTGAAGCTGAGAAGAGGCACTGCCTTAACTTGGGCAGTCTAATGCCGGGCAAGTCAACTTAACCTTTCTGACCTTAGCTTTTCCATCTGGTAAACGGGGTCACTATAATATCTACTTCACTGGGTAGCTGGGGAGATGAAATGAGTAAATAGAGGTAAAGTGTTGAGAACAGTGCCTGGTGCGTTGTGATCAATAGGGTGAGCCATCGTTATTAGTTATTGGGCATTTCGCTCAGGCTCAGGTCAAGAATTGTAGAGCTGGAAATGTCATGAGTTTTTTTTTTTTTTTTTTTTACTTTACAAATAAAGATAACAAAGTAGCTTAAAAAAATCATTCAAGGTCACATAGCTCTATTTGCTATTTATTTGAGATATAACAACGCAGGAGGGTATGTGCCTAGGAGGGTCCAAGGTGTTTCAGAGAATGCAGACTTGAAAGAAGGGGAGAGAGGAGGGAGTGGAGTGTGTGATGTTTTCACACTGCCTATGACCTCCTCTGTGTAACAGGTCCAGAGGGTATTCTTAGCCTATTGTCCACGTGGAGAAACTGCCCCCAAACCCACTCTAGCCGACGTCACACAGGCGTCACACAGCTGTCCACTTGCGGAGTTCAAGATCTTGTCACCTTACTCCTTTGGCCACATTGCTCAATCTTCTTTGAGCCAAACCCAGACCAAAGACAGCTGGCTGGGTGGGTTGGGGAGCGGAGCCATGGATCCCCACGTCCTTACTGGAGTGATTCAGCTGTCCATGACTGGCGTGACAGCGCATCCCAGTGTGCCCTGGACAGTCCCGGTTTACACCTGTGGACCGAGTAAAATGGTGCATAGCAGACCTATTGACTCTCACAAGTGTCCTTTCCAGAGCGTGGGGGCCACCTCTTATGCCTTATTTTGTAATCTTCTGGGAACAGGGCTGAAATCACTGTTCCCCTCAATTTATTCTCTGTGCAAACCAGTTGAGCCCACTGATGCTGTGGAAGGTGGTGGAGCCCCTCAGAGAGACTGAGCATTTGAATAGGCCCTGCACCAGGTCCTTTTGGAGGGTCTCACCTGCTAGGGCAGAGGCCTGTTGGAACGGACAGCTGAGACTCCATACACTCAGGAAGGGCTGCCTTGCACTTCATCATTTTGTTTTGTTCTAAGTCCCATCTTTTTTGAACTGGGACTGCCTTGGCACCTTTGGTGTTGTGCTTTTAGGGTAAATGCTGCCGTGCTTTATCTCGGTAAAGGCCAAGGGGGTCTAGGCCTCCTCACGGGGCTCTGGTATTCAGCTGGATTTTAGTTAGAAGGAGAATGCAAATTGCCAGTACAGCAAACTGCCAGGGCTTACTGAGCCCCTGGATTTGCCAAAAAACAGGGATGTAGCCTTGTTCCCATTTCCTCATCTTATATTCCTGTGAAGAATTCTCGGGGATGCATAATCTCATAAACCTGGGAACCAGCTCCTTGGTATCCTTGGAGAGGCCAAGTTTAATGAGTTTTCCCGGGCCACCTCTTTAAGTACTTTGTCCCAGCTGGATCTCAAGGAGCAACAGAGTCATTTGTGCAAATGAAGCGCACGGCTGAAACGATTGTTGCTTTGGATTAGGCTAAATGAGATTTTAAAAGGCAGATGGGAAATAAAGAAGTAAAGAATATGAAAGGGAAATTTACATTATGGAACATATAATACGAGCTAGGTTTTACCATGTCCATTTTATAGATGTGGAAACTGAGGCTCCCAGAAGTTAAGGCATCTAGCTAATAAGTACGGAGCAGTGATTTAAACTTGAAAGTCCACGCTCTTACCACTGAGGCACACTGCTTCCTGCCTAGGCTCATATACCTGCTGCCCCCAACATTCATGGGATGTGGTATAGGTGCTAACTGAATACCATGTATCTGAATATTGAAACAAATTAACTGTTAAATATGTGCTAGCTTCCTAGCTTGACAAATATATCTTCAGAATAACAAAATTTTAAAATGTGTGAAGCCAGCTCTGTTTTTCTTTCTCAAGATTGCTTTGGCTATTCGGGGTCTTTTGCGTTTCCATACAAATTGTAAAAATTTTTTTTCTAATTCTGTGAAGAATGTCATTGGTAGATTGATAGGGATTGCAATGAATCTGTGGATTGCTTGGGGTAGTATAGTCATTTTCACAATATTGATTCTTCCAATCCAAGAACATGGTATATTTCTCCATCTGTTTATGTCATCTTTGATTTCTTTTATCAGTGTTTTATAGTTTTCTGAGTACAAGTCTTTTGCCTCCTTAGGTAGGTTTATTCCTAGGTGTTTTATTCTTTCTGTTGCGATGGTAAATGGGATTGTTTCCTTAATTTATCTTTCTGACTTTTCGTTAAAGACATAGACATAGAGAATGAACTTGAGGACACAGGGTGGGGAGTGGGAAACTGGGGCGAAGTGAGAGTAGCATCGACATATATACACTACCGAAAGTAAAATAGAGAGCTAGTGGGAAGCAGCCGCATAGCACAGGGAGATCAGCTTGGTGCTTTGTGACCACCTAGAGGGGTGGGATAGGGAGGGTGGGAGGGAGCTCAAGAGGGAGGGGATATGGGAATATATGTATGCATATGGCTGATTCCCTTTGTTGTACAACAGAAACTAACACAGTATTGTGAAGCAATTATACTCCAATAAAGATCTATTTAAAAAAATGTGTAAAGCCAGAGTTTTATATGATTGAAAGTTATTAGCAAAATGTTAAGTTCAGCTTGCACATTTGATGGGAATATTTGTCTCCCTAATTTTCATTGTTTTGATCAGTAGTTAAGTCTTGAATCTTTACTAAATCAAGAATCTGTAATATTCTGTTTCAAATTGTAGGTAGGCCGTGCTCAACAGAAGTCTCTTTTCTTTCAGTGTTTGCAGTTTTAAAAAATGTAACATTTTCCTTCATTACTGATTTTCTATTCTTTTTTTCTTTTGTTTTTTCTTTTCTCTGAACTCAACTTTCTTTTCTGTTTCTATTGTGAGCTCATATCCTCAATGATCTAAAGAATTGCACAAAAAATTATAATTATATTCAAGGTATAAAAATTGAATATATTTTTAATCAAATATATAAGTTGGAATAAATATAAAAATTAAAAAATTAAATTGTTTTCAAAAAATTATTTTTCTTCTAAAATATTCAAAATTATCCATGAAATTAAAAGGCAAATATATATAATTTAATGAATATTAAATTTTAATTAAAATTACTTAAAGCTAAAATTTTAATTTAACTTGAAAAATTAATTAAATCTCATTAGATGTTTTCATAAAAATAAAACTATTCACAGCTTTAGGATTCTAATCCATTTAGTTGTCAATATACAGAGTCAGTATCACTTTTCTCTTGCTATCTCTGGACCTAAGTCTACACACATTTAAGAGTAATGTGAATCGATATCCCAAAATGTTCCTCAGCTGCCATTGCAACCACCAATGCCACACTAAAAAAATTCATGAGTATCTCTGGAACAAGGAATTGGGATGCAAAGAGAAGCAAGAAAGTGATTTTTTAAAAAAATTTATTTATTTTATTTATTTATCTTTGGCTGCGGTGGGTCTGTTGCTGCGTGCGGGCTTTCTCTAGTTGGCGGCAAGCGGGAGCTACTCTTCGTTGCGGTGCGCAGGCTTCTCATTGCGGTGGCTTCTCTTGTTGCGGAGCACGGGCTCTAGGTGCACTGGCTTCAGTAGTTGTGGCTCGCGGGCTCTGGAGCACAGGCTCAGTAGTTGTGGCGCACAGGCTTAGTTGCTCTGCGGCATGTGGGATCTTCCCGGACCAGGGCTCGAACCCACGTACCCTGTATTGACAGGCGGATTCTTAACCACTGAGCCACCAGGGAAGCCCAAAAGTGATTTCTTGACACTGATGAAAAATATACTTGGTTATGCAAGACTCTGTTGCATTCCGTCATGTGATATGAAAGGAAGACTTGTTCAGACTAATTAGTTTGCTGTTTCTCTTACTTAAGCATTTAGATCCCTCAAATCTCCCTACACTCCAAAGCCAGGTTGGTCTCCACTGTCTGAAGCAGCACCACACACACATCTTCCTGGCATTTGGATAGTCGTCTTTGGTTTTGAGGACCTGGGACAGGAAATGTGGGGCAACATGTCCCTGGGGCCTGAATTATGTTGACACGAGAGAGATGATTAGGGTAATGTGTCGCGCTGGCTCTGTACTGTGCATTGTTGGCTCCTTAGCAACAGAAACACCACGTGCTTTTTTAATAAATTAAACTTTTTTGTATGTTGTGATACGCATGGCTTTCTAAACAGGGCTGGGCCAGGGCTGTCCAGCGCAGGCAGGATTGGGAGCTGGCATCGCATCTTCGGGCTGTAGCTGAGGGAGGTAAGCCCTCAGCATCTGGATATCTGGAATTCTCTTCCACGAGGAGAGGAGAGCTGGGGTGGGGTACTGCCCCCCTGGTGGCCCTGGGGAGGGGGAGGACAGGTATGTGGGTAGTTCCCTCCAGGCTGGCCAAGCTGGCAGGGATTTCCTACCTGGTTCACTCAGCTGTATAACGTTGAGTAGATGAAAGTACAGTTGCAGGAGGTGGGGTGGGAGTGGGTGCCGAAGAGGCAAGCTGCCCCAGACTGGGTGACGTGTTACAGCAAATGCATGAAGCAGTTTTGTAAACTCTGCTCAGTCCAGTCACAGGCCGCTAGGTGAGGTGGGGTAGGGTGCCTTCAAGAGACAGGAAGGAACAGAACAGGCAAAGATGAGCCCTATGGGATGTCAACTTTGAGAACATGGGGAATCCTGGCCTGAATCACATTGCCCAGGCAGGAGCCCTTCCCTAGAGCCCCATCCTAGGCCGGCCACTCCAGAGAGCATTCAGGTCACCTGTGTCTTTGGCCGTGATCTCAGGCCAGGCCTGGGGTGGCCAGACCCCCAGCGGACCCGCAGGCCCTGGCAGGTACTAAAGGAGATTTTTTGTTTTGTTTTGTTTTTGTTGTGTTTTTTTGCGGTACGTGGGCCTCTCACTGTTGTGGCCTCTCCCGTTGCGGAGCACAGGCTCCAGACACGCAGGCTCAGCAGCCATGGCTCACGGGCCTAGCCGCTCCATGGCATGTGGGGTCTTCCCCGACCGGGGCACGAACCCATGTCCCCTGCATCGGCAGGCGGACTCTCAACCACTGTGCTACCAGGGAAGCGCTAAAGGAGGTTTTAATAGGCAGTTGGCTACAGGCTCTGGCAACAGGCACTGGGAACCCGGTCTTAGACTCAGGTTCAAGGGCAGCCTCCGTTCCCCGGAAGGACTAAGGACTAGAGAAAAGGACAAGAGACAACCACGATTTGGCAAAACTGGCTGCTGGGCAGGGGTCAAGGCCATGCCTTAAGCCTCGTGGGGAGTTTTAACCTATGGAGTTTGAGGCAGAAGAACAAAATAAAACTCCCATCATTAAAACTGGGGAAGGAGGGTGGAACAGAGCTAGTAAAGCTGGCTTCCCTCCTTCCTTCTACAAATATTCATGATTTGTCTCCTGTGCACAGCGCATTATGCTAGGCACTCACACACAAGTATGGATGAGCCAGGGTCCCAGCTCCTCCCCACCAGGTGATTCAAATCCACCCTAAGAGGTAGACAGAAGAGATCATGACAGTACACGGACACTAGTGCAGCCATAAAGGAAATGGGTTGCTGACCCGTGTCAGAAAAGGTTCCTCAGCAAGTTTCAGAGATGGATAAGAATTAGCTGGTAAAGGGATTTCAGGAAGAGGGAACAGCGCGAGCCAAAGCAGAGAGGTGAGTGACAACGCTGGAGTGTTCTGGGTACACCTGGTAGGGTGTACCAGGTTTGATGGAGGGTAGTTGGAGGTGAGGCTGGAGAACGTCAGCCACACCTGGGGGCCCGGCTTGCTAGGCTTGGGTGCCTCCTTGGTGGTCTCAGAGGCCATGATGGAAGGATTTGTAGCTGAAGGGTCGCCATTTTTAGTGCCTCATTAGAGATTAGATTTTGAGATGAATTTATCAGGGATGCATTTAGAGAGGAGAAGACCAGAGGAGGGAACCAATGTGAGGGCTGTCTAGAATCCAGGCAAAAGGTGGCATGAACGGGACTGGGGCATGTTCATTGGAATGGAGGGGGCAGACTGGAGAAATATTTAGGGGAATCCACAGGACTTAGTGATGAGTGTTAGGAGTGGTGGAGGGGAGATGAGGGGTACAGTTTGGGAGCCGGTGGAGAAGGGTCTGTGGAAGGCCTGGGGTGCACAGTGAGAGTGGAGGTTCTGGGGGACAGGAAGTGAGGTCCCAGAGAGGATGTCCTTCCCTGATGTCTCCTGGCGGTCACCAGGCAAGCTGCCTTGCCCGAGGGAGGGAGGGAGGCCACTGTGAATCTGAGGAAGGTGTCCAGAACTGGTCAGGAAACCGAGTCAGGGTCCCAGCTTTGCTGCATGTACCAGCCCTGGGGCTGGGGCCAATCTTGCACCTCTCCTCCTTTCCTTTTCTGCAAAATGTGGATAAGAATACCTACCGTCTAGGCTCAGGTTTAAAAGCATTACAGTGTTTCATTGAGTCTAAGATGCAGTTTTGTGCCTTTTAGCATCTATGAATTCCAGATACATCTTACAAATGTCTGTTACACTTTAATTGGCAGCATTTTTTTCTTTCTTAATGATAGATAAAATAATGGTTTATCTTAAAAGTGATGGTGTCTGAGATTAGATGAACTGCCGTCATTAATGTGAGTGTGTTTTGAGAATCTCAACAGAGTAAGACTATTATAGGGCCCTTGACAGCCTACCTCCCACTGAGGATGAGGCTGTCTTCTGGCTTAATCTTCACAACGACAAACAAATTAAAATGGATTAAGGCACAATTCTAAACAAATGGAGTAAACCCTCCAGGAAAGCTGGAACACTTTAGAACACTCCATTCAGCCTCCTTTCATGGCAGCGGATTTGATAGCTCTCTAAAAGCAGAAAGGTTTGTGAATACATGGGGGCTTTCCTTTTGTTCCTTCCATAAAGATCCAGTTTAGGGACTTCACTGGTAGCATAGTAGTTAAGAATCCTCCTGCCAATGCAGGGGACACGGGTTCGATCCCTGGTCCAGGAATATCCCACATGCCACGGAGCAACTAAGCCCGTGTGCCACAACTGCTGAATCCCGTGTGCCTAGAGCCCATGCTCCGCAACAAGAGAAGCCTCCGCAATGAGTAGACTGTGTACTGCAACGAAGAGCAGCCTCCACTCACCGCAACTAGAGAAAGCCTGCAGGCAACAACGAAGACCCAACGCAACCAAAAATAAATAAATAAAAAATAAATGTATAAAAAAAAAAAAGATCCAGTTCAGTGGTTCTCAAACTTCAAGGTGAATTAAGATCCTTGGACACAGAAACATAAGCATAAACAATATACATACTCCATGGTGTGGGTGATTTCTAGGACAATTTTGACTATTACTTCAATTTGGTTAGTCCCTCACTTGAGAACACAGCTGGCATCTGTATACGATGCAGTGTCACTGTTATCACCTGTTTATTGTGGAAGGCTCAACTGTTAGATGAGCTGTCGTCCAACTAGTGTGGAAGTCAACTAATTTTATGAAAAATATTACAAAATGCAGATATGTAGACAGAGATGCATATTCTTTAAAGTAAAAAGTAAAATGTGGCTTAAAAGTTGGAACCTAATTTCTAAACAATACGCCAAAGCTACTTTGATGAAAAATTCAAAATTTAAAATGTCAGACAGCGGTGGATCTCTGAGAAATCGTGTTAATCACCACTACACGTCCTGGAGCAAAAGGGGAGTGTTTAGAAGCAAGAGAACAAGATTTGGTGTATGCTCAGGTGTTGGAATTGTACAAGATGATGTGGTCCCTTAGCTGTGACAATTTTGCATTGCAAAATAAGACAAGAACAAGAATGTTGGACAGTGCTTCGGGGTCTTTGTGGGGTTGTAGGAGCTGGTACTAACCCTGAAATCATCAAGTTTCAGTTTTTCTTCCCCACTGGGATTTCACCCCCTGGGCAGTGTCAGCTGCCTTTGGCCATGGGTTGCCATCAGAAGGTGGCCTGTAACTATGCTTTTCCCACTGGCATTGTCATAGAGAGAAGGGTTCCCTAGAACCCCTTTGGCCCTGCTTGTCACATTTGACTTAATAGAGTGGTCATTGGGAGGCTTTTAACTTTAATCCCTCTCTGCTTCCAGCTGTAAACTGGCCTTTAATATTTGTTGATGGCTTGGATTTGGACAGTCCTGGACTTGTCACCATCCCTAGCAGTTATGAGTGCTGGCTCAGCCACTATGGGCTACACTGAATAAATGTTTGGTAAATTGTTTCTGAAATGTTTTAGTAACAGAGTGCTTCCCCCCAAAATATTGTATACACTATAAATTTACTTTCAAATAATGTACTATGCTTTTTTGGAGGGTAGTCCCATAAAATAGTCTATCTAAACTTGCAGAGATTCTGCAGAGAGAATGTTATTTAAATGGGCAAAGCTAGAAGTCAGGATTCCCAGGTCCTCATCCTCACCCCATCCTGGGAGAAGGACCTTTGCTCACAAGTTTGAGCCTAGCGTCAGATTCACCGTCTTGCGGGAACCCATATCTCCCTTCCTGGACAGGGGGTCCGGGGGTGCTGTCTGTGGCTGATTCATCTTTGTTTCCGCTGCCATAGCGTTCAGTTCAATGTCTTCCCTGCCATGAGCGCTTAGTGTATGACCCACATGAGAGCTTTATGAAGGTGCAGCAAGGTACAGCAAGCTTAATGCAGTGTAGCTAAAGCCGAGAGTTGTTAGGGAAAATAGTGGAGTGGGTCTCAACCCTGGCTAAGCGTCAGCATGATCTGCAGCAGCATTAAAACATACAGATGGGGCTTCCCTGGTGGCGCAGTGGTTGAGAGTCCGCCTGCCGATGCAGGGGACACGGGTTCGTGCCCCGGTCGGGGAAGATCCCACATGCCGCGGAGCGGCTGGGCCCGTGAGCCATGGCCGCTGAGCCTGCGCATCCGGAGACTGTGCTCCACAACGGGAGAGGCCACAACAGTGAGAGGCCCGCGAACCGCAAAAAAAAAAAACAACATACAGATGCCCAGGCCTCACCCCAGACCTACTGAACCGAATCTGGAGGAGAGGACCTGGGCATGTAGTGTTCAGGTAGTTGCAGGTCATTCTAATGGTCTTCCAGGGCTTTGTCCTGATTAGGAATAACTTCTACTCTGAGTTGCTGAAGGCTGTGGGTAGGGGAAGGACCAAGCCCTGGGAAAACCTAAAGCTCTATGGGCTTTGGAGTTGGCCAGCTCCTCGCGGAGACCAATACTATGGGGAAGGAACATGGTTCCCCTTGGAAAGCAATTCAGCTCTCGGATTGAGAGAGAAAAGATGGCTCTTCTGCCCCCTCCTCCACCCAGTGACCGTGGAGACCCAGGGACTTAAGCCTCTGGCAGGAGACTCCACCATGTTGACGTCGGATGTCGGAAATCAGAGATTAGGGCAAGTTAGCACAGGAAGGCCGACCAGGAATCAAATTTGATTGTTTCATAAGACGTCTCTATTTCTTTGCTTCTTTGGGAGATTTTGTATTAAGCCTTTAAATTCTCTGTTCATTTAACTTCATCAACTGTTTTTTGAGCACTTAGTGTATGTTCCCAGTTCTGCTGCCTAAATCCTTCTAGAATGAGGTTAGATATTGGGAAGCAAAGGAGAAGGGAATACAAAAGACAAGTCAAAGACCCAATAATTAGACTAGCTAAGCCATAAATATCTCTTTTTCCTTTTCAGATACTGTTCTGAGCATTAATTTATCCAATCTTTATAGGAACCCCATGAGTTAGACACTATTTTTATGATCCCTATTTTATAGATAAGAAAATGGAGGCACAGAGAGGGTAAGTAACTTGTCCAAGATCACACAGTTGGATTCAAATCCAGGCTAGCCACATGGTTGTAAGCGCTTAACCACTATAAATAGGGCCTCTTAAGGAATTTAGAACCTGGTGAAGAGAAGTTACACAATTAGGGATGAATCCTCCTTTCTTGGCTGCGTTCAGCGCTCACCCAGACCACCATGATGTGTTTACCTGTGTCTGCCCTTTCCTCGTCTGTCTCCCTGGGCCATGACTTCTGGAGGACAGGACTGGGTCTTACAAGAACAGGCCTTGGCAATTAAAGATCCTCAAAGAACTTTCACTCATCGAGAGCTTGTGCTAAGTATTTGCATGCATTATCTCCTTGCTCCTATCACAGTGCTCCCCATGTCACACGGGAAGAAATGACCTTTTGAGAAGCCAAGGAGCTTGCCCAAGGTTGCACAGCCATCCAGTGTGTCCCTGCCCATGCCCTTGGGCTCCCATGTCCCACTCAGTCAGTGTTTGCTGAATTGAGCTCAAGGGCTTTTAGCAGCCCCAGGGGACAGGAGGAGGTGAGGCTGGGGCTCTCATCCCGGGCTTCAAGAGGAAAGTTCATACTCCACACATACATCACTGAGAAAGTAGATTCTAGAAGGGTTTTGCTCTGGGGACCCTGGCCAGGTCATCAACCAAACGAGCTCATGTGTGTGAGAAAGCTTGTGGACTGAAGAGCACCCTACACATACACGGCGTTATTATTCCACGATTGGCACGTCAGCAGCACTGCCCCGCTGCACCCCTCCCTTGGCTCAAGCATGTCTATCTTTCCCTCAGCTCATGTTCATTTCCATCTCCTGCACCTCTGTGAGCAGTGGATACAGGAGATACAGGCTGCCTGGAGCGGGACTCAGGAGATCCCATTGTCTTCTATCACTGGATCCTCCATTTATTCATTTATTAAATTATGGTAAAATACACATAATATAAAATTGACCATCTTAGACTTCCCTGGTGGCGCAGTGGTTAAGAATCTGCCTGCCAATGCAGGGGACGCAGGTTTGAGCCCTGGTCCGGGAAGATCCCACATGCCGTGGAGCAACTAAGCCCATGTGCCACAACTACTGAGCCTGCACTCTAGAGCCCGTGAGCCACAACTACTGAGCCCACATGCTACAACTACTGAAGCCCGTGTGCCTAGAGCCCGTGCTCCGCAACAAGATAAGCCACCGCAATGAGAAGCCCACGCACCTCAACAAAGAGTAGCCCCCGCTCGCCGCAACTAGAGAAAGCCCACGAGCAGCAAAGACCCAATGTAGCCAAAAATAAGTAAATAAGATTTTTTAAAAATTACCATCTTAACCATTTTTAAGCATACAGTTCAGAGGCATTAAGTGCATTCACATTGTTGTGCACCCATCACCACCATCATCTTCAGAACTCTTCATTCTCCCCAGCTAAAACTCTGCACTCATTAAACACTGACTCCCATCCCCCCTCCCTCCAGCCCCTGGCACCACCATTCCGCTTTCCGGCTCTATGACTTTGACTGCCCTGGGTATCTCGTATAATTGGAATCACACTGTATTTCTCCTTTTGGGACTGGCTTATTTGACTCAGATGACTTGATTCTGTCCCCTCAGTTGTTCTCAGGTTGAGTGAAGGTGAGGGAGGACCTGAGGGGGGTGAGGAGGAGAGTGTGCCAGGAGAGACCATGGTGAGTCAGGGGCCTAAGGAAAGGGACTGAGGAAGCCCTGAAACCCCAGGGGCCTGTGCGGAGGGGTGAGGGCCTGACACTCAGAACTTCTGAGAGGCTGGTTTCGAAGTTGAGTCCCTGCGGACCTTTTGCCCAGAGAGCCAGTTCTCACTGAGGTTGACAAGAAGGGGCTGAAACGGCATCCAAGAGCTCCCCGCAGGTCTGGGTGGACGGAGCAGGACAGGCCACAGGGTGCAGGCCTGGCACAGGCTGGGGAGCAGGTAGACCTTGGTTTTGCATACTGGCTCTGTTTTTCATCAGATGTGATTTTTTTTTTTTTTTTTTTTGGCCCCGTGGCTTGTAGGATCTCAGTTCCACGACCAGGGATTGAAGCTGGGCCATGGCAGTGAAAGCCCGGAATCCTAACTGCTAGGCCACCAGGGAACTCCCATATTAGATATTGTGATCTTGAGCAAGCCACTTAACTGGTCTCAGCCTTAGTTTTTTCATCTGTAAAATGGGGATGATAATCCCTACCTTGCAATAATGTATGTAAAGCGTGAAGTACTGTGTCCGGCACGTAGGCGTTCACAAATAGTAACACTGGAATGATCCCAGCTGGGCTTCTCACACTCACTCGGCATTTTTAAAGAAGGTGAGCTCTTCACCTGGACAGTGTTTTCTGGTTTCTGCTGATGACCCAGAATCATGACTGCTAATTTCTCTTTAAAACAATGTGTTTCACACAGAAATGAGAAGTGAGAGTGTGGTAGAGGTGGTAGGTAGTGGTTGACGGTCTAGTGATCCTATGTCTACAAAAACAGACAATAGCAAAGGGCAGAAAGCTATTCATAGAAATGGAAAAGAGCAGGATACAAATTAAACAAAGCACCACTCCCATTCCATCTCTCCCCTGGGGAAAGATCTCCCGGAGCCTGCAGCTGCTCAGCATTCATGGCCCTCTACAATCTGGTGCAGTGGTTCTCACAGTGTGGTCCCCGGACCAGCGGCGTTAGCATCAGCATCACCTGGGAACTTGTTAGAAATGCAAATTCTGAAGTTCCACCCCAGGCATCCTGAATCTGAAACCCTGGGGGTGAAGCCCAGCAAGCTGCGCTTTAACAAGCCCGCCAGTGCACCCACAAGTTTGAGGACCACTGCTCCAGCCACGCCCCTCCCCCCAGCCCGCATTTCTGCTTTCTCTCGCCTGCTGTTTAACACAAACTCTCTGGTCCAGCCAGACTAGTCTCCCTTTTGAAAATACAAGGGACATTTCTACTCTCACTCCCTTGCTGTGCCACTCCCTGCACCTGGAATGTTCTTTCTTTTACTTAATTGGGATCTTATCTATCCTGCAAGGCTGCCCTCAGAACTCAGCTCACCCAGGGTACTCTGAGTCACGCCAGACTGTAGCGGTCACTCCGTCTCTGATCATCTGTAACCCTTAGCACCCTACCTACTCACCTCGGCTTTTCTCACCGGTTAACTAACTTCTCTGGAGGTTGGTCTTGTCCCAAACTTGAGTTGTAGGTGGCTGGCTGGCAAGAAGTGAGCCTTCCAGTTCTTTCTTTCCCCTTCAGCATTCAATGTGTGTTTTACCCTGGTGAGCACCAGTGGTAGACACTCAAAATATACCTACTTGATCAATGACATGTATAGCTTTAGAAGTTTGAGAAAAGGAACTGTAGAAAATGGCAGGGGAATACTGTTCCTGTCATCTTTGATGGTACATCGCGATCAACATTAACCAGCACAAGAAACTGTTATTCCCTGCACGCCTGGCTTTTCGTGTGATTAGAGGAAACTCAACACAACAGGTGTTGCTAGAGAGCTGATTAAACAATTATCACCCCTCCCTGACTTCCTGTTTGTGCACAGTCTAGAGAACGTCGAAGTCACCAATTCCGCCAGCCCTTCCTCTACCACTGAGCTAGCTGCCAGGGAGCTGCCAGGACTGGAGCCCCCCGCTGCCTGGGGTTGGGGGTGGGCGCGAGGATTGTCTCTGCACCTGGCCCTGCTGAGCTGAAGATGCTCTCAAGGCTGCAGAGACTGTGTGTTGCTGAAAGAAGTATGTATTTTTAGGCCTGGGAATCATCTAGTCCAGTCTCAGCTGAGGAATCTGAGACCCAGTGAAGGAGAGCTAATTAAGAGCACAGCTGAAAGGGATGATTCTTCCCTGATCCTAGCTTAGTGCTTTTTCTGCAGCTGTACTCTGGATTGGCACGTGTAGAACTACAGTTTGGGGTCCTTTATATATCCTGCCCCCTACCCACTGGCAGGCCAATATTTCTTTTGTGTGTGTGTGTGTGTGTGGTATGCGGGCCTCTCACTGTTGTGGCCTCTCCCGTTGTGGAGCACAGGCTCCGGACGCGCAGGTTCAGTGGCCATGGCTCATGCGCCCAGCCGCTCCACGGCATGTGGGATCTTCCCGGACCGGGGCACGAACCCGCGTCCCCTGCATCGGCAGGCGGACTCTCAACCACTGTGCCACCAGGGAAGCCCAGGCCAATATTTCTAAGTCATGACTGTGCCCTGCCCCAGTCTACCCAGACTCTAGCACCGGTGGTACTTATCCATCCAGGTGACTTGTTCCCTCTGTGACCTTGTGGGTATGAGATTGTGAGTGAACTCATCGCAGGCCAGGACCTCGGTCTGGGTGCATCCTGGACTGATGGGAAGGGCTGAGACGCCCCCCACCCCCCATCCTGAAACTCTACAGGCCTTCACATAGGTCCCTATAGTTTTCTGATCTAAATCTTCTCAGGAATAAGATGGGGTCTAAATCAATAAGTTTGTGTTAGAACCTGGACATTTGAGAAACTTGTGCTGATTTGTTACCCTGTAGCAGGAATAGTAATTAAATGTCATTCATGACTCTTTTTGATACTAATGACCACTTAGAATGTGACCTGAAGAAGCATTTTGAGTAAGGGCTCTGGGGGAATTGATTAATGATGTCTGCCAAGAAC
Organism: Mesoplodon mirus; assembly: GCF_964341445.2. Lineage (NCBI taxonomy): Eukaryota > Metazoa > Chordata > Mammalia > Artiodactyla > Ziphiidae > Mesoplodon > Mesoplodon mirus. Next base: position 62,127,086 of record NC_138990.1, read on the forward strand.
AGTCTAAAGGAGAATTTGTAGCTGCATAAAGATGAAATCGTGACATATTCTATTAGTAAAAATTTCTCTTGGAAGTCATTTCACTGTTAGGTTTCACTCTAACAGAAAACTCCAAATAACAGTCACTTAAACAAGACAGACATGTGTTTTTCTTACACATAAAAGTCTAGATGAAGTCCAAAGTGGGTGGGGTGCTCCCAGATCTCAGGCACCGGGGCTCCTTCTGTCTAGGGTTTTCTCAATCTTATTGTCCAAGATGGAACCATCTGTGTTCCAAGCAGCAGGATGGAGAAAAGGGTTATTAAAGGATAATGTTTTTAAAGGTAAAATCATTACTGTCATACAAATGTAAAAATAAACACATTGTAAAGATGTTATTTAACTCAATTAATGAGGGAACTAGTAAGATGTCATAGTTGGTTCAAAGGAGAGCTGAACACATACACATATATAGGCCACCAAGAACGCTGAAGTGAACTTAGATGCAAAATGGCTCAATATTCACTGCGATATCAACTTCATCTCCGCTGACGTAATTTGCATTTTTATGAATGGGGCTCATTTGTATTATTGACAGTATTTGACCACTCACAGAGTTGTAAAGTAGCTCAAAGACAACCAAAGTCTGATATAATGCAGAAGTGGGCCCTAGACAGGACACCAGTAATTATTTTTGTTCATTTCACAATGTTTCCTAGTGAGATAAAGATGAAGCAAGTAAAGGGGGTACCTTTGCTTTCTCTCAAGGGAAGTTCCTAAAAATTGCCATATATGCATTTGCTTACATCCATGGCCAGAATTTAGTCACGTGGCCACACCTAGTTGCAAGGGAGGTTGGGAAATGTGGCCTTTATAAAATTCTCTCGTATGGAAGAAGGGGAACCCCGATACTGGGGAGACCCAGCAGCCTCTGCCTCAGCCATTATCTATGGTTGTTGCGTCATTGTTCTTAATAGCAAACAGTTGGAAGCAACTAAAGGTCTATCAGATAATTTGTGGTACATCCATACAATGGAATATTATGTAGCCATTAAAAGGAGGGAGCTGTATAAGTACAGATGTAAAGATCTCCAAGATAGACTGTTCAGTGAAGAAACACATGCAGAAAAGTGTGCATAAGTCTACAATTTTAGTTGGAAAAAAATGTGTGGATATGCTTGTAAATACTTAGATTCTCATTGAAAAGAATAAGAGAAGGGAGTAACAGTTTCTGGGTGACTGGGGACCAGAGAAAAAAGGGAGTCTGACTTTTCATTATAATTGTTTTTTGGTACTTTCTGAACCTGAGCAATGTTCATGTATTATCTATTGTCAATAAAATAAAATAAAAGTCACCATCATGTATGGCTTGAAGGAAAATTGGAGTTGATCTGAGGCTGGGAGGGGGTAAGGTTTCTAAATTGTTACAGTAGGTCATCCAAGTATGGAAAGAAGAGGGAGGCTTGGAGAAGAAGATGGGCCCTCGAATAAAAAGCCATGATAGGGAGTCTTTTCACTGCACACCATTTTGTGATTCTTGAATTTTGAACCACTTGGATTTAATATTATTTTAAAATGTTGATGCCATCTAAAAATATTGGGAAAAAAGTTTAAATCTTTTGACCCTCATCAACACTAATTTAAATAAAATTTTGAAATTATGGTAACTATTACAGGTATCGCCACACCTCTGCACATCCTCTCCTATTTTTCTCTATCTTGATCTCTATGTCTTTACCCATCTCCATCCATATCCATATATTCCTATCTGGGGGATTCCACTACAGAGCAAATCTTCTGTCAGTGTTTATAGTCATCTCTTCCTAAGGTGGGAAGAAGAGTGAACCAAGAGATAGGAAGCCTGGGTTTTAGCCTTAGCCTCAGCCTCAACCCAGAAAAGCTGTGTGACTTTGGGTGAGTCACGCCACCTCTCTGGGTAAAGGTTCCGCCTCATTAGAAGAGGCTTACACATACTTGTTCTACTTACATTACAGGAACATTCTCAGATTTGTGTTTGGGGGAGAGGTGATCTGTTGACGCTTGTAAAAAATGTAAAGCATTGTTCAAGTGCAGAGGATTATTATTACCCACTGACAGAAGAGGCCACGGATCTCAGATCTCGGATAGGAAATTCAATCGTAGGCAGCAGAGAGGCTGTCTGAAACATGAAGCCGAAGAGTGAACTGAGGAACTGTCTGCCAGTAAAACTAGTATTTATGGAGCACTGGTGTGTGTCAGCCCTGTGTCAAGGACAGCAGGGGGTGGGGCAGTGGAGTGTGATGGTGAACAGCGCCAACTCCAGGACTGCCGGCTCCCCTCCCACCTGCTGGGTGACCTCAGGCTGGTGACTTAGCCTCTCTGTGCCTCAGTGTCCTCTTCTGTACAATCGGGGTAATATTAGTGCCCACCGCATAGGCTCATTCTGAGGATTAAATGAGCTAATAGATGTATGAAAACACATAACAAACATGCCTGGCATATGGTCAATGCTATGAAATGCTGTGCCTCAGCAGGTGATGGTCATGAAATGGGCTATTGATTTGTAAAGTACCCAGCGCAGGGCCTGAAGCCCATGGGTGGCCTCACAGTAAGTGTGGTGGTGGGAGTGAAGACACAGAAGTGTTAATAGCATTTTTCTCTGTTCTTGTATGACTTACAATCTAGTGGAGGAAAGACTCCTGTGAAACAACGCACACTAGCAAAATAACAGTCTACCAGGTGAGTATTTTAGTGTCCAGCGGGCATATTAGAGTCATGAAGCTTTGTCAGGGTAACAAGGAGAGATTACTTAACTCTCTTAAGGAGAGTTTTTAGCTTGGTTGCAAAAAACACGAAGGGCAATTAGAAGTAAATGGCTATTGGAAATTCCATTTCTGGGTTTCCTGGCCCCGCTCGCAGCCCAGGAATGAGCCTCGTTGGGGATGGAGTTAATAAGCTCTTGGCGTCTAGTTCCAGGCTGCAAAACTTCAGGGAATTTGGCATTATCTCATCCAGTGTGCTGATCACCAGCCAGGAGGCCACTGCGCCTTCCTGAGGCGTTTCTCTGCGGTCCTGGGCTGGGCTCACAGGCCTCCCTCTGCCAGGGCCTTAGGGCTGGCCAGTCACGGGTCATTTTTTAAAAGGGCCTAGAAGTGACCCCGGCTGCATGAGCAGGAAGGGGCTCTTGGGGTTAATGGCTAGAGGGGTGCAGATGGCTCTCGCTGGCGACTCTGGCACGAAGCAGATGCAGGTGCTAATGAGGACAGGGTTTGTCCCTGAGCAGAGGGGAGGGGGAGGGGCAGTTTTGTTCTTTCCTTCCCTGTGCCCAGCCCCCAGCAAAATGCATGTGGGACATGAAGGGACCTCAGGAGTCACCCCTGCCCTTTTACAGAGGAGAAAATTGAGGCTTGTGCTGGCCAGGCTCAGGGAGGTGTGAAGAGGTCACCCAGAAACTTGGGCCGCAGCAGGCCCAGCGCTCCGGCCCTCAGAGGCCCAGTCTGGGCGGGGAGCGGGTGGGGAGGCAGGCAGAGCAGGGCCCAGTTTATGGCCAGTCAGGAGTTTTCCTCTGCAAATAGAAATAACCCTGTGGGGTGTGTGCCAGGAATCTTTGAGATGGTGTAAAGTACCTGATATGGCTCACCGACTACATGCCCCAGAACGTCTGCATTCGTTCTCTACTGTTAGGGCACAAATACAGCTGAGTTTAGCTGCATACCTGTGAAATCTAAACCTCCGAGAGCATGTACAGTAACTCAAAAATGAGTATAGTTTCTGTGAATCCAACACGAACCATTTCAATTGACACTTATCAGGGAACAGAGCCCCCGTGGTAAGCAGAATAATCAGCAAAGGCCCCTCCCGGCCCCCCACCCCCAGGAGACTAATTTGAGAAAAAAAATGAGATGTGAGTGCAGGTTGCAGTGAGTAGAGGGTAACCACCCCCCAGCCATTGTGATGAGGCTTGTGGTGGCCAGGAACCCGGGCGTGACTTTGCCACCAGGTTGAGAAGAATCTTGAAGTCAGAGCTGGAGACTGGAAATGGCAAACTGGTTGGGGCTGATCAAATTCAGCCCACCAGGAAGGATGCGGAGCCCGCAGACCTGAGTAACCCGGCAGTCCCTGTCCCCCTGCCCTGCAGCCAGGGACTGTCAGGTGACTTTGCAGAAGTGCTCCCTGCAAGGAAGCCAGCCTTTCCAGGGGACAGCTGGGGAGGTCAGGGCCCTGCCTCTGTCCAGATCTCCAGTTTCATTCCTGGCACCACTGCTGGGGTCCGGGCTCACTCCTCCTCCAGTGGGATTTTAGGAATCTTTCGTGCTGAAAACCGGGAAGGCAAATAAAACTCATGGAGAAAATATGTAGCTGTATGTGCAAAAGGAGGGATGGACAGTTCCACATCCCCGTCAGTTTGAAAGGAAATGTGCAGCCCCAATTCTCCTGGGGTCCGGGCTGCTCGAGGGTGCAAGCCAAGCATCTCGATTCTTTCAGGCCTCAGGCACATTCAGGAGGGGCTCAGGCGCCAAGAATACTTGGTGCAGCAGAGTTGCTGAAATGTCCTAGCCCTGGACAGTGTCTTGCAGGGCACTTTACACTCTCTGGAGGGAGGAGTGGAGAGGAGGAGGGGGGAGGAGGGGGGAGGAGGGGGGAGGAGGGAGGAGGGAGAAGGCGGGAGGGAAGAAGTGGGAGGCAAGAGGGAGGAGGGTTTTCGTAGCACCTCAGCCACAAGCTGCACTTGTCTGGATGGCCCCTAAGGAGGAGAAGAGACCCAAGAAGGGGTGTGGGGATGCCCTCCCACGTCCCAGGCTGGGAGGCTGTGGCAATATGATTTTTCCACAAATGAACCTACAAGGACATTGGGTTAGGTTCTGACTTCCTTTCGGCTCTAAAGCTCCGTGCTCCTGGTTTGAAATGGCTCCAGTCGCACCCATTTAGAGCAGGGGATCACAGGTCTGTGTTTCCACCCCGCTTCATATAATCAAGCATCCCCCTCTCCCCCAGAGGAGAATTACCCAGTGGTATAATTCAGTTCCCAAGCCAGAACCTCATTACCATTTAAGAAGGCACTAATCTCATAAGAGGATTATGCAGGAAATTTGATACAGAAGTCCTCGCCTTCTCTTCTCTTCCCTGGTCAAGAATATGACTTTTTTTTTTTTTTTTTTTAACAATGTTCAACAAGAAATGTGTTTGGTAAAGTGCTGGTTCTAGAACCAAAGGAAAGCAGTGTGTTCTTTGAGGTGTGACCGTAGCAGGCGGGCTGTGATTCCAGGTGTTTTGAATCCTCTGCCCCAGAGCGCAGGTGGAGTCTTCCCAGACTCCCCAAGAGGTCCATCGTCTCCCTTAACCCAGTCTTACTGGATACTGTTCTTACTTTGCATTTCATTGCCTCCTTTCAGCTTTCCAACCTTGGATGCTCTGTCATTTTCCTCCTGGGCTCCCTCCACTGGCCAAAGATTACATCCTGATCAGTCACTTCAGAGGGGAGGTGGCCTAAGTGAAAATCCCCCGGGCAATTTAGAACCAACCCAAAGTTCAGCCAGAGTCTCCAGCCCCTGTGCAGGGAGAGCGTTTTATTGATAGAATATTCCAGCAAATATACCACTTTCTCTATTGTATTTATAAGAGAGAACTAGGCAATGTGGCTGAGGAGTGACATGGAGTTGGAGTAGGAAATCAGCCCTCCTGGTTGTTACTACCAGTAGAACTTGTGCCTCTGCTTCCTGTTAGATGATCTTGGGGAAATCATCCTCAGGTTTTGATTTCTCCTCTGAAAAATGGCAGTGATGGTATCCGCCCCACCAATCCAGTGCCTGCGCTGACATGATGGATGTGAACGCTTATAGTCCAAGCGAGATGAGTGTTAACATGAGCACCTCCGTGAATCTGGCAATTAAGGCAAGACACATCCCAGGTGGAGATGGGTCTCTCATTTAACCATTTTCTCTTGGTCCCTGAGGCGTACTGAAAAGACGCGTCTTGATTTATATTTGTATTTATTCATCTGCTTGCCTATTAGCACAACTACTGAAATTTCTTCTACTGTCATCGCCTGGCACCACATAATACGGAGGTTTGCTGTGTGGCCTTCCCCCGTGAATGTACTGTCTCAGGATTCTGCTTTAAAGGCCCCATTTACCTCTTCCCTGAGTCCCAGACCGACTTGTGAATGGGGAAGGACAGTTTGTCCTTAACGACCAGGCTGAATGGAATTTGTACTCTCTCCCCTGGACTGTGGTAAGGTTTAATGTTTTGGGGGTGCCCTCTGGACCTAGGAAGTCATTCAGTGATTTGTCTTGGGGATGAGACCGGGTGCACTTTGTCCAGGATGTAGAGCACAGGTGGATAACTCGGGACCTCATTATCCCTCACACCTAGAGGCGTACTTGACTTTCTGTGTCAACTAGACAGAAGCAATGCAGCGCTGGCCAGACTCCAAACTTCTTGTGAAACTTCTGGCTTCTGTTTGTTTTGTTTTGTTTTCAATTAATCTTTCTTTCCTTATCCTTAGGTTCCTGCCATTTTATTATTATAATTATTTTTCAAGTGCCAGGACTTTGTTTTTGGCATGCTCTTGCTTTCTCTTCTGTCCTCCCATCCACACCCCTTCTCCTGTCCCGGGCCCCTCCCCATGCTGTACTGCATCCCCATCCCCATCCATCAGATGCCCCTTCCCTGCCTTCTGGTTTCCCCCATGCCTCCTTGGTCTTCCTGTCAGCCTCCCTTTCCTTTCCCTTAAGTGTTAGAGGGTGAACTGGCCCAAGGTATGAACGAGGGGGTAAGTGTAATTCCCTTCAGAGTTGTTGCACTTTAAAAGAGAATGTTTTGGAGAACAAAATAATGATACTACTTAGTGTTGATGAAAATGTAAGAATTTATTCAGGCACTGCAAGCGGAAGTGTAATTTATGAAATCTTTCAGGAGTGCAATATGGCAAAAAATATCAAGGACTTTAAAAACATGCATTTCTCTTGACCCAGCAACTCCACTTCTAGGTAAGAATGATCATAGATAGGTATAAAGGGTGTTCTTTTTCGTGTTGCTTAAATTATTGAAAAGCTAGAAAATAAATATCCCAAACAGGAGTATGTTGTAGATACTCAGAATTAGTCAAGTTAAACACTTGATTAAAACTTGGCTCATCCATACTATGGAAGAGTGTGTAATCATGACAGTAGAAAACATAATGAATAAAATGCAAAGATTTTCAAGATATATTAAGCGGCAAAGTTTGCAGGTCATATCTTATGTTTGGTCTGGTGACTCAGTGGACTCTGCCTGGGTTTGAACCCAGGCTCTGCCACTTACAAGCTGTGTGACCTTGGACATGTTTCTTAACTTCTCTGAGTTTCAGTTTCCTCATCTGTACAATAAAGGATGAACAGTACCTACTCGGGGATTGTTGAGAGGATTATATGACAAAAAACATGTAAAGTGGTTAATTCTGTACCCGGCACACAATAAGTATTCAATACGTTAGCTATTATTATTAAAAAATCACTCATGCACACATATACATACACACACAAACAGCTATGAAAGGCTGGAAGGAATATATTGCAAATTATCTATGGGTAGTGAGATTATGGGAAATTTTTTTTCTGTTTTATTCCTCTTTTTTACAGTTACTACTGTGAACTTTTGTAATAACAGAACTACTAAAATCCTTAGGGGCGTAGAAAGTGGGGGAAAAATGATTGTTCTGTAAGGAAATTACTCAAGTGACAGAATGTCTGCAGGGAGTGTGTGTGAGTCTCTGTGTGTGTGTTTTGGGTAGGAACATGCCCCAGGGGAGGGGCAGGCCTCCCTCTGGCACTCCTCTCCACCACCAGCTGCAACACTATCCTTACGAATAATAGCAGTAGCTAACTTCTTATTGGGGGTTGCGGGTTACATGCAATAGGGCTTTACAGTTTGCCAAGTACCAACTTCCAAATATCTTATCTTTTAAATTCCTCAAATAACCCTCAAACTCTGCTGATCCTGAGGCTTAACTGGATTTAGTAGCCTGACACCACCCTTAACAAAGGAGAAGCCAGGAATGGAGCCCTGTGTCTTAAGGCAAGGGCAGTGTTTGCTCTACCTGCCTGCAGAGAGCCGGGAAGAGCAGGGCCAGCTCCCCCACTACCCGCTGCTCTCAGGGTTCTGGGCAAGCAAGAAGCAGGGTTTCATCCAGCTGTGTTAGGAATCAGGAGAGGCTCAGTCTCCTTGGAATTTCTCCTTGTTAACCCTGGAGTCCTGCAAAATTTAAATCAGTTTGGTCTTTCAAGTATGAAAGGAGAAAAGAAGGTCAGGCATTGATTTGGTTACTTTCTTCCTTTGGGTGCAGTAGGAATTTCACAATCATTTTGCCTAAGCCGTTGGTCCATAAGGTAACCTTGATTATCTGTTAACATAGAAATGGAGGTTCTGTTTTTATTTTTTGGCATTCATAGGACATGTTTTTGTTACATCAAAGTGGACATTCCAAATATTTGGGATTGAAGGCGTAAACAAAAATCAATCCTGTGACTTGTAGATTTCTATCTCTTTGGCTTCAGAAGATGGATAGATAGTCTGGCTGCCCCACACCCCCTTCTGGATTTGAACATTGACTTTCATCTGAGCCATAAGAATAACATTTACGAGATCAACACCCCAACGGAAGTTTTAGCAAAGAAAGAATAAACTACCCTGAGTCTCAGTCATCATAACAGATGTTTCGCTCAGGAAGGACAGGACTCATGGGCAAGTCTCAGAGACTATGTTATTCAATGAGGACATCTAAAGGGTTCATCTTACACTTTGGGGTTCAACCCTTTACCCTGATTTCATCCTCAGTTTTTCCCATCTGCCTTATCTCCTTCCCAGGCCAGCTCTTGGAGCCCACAGTTTGAATTCGGAAGAACAAAAGGCTCAAGGAGCCTGTGGCTTTGGTGGAGACTGACCACTGCAGTTTTAAGATGAGGAGGCGGAGACCTGTTTTTGACCTTTTTAATGCCTTGCTTTCTCCTCTGCCCTGCTTCAGCACTCACCACACATGTTTCCAAAACACGTATAATGATAAAACCCTGTATAAGCATTATTGAATTTGCCACCAAGTGGATCCAGTAGCTCACAAGAAATCTGGGGTGTTGGCTGAGGAGAGGAAGCAAGTGAGATCAGTTCACCATGATGGTTTGAATGCTTGAATGGATATTTAATGTTTGAGATATAGGAGGTGAAAAAAGGAGGTAGGAAAAAAAAAACGATTTGGAACGTAGTCTCCAGAGACAGGAAGATCTGTGTTGAGGGTGAGGCATTTGCTTTTGTGCCTAAATAAAGCAAAGGAGAGGAATTAATAATAATAACCACAATGATGCTGATGACGATAATAATAATAAATATTTACTTTGTCAGGCATAGTTTCTATGCATTTTATATAAATTAACAACAACGCTATGAGGTAGGTAATGCTGTTATCCCCAGTCTTCAGATTGAGAATGAGGAATAATTGACTTGCCCAAGGTCACACTGCTATTAAATGGAGCTGGTGCCCAGGAAGTCTGGCTCCCAAGTCCACTTCCTGCACCATGTGCTATGGCTTTACTTCTTAGGAACTCCCCTGGCTCAGAATGCTGCCTTTCCTCTGGGGCAGTCAGGGAGAACACCACTCTTGTGAGTCCAGATCTAGAGTTGACCCAAGGGGACACACTGTCAGTTACAGCCATGGAGCTGAGTGGCCATTCTGTCCCTCCAAGCCTGGGGTTTCAGGGATGATTCTCTTCTTCCAACTTGTTCTCTGCCAGGCTGGCTGGTTGTCAGCATGTGGTTTCTCCTGTTCCTGGACTGGGGGTGAGAGTCCAGGTGATGGAAAGGCAGCACACACATGGTGCGGATGGGATGTGGGAGGTTGGAGGATGGAGGTTAGTTCTGGATGACACCGTCTAGCAAGGTGGTTTGTGAAATTGCTCTCCACAGAGGCTCGAGAATCACCAGCGAAAGCTTTGAAACCCATGTTGGTGAGCTGGGAAGTGTGGAATATAAAGCAAGTCATAATTCACTTTTCCTATAAAGCTTCAGACCTAGCTCTCTGGGTAAATGAAGAACAAAGGTAGGACTGCAGAGAAGCAACACAAGGAAATAATTGCATCAAGATGGGTGTGGGCCGTGTCATTGCACAGCCCACTGCCTTTGTAATGTATGGATCTGGGGTGGCTGCTTCTTTGAAAGTAATAGGGAGTTTAATGGGGGTTGGAAGTGATCACTGGTCTGGGGAACGCAGATGGAAGTTGGATGCAGCACTTTTACAGGACTGAGATGAGCTCAGCAGCAGAATAAAGGAGGATGTTTTCAGGGGGTTGGACCCAAGGAAGGAGTGAACCTTCAATGGGATTTTCCAGCTGAATGTAATGGAAACGTCACGGAGTCTCAGTTTTTCTGGGTGTTACATCATTTAACAAACAAGGGTTTATTGAGCACTTTTCAGCAGTGTTCCGTGTGCTCCCGGTGGGGAGAGGGGACTCTCCAGGGATGAGCTACAAGGATATAGGCGAGGACCTTCCTTTGAGGGACCCCAGTGTTGAGAGGGGAAGCAGATTCAGGTGGAGATAGCCCGGAAAGTTGAGGTAGATTTTATTTGGGCTTTTAGTGAGGGGTGGTTTGGAAGGGACAAAGTGTGCTGAGGAAGGGACAGTGAGATGTGAAAGGCCTGGTACAGTAGGAGAGCAATATGGCTGAAACATAAGGGGGTGGGAGAAAGAGCTGGAAATTCCAGTTGGGGCCCAGTTTTAAAGAATGTTAAATGCCAGCAAGAGAAGTTGTGACTTGTGGCAGTAGGAATTACAGAGTTGAAGATTTTTTTTTTTTTTTTTTTTTTTGCGGTACGTGGGCCTCTCACTGTGGTGGCCTCTCCCGTTGCGGAGCACAGGCTCCGGACGCGCAGGCTCAGCGGCCACGGGTCACAGGCCCAGCCACTCCGCGGCATGTGGGATCCTCCCGGACCGGGACACGAACCCGTGTCCCTGAATCGGCAGGCGGACTCTCAACCACTGTGCCACCAGGGAAGCCCGTGAGTTGAAGATTTTAACTTTGTTATTTGGAAGTGAGTTTCCTAGGGGGCCTTCTATCCTTAAGTCTTGATTCAGAACCCAAAGGCCATTGAAGTTTTCAAACTGATAGCTTCATTCTCTTCATTTGTTGTGTTCTTGATTATTCTGAACATTCTGGTTTATGCATGATTGTGGCAGATCTCTTCCCTGCCCCTGTGGGAATTTACAGTTGAGGCAATTAAAGCTCCGAGAGATTGTCCCGGGTCATGTGGACCTTAGTGGCAGAGGCCAGGGTGAGAAACTTGGCCTTCAAGCTCTTCTCCCCCATGACAACGAGCTGAAATCCTATGAGGTCTAGCTCCCTCCCGTCCCTCCCTCCCTCCCTCTCCCAAGAGAGCTTGTTTAGGCCTGGTGACAGATCATCTTACACAAGACTGCATAGAGCCAGCGTCTCTGAGCCTCAAGGGTTGGGGGAGGCAAGCTCAGGGTAGGGAAACAGGGGAGCCCCTGGTTCAGAACTTCTAAGGCTAGTCTGGGATAATTCACCCCTTCAAGCTCCCCATCTCCCCCAACCCATACCCTGTGGTCACCTCATAGGCTGTAGTAGACACACTGCCTTTTTGTGCTATTTAGAAACTGGTTGATATATAGAAAGGAGGTGTAGCATTTAAAAATTATTGTTTGTGTCTAGAGTCACTTTACTCAACATTGAACACCTAGAAGTTGAAGGAGTTATCTCTCCTAAGTTACAGATGCTAAAGGAAAAGATGGAGCATCACAGCCTGGAGTGGACGCAAGCAACAAATAAATGTTTATTGAAGAGCTCCTTTGTGGGCTGCTGTGCTAGGTCCTAGAAGCTGAGGGATGGGGTGGGGGTTAAGGAAGAAGGAATACAGAGCGAAGGTGATGCCCCTGAAAAAGTACCTTTGGGGACTGGTAATATAGGTGAGAAGAGAGTTCCTGACAACCTAAATGATGCTCCATGCCAAAGGAGTGGCTCAGAAGGGCACAGGAGGAGGCTGGAGGAGGCAGGCTGGGTCCCAGGAAGGAACACATTGGAGCCCAGGGTAAGGCATGTGTTGGGGGGCTTGGGCAGGATGGTGGCTACGTGAGCCTGGCTGCAGCACCAGGCATCTGCGGTGGCAAATAAGGAATAAGAGGAACACAGCACAGTGTAGAGGAAGTGGGCTGCCATGTTGAGGAACTGAATGTCATCCTATGGGCAGAGGGAAGTTTTGGTGAAAGAGGCATCATTGTGATGACTGTATTGTACATCAGTGGGTTAGGTTTCCAGAAGGGTGGAATAGTGCTGAGAATAAGGAAGATCTAGGAGCTACTGGGTGGATTCTATTCAACATGAGGACTGGCACCAGGGGTGAGCATGGAACCAAAGTGTAGGCACAGAAGCTTATGAAGAAAGTTTTGGGGCTCAGTGACTGATGAGATAGGAGGGGCAGAGTGTGGGAGGACCTGGAGACGGCTCCAAGTGAAGGGCCTGGGAGAACGGGCTGCAAAATGTTCGGGCGCTTGTCCAGCGCTCTCTCTTGCCCAGTTCTTTGTATATATCGTCTCAGAGGTTATTGTGTTAAGTCAGCATATATCAGTTATTGTGTATATCAAATACGTGTGTATACAAAGGCACAGGGAGACAGGAAAGCTTATGTTCCTGTCATCTCCAGAGGGGAGAAGAGTAATTTTGTAGTTTGGGGAAGGCCCATGGCATTTTAAGAGCAGCTGGTTTCCAGAGGATGAAACTTGAGCCAACCCTGGAGAGAAGCGCTGCGGCTCTTGGGAAAAAGGAGAAGGCAGCCCAAATCGTGCACCCATGAGTGGCCCCAGTAGATTAGGTTGTAAGTGGGTGTAAGCCCGCTGGAGCTCCCCGCTCCTGCCTGCACAGTTGGGGTTGTCTATGGATGAGTTTGTTGTTGGAAATGGAGGATAACCGCTAAGGATCCCCAGCTCTGCACGGCTACTTTCTTCCTTTTTTCCTGGGGATGGATGCCCTGTATGCCCTGAGCAGTAGAGAGCTTTATGCCACTGGGCTTTGCACCTTCCACCTGGTTAACTCAGGTGGCTTGGCCATTGAGGTGGTGGTAGGGGTGCAGCTGGGGCTACTGTGGGTAAGAGATACAAATCGATGTCATTCACTGAATGGGTTGCATAACTAGGGGTTAAATCTTTCTCATAAGACTGACTTTTCTCTTTCGATTAGGAGTGTTTGCTTTATAACCTTCTCTGTTTGCTTTATAACTTTCTCTCTCAGTGAGGAGAGTTGCTTCTTTTAATTTTGGCAATGATTCCCTTATGCAAAACATAAGCTCATGTTAATAATTATCCTTACCCCCTCTAAGAGGTCCTATGATTGATAGTTAATGGCCCAAACAAAAATGTAACACCAGGTAAGTGAAGTTCCTCTTGAGTCTTCTGATTGGGTCCTGGTAGTCACTTCCCTTGTAACTGACGCCTGTTCCCCCCACCCCACCCCAGTTGCCCATGTGCCATGCCAGGCCTGGGGAGACAAAGACCAATGGGAAACTGTCCCAGAAGAGCCCAGGCTCCTGCTGAGGTGGCATCCCGTTGTCAAGCCCAGCGCCCCAGGTGACTTGGCAGAGAGTGAGGTGAGCTCCATTAGGGCTCTGAGCATTGGAGTGAATTCCCAGGATGGTGATTCTTAAGGCTTGAGAATCTGGCCGGACAACCACATCCTTCCCACTGCCTTAAGCAACACCCCTGGGACGGCCAGGTTTGTCAGCAGTAACTTTGATCCTCTGCTGTCTCTGGATGAAAAGAAGTTTGGAATTTGTTGGAAAATATTTCACACCAAATGGCTGAGCTATTGAAATCACTTTCTCAGGAAGGCTCTGGCAAGCTTCGGGTCCCTTAAGTTAGGAAACCTGTGATTCGCCCTTTGGTTTGTGAATTAAGGACTCAGAGTAACTTGACTTGCGAGAAGCAAGTGGTGGATTTTCTCATATTTGACTAATTGGGTACTAGGGTCTATGTTACACTCCAGGAGATTTACCCACAGTGACAAAGTCTTCGGGGGAGGGGTAGCAAGGCAGCCATGAGTGGGCCCTGGCGGCACCTCCCCACACACCCCGCCATCCCCCAGCTGCTTGGTTTGATGCTCCCTGCAGGCTTCCGAGGGGAGCGTCTTCCATCCGTCTGTGACAGAGAACTTCAGGTTTTCCATCCCTTCCTCTGGCTGAATTTTGCTTATTTCCCAGGTTGTCCTCTGAGCCCAGTTCCACCTCCGGGGGCTCGCCGACAGCCGCAGAGGCATCTGAGATGTGTGTGCTCTGGGCAGCTGTTTCTGTTCTTGTGCTGGTGGAGTTTTTGTACGGTAGATACCAGCCAGAGCGTCACAGCCCTGGGGGTGCATGAGGGCAGGGTGTCTGGCTCGGCTGACATGGCCCAAGCTTTGCACTCCCAAGGCATATGTCCATCGGATCGCTGGCTTTCCCTGGGCACCGCCGGTAGGTTGGCAGGCTTACTTCATACTCTGGAGGCTACCACAGCCTCCGTCCCGGCAGAAGGCTGACTTTGCATACTGGCTCGCTACCGGGGCACAGCCTAGTGTGGTCATATGGAAGCTTACTGGGTTTAGTGGTGGTGAGGTAATCTCCAGGCAATCAAAGCAAATCAGGGATAATTTGCAGGCTTCAGCAGGACAGTCACATTGTTAACACAATTAGTTCCATTAATCTTTCCTAATCATCTAAGGTAAACAGATGGCTTTTGAAGTCAGGGAAAACATCTCTGTGAAGAAAGGAAAGGATGAAGTGATCAACTCCCTTTTTCTTCAAAGCACTTATCATTGTGAATCCTGACTAAAAAAAAAAAAACAGCCACCGCCTACTGTATGTGCACGAGAGGATCAGGGAAAGGACTTGGGGAGTCTCTTCAGAGGGGCATAAGAAGGACCAGATGGACAGCTGTGGCTTGGGTTTATTCATCCCATGTCCTCTGTGGAGCATTGGCTTCGACTGGTTGGAACAGGAGGTGGGAAAGGCTTGGGTTACATGAGGTACCCCGCTCCCCAGTTAAGGTCTTTAAGAAAGGCTAAGATGAGCTGTGGGACATCAGTCCAGTTGGGGTATAGAAGTTGTCCACTTTCTCCCTCCCTTCCTCTTTCCCTCTTTTCTTCCCTTCTCCTTCTCCTCTTCCTCTTCTTTATCTCTTATTATGGAAAATTTCAAACATCTACAGAAGTAAACCGAGTAGAATGATGGATTCCTGTATCTACCACCTAGTTTCAACAGAGATCATGACCAACGACCAGTTTTCCAGTTGATGATATTTAATTATCACCACCCCCTGCCTCTCTGGAGATTTTTCTTATTCATTGTATGTTGCTCATCTGTTTATGAATGATAGGGCTCCCGGAACTTCTGGTAGAGATTTCTTGTTTCTTCTTTTTTTTTCTTCCTTAGAGGTCGAATGGGCCAACAATTTAGGTTGATACGGAGGTTTTCTGATGCTAGGAATCTGCATCCAGGGCAGGAGAAGTGGATGAGGGAGGTTGGGTCGTGGGGCCTGGGAAGACACCAGAACCTGGCTCCATTTGGTGGGCTAGAAGGATTGATGAGTGAAATATCTTTTCATTTTTAGTTTTAACTGTTGGCAAGGCCACTTATCTGCAGCCAAGCTGCCCACAGTGGAGCACATTTATCCACAGGAATGAACATAGGAATAACAGATTCCAGAAGAGCAGCTACCTTAGCCTCACCTTTACCTGGCTGAGGTTCTAAATCCTCTCAACCCTTTACCGTGTCTTGCCTTAGAACACCCAAAGGATTCTCTATGGGAATCTTGTGCCTCTGTAGTCTAAGAGGGCACCTTGGATGGGGGTTCAGGCACCCAGCCTCTTGCTCCATTGTTTTCTTGCAACAGGCCTGGGACTTGGGGTGCCCCACCACAGCCCCCCTGCCACTACGTCCTGACTGAATTTAGAGTTGGTGTGTTTAATGGTGGGGGGAGGGATACTCAATCTGTTAGAGCAACAGCAGCAGACAGACAGGCTTCCCAGAAACAGGAAATGCCTTTATGCTAACTTAAAGCATTATTTCAGCTTTTCTACAGTTTTTTTTTCTCACCACACAAACCCCACCTTGCAACAGATACAGCCAGTTAGTTCAGTGGTGCATGAAGTCAGCATCACATCAGGTTTAACAAAAACCACTGTGTGTGTGTATGTGTGTTGGGGGGGCGGGTGGAGAGGTTTTCTGCCTTCTCTTTTGAAGACATAGAGAAAGCTAAAAAACCAAGGCTTTTATCATCCCCAAGTCTGGGATGAGTGTGCATGTTTGGTGGTGGTGGTTTGGAGGGAGGAAGGTGGGAAGTCAAAGCAGACTCCACCCAAGGCGGTCGAGGTTGGACCTCTGTATCGAGGTCTTTCTGACATCTGGGCAGGTCCCTCTCGTCTTCCCAGTCTCTATGTGTCCTTCTGGCTCAAACTACAGATCCACATCCCTTATCCCAAAACCCCCAAGGCCAGATTTATTTAGAAATTCAGACTTTTTTGTATTCTTGAACAGCAGTCCCCCAACCTTTTTGGCACCAGGGACCAGTTTCGTGGAAGACAGTTTTTCCGCAGACCGGGCCGGGCGGCGGTGGTTCAGGCGGTAAAGCAAGTGATGGTTCAGGTGGTGACGGGGAGCGATGGGGAGCGATGGGGAGCGGCAGATGAAGCTTCCCTCACTCCCCTGCCGCCCACCTCCTGCTGTGCGGCCCGGTTCCTAACAGGCTGCGGACAGGTAGAGGTCCGCGGCCCAGGGGTTGGGGACCCCTGTTCTAGAAGGTTATTCTGTATATTATTGAATACATAATAACTCCAGCAGATTCTGGGGCAGTCCTTTATGAGAAAACAAATTAATATTTCTATAACCCAATTGTATGACTATTTACACTAAGTGGAATAAATGGAGACAATAAATAGCCATGTGTCAGCTTGGGTCAGGGTTTGTGGCCAAAGGATTTTGACCCAAACTTCAAAAAACGTCCAGGTTTTAGAGCATTTTGGATGTCAGTGTTGTGGGTCAGGGGTTTCGGATCGGTACTGTGTCTCTCTGCTAGTGACTTCCGAATTCAGATCTTAAGGTTGGACCTTTCCCCTGCCCTTGGCTATCTCAGAGGTGTCTCCAGCCATGCCTGTCCAAACCCTGCTCTGGGTGCCCCACTCCCACCCTTCCCCCCTCCTAGTCCTCTCCTGCTCGGCCAAGGACAGCTTGATGTTTTGCTCAGGCTCCCAATCTCCACGCTAGCCTCGAGCCCTCTCTTTATCTTATACACTGCGTCCAATCCACCGGCAATCCTTTCGGCTCCACCTTCAAAATATATTCCGAAACTAACCACTTCCCATCACCTCCACTACCCTATCCCTTCCTAGCCACCATCATCTCCCCTGGATTATTATGATAACCTCCAACTCTCACCTGGATTATCACGACAGCCTCGTAAGTGGCCTTCCTGCTTCCTCACTCGCCCCTAAAATTTATTCTCCACACAGTAGCCAAACTGGTCCTGTCAAAGTGTAAGTCACAGCACGTCACTTCTATGCTCAAACTCACCTCTGGCTTCCCATCTCGCTCAGCGCCAAAGCCCAGTCCTTACCATGTTCCACCTCTGTGACCTTGTTGCCAGTGACCTCCCTCACTCTGCTCCTGTCACTCCACCTCCTACCCTGGCAAAGGTCAAGTCCTCTCCCACCTCCCAGCCTTTGCACTTGCCCTTCCCTCTGCTCCTTACGCTCCTGGTATCCTCCCCGAAATCCACAGGGCTGACTCCTTGAGTATCAAGAAGGCTTTCCTTGATGATCTTAGATAAATGAACCCTCAGTCACCAAACCCAAACTTTGAAATTTGCCTTTTGACAAACAAGACATGAAATACTCTAAAGGGAAACCAACAGAAGGTTCAACATGTTAGAAAAGATCTATTAACTAAAACTTGGTTCCAGTTAAGTCTACTCTGGGCAATGAACAGAGCATTGACTAGTCTAAGGATAGACTTGAAAATTTTAAACTTTATTTTCCTTTGATGCCTCTGAAAGGCCAAGGACTTTTTTTGTGCTTGGACTTCTTTTGTGCTTGGACTTCTTTTGTGCTTTCTTCTATTTATTTCAAGCCCTGACTTCGTTAATTAATGATTATAGATAGCCCTAAACTATCCTCACAAAGTAGATGGAATTCATAGAATCCCTCCCATATGGTCTGTATATAACATGACATACTTGTGATATGTCTTTTCTGTGCTTGTCCAAAATATATGGAAATCTGATGTCCACAAGAGAAAGCCACAAATTCAGAACTATTCTGACATTCAGAGCTTGGACAATTTTCTGATCCCCTTTGCTATGTGCTTCAGGAAATACCTTCCCTTCTAGTTCAGTTTTTGGTGGGGTTTCAGCACATGTAAATCTGATTTGTGAGTCCAGCTGCATTAGCCTGTTCATTTTACAATGCCTGCAACTTCATAAAGGTGTAGAAACCAAGCAGAGAATTATAAGGAGAGTTGCCCATTTTCAGAGAATAGATGGTCCCTGCTTTCATATATTATTTATACCTGAAAACCTATGTATTCATTTATCTATAGGAAAAACCCAGTTGAACATTCACACATGCTCATTAGGTTACATGTTAAGGTAGGCTTTATCCCAGAAAGCTGGAAATTATGTCAGACTTCTTATTTATATCTTTACTATTTTGATACAAAATCTAAAAGTCTTAAAAATTTAATGTTTTCCTTCAAAATTCAACAGTCAACTGATGAACATCTAATTGAGGGTAAGATTTTGCTAATGTTGACCTGCCTAATAAATTCCATTTTCCTCTATATTACATGTTTGAGACCTATGCTTGGTTTTCTGAGAACCAGCATTTTTAATTTTTTATTAATTAAAAAAATTATACGTTTTATAGGACACTGAGGACAAATGGGAGAATATATTCCAAAGAACTCCTGTAAAACAAAGATGGTGACACTGCATGGCTAGGTGATAGCACAGTATAGTTATGTCATAGCAGAAATGTTTGCTCATTACCTGATTGACAAAGTCTATGTTGTTATGGAAGTTTATCACATACAAGGTAGTTTAAAGGTTAACTGTGTATAAGGTATAAAAATGTGGGCCACGTGTACCGCAAAAAGAAAAAAAAAATGTGGGCCACACCACCCCACAAAAATTGAGGAAGAGCATCGTACAGAGAAGGAGATTTGATCAAAGCAAAGGATTTTTAAATGAGTGTGTTCTATTTGGTTAAGCTATTGAAGCTTCTCTTAAGATGTTCTAACTATATTCAACTGAGGAATATGCCTGGCTACTAACCCCTCCTAACTGGTGATTAGGATTGAGTAGTGCTCTGAACCATTTGACCAGAAAATTACACTTTTAAAGAAGTAAGTAAATTTAACATAATTTGTCCCATTTTTAACTTACACCTTAAAGAATTCTTCAGTGAAAATCAGGACAACTGAGTCAGCTATGGTTAATTTACTGAGATGCCTGAGTGGGTTGCTTGACCTCACTGTGCTTCAGTTTCCTTACCTGTAAATGAGGGGACTGAGCCACATAATGTCCTTCAAGCAACAAGTTTATTGTCTGATTTTTTTTTATCACAAAAGTTATAATAGAAAGTAGAAGGTTTAAAAGACAGTTTAGAAAAACTATGGATATGCACAAAGAAAAAAATCACATTATTTTACTCTCCTGTAGATAACTTAACTGGTTTTTTCCTTTGTATATGTACCTACTTACACACATTTTATTTTTTTTAAATTGGATCATAGTATATATATTCCTTTATAATCTCATTTTTCCTCCACTTTTAATACCATATTTTGAATATCTTTCCATGTCATTAAATATAATTCTGCAAGATTTTTTTCATGATGGCATGGTCTCTAATGATTTGAATATGCTACAATTTATTTAAATAGTTTGCTATTATTGGACAATTAGTTTCTAATTTTACACGCTTCAAAATGTTGTAATAATGATCTCTTTATTTAAATCTTTTTGCACATGTGTGATTTGGGATAAATTCCCAGAAATGGAATTGCTAGGTCAAAGGATTTTTGTTATATAATGCCAAACCACCCTACAAATTTTGTGCCAATTTATACTTCATTAGCAGTGTGTAAGGGGGCCTGTTTCTCCTCCACTCTCACCAGCCCTGGATAATATCATTTAAGATGATGTGTTTTTGGAATTTTCATTCAAGGTGGTCTAGGAGCAAATATGTTTATTGCTTTGCCTACTGAAGATCCCATTTAGATAACAGAAAAGGAAAAAGGTGGGGGGGGATACAATTTTATAACTAGTAAGTGAGCAGAAGGATGCCATCATTAAGCTATTTCAGTGAATTTCTGGGAAAAGAAAGGAGAGGGCAGGGTGGAAACTACAGAGCAGGATAGAAGTACAAAGGAGCCACAGCCCAGAACATGTGCAGGGGGCTACCGGAGCCTAGCCTAGAGCCAGCTGTTCTGCAGGACCCTTAAGGACCTCGGGGCATGGAAACTTTAGTCACCCCAGAGGCAAGAGTGAGATGTGCAGCTGAAAGCAAGTGACTATTTGAAAGTCTGTATGTGGCATGTGTAGTGAGTATACTCACTACCCTCACTGCTGAAGGACCTGGAGCCAGACCCTGACCCCCAGGGTCAGAAATTGGAAAGTCCTTTTAAAAAGCAATGGAATAATGGTTTTGGGAGAGCTATCATAGATGGTGGGGACCCCTGCTATCATGGCCAGCTCCCAGTCTGTAACCCTGCGTTCACAGAAATAGGTTGTGTCCATAAAACAAAAAAAGGATGCTATGAGGAGAAAGAAGCTGCAGAAAATAGGAAGGTGCTTCTGGAATCTTAACATACTATTGTCAGAAATAAAAGTTCAGTGGAAGGGTTGTAAGATATAGTCAAAGAAATCTAGAATATGGACTAAAAGGAGAAGAGATGGAAATATATATAACAAATAGTAAGAGACATAGGGATTAATTCTATTGGTCCAATGGCCAAATAATGGGAGTTTCATACAGAAAATGAAGAGGCCAATAGCAAAGGACAAATCAGAAGAATATCTCCCACAAATTCAGTGAATCAAAAGAACAAGTACAATGAATCAAAAAAAGATACGCTGAGACATATCATGTTGGAATTTCGGAACACTGAGGATAAAAAAGATGCCAAAACTTCTAGAGAGTGAAAACAAAACAAAGTCACATACTAAACAACAGTAGCCAGGCTGACATCAGAGTCCATAGGCAATATTGATGTTAGAAGAAAGTTCTGATAGGTAATGATTTTTTTGTTTTTAACCTAGAATTCTATATCCAGCCAAACTATCAATCATGTGTGAGGACAAGCATGCAAGGTCTTAGAAAGCTAGCTTTCTATGTACTCTTAATCAATATTTCAATCAGAATGTACTTTACTGGCAAAAACAAGGGAATAACCCGGAACAAGGAAGATGATGGATTGCAGAAACGGTGACCGTTTCCAGCAGAGCAGTGAAAATAAGTCACGGTACTACAGCTGTGCAGGAGACCAGAGAGTAGTCAGCCCAGATTAGGGAAAAGTGGACAGTGAGGGTCTCCAGAAGGACAGACCCTGAGAGAAGGGGACCCAGGGGAAACTTGAGGATCTGAGAAAGGCAATTGGTAGAGTGAAAAAAAAAAAAAAAGAATCCATTTGAATTTGATGCTAGGTATATTCCCCATTGAGTGGTAGATGAGTTGTCACATTGGACCGGTGGAAAAGAAAGTATATGTGATGTCATTTACAAAGTTATAATATTAAGAAAACACTATTAATTCATCTTCAGATTTTGGAACCAGCATATACACAAAGCATGGAACTCAACTACAATTAGAAAAAAATGTCAGTTTTGTCAATGTTAATAGTCTAATAAGAGTAAAAATGCAGAGGATGGGCTTCCCTGGTGGCTCAGTGGTTGAGAGTCCGCCTGCCGATGCAGGGGACATGGGTTCGTGCCCCGGTTCGGGAAGATCCCACATGCCGCGGAGCGGCTGGGCCTGTGAGCCATGGTCGCTGAGCCTGCACGTCCGGAGCCTGTGCTCCGCAACGGGAGAGGCCACAACAGTGAGAGGCCAGCGTACCGGTAAAAAAAAAAAAAAAAAAAAAAAATGCAGAGGATGGGGAGGGCGGGAAGCACTCATGTCCTCCAGTTAGAATGTGTAGGGTCAAGGGATATTGTCTATAGTTGATGGAACAAGAAATTGACATTTAGATTGCTTTTTATTTTTGCAGTTGTCAAGAAGAATAGAGAAGGAACTGAGAATTGCGATGTGTAATTATTTTGTGAAGGGAGGAAAGCGGAGTGAAGTGGTGAGTGAACTAAATCCTCATCTCTCACAGCAGCAGGGCAAGAGTGAATGTCTGAAACAAGAAATCAGGAAATTGAGGTATAAACATTTTATTTAGGGACATGGCAGTGATGACCAGAAAAACCCAAATAGCAGTTATTAAGATTGGCTCCCTCTGGGGAGTACAGGGCAAGAGACTGCTGCCTCTCATTGTAAGTTTTGAGTTTTAAAAACTGAACACATCCTGATACTTAATTTTGTTTATATATTAATAAACAAATAACACAAGGATACATAGCCCCGAAGAAACTTTGGCTAAATTGTTAAGCAAAAGAAAAAAATTCTTACCCTTGTTTAAATCTGTATTTCTTTGCTTATTTGAACCAAGTGATTTCAAAGTTGCTTATGACTGTTAGCTTTTGTGCTTCTGTGATTTTTATAAAACTCTTCCTCATTGGACATGTTTCCAACTATACGGTGCAAAGCAGTGGCAAATAGGACTTGCTATGCAGAATATCCCAAATACAGCAATATTTCCAAGAGGGCATTTACTCCCTGAAGCTGGGCGTCCTACCCTGTGTTTGTGTCTCATAGTCTGAGCCTTCCAGCTGTTTTGCTGTGGGATTGGTGTTCCTTCAACTATGAGCTCCAGGAGGACAATGAAAAAGCTTTACTTTCATTGTTCCTGTGCCCAAGAAGTGACTCCACCATCATGCACACAGCATGGGCTCCTTGAACAGCTCACGATGTGTTCTTTCCTCAGGGTCTCCTTGAGTCCATGCCCTTGGCTGGGTCCAAGGTAACTGGAGCATGGGGTTGGGAGTCGGAGAGCCCTGCCTTAATTCAGTTTGCTCTTCTTCAAGCTGTGAGAATGTGGGCAAGCCACTCAAATCCATGAGCCTCAGTTCTCTCATTCCTGAAATGGTTCAGATAAGGATATGGCCTCCCTCGCTCAGATAACGCATGTAAAGTGCTCAATAAAGGGTGTTTATTAGAGTTGTGATTATTATGATGAATAAAAGAGTCTCCGTGAGGAGCTCCAAGTGCTGAATAACAATTATAATGTCTTAGGTTTTGAAGGGAGTCAGGAACTGAATGTCTTTGTGCGTAGCTGTTGGTGAAAGGTCCTGCTAGGTTGTGATATAACAGAGACAGAAAAGTTCCTGGTCTGGAGATAATTTTTCTGGTTGCACAATCTTGAGCTCCTGACTGAGCTCGGCTCTGTTCCACGTGGATCCATTCAGTTCCACTTGGAGTCTCTACTGATTCCCTGCCATGTGCCCAGCTGTGGATCAAGAACTGTGGAAACCTCCCCACCCCCACCAAGGGACACGTGGCTCTTCCCAAGAGGGGCTCACAGTCTAGGCGGGAAATAACCCTAATGACTTGACAGCTGACATTTAGAGGATGTTAGCCGTGTGCCAGGCATGGCTCCAAGTGCTTCACCCTCTCATTTGACCCTCCCAACATTCTGAAGCAGGTGCCACTGACATTCTCAATGTGTAGATAAGGAACTCGCAGCAAGGACCACGCAGCTTGTGACAGGCAGAGCTGGGGTTTGGACCCAGGTAAGTTAGCTTCACAGCCTTGACTCTCAATCACCGCAGTTGGCTTATTAGTGTAAAAAATAGGAAACGTGCAATAAAACCCATGGATAAAAGTGCACCCAGTGAGAGAAAGCACTGCAAAGTAAAATGCAAAATGCAAAGTGCACATGGGTAGTGGGTATTTTTCACTTCAGAACATTGAGGGTAAGTGGCCACATTTCCTGTTGTTTGCACTCAGCATCTCCTCGTGGGACTCAGTGGGAGTACAGTCATGTACTGCCATTTCCCTGAAAGAAGAGAGGAAAATGAAAACGACACCATGACCAGGCAATGCTTCGTAAGCCATTGCACACTCTTGACATTAGGTTTGGCACTTTTGGATGTTTTCTCAGCTCAGAAAAGCATCTGCGTACACAGACTTACTTGTTTTTAGCCACCTCTGTCATCAGAGGGAGCCAGCCCTCTGGGTCTATTCTGCGCCTGTTGAAAAGAGGAAGCAGGTACTAGCTTGAGTTTACTCCATTTGTGGCCTGTGAGGAGCTGGGATCTGTAAGGTAGGCATCCCGTCCAGCCAAGGGGACTTTGACATGGAGATGATGGCTGCTGCTCGGTTGGTGTCTGGGACCTGGGTACTGGGGGATGGACAAGCAACATGTCAGCCAATTTTGAGGGGCGTTTCTTTAAGAAGTGTCTGGGAACTGAAGCAAGCTGCTCTCTGGGGGACTGGGTTAGAAATAGGTAGTGAAAAAAGGTGTTGACAAATATTGTGACAAGTTCACTCAAGGACACGATTCTAAAAATCAAATGGTTCAAAAGAGCATAGAGTGAAGAATAATGCCCCTTTCCTGATTTCTCACCCCTCGATCCTCTAGTTTCCATCTCTTGAGGCAACCCCTGTTTCCTGTTGATTAAGACTCCTTCTAGAGATAATCTATGCCAAACAAGTGTGACAGTGTGTGTGTGTGTCTGTGTGTGTTTACCCACATGCACACCCATTTTATTCACATGATAGCCTAGCATAATAAACACATTATACCATACTTTTTTCCCACTTAATATATCCCAGAGATAGTTTCATATGTCAGTACATTTAGATCTTTTTATTCTTTTTTTAGGGCTTGCATAGTGATCTACCAAATGGTGTCCCATAATTTATTTAAGCTGTCTCCTATTCATGGATATTTAGGTCCTTGAGGTTGTTAAAAGCCATTCTAGAGCATTTGGCCTAATTTTTTTTTGTTTTGCATATGAGGAAATTGAGATCCACACACAGAAAGACAGGTTTAAATAATTCAGCAGGGAACCTACATTTTGGATGTGTTTTTCTTGCTATTACCGTATTTTGATCACAGAAGACAAGAGAAGGTGGGTTTGAGCGTGTTTTGCACACGTGGGTGGTAGTGTGAATGTGTGCCTACACAGGTAGGTGTACATTATGTTGGGTGACAGATGTGTTCTTGAAAAACTCTGAATGAACTCTTATTTTTAAAAATGGAATATGAAATCTTAAATGCCCTGAGGGTGGGAAGATGATTTGTTATTTAAAGGGAAAATTGTAGAGCAATCCTTATGTGAAATGATGACTTCTTTTTTTCCTTTTTCAAAAGCGACTTTATTGAGGTATAATTTACATGCAAAAAAAAGAATGCATCCATTTTAAGTGTGTGGCTTGATTCAGGTTAACAAACATATACATTCATGTCACCACTGCCCAATCAACATATAGAAGACCTTCATCTTCCCCCAAAGTCCTTCTGTGCCTCTTTTCTTTTTTATTGAATATATACTTTACTGTTGTAAAATACAATACTCAAAATCATTCAGTCATCCCCTGTGCCTCTTTGAATCCAGTTCCCATGTCCACCTCCAGGAGATCACCGATACGCTTTTTGTCATGATAGATTAGTTTTGCCTGTTCTGGAACATTACGTAAGTGGAATCGTAATCTTTTGCGTTTGGCTTCTTTCCCATAGCATTCATTTTGTTGCATGTACCAGGAGTTCATTCTTTACTGCTGAGTAAAAGTCTGTCATATGGATCCAGCATGGTTTGCTTATTCATTTTTCTGTTCTTGGACATTTGGGTTGTTTCCAGTATTTGGCCGTTATGAATGAAGCTGCTAGGAACACTTCTGTACAGGTTGATGGCTTCCCAAGTAAATCACCTCCATAATTCAGTTGTGCAGGTCCAGTTTAAAATCGGGCCATTCATCCATTGAGCCAACATGTATAAATATGTATTAATCCCTTCCATGTGCTGGACAGACAGGGTTCTGCCCTTCAGGGATGTACACGAAAGCCCACATAACGTCTTTGCACTACCGTGGAAGGCATATGAGAAAGGAGCAATCCTTCTCTCCTCTTATTTTATGAAAGCAAGTGCTATTCGAAGCCTGTGAACCGAGTGGAACTCTTTTAAAATATTTCATTACATGTGCACCCTCTGCTTTTTAACCAGCCAGTGCACTCTACCAATAGATCTAGTAGCAAACTCCTCAAATGAAGAGTCTCTAGTTTAATTGGTGGCTAGCTCCAAAATCACCACCCAGCAGCTGCTCAAGAGCTGCCCATCATAGTGCCTGCACGTTTTGTGCTTTCCAAAAGCAGCAGCTGGGAGGACGCCTGCTGCTTGAAGATCTCCTGCTCTGTCTGGCTTGCCTCTTCCATGCCAGGCACCGCTGGGGACAGTACGTGCCTGAGGGGCCTCCAGGGGAAAATAGCCAGCAATACAGGGGATGCAGACCTTGGGAAGTGGGTCCTCTGCCTTGGGAAAGAAGCCCTGAGTCTTCTCCCTTCTCCTTCCCACCTCCTCCTCCCTCACCCCCCACCCTCCTCCAGGAAAAAAAAGAAACAGCCCATTATCTAGGACTTAATTGGTGCAACATGGACAGTGCAGCCTCTTTTCCTCCTTCTCCACCTTTCTGGAGTCATCCTTTTCTGACCGCCCCCCCTCCCTTTTGCTTCTTTCTAGGACTTGGTGCCTGACACGCGATGGAAAAGGAAGTGAAGCTCAAATTGGGTCTGTGTGACCCCTGTGGGCTGTTCTGAGGAGAGGTTTGCCTAGAGGTCTCCAGTGAAAGTTGAGCCTGTGGTTAGGAGGAAGCTTGACTATGAATTTCTTGCCTCCTTTGTCTCAAACCCAATTACCCCCAAATACAGGCACACAGACACCTATGGGTCACAGTGACACACAGTGGTGACAGCTAAGCGGGCTGCATGGCTGGGGTGCTAGTGCAGTGGTCAGGGTTCTTGCTGGGCAGGTGTGGTGTGCTGGGAGGAGTATAGGACTCAGAGTCAGGAGCTGAGGGTGCAAGTTATGATGCCTCTGCCACTTACCTCTGGCTGTTCAGCTCCGGAGGACTTGTCCTCAGAGACTCTACCGTGTGAACGGTGCCCCTGCAGTTGTGCCGTGTGTGTGCTCTCACTAGCCCTGCTTATCTTCCTTAACCTCAGTTTTCTCGTACATACAATGATGCTAATAATACTTGTTACCTTACAGGTTAATTGTGAGGAATCAATGCAATAATGCTTGTGAAGGACTTTGTGAATGCTCAGGCACCACCCAAAAAAGTGCCTGTGTGTCTTTTTGCTTTTCAGAGATGGCTTTTTCCTGGTTTCTGTGGTTTGGGCTCTTTCCCCATTGCTTTGTACCTAACTCACAGGAATGGAGCTCTTGTTTATGCCCAGACCCTCCCCAAGGGCTCTGGGGGGGTGGGGATATGGGAAGGAGGTGGCAAGGTGTTCAACGCGTTGCTCTGACTTAAACCGGACTGGCTGGGGAGCCAGTCAGTTGCACCTGAGAAGGAGAATGAACCCACGGAGGACAGCCAGAGGCTTAGAGTTATGAGAACCCTGAGACCTGGTTGTCAGAAAAGGCTTTGTGGGGCTTGAGATGGGAGCTCTGTCAGAGTCATCTCTCCAGTGTGCTCCAGGCAGCAGCGCTGTGCGGGAATCCAGCTGAAAGCTCTCGGTACCCCAGTTTTTCTATCTGAAAAGTAGGGAATATGTATTGCTGGCCTCCCAGGAGATTAGATGAACTAATGCAGGTGAAACCTCAATACAGTGTCCCAGACCTAGTAGGTGCTCAGACAATACGTGGTCATCCTCAGCTTCTCCTTCTCTCATAATCACCTCATGACCCTCTGATGACCAGGGCTGTAGCCTTTTTTTCCCACTGGGTTTCCTCCAGGGCTGGCTGAGAAATTCTCACCTTAGTTCTCCATCTGATATTCACAGCACTGTAAAATCATCAGATGTCCTGAAATAATATGTAATAACATCAATTTGGGGCAAGAAAATGCTTTTTGGGGGGTGGGAAGTTTCATAGAGTGGAAAGAACATCACATCGGATTAAGTAACAGATTTGAAGACTTGGCTTTTTAATAACAATAGCAGCAACAATTACCGAGTGTTCTGTGCCAGGCACCATGCTATGCACTGTACGTAGATTTTCACATTTTACACTGTGATACCCCCAGTGTCACAGGACCTGTTATTAGCTCCATTTCACTGAGGAGCAGTCTGAGTCTTAGAGAAGATAGTTGCTTGCTTCAGGCCAGAGAGCCAGTAAGTTCTCTGTGAACCACCATATACTGAGTAACTCCTAAGTGCCAAGTGCTTTGCATGTGTGTCTCATGGAATTGTTACAATAACCTGTGTCACAGATGAAGAGACAGAGGTTGAAGTGCAGGGAGGATAAATAATTGCCTGACTTGTAAGTGACAAAACTGGGATTCAGTCCTGGTGTGACTCCAAAGGCTGTTTGTCTCCCCCATGGTTCTACTGCCTTGCTTCTGGCCTCAGCTGGAGGTTGAAAGAGAATCATAGTCAAAAACAGAGATAGGGGCTTCCCTGGTGGCGCAGTGGTTGAGAGTCCGCCTGCCGATGCAGGGGACACGGGTTCGTGCCCCGGTCCGGGAAGATCCCACATGCTGCGGAGCAGCTAGGCCCGTGAGCCATGGCCGCTGAGCCTGCGTGTCCGGAGCCTGTGCCCCGCAACGGGAGAGGCCACAACAGTGACAGGCCCGTGTACCGCAAACAAACAAACAAACAAACAAAAACCCCAGAGATAGTATCTGGGAAAGTGCATCAAATAAAGGTATGAGGTTCAAGGAGATTTGATAAATGGGGTTGCATCTGGGAGAACTGGGAGGAATCTGAAGCCTGGGAGAAGGAGCTGAGAAGAAACCCTGGGAATGGCTGGGAGGAGGGAGGAGGCCTGCTTTTATGTAGTGCCAGCTGCCTGGCAGTGATGCCAGCTATCAGCTTGCAGGGGTTATGCAGTGCTGGGCACCTACATTGCTTCATTATCCGGGCCACATGATTGTGAACAGAATTGTGATTAAGTTAATTTGGCCGTGAAGTTACAAGGCATTCCACCCCCTTTTGTACCTGATAACCCCTCTAGTCATCCACGTTGAAGTCTCACCACCCTGCATGGATTCTCAGAGCCTTCTCAC
Organism: Mesoplodon mirus; assembly: GCF_964341445.2. NCBI lineage: Eukaryota > Metazoa > Chordata > Mammalia > Artiodactyla > Ziphiidae > Mesoplodon > Mesoplodon mirus. Next base: position 62,156,369 of record NC_138990.1, read on the forward strand.
TTGGCTGGCGCTCAGCCAGTGCTCTGCGGCCATCTGCCCAGGCTGCAAAGCTCTTTGTTGCTCTTGGCATGTTTAATAGCTTAATTTCTATTTTTCTGTTTGAAAATGCAGTTCATCGGCACTGAGGCAGCGGTGGGTGCTAAAATGGTTTCTGATTGCTATCTTGAATGTTAATATCCTAATACATTTTATCATCAATGACCTGTCCCCCGCCACGAGTTCTCACTCCCCTTTTGCAAAGAAAGGCACGCTGCCTGCCTTCCGTTAGGCCTCGCGGCCCATCTCATTCCTTTGCTGTCTCCCTCCCTGCTTTTCTCAGATACCATTGTACTTTGCCAATGAAATCCACAGTCGTGGGAAATCTTTGACTTGGAGGATATGAGAAAGTGTTTCATTTTGCCGGCGGGGTTTAATAGGGATGACCTAATCTCTAAGAGGCACACATTATTTAAATTCCATGCTTTCGGACAAGGGGGCCCCTGATACTTTTGAACTGTGGCAGCGACAGGATTCTGGTTGGGCTCTGTTGTTTTTCCTGTTTGTAATACAGTGCCGGGGCCAGGTTATGCTTGTGGCATGGGACAGTATTAATGGTGAGGGTGGTGGAGAACATTTTCTTTACCCAGAAACCTGAAATCGTGGACTCTTTGGCATCACGAGTGTGTTATTTGGTTCTCCTCTGGATCCCAAGCTCAAGATCCCAAACTCAGGTGAGCGGTCCCTGTGGGGCTACCTGAGAGCTCCCTGCCCTCCCTCACTCTCTGCCCTGACAGAGTACCTGAAATATCACAGGGACCTCGCCTGGGGGGCACTGAAGACCCATGTTGGTGGAATTAAAATTTTGAGGGAAACCATAAGCACTCTCAACCACTAAGAGGCTGAGTCTGGAAATAATGTGAGGCTCACAAATGGCTCAGGGAATCTGGATTAGGAGTGGAGTGAGATGTCGGGGGGAGGGACCCAGGGAACATCGGTTCAAGGTGAGTTTTTACCTCATAGGGAATATATGGTACTCCTGGTATAGCTGCCTCTTCTTCCCCTCTTGCCGCATTGGAGCATCATTTTAGTACAGATCACCTGCCTTCCTTCCTTCCTAAGGAAGGGGCTTGCAAGAGTGAATAATCCCAAAATAAGCTCTGGGACACAGAACATTTTCCCACCTCCACAAAGGTTTATTGGGTGTCTCCTGGCCAACAGACAGTACGCTAAACACTAGGGATGCAAATAAGATTGTCATAGTCTCTGTCTAGCCGAGGAGAGAGACATACTGGAGCCGTGGTTGAGATATGTATGTGTACTATAAGAACACAAGTGAGGGCTTCCCTGGTGGTGCAGTGGTTGAGAGTCCATCTCCGATGCAGGGGACACAGGTTCGTGCCCCGGTCCGGGAAGATCCCACATGCCGCGGAGCGGCTGGGCCTGTGAGCCATGGTCGCTGAGCCTGCGCGTCTGGAGCCTGTGCTCCGCAACGGGAGAGGCCACAACAGTGAGAGGCCTGTGAACCACATAAAAAAAAAAAAAAAAAAAAAAAAGTGAGGGTAGTTAATTCTGACTCGGAATATCGGAATATCTGGAAAGGCTTCAGAGAGGAGGCAATAACTGACCTTGACCTTGAAGGAGGAGGAAGTGTCCACCAGGCTAACCCTTCGCAAGTAGTACTTGTTAAATGTGTGCCTGCTCCTCGCTGAAGACCATGGAAAAGAAAGGGAGGGGCTAGTGGCTCCTGCCCTCAAGAAACTCATAGCTTGTTGAGACCAGCCTGGAACATCTGAGCCAAATGGAGCTCTGCACAGACAGATGGGACTGTGGAGGCGGGGGTCGGTACCAGCGGTACTCAGTGATCCAGGGTTTCCAGAGTCGCTAATGTCTCGGGGAGAATATGGTCTCTGTGAGGACAGTGCAGACCTTGGAAAGATGTCGACTGCAAGCAGCCCAGCCCCTCTGCCTCTCCTCGTCATCCTGCTTCTGTATTGGGCCAGTAGCTTGCTGGATTGGGAGGTGGGGAGGGAGGGCACGAGGGTGGGTAGAGAAGGTTGCTGGTGAGAATTTAGCGACATTGGCTCTCTCCTTACAACCCTGGTAGAGGCTGGGGTTTGCAACACGCATGCGCCAGCATAGCCCGAACATGGTGGCCCTTCAGTCCCGCACAAGCACCACTCACATGCCCAGCCTTTGCTTATTCTGTTGCTTCCACCTGGAATGCTTTCCCTTTCTTGTCTTCGTGAAGTCTTCCCAAGCTGTTCTTTTTTTTTTTTTTTTTTTTTTTTTTTTGCGGTACGCGGGCCTCTCACTGTTGTGGCCTCTCCCGTTGCGGAGCACAGGCTCCAGACGCGCAGGCTCAGCGGCCATGGCTCACGGGCCCAACTGCTACGCGGCATGTGGGATCTTCCCGGACCGGGACACGAACCTGTGTCCCCTGCATCGGCAGGTGGACTCAACCACTGCGCCACCAGGGAAGACCAAGGCTGCTCTTTTACACTGATTTCAGGTTCACCAGATACTTTATATCAGTTATTCTCTGTCCCTCATTCTTAAGCTGGGTTCAACATTGTTCTGTTTTTGTTTTTTTTTTAGACTCCCCAGTGAGATTGCAAACACCTTGAGAGTGGGGATAATGTCTTATGCTTTTCTTATCTTCCGTGAGCAATTTGTGTAGTATAAAGAACAGGGGCTTCTGTAGACAGTCTTGGCATTAAACCTCAGCATTGCCATTTACCTTGGAACTTTGAGCTCAGTTTCCTTATTTGTGAAACGGGATTTAACACAGGGTTTCTCAACCTTGACACTGTCGGCATTTGGGGCTGGATAATCCTTTGTTGTGGGGACTGTCCTGTCTGCTGTACGATGTTTAGCACATCCTTGACCTCCACCCATTAGATGCCAGTAGCATCACTCTCTCTCCAATCATAACAATCAAAAAATGTCTCCAGATATTTTCGTGTCCTCCAAAACGTTCCTTATGTCAGGTGTCCCCATTGTAGTTCCTCATGTCAGGTTTCCCTTGTGCAGCAAAATTGCTTCCAGTTGGGCACCACTGGGATGACACTACCTGTTGGGTATGCACCAGACCTCATTGTTACTGCATCCGGAACATAGACATTCCACAAATGCTGATTCTCCTTCATCCCTAATTCACCCAGCACTCGGCGTGTTGCAGATTCATGGATTGAATGGAGCTGACTCTAGGTTTTAGCAGTTTGGGGTGGAAATGCCATGAACTCTCGGGTTGCCCCTACAATCACTAACAGAGTCACTGTCATTTTCTTAATTGCAGATTGATCTGGAGCCAGAAGGAAGAGTGTATGTGATCATTGATCTCTCGGGGTCATCGGGTGAAGGTAGGAGAGTGTGAGCTCTCGTCATTGTTCTTGTCCATCGACCCTTTTGTCTTTTGGTCTCTCCCTTCCCTCCTTGGCTGAGACATATTACAGTGACATTTAATTAATTGGCACCCTTTAAAGGAAAAGGTTATTTTGAAGATGCTTACGCCTGTGTACCAAAAGGGACCAGCCATCTGTTAGCTTTGGTGGAGCAGAGGGAAGATTTTCGACTTAGGGAGTGAGGCCAGTAAAGCAGGCGTTCCTGCGCATGGGTGCCCAGGCAGGCTTCGGTGGGGCGGCTGCTCCCCCCGGAGGTGCGCGTGGGGTCAGTGTGTGTGTGGTGGCCAGGAAGTAAGACCAGTTGGTCTCACGGTATTCAGAAATGAAACAAATGAGGTGTCAAATTTCAGAATCAGAAATGTTACTTCCATAAAGAGGGATAAATGAGGAGTTTGGGATTAACATATACACACTACTATATATTATAGATAAGCAACAAGGACCTACTGTATAGCACAGGGAACTATACTCAATATCTTGTAATAATCTATAAGGGAAAAAGAATTTATATGTATATATACATATATATATTTATATGTATATATACATATATATTTATATGCATATATACATGTGTATATATATGTATATATACATATATTTATATGTATATATACATACATATATTTATATGTATATATACATATATTTATATGTATAAATACATATATTTATATGTATACATACATATATATGTATGTATACATATTTTTTATGTATATGTGTGTGTATATAACTGCATCAAAAAAATAAAAATAAAAGAAGTGTTACTTCTCTTTACCAGTTCTTTACCCAGGCAAAAGCTCTGCTCTTAAAGAGAAATAATGGGGTGAGGATATCTGCTCCCCACTAGCTGATTAAGTAGGGTATAAATGTTTTCTGATCATTGGATTTTCCTTCTTTCTTCTTCTTACACCCTCTTCTCTCCATCCTCTCTTTGCTCACTTACTACCTTTCAAGGCTTGCCGCGTGGTGTGGGCTGAGCAGTCGGGGTAGAAGGGAAGACTGGACAATAAAACCTTCTCCACGTGGAAACAGGGAGATGGTGGCAGACTTGGGCTCTAGGGAGGTTGGGAATTAGGACTAAAGTTTAGTTACTGGGACCATCTTTCTTCTCCTCTTCTCTTTGTGGGCAGGGGACAGAACAGTTGGCTTTAATGTCATGGCAGAAAGATGGGACGAGCAAGGCGGGTTCTTCTTGGCAGTGAGAAAAAATGGGGATTAGAGGTTGTGGCCCAAAGGGAAAGGCACAGCTCCTGGCTGGGAGACTTGGGCGTTTTATAGCATCTCCCCAGAATACTGGGGATTATAAGCACAAAGTCACAACCCCACAGTTTTGGGGATGAAGCTCTAGTTTGAGTTTCTATAATGGAGGAGGGACTATGTAAGCAAATTTAAAGGAGCTGGTCAAATGATGCACTTGACACTGGGGCCTGATGACTTTCATTTAACTAATTTAATCACCTGATTTCAACAGGTGTTCAGAATAATTCAATTATTGTGTGTATATGGAGCTCATGATAGAATTCAGTCCTCTCTTAATAGATCTCAATTATTTGGCATAGGTTTAAAACTTTAAATATCCTTCCAAAATTGGTCTCTTAACATTTTCTGCTCCTTATTGCAATTACATTTTGGCGTTTCCAACTTTCCCTCTCTACTCTCAGCTCTGAACAGCCCAGAATAGAAACTATTGTAGAAGATTTGGAGATTTAACAATACTTAGTATGAATTATTCAAGATGTACAAAAGGGCCTAAAGTATAATAAAGCGGGTACCAGTGTACCCGCCACCCAGATTAAGAAATAAAGCATCCAGTAAGGTAAAGCCTTGCCTTACTTTTAACACAGCGTGTGATCCCAAATTTACCAGATTTCACAATATTACAGTGATCGCCTGATTGTTGATACTGGTGAAACATTTGCTGAGCAAAATCAATCCCCCTTTTTCCTTACATAATGTATATGCAACAGGATAATTAATTAAATATGTATTCCCTGTGCCAAGATGCTGGGCAATCAATGGGAGGCTTGGATTATTTTTTTCTTTGAAAAGATTAACGACTTGCAAAATTATAGAAGACATCCTTTTTTACATTAGAGGGAAAGGACATGGACAAATGAATGAATAAATAAATCAGAGGCAATTGATTTTTTTCTTCTTGCTTCTACAGCTTATTGCATATGAATGACCAAAGCAGTTTTCATTGGACTGAACTTTTAGCCTATTTTTTTATCTCTTTCATCTAAAGAAAATAGAGTTTACTTCAGAAATGCTGACACATGCCAGACTCTGTAAAGTGTTAGCATGTGTTGCTCTGAAGAAAAGAAGTTTTTCTGCTTTTTCTTAATTGCTTTTCCTGGATTTGGAATTCTTTCTCTGGATAGTGGGAAGGACTTCCAGCAATCTCTTTCTAGAAGCTGATCTTGGTGTGTTCTGTTTGTGTTCTACACACCTGTTCTCCCACTCCTGCTGCTGGGACTGTGAGTGCTCCTGGCCCAGAGGTGGCTTTGTTTTTGGAAGGATTGAGAGGGTGAGAAGAGGAATGGGAGAATGAGTAGCCACAACATTTGCTATCTGGATTGCATGGGAAGGGTCCAGGGCAAAACACGGTTGTCACACCCAGACTATGGACATTCATTGATTCTTATTTCGGTCCCTTTCTTTAGTGAAAATTCCTAACTCTATATTCTGAGAAAGGGTGAAAAAGAGAATTGAAATGAGGCACAGCTGACATTTTCACCACTCTATTATTCTGCCATCAAGCATCCCTTCAGCTCACCTATTTCAAGTGCTCCAGTCCCATCAATGGAAAAAAAGATACTCGTAGCAATTGCACAAACTTTACACCACATGCAAATACCAAAGAGCCCAGAGAAAGGTATGGGGGTGAGACTGTGTGAATACACCCCCTTCTTCTGGGATGTGCTAAAGGATTCTTTTTTCTTGCTAATGCACTGTAGAAAGCCTGGATGTTTACGTCTGCTAGAGCTGGAGTTAATGTGCTTTCTAACTATTTAATAAAATTCCATTGCTTTCATGTCCTGTGCAGTTCATCATAATGGGATTTGACTGGTGTGTGCTTTAGCTAAACCAGGCAACCTAACCCCAGGTGTAAGGGGTCAGGCTGGATGACAGTTAAGGTCATTTCTGGTCATGCAATTTTGATCGTCGGTATAATGTGAATAGACATCTATCAGAGCTCAAGGCTGAAGGCTGGCTAATATCTGTAGCCAGTAGAAGGGATTGACAGGTACAGTGCCAGGAACTTTACCTATGTTATCCCATGTAGTAAACCTTCTGAGGATGTTTTGTGTGTTGCTCCAGGCTCGCATGCCTCTTAGTGTTTGCTTTTATTTTAAGTAATGGCCATGGGGCTTCCTCGTAAACATGGCACTACAGGATCACCAGATACTTAAATCAGAGCATAATTAGTCCGGGCAACAGAAGCATAAACAACAATGGATGTAGTTCTCGATTGTGCAAATTATTATTTCCTGTTGTGGACATTAGTTAATATTTCTTCCTTTTTTGTGATGTAATTTGTATATTACTTCTGTTCTTCATAGTAATATGACAGTGAACCATCATTTGCAGGCTCCCAGAGGAGGGGCAGTCAGGGTCTGACCCAGGGATTTCTACGCTCTTCTTCCCCCACCTTCCATCCAGGTGTCATCTTGACCCAGGAGAGTTTTTCAGAGTCTTAGACAACAATAGAAAGAACAAGAAGTGGGCCTCAGTGGCATGTTTGGGTCCCCAAACTGTTTCTCCAATAACATGCCAAAGATACAAAATAATTGGAATGGTTTTTGCAGCACGTCCATCACAAATACTGTGGTTAGATCAGGTTGTGGAATGAGTGCATATTGTGGAAGCAGAAGATGAAGAGGTGGGCTCAGGATCCAGCCCTCTGCCCTTCTTTCTATAGCCACAGGCTTCAGAAAGCATTCAATATCCTCTCTGGGACCAGCAGCAGAGAGAAGAAAGAGAGAGCCTTAGGAGTCCATCAGTGCTGAATGTAAATCCTGTCTCCAGTGCCTACTAGTTTAGAGCTTCAGATTTCTCACCCATCAATGGGGATAATGGGATGTATGGTAGGTATTATGATAGGGCTGCTATAAGGACAGTGCCCTCGCATAAAGGTGATGCTCAACAAATATCCTAAAGGCCCTGGAGACCTGAGGGCAGGGACGTGAGCAATGTTCTAACCCAGTGCCCAGGAAGGAGCAGCAGGCAGGGTATCCAGGGAAGCAGTGTGAGGGCAGGTTTCTGACTCTGGGGTGTGGCATATGCAAAAGGTCCAAGAATAGAGCAAGGTGACAAAGAGGCAATTCATAGAATAATATCTGTATCTGGCAGGGGCTATGAGATTGCTTTTTGCAGAGTTCAGACCTTCCCATAGTTTTGCCCCATTTTCTGTCTTTCTCTTTCTTCCCAACCCTTCCCCCATTGAAGTATTTCCCAGAAGAACGTTCTTTAGCTTGTCTGTGTCCTGTGGCCCTTAATGTTAGAAATGTCTCCTTGTCAGAGCCTGGGCTTGTGCCCTTTCTTCTCAGTGCAGACAGAACATGTTGTCCTTACACTCTCATCGGTCCTGGGTAAAAGCCCTGCATATATTTGAAGACAGTTATTAAATCTCTCTTCTTCAGGCTGAATCAATCAAACCCCTTAACCTTTCTGAAGAGAGAGTTTAGAAATCTTATCTCATCTTTGCAGCTCTCTTCTGGACTTTTTTTCAAGTTGCACAGACAGGTAGACATGATCAAACCTGCTTTGCTTCATTCTAAAATGATCAGGTGTGTATAGCAAGTATTACCCCCTGGTGGGAGATGGTGACTTTGAGAGGTCAAGTGATGTGCCTGAGGCCAAACAGTTGATTACAAGGCCCTGTTGGGTCCAGACCCCAGGCTATGATCCAGGGCCCTGCCTGGATCATGGCCCTAATCATGGCCCCATGAGTTTGCCAACAAAGACCTCCTTACTGCTTTTAACATTTTAGTGCTTTTCTTCAGGAAGCTTTTTACAGAAATAGGAAGGTAAAGTTTATAGCTTTGAATCCAAAGATGACCCAGAAAGTCCCTTTCATAAATAAGCAGATCTCTTTTCCACTGTCTTTGAAATGAAAACTTCCATGGTCCCAGTTCAGGACTGGTCAGCTCCTTCTCAGGCTCTCTGTAAGGTGGATCCATAACTAAGTCTTGGTTGGACTCATCCCAGCAGGTTAGTAATCTTTCTTACCTGTGTCCATGGCAAGCATTAGAGCACTGCCTTCAGGGTTGAAATAGAGAGGTAGGCCTTCCTCCTGACCCTCTGCCACTGGTAGTTTCTATAGAGATAACATCTTTCAGATTCCGGAGTCCCACTGAAGCTTCAGTTCATAAGAATTCTACCCTTTTCCTTAGAATTTCTGCATTATTTAATCCAATGCCTTCTGATGATCAGATAATTAAGAAGAACCATTCATTCAAATGAAAAGTAGTCACTAATGCACTTTAGCAAATGTGCCCAGTTTGGTGCCCATGCTGAACTGGGGGACAGGGAAGTGGAAAATGAGAGATGGCATTTACAAGAACACATGGCCCTTAACTTCAAGGAGCCTGCAATTCAGTTAGGAATCCTAGGCTTACCTGAAGGACAAAAGCACTAGGGAACAAGACAAGGCAATATCACATTGAGTGCCTAATTTGGTGTTACCAGGAGTTCTCCAAATGGGAATAAATTGAAGCCAGAATAACCCAGGGAAATTCAAGAAAGAGGCAGGGCTTGGGCTGAAAAGGAAAAGTTAGGTAGACTGGATTGACAGGGAAGAAGCAGCGAGGCCATTCTTTTTTTTTTTTTTTTTTTTTTTTAAATATTTATTTGGCTACGCCGGGTCATAGTGGCTGCACAAGGGATCTTCACTGCCACATGTGGGCTCCTAGTTGCGGCATGTGGGACCTAGTTCCCGGACCAGGGATCTAACCCGGGCCTCCTGCATCAGGAGTGCAGAGTCTTAACCACTGGACCACCAGGAAAGTCCCAGGGAGGCCATTCTGAGTAGAGGGGATCATGCCCTCATTATCAAAGACAGCTTTGAAGCTCTTATTTTTAGGTAAGTCTGGAGAGACACAATAAATTAAATAGATGCAATTTGTGTTCTCAAGGAGCTTCCAAACAAAGACAGTCATCAGTGTGGCGGACAGACATTTTCAAACAAGAAAATGAAATACCTTAAATGATTAAGCTGTATTTGAAGACTGAAGGCAGTTCTTTCTGGGTGTGTCTTCATGGTCAAGGCTTCTCACTCACCTTGGTCACCAGGGAAAAGGGATGTTCTAGGTCAAGTATGGTCAAGTCTGGGACATTGAGTAGAGCACATTTTATTTATTTATTTACTTATTTTATTATTATTTTTTTTAAAGCTGTGATTTTTTTCTTTCTTTTTTTGAAGATGTTGGGGGTAGGAGTTAATTAATTAATTAATTAATTATTGCTGTGTTGGGTCTTTGTTTCTGTGCGAGGGCTTTCTCTAGTTGTGGCAAGCGGGGGCCACTCTTCATCGCGGTGTGCAGGCCTCTCACTATCGTGGCCTCTCTTGTTGCGGAGCACAGGCTCCAGACGCGCAGGCTCAGTAGTTGTGGCTCGTGGCTCACGGGCCTAGTTGCTCCGCGCCATGTGGGATCCTCCCAGACCAGAGCTCGAACCCGTGTCCCCTGCATTAGCAGGCAGATTCTCAACCACTGTGCCACCAGGGAAGCCCCTAGAGCACATTTTATAAGCATGGGGCTTAAGTGATTAGGAGGTCAAGCCTGGTACAGGCATCCCTGTATATCTTTTCTGCACTCTCTTGTTTCTCCCTCAGCAGTCTTATGGAGTCCCATGGTAAGCCCTCCACCACCCTCAACCTTCTTCTCCTCTCCAGACTATCTAGCTAGTGTCCCGGCATCAAGCCCTGACGCTCCCACCCTTTTCAAGTTCTGTCCAGTCTCTAACGAGAAACATTGCTCGACATGTTAAAGGGAGCCCTTACCCTCCCAAATCGGGGATTTCAAAGTCAGGCACTTGCTCCAAGGAGCTGATAGGTTTGCCTCCTGTGAGGTGCCTCAGGCAATAAGACAGTGGTCCTGCTCACCCCACGGCGTCCCCAGACATCCATGGACAAGTTGGATTCTCCAGTAGCATGTGGGGAACGTAAACAGCCTCAGCATTTGATAAGGGTGGAAATAACAAAAGTCAGATGTTCAAAAACATTGATCTTGCAACATGTACCCCACATTCCCCCCACCCAGCATCACTACTTGCCATTGCTACTCAGACTCAGGGAGTGGGCCTCTTTTTTCCTCTTTTTGTCTCCATCCTTTGTCCTGATAAATAAATGCCTGTTCCTGGAAGTGGCCATATGCAACCCGATGAGACAGGGGGAGTCAGCTTGAAAGCAATGAGTAGTAAACCCCCATCAAGAGGTTTATAATGTCACAGAGACAATGCTAAAATGCTTGATGAGAAATAAGCCAAGAGACCCTCATTTCCTTCCAGATAGGCTCGAGGTGCACAGCAGTTCCTCTGAAATGAATCATCCACAGTTAACAACACCAAATGCCAACCATTAGCAGATGAAAAACAGAATTGAATCCTGAGTGTTTGGAGAGCAGAGCCCTTTAGGATCACTACCAAAGCCTCCTTCCTCTCGGCCATTATGGGAGTGTAGATGTGCATTTTCTATTGACTTGTGTGCCTGTTTTACTAATGAAGTAATTGAAGGAGGAATACTCAGGTTGAAGAAATAAGCTTATAGAGAGGGTGGGTTTATAATAGATCCTTAGTCAAGAAGTGAGCCCCGTGTTTCCTGGTGTGACCTTCAACTCTGTCTCTGTTGTCTTGCTATACATCATTTCTTTGTCTTATAAAGAAGATCGTTTCAGGAAATTCATGTTTGCAGCTCAGATCGTACTGGGTCAAAGTGGCTTATAATTTAATTGTTTACTGTTGTTGATGTCCTTGTGATTTGGCTTAAAACAAAAGGGTATTTCCATTCATCTAACCTAATTTAGAGAGTTGTCTTTCAGGACCAATTCCTTTATTCTTTTATCCAGTTGAAATTGGCCAGTGCTGACAGTTTTATTGATTTTCCTTATTACCTAGCTTCGTTGAAACATTCACATTTTCACAATCAAGTGCATTCACCATCTTATTCAAGCTGCTAACACTGGGGCTTTTATTTTCCTCCTTTATTATAAATCTTTGGTGTGAGCTTGTGGGGGCCTGTGAGGGTGTGTGCTTTTGCCCATATACGTACAGCTGAGAACGAACGTCTGGGAAGCTCCTATTCTAGCTCCCCTTCGTCCTCACTGTCCCTCATTGGAGTCATCATTTATTTACTTATCTAAGAAGTACTAGGCCCTGGGAGTATAGAGTTAATGAAGATGGTCCCTGCTCTAGGGCATCTGTACTCTTACAGAAGGAGGCAGGCGCTAGACCAGTAAGCGCAGTAATGTGTTTTATCAGTTGGGTAGCTGTTGGGAGAACAGGGTGCAGTGGGACCACCACGGAGACTGCTCTTTCTGGAGTAGGCAGTCAGTAAATGACAACCACTGATACTTCCTTCCACATGCTCTCATCAGCTCCATGGCAACCCTGAAAGGCAGGTAATAACTGTTATCCTCTTTTCTTGGTTGAGGAGCCAGAGCCGCTGTCCACTGAAGGTGCATCCAATCAGAAGATAAAATAAAGGCAGAGTAGGACTTGATTTACCAAAATGTGAACTTTTCAGGAGTACATCTGATTTATAAATTAATGTATTCAACATAGAGCTATTGGGCACCTTTGCCAGTTACTCTTCTCAGTACTAGGGGCACAGAAGTGAACAGTGAAAACAGAAATCCCTGTCCTTAGGCGCCTTCCATTCTAGTGGACATGCTTGCCTGTGTGTCAGCTGTCTCTTCAAGATACATCACACACTGGGAACAGCAGTTGTCTCTGGGGAAGGGAAAGGGTGAATTGAGAAAGGAGGAAACCTTTCTTGTCAATGCTAATAATCTTGGTTTTCTTTCCCATTGATGTGTATGAGCTGCTAAAACGATTACTCAGAAAATTTGAAACAAAATGAATTAGGTGGAAATGTGACCATTCCCATACATACAGAGACCGTGACTTGCCCATGGCCAGAGGTTATGACAGGTTTCAGAAGACCCAGGCAGAGAGGAATGACCGGCTTAATCCACAGCATGAACGTCTAAGGGCAGGGAGCTCAGAAATAATGCACATGGCCCACTTCATGTCCTCTGTCGCTCAAGACGCCTCTGATTTGGAGTGGGAAATACTGAAATTCAGGATTCCCTGCGATAGTGCCTATCACCGAGGACTGAATGCTCCCAACATGGAGAGGCAGGTGGGTTAGGTAGCCAGACTGCATGGAGCAAGTGATGGATGAACGATGCACACAGAGCGTTCATTCCAGGGAGCCGCTGGCCTCTGCGTGCCCAGTCCTGCTGCTGAGAGGCTGCACCCCTCTGGATGGAAATCCCATGTGGGTGTTTTTACTAGTGCCTGGCAGCACCCTCCAGCGTTTAGGGTCAGCTGCTCCTGTCCCAAGCTCGGCCATCTCCACACACTGAGAGGCTTCACTAGCTGGGGTCCCTTCTGCCCAGCTAAGCAGGGCACAGTGGCCGTCAGTGGGTTATTCCTACTCTCCGGACACTCAAGTTTGCCTGTTTCCTGACACTGAGAATAATGGTGATGTTTTAGTTCAGAGAGCTGTTGTCTGCAGCAGAAAGCCGTGGTCTCGACTATTAGCCAGGTATAAATTCTTTGGGAACTGTCAGGAAGAATGAAGTCAGGGGAAGTTAAGTCCGCTTTCAGGTGTATCTGTGTGTTATTGGGACTAGGATTTTGTAGACAACTGGATTTTAGCTTTTGTTCCACAGTTAGTTAATTACTGAATGTACCGATTTATTCGACAGATGTATCTGGAGAGTCTGTTGCCTGCCCGGCACCATGCAAGAGCTGGAGAAACAAAGATGTAAAAGAAATAGGCCTTGCCCTTGAGGAGCTCCCAAGCTAGGGCACGTCGGGCAACAAGTCATCTGTTCCACTTGGACCTCCGTGGCCTCCTTGGTACACAGAGAGGGAGGTGGGACTAACGGCCCCTTGGCCCTCTACATTGCTGAGTTAAAACCAAGAGAAGTTTGCATAGAGCTGGGCACCTGGAAGGAGGAAGGGAGAGAGAACAAAAATTTTAAGCCAAATCTCTCTGTACAGAGATTATTTTATTTAAGCATAAATGAATCTGCCATTTTATCATCCCTGTTTTACAGATGGGAAAACTGAGGCTTAAAGAGTCTTAAGAATGTGAAGCACCCGGATCCTGTGAAGATGCGGATTCTAACTCAGTGGGCCTTGGGTGGGGCCTGAGGGGGACAACACTTTGAGGAGTGAGAGACTCTTAAGACCTGTGATTTCCCCTCTGAACCAGTTTCTATGGGATTAAAAATTAAGAGGGAAATCTGCTTTCTCTCTTCCCCAACTTCCAATCATTTAGTCTTTCTCAAAGTCAAGAATTTTGAATCCCTTTTTGTTTAGTATCCTTCCCCCCACCTTCTCCTTTCTTCTGGAAAAGGGCTAGGAAGGCACTTGGCATATTCTTAGGGAGGTAGGCAATGTCCAGGCCCTGGTGTTCCAGTCCCGGCTTTAATCATCCACAGAAGGTCAAAATGGATAGCATCAGTGTTCTTCAGCTAGGAGAACAGGCACCAGTTTATACCAGGAAACCAAAAAGCAACCAGTCAGGGTATTGGATTTTTTTGTTTTTGTGTTTGTTTTTCTATAAATACCCTCAAGTATTGAGTGGTGCTTGAATTTGATCCCACTGTGCTGATTTTCTCCTGGTTCCTGGGGCTTTAATTAAAATAACTCACCCAGGAACCTTGCTAAAACTTACCTCTACGTGATCCTCCTCTGAGGTAGGCAAGTTGCACCTGCCTTTAAAGAATGGGGAAACGCAGGGGGAGTTCTGAGTTAGGTCCTGGGTACACAGTAGGGGCATAATTTTTTAACTTGTCGCATAAATGAAAGCATGACTAAATGAAATAATAGGAGAAGTGTCACTATAAAAGGAAATTATGGAGAGAAACAAGGTGTTGGGACTGATGTTGCTTTGGATAACTGGTTGTTTCATATTCCAGTGTACAGTCAGTTTCACGGGTGGGCGTGGGCCTGCATGATTACTTTCTGTGCCTGGTACTTATTAGGGGCGCTCTGAGGCCACCTCAGGGCCTCCACACACACCAAGTCCCCTATTATAATATCCTGTCCCCTTCCTGTTAATTCAACTTCTCTGTTCTTTCAGAATTTGATTTCAAGTTTGTCTCCTCCTTCCCACGCTGGCCCACCCACCCCAGCCTGCTGGTTCACACACTGTGCTCCCACACTCCTCCGTGTCTTTCTGTACAAGCATGTACTCAGATATTTACATTGTGTCTATAACTAGAGTCCTGGCTGTACCCTGCCTACCCCAGTGAGCCACAAGTTATTCAAGGGCAGAGGCTTCTGGAACATGGGCTTCGAGCTGAGAGCTGGATCAGTGCACATGAGGCTCCTGGCTGGTCTCGTGATATAGCCGTGCTGAACCTAGGGTGCTGTCCTGCCATTCGGACTACACAAAGCCAGACTGGGAACAAGGGCCATCTCTGTACTTGGGGCCTCTTTGTCCACTGGGGAGCCAGACCACCCCAAGCCATTGTGGGCCTGGCTACCATGGCGGCACCGACAAAGTCCATGGGAGTCCTGATATCACAGGGCCTCGTAGTGGTGGGCACAAGGCCCCCAGTTAGTTACACTGAATTCAGCAGAAGCAGCCTTCTGATGAAGTGTAGTGGGAGCAACCTCTTTACTGAAATCAGAAGCTTGGATTCTGTTCCTGGCCCTGCTTCTAACCGGCCGGTTGAAGGTGAACAAATGATTGTTTCTGGCCCTCAGCTGGATTGCATCAAAGGCATTAAGATGGTATGATTCAGTGAATGCTCAGGATTTTGGATTCTCAGATTTAAGACTCTCTGAATACAGGTGTGAGCCAATGAGAAGGTTTCCTAATCTCTCTTTATACTTATCATGAGGGAGCCAGACTCAATTATTCCTCACCAAAGCACAGGACCCTAAGCAGTGGGTGAGGCATGGTGGGTATCGTAAGAACTTAAAAGTGTTTCCAAGACAAATAGGGAGAGAACTTATCCTGTGGCTCCTTAGGGCAGCTCTGGGACCAGAGGGGTAGAAGTTACAGGGAGGCAACTTAAGCTTAGTTTAGTAACTACTCGTTAGCAGCTAAGCACATCTGAGCGGTTAAGTAGGGAGCTCTCCATCTCTGCAGGTATTCAGAGACTGAATGAGCATTTTAAAAAATTGTAGAAAAGATTCCTCTTCTAATGGTCTTTTGTAGGATGTGAATATCTGCAACAACTTTTATAAGTATCTACAAATGGAGGATAAGGCAACTGTTTATCTTATTTGAAAAAAAATCCAAGATCTGCTTGGAAAAAAAGGTAGAGAAAAAGAGTGTATGAAATAATAGGAAAAGGGAATCAGCTGGATCACAGCATCTATTTACAGAATCGTTCTATTTCTTGAAAATTTAGTCAAAAATGGAAGTGTTGAAACTTGAGTCTTATTTCCAAAGATCTAGGGAAGGATTCTATTTGAGTGGACCCCAAATTGTGTGAACCCCTCCTAGAAGCCTTTTTTTAAGTGGAATAAACTCTTGTAACACCAGTCTCGCTCCTTAATTCTCTCTCACATGGGGACGCACGTGGAATTCAATTAAAGAGTGGTCCATTGGTTGAGCAGGCCCATGTGGGGGAAGGAAAAAGGGCAACAGAGGTCCCTGACTCGAGGGAAAACATCATTTTGTCATGCTTGTCCATGTCTGCTGGGAGGTAAGGATTTTCTCCTTAAACTTATGAGGGTATTGCATGGAAGCTACAGAAGTGGGATGAAACTGAGGTTTCTTTGCCTCTTAGCCTCTTGCCCCAAGAAAGGGTTTGATTTGGGGTAGATAGCTTCTCACTATGGTGGGTGATGATGGCCATGAACAGGCTAAACCATTTACTGCCTATGTGAGGTGGAGGTACCAGGAAGGTAGTTGACACCCTGCCCCCAACCATTGACCTACCTTTTATCTAATGCTTGAAATTACCTTTAGAGCTTTCACACTGTTGTTGGTTTTTGATGCCATTACGTAGTTAACTCCTCCTTCCCTCAAAAAAACAAAAACAAGGGCTTCCCTGGTGGCGCAGTGGTTGAGAGTCCGCCTGCCGATGCAGGGGACACGGGTTCGTGCCCCAGTCCGGGAGGATCCCACATGCCGCGGAGCAGCTGGGCCCGTGAACCATGGCTGCTGAGCCTGCGTGTCCGGAGCCTGTGCTCCGCAACGGGAGAGGCCACAACAGTGAGAGGCCCACGTACCGCAAAAAAAAAATCAAAAACAAAACAAAAACAAACCCAAAGAACAAACCCTTGTAGAAAGATGAAATCCTGTCTTTTTAACCTCCTCATGCATGAAGTACCAGCAGCCAGGTTTGCAGTCCCCTAAATGTGTGCATGATGCTTTCTAAAAAATCATGTCTGAAGGGCAAAGGAGTGAAAGTTTGAATAACTGAGTTAAATGTTATAATGGGAGATTCCATTCCCAGAAAATGAAAATATCTTACAAAATCCTCTCATCATGTCTCATTGTGTAGACACAATTTTTAGTAATATTTCTAGCATCTTTTTTTCCCCTTTTTTTCTCATTTGGACATACGGGCAGCGTGTCAACCTGCTTAAGTGCTAGGAGGATCCAGCTGAGGCTAAATAGGGGCCTTTGCAGCCCCCTGAGGACCCTTTGCTGATTTTCTCTATTCTCTAAAGGAGAAAAGATGCATCTTATCCAAAGAGCCAATATTTTCACTTTTTTTCCTTACCCATCATTTTTACTTAACAAAAAAGGGCAGGAGCAATAAAATATCCAACAAATGCACAAGTGCTTTCTTTAGACTCTAAACTCTGAAAGGCCAGGACTGTGTCTATTTTGGTCTTTGCTGGACTTTCCTGGCCTTAGTGCCAGCGTACAGCAGTGCTTAGGACATATTTGTTCCATGAATTAATGAGTGACCACTGTCCAGGTGAACGTGGCGAAGGTGTGGAGGTGGCACCGGGGCTTGGCAGGCAGAGAGCACTGCTGTGAAATGTCATTGCTGGCTGGTGGCGAGTGTCCCTGTTTGGCCTGTGTGGTGTTTGAAGGCGAAAAGTATGAAAGTCAAGAACTGCCTGTAATAGGTGGGTTTGGGGTCACCAGGGCCATCGGCAGTGCGCCTGGAGCCTGGAAGACAGACTTCACCTGCTTAATTACAGATGGCCATCTAGCTACTCGACCTCTCCCTGGCTGTAATTATGGCCTTTGTAGCCACTATACTGCCAGGCCAACTAGAATCACCTAGCGCTGCCTGGAGAGGGACCTATTTTGCTTTTATTTTTAATTTTTTAAAACAGAAATCAAACCAGTGTCCTTTGGATTTAACACTCACTTCCTATACTGCATGAGACCTTCACCAGGCTTCCTTGCCTTGGAAAACCAACAAATGATAATTCTTTTGTTTGACTTAAGGAAAAAATACCCTCGGTGATTTGTTTCCCTTGAATCAATCTGTCCTTTAGGATTAATTTAAATCAGCCTTACCTTCCCTCCCTCCCGCTAGTCATATGTACCTATGAGCCAGATTAAGAAAAAACGTTTCCGGTGCCTTTGCAACCTCCGGGGCCCTTCACTGACCTTGTCTTTGCCTTTTCTTCCCCTAAGGTAACTACTATCCTGAATTTTGTGTTAAATTATTCTTTTTTGCATTTCTTTATGATTTTACCACCTATATGCACGTTTTCTTAAATAATATATTGTTTTGTCTTACCTACTTTTTAGCTTTTATAAAAGAGTACCATCTTATATAAATTCTTTGATTCATCCATATTGACCTGTGACTGTAGTTCATATTATTCCATTTATTAATATATCAAAATTCGTTTATCCGTTTTCCTATTCATGGACATCTGGGTTATTTTCACGTTTTTGCTATTAGGGACAATACTGTATTCTGGGGCACATTTGCACCTATAGTTTTCTACATTATTTACTTAGGTGTGGAACTGATGTTTCAAAAGGTCTTTGCATGTCCAACGTTACTAAGTAATGATAAATTATTTACTAGGTAATGATAAATTGTTTTCCAAAGTGACTATACCAATGGATGCTACCACCAGACATAAATGTACTTTAGTTTGCAGTTTCCTGTTACTTTATATCCTCACAAATACTTTAAAACAGATTTTTTAATTTCTGCTAGCATGGTGGGTGGTGTGTCATTATACTTTTAATTTGTATTTCTCTGATTATTATTGAGAATCTTCCTGTATCTACAGGTTTTTGATCTTTCCTGAAACATATCTGTTCATTCCTTTGGTGCATTTTTCTATTATGCTTTTGGTCTATTCTTATTGCTTCAGAGGCAGTTATATTTGTTGCAAACATCTGCCCCTAATTTGTAGCTAATCTTTTCACTTTCTCTGCAGCCAACTGATAAATAGAAATCCAAAGAATGAAACTTGGTGGACCTTGAACAAGTCATTTTTCACGTCTGGGCTTCTGTTTCTGCTCGGGTAAATGAGCACACTGATGCATCCCACCCAACAGGGAGTGATGGTGAAATGGGTTGATATGCAGGAAGGCACATTTTGAAAGTAAAACACCAAATACATCTATAGAAAGTCTAGTTTTCTTTCTACATTATCATACTGCCTCCATTTTTATACTAAAACTTACTCTTTGGGAATATTTTTTGTTTTTGAGCTGCATTTTTAGATAGCATTTGGTGCTTTTTTAAAATCGTTCACTTATTTGTTTGTCCCTCTAGCATGTAAGTCCCAGAGGGCAAGAATTTTATCTTACTTGTTTATCACTGCATCCCTAGCAACTTGGAATAGTGCTGGACACATAGTAGGTGCTCAAAAAATATTTGTTCAATGAATGACTAAGCCAATGGTGTTAGTAGTAGTCATGATACCATTGCTATGTAATCATCCAAATGCTGTTTTTAGGATTTGCTCCCTGTTCAAATAACTTTCAAACTGGTGCAGTGTATTGTTCAGTGTATCTCTGGCCTTTTCCTTTCCAGAGAGGGTGGGTGGAGCCAGAGGAAGGGAATTGTGCCCTAGGGAATCTGAGAGCTCAGTTTTTAGACTTGTAGCTGGGGCCCCCTGATGGGCTGGCACTCCTCTGAGGGCAGATTTCTAGGGTGAGACCAGAATTTCCCAGGCTATTTTTTTTTTTTCTCCTTCTGCATGGTTGCTGTCAAATTTGCTGCTTTTTCAAACCCAGTTGGCTTTTGCTTTGTTGCTATGGAAACCGGACTGATAGTTTGGGGGAAATATGTGTGCACGTGAGTGCTGGGGGAGGGGCGTTTTGTGGAAGTAGAGGAGAACCAGAGTTGGGTGGTGGCCATGGACATGGAGTAAGTGAGGACAGCAGGAAGAGACAGAAGTCTCTGGGAAGGCCCTGCCCACTTGGGCAGTGACTCTCTTCAGAGAGCTTTTGATTTCGAATGGTGCACACTTGGGGAACAGGCATCTCTTTGTAGATCTGCAGGGCTCCCCTGGCTCCAGTCCAGCCCTTCAGTGGAACATCTGGAAAGCCTTGGCCCCTCCCCATGCCAGAGCCGCTGAGCCCTGGAGACAGCGATCAATGACCTCTTCTTGGCTGCTCCTTAACCCATGTCCCAGACAAGCGTTTTTTTGGGAACCAGTGAGTAATGCAGATCTTTGATGCCAAGGCTTGTGGGCTGCTGCAGGAAGACTTTCACTTTTGCTAAAAGGGCGGGAGCAGAGAAAGGGTCTGTGCAGGGAAAGCAATGAGGATTTGGCTTTTCAGGAAATCAGAGCCCAAGCAGAGAGCCCTGCTTCCTGCTCACTGGTTTTCTGGCTGAGAAAACAGCAAGCTGAGCTATTGCCTAATGTTAATGCTCCTTCAAGCTGGGGCTGATATTAAGGTTGGGGGTGGGCTTGAGGCTGGAGACTAATTTGGTTCTGACCTCCACAGGCAATCCTTGAAACCCCTGGGAGATAATTCTGAAAAAGCACAGGGTGATTTTTTTATTTTATGCATATAATTTATCACACACTGGGTTGTGCTGAAAACAGTGAAAAGAATTTATGATATATAATAGATTGGGATAAATATGCCATGTGATTACCTGTTCTGCAGTAATGTTTTATAACCCATGTGTTAGGTTGCACATTTAATATCTATCATAAAAAATACATGTATACACAATAGAAAAAACATAGGAAGAGTAGAAATGCCCTTAACCTAGCCCTCAATAAATGGCCTCGTCCTACTTGAGGTCAGGTGCCCAAGATCAGTTTACCTTCAGTGTCATTAAAATAAGAGCTCTTTTTTTCTTGCATATGGTGGGTATTCAGTAAGTGCCACTTAAACTGTTAATAGGAATGCAATTAGTTTCCCTTGACCCAGAAATTCTGCTGCAGGTTTATCCCATTGGCAAACCTGCTCAGGTGATGTAAAGACAAATCACCAAATTTGAAACAGAAAAATGTAGAAAACAAGGTAAATGTCTATAGCTAAGGAGCATTTTGTACCTCCCTATAATGGAATAATAAGCAACTTATAAATTTTTAAGGCTGATTTGTATATGTTAATGGGGAAATATGTTCAAAATAAATGGTTAAATTAATAAAGTTGGAATAGTGTGTGTAATGTCATTTGTGCAAAAAGAAACACATACATACACACACACTAGACTTGTGTACACAAAAACTTTTACCTCTGAAAAGTGGGAAGGCGGACCAAAGGACTTTTGCTTTCCTCCCACGTCCTTTGAACTCATTGATCTTTTTCCCTTGAGCTTATAAATATTTTAAATCTGTTCTTCTGAATTCCTCATTATATTGCCTCCTAGTATACATGACTACCTTTCCCCCAACAGTTTGCTCTTCCCTCTCCCCTCTGGGCCTCAGCACCTGCATAACGCCTCCTGGACCCTCCCTGGTGTGGTTTGTTCTCCTTTCTGAAGCCCCACAGAACTCCCTGGTCATACAATTCACCAATGCATTAGGCCTCTCTGAGGTCGTTCTCTGCCTTATTTTGGGGTGTCGACTACCGGCCAACCAGACTGTCAGGAGGGAAGACGGTACTGGGTATGAGACGGCATCGGGTACTAGCCACCTGTGCAGTCTGAGAGGCAGGGGTCTCTTTGCCTGGCTCTTTTGGCTTCCTGTGTCCCTGGAGCTGGAGCCTGAGTCACTGACTTTACGGCCCATTTCCAAGGGCTGCCGTGCTAGGAAACCTATTTCTGGGTCATACCACAGGTGATGTAAATAAGGGTGCAAGGCGCAGGGCTTTGGGCGCTGCGGTAAGGGCAGGTAGCTAATTACCGAAGTTAACGCTGTTCTGCCCCCGCCCCGCCCCCCCGCAAGGCTGTGTGTGCGCATGCGCACGTACGTGCACGTTCACACGCACACGTGAGCTCGTGATCACCTGCGCGGCTGCTCCTGGGCTCTGAGCTCGGCTGATGCTACATCGGCGCTGGAAACTCAGGTACCCTCCTGCCCCAGATTGAGTGTTCTGGCTGAGAACCATTTTGAAAAACAGCCTTCCTGGTTCTCTATTCTTAGTCCCTGGTGCCAAAGGCTCCACAGCCCCGCTCTCCCCAGTTTGCTGGGACCCTGCGGGGGGTGGGGGGGCGGGGGGGAGGGAGTGGTTGGGGACAGTTTGTGGTGTTTGAGTGGCTGTAGGATTGTGGGAAGGGGCAGCCAGACTCCCAGTTTGTCCTGTTAATGTGGGTTTGGCGTTCTGGGAAGGAGTGTAAACTGAGCTAGGCTCCCCATGGCCTGACACACCATTAGCATTGGGCCTAGATCCTACTGCCAATTTTGTTGAAAAAAACTCGACTCTTTAGGAAAACGGAGGGTCTCAGGGCCTGTTCTCCCGGCCTGCTTTCCAGGTCAGAGTAGGCGTCCTCAGCATCAGACCCCCTTGGCCTAGGGACCTTGACTCCTCTGACATTGCATGAAAGGTTTTCTGTATATTCTGGACACGCATTTTAAGAGCAGAAGGTTTATAGCTTTGCTCCAGTTTCAGAAGAATTCAGGACCTCAAAAACCTTAACGGTAATTGCTTTGGAGAATGGTCTCAGGTCCTACCATGCCACCCTGGTGTAACCTTTCTTCTCGTCTCTGCCCCCTCCCCGCCCCCCAAATATTTAAGAATGAAATACTTGACACAACAGACTGTTCTTAGGAATTATTTTTCACTTGAAAGAAATGTAAGATGTTGTAATAGAAATATTTCTAAAATGTAAACTTGGTGGCCTCCTTAAGGAAAATGTACTGAACACAGATGATGTGTTTAGTATTTTGGACATTTTTATGAACATCAGTTGTTAGCCTGTAGTTTTCTGAGGACCCCAGGTCGCTTTGTTTTTAATTCTTCCCCACCACTCCTACTTACTTGTCCTGTGTCATGGGTTATAAAGAGGGATCTTAATTTATGTGTAATTGTTTGCGTGGGAGCCTGAGGGTGGCTTCAGTTTCTCTTTGGAAATGAATTGCTGTGCTTATAATCACTACTTCCTGCTTGGGCAATATGGAGTTATGTACTAGACGCCAAAGTAGTGGGTCTCAGACTTGAGCATGCATCAGTGTTACCAGAAGGGCTGGTTAACGTACAAACAGCCTGCCGGGCCCCACGCCCAGAGTTTCTGATTCTGTAGGTCTGGGGTGAGGCCCAAGAATTTGCATTCCTAATAAGTTCTGCTCTGAGAACGAAGGTTATAAAATAGACTTTCTCAAATTGAATGTGCATACAAGTCACCTGGGGAACCTGATCAGAACTTAAATTCTGATGCAGAAGGTCTGGGCTGGGCCCTGAGATTCTGCTTTTCTAACTGGCTCCCAGATGATGCTGAAACTGCTGATCTGTGGATCCTGCTCTCTATAGAAAGACTTGAAAGCAGTGGTTCTCCATTCTGACCACCCATTCAAATCACATGACGAGCTTGTGGAAAAATGATGGAGGAGGAGGAGGGAAAGAAAAAGAAGAGTTTATGTCTCCAAACAGAAAAACCTGAATTTCTGGAAGTGGAGCCCGAGCATGGGTCCAGCTGCCCAGGTGATTGGATGTGCACTCAAGGTTGGGAACCTTGTTCTTAAGGTTGTAAAGTTGCTGAAAGTCTGTCCTGTAATTAAATGGAGTGTCACAGTATTCAATATTTGATTGACTAGTCACTGGCCTCCTACTGTGGTTCACATTTGAATCATCTGGGAAGCTTTAAAAGATATTGATACATGGATGAAATAATATGATGTCTAGGATTTGCTTCCAAATAACATGGTGGGAAGAGAAATGGGTGAGAGTATCGATCTGTACTATCCAATATGTAGCCATCAGCCACCTGTGGCTATTTAAATCGAAATTAATTAAACTTTTTAAAAAACTGAAAATGCAGTTCCTCCCGGACCCCAGGCACATTTCAAGTGCTCATTAGTCACATGTGGCTAGCAGCTATATTGGACAACATGGATATGGAACATTTCCATTGCTGCAGAAAATTCTATTGGGCAGCACTGGTATATGAAACGAGATTGACCAGGAGTTGATAATTATTGAAGCTGGGTGACTGGGTACCTGCGGGTTCATACCCCTTTCTTGTCTACTTTTATATATCTTTACTTTTTTTTGGTAAAATGTTTTAAAAAGATGCTCAGACATTAGGAGTGGGTGCCCAGACATCAGTGGGGTTTTGGCGGCTCCCCAGGTGATTCCAAGGTTCAGCCAAGGTTGAACCCTCGACCCTGGGCTAATTGAACAGGTGGGCTTAAGAATGATTAGAGCCAGCTGTGTTCCTGACCTGCATAGCCTTCACTCCATCGTTTGGTACCTTTTTTTTTTCTCTCTCTCTTCTGGTTAATGAGGGTGGAGAGAGATTTGTCCTGCTTGCCTCACAGACGTAGTAAAATCTGGAGAGAAAAGGGTTGAAAAGGCTTCGAAAAATGTCAAGCGCTGAATACACTAAGAGGTTTGATGCTTTTCCTTGTTCCAGGTCTTACCACAGTGAGGCCTTAGTGTAGGGTTGCCAGATAACGCAAAGAAAAATACAGGAGACCCAGTTCAATTTGAATTTTAGCTAAACTACAGATACCTTTTAAATTCTTTAATATGTTCCGTGCAATATTTGGGACATACATACACTAAACACTTATTTGTATTTTATCTGGAAACTGTATGTTGGCACTTCTTTGCGCCCACGGTGGGTAGATGCCCAGAGGTTTTCCTTTGTAGCTGCACATCCATGAGGCTACTGCCTTCATTTAGGGGATTTTTCTCTTAACCATCATTGTGAAGGAACACATTTCTAAACCTCTGATTTGAGATCAGGTTAACAGAGTCGGAGAGTTTGCTTTTAAAATTCAGTGTAGGGCTGCCCATTTATTTAGATCTTCTTTGATTTCTTTTATCAGAGGTTTGTAGTTTTCCTCATGCAGATCATGTGCCTGTGTGGGCTTTTGTGTGTGTGTGTGTGTGTGCGCTAATGTGTTTTTAAGTTCAAACTCAAATTGTTCATGGCTAGTATATAGATAAACAATTGACTTTTGTATATTAACCTTGTATTCTGTAACCTTGCTCCAACTGCTTATTAGTTCCAGGATTTTATTTTATTTTTATTTTTTTTACAACTTTATTGGAGTATAATTGCTTCACAATGGTGTGTTAGTTTCTGCTTTATAACAAAGTGAATCAGTTATACATATACATCTGTTCCCATATCCCTTCCCTCTTGCGTCTCCCTCCCTCCCACCCTCCCTATCCCACCCCTCCAGGCAGTCACAAAGCACCGATCTGATCTCCCTGTGCTATGCGGCTGAGTTCCAGGATTTTTTTGGTCAATTATTTGGGATCAGCAGTTGCCAGAGGTTTGGGTTGTGGGAGGAGAAGGAGGGAGGGAGGGATGAGTAGGTAGAGCACAGGGGATTTTTAGGGCAGTGAAATTATTCTTCACAGTAATGATGGACGCGTGTCATGATATATTTGTCAAAACCCATAGAACATATGATCCAGAGTGAATCCTAATGTAAACTATGGATGTTAATGTATCAATATCGGTTCATCAATTGTAACAACACACCACACTAATACAAGATGTAAATAACAGAGGAGTTTTTGTGGAGTGTTTGTGGAGGGGCAAGGGGTATTTGGGAACTTTGTACTTCCTGATCAATTTGTCTATAAACCTAAAACTGCTCTAAAATAGTCTATTAATTTAAAAAACACTGATAGAGGGCTTTGGTGAAATGAAGATGCCCAGGTTGGTTGGCACATTTTGAGTCTTCCCTCAGATGAGGGAATGACTTGCCTGATTATTTGATCATGTGATGAACCTGGGTGTTCCTTAATTTCTTTCTTGGTGTTCAGGCTAAACATGCCGTGCTTTTTCCTCTGTGTCTTTGGGGCCTTGAATAGATCTGTGCTTCTGTAAAGTGGTAGCCTGTTTCTAGAATAAGAATGAAGTACATTCAGGTAAGGGTTACAACACTCAAAAAATAAAATGCCACGTTAGCAACCGAGTCACAAGGAGAGTGGCTCTGAAGGGGTGGGAAGGAGTGGAAGCCTCCGTTTCCTCATCTGGGAAATGGGGATGATGATTCTCTCCCCCCTCCTTGGGCTCTGGTGATTAAATGAGGGGAAGCATGTTAAATGCTGGGTACATATTGAGAGTCAGTGATTACAAAGACCCTAGATCTTTGAAGAGGATAAACCTGGGGACCAATGGCACTTAGGAGGAGCAGGCTTCCCAGAAGACGGTGAGGGAATGCTCTGTCCCCAGAAGCATTTGGGCATGCATTGGGGCCTGGCTGTCAGGGACATCGTGGAAGGGACTTCTTAGAGAGTGGCCTGCCCCAGGGGCCTCCAGATGCTTCTTCACAGAATCCAGGATGTCCTGTTCCTTCAGAGGGACTGCGGTTGGGTGTGGAGCGATCAAGCAGTCACCTCAGTTAACCACCGAGATGGGAAGAGACCCTCTTTCCCCCACCTCCAAGTAGCTGACCTGGCCTGTTGGCCTCACCCCTGTCCCTGGAGAGGAGAACCTCATTTGTATATGGCTCTGGCTTTGAGAGCATTTTATACCCTCCCTGGTGGGACAGATGGAAGGTCCAGCAGGTTGACACATGCACCTGCATCTGGGACCCAGGATCTTTGTCCAAAGGTGCATTTAAATGGATAAAACCCTTTACCTGTGAGACCTGTAGTTAGATAATCCAGCACGGGGCGGGGGGCGGGGGGAACTGTCAATAATTGCTCTGTTGCTTTGTGCTTCTTCTCTTGATAGAAATTAAAGTGTGTTTTCTCAGCAGCAAGGGTGATAAAACCATCTCAGAGGAGGAGCTAGATTTTCCTGACTCCTTGAGAGCAGATGATTTAGAGGCATCTCTATAGGAGATTAAGTGGAATTCGGGTAAACAGCTGAAGGGTTTACATGGGATTGAGTTTTTTAAAAAGCCCTCCTAGAGGGTATTTTGCTTTGCAGAGATGAGGGTGCAAAGTAGTGGCTTTGGAAGGCAGGTCAGTGGTGAAGAGCAGACTTTTCCACACTCCCTTCCAGAGGCAGTGCCCAGAGATGGGACACAGGCCTCTTTCACACCTGTTGGAGTCATCCCCTTAGATGCTGAGATGTTTGTTGTCTGGGTCTGGTGACCAAGTGGAGAAGGGGCAACCGGAGGACCTCGGACCAGCCAGACGGTGACCCACAGAACTCCTCCCTCGTTCCACAAATGTACTGAACTCCTGTGTGCCAGGGACTGGGGCAGACACTGGGGCTGTCACGTGGACAAAAGGCACAAACATCTCTGCCCTCGTGGCCCTTACCTTCTGCTGGAGGAGACAGATCACAGACAAGATAAGTAACTGTTAGGTCACTGTAACTGCTAGGGAGAAAAAGTTAAGTAGGAAAGGGGGATATGAACGGTAGGGAGGGAGGACCCTGAGATGTTAGGGGACCAGGGAGACCTTTGGGTAAAGTCCTGAAAGAAATGAGGGAATGAGCCATGCAGGGATGAAAGAAGAACATTCTGGGCAGAGAAAACAGCAAGTGCAAAGACCCTGCAGGCAAGGAAACCTGACTGGAGCTGAGAAGATAGGGAGGCAAAGGGCAGAAAGCAGGTCAGAGAGGCAGTAGGGGGCTGACTCGGGTGTGCGGGGCACACGGGGCTTTGCAGGTCACAGGCAGGACCCTGGCCTTTGCTCTCGAGAAAGGCGGGGCCCCCAGAGGATTCTGAGCAGAGGAGTGGCCCATCTGGGTTTCAGGAGGATCATTCAGGCCACGGCATAAGAGCGGACAGCGGAGGGGCCTATTAGGAGCCGCTGCCATGAGCCAGGCCGGCGATGAGATGGCAGCGGCCTGGATAGCGGTGGTGGGATAAGAAGAAGAAGTTGGATTTTGGATATATTTAAGCAGGTAAGCTGAGAGCTGTATTGATATGTTGACAGTGAGTTGTGAGATAAAGGGAAAAATCAAGGATGACTTCAAGATCTTTGGTCTAAGCAATTGGAAGGATGGAGTTGCCATTAATTGATGGGGCAAGACTGTGAGGGGTGGGGGCCTGTTTGGGGGCTCCGTCCTGATCAGGTTATATTTGAGATGTCTGGGAGCTATTGAGGGCAGATGTTAAGTAGGCAGCTGGATGTATGGCTCTGGCGCTCAAGGGAGAGGTCCAGGCTGGAGACATAAATTGAAGAGTCCTGAGCATGTAAGTGGTCTAGAGAGCTGTGCGTCTGGAGGAGAGCATGGCACCTGGGAGCTGGAAGGGTCCTTAGTAGCTGCCTGGTTCAAACTTGTCATCTTCTCAAGGGAAACTCAATCACCTGGAAGTTAAGGATTAAACCCAGGGTTATACCTTGAGTCAGTGGAAACTCTGGATTAGAACCTGGGTCTGCTAAGGCCTACCCAGCTACACCTCTTTACGGGGTTTTTGGCTGGAGCTGTAGAGCTGGCGGTGATTGCTGGAGTCCGGGTGACAGGAGGCAGCCCTCCCACATATGACACTGTGCTCATGTGGGGCGGCCACTCCTCAGTCTTCCAACCTAAGCCCTAGAGCGCTGCTCAGGGATGGTGCTGCCCATGAACTGTCTGCTGCTGGCGGTGACAGATGAGACCAGAAATTGATGGGAAGCATTAGAAATTCGTGACAGTTCAACATTGCCGCAACATCCAAGGGTGACACCGGTGGACTCACCTTGTCGAACAGGGTGGGGACAGGTTTCGGTGTTGCTGATCTCCGGTGATAACTCATTCGTGGTACGGGCTGCTTATTAGTTGTGCATAGTAGGATCGTGTGTTAGATTGCAAACAAATAAGTAAGAAACACAAGTCTGTCACCACAGGTAGTTTGAGAAACTCAGCCCCAGCATGATGCCTGCTGAGGAAAACAGTAAATGCTTGTTAGATATATGTTCAGAATCTTGTGCCCCTCTTACTGTTGTCTAAGGCTCAGGTTGTATCTTTTGCCAAACGATGAAGTCAGCAGATTACCTTTGCCCTCGAGGCATCTCAGATTTCTTCTCTCTCCTCCTGGAGGGCCTGTGGCTGCACCATAACCATCTCCCTGGAGACAGCATGCCTCTCAGCTCAGTGTTCATCAGTTCATCAGTCTTTCCTGAGAGCAGTTCTCCCAATGACACGAGCATTGTGCACTTGCTTCTAAAATCTGACCACTAATTGAGAAGGAACTAGCCACACTGACCACCACTAGGGCTTGGGGGGGGTCACATTAGGAACACTGAGGGGGCAGGTGGCAGGCGACCCCAGCATTGTGCACTAAGGCACGCGTGTAACCCACAAGAACTGAGTCTCTCATCTTGGCATTTCAAGGGAGGAGATATATTTTGGCTTCAGTCTAGAGGGAGGCACTGAGCTATTGTAGAAATAATAGGAGTTTTGGAGGGAGATAGACCTTGGACAGATGACATTGTTAACCTTTCTGCGTTTCATCCTCCCCTCTCTAGAAATGGGGCAATAATCTGCAGGTCAGAGCAATGTCGGGAGGTTAGATGAAATAGTGGTGTAAGGTGCCTAGTAGAGGAACTGGTGCTAAAGAGATTGTCAGTGAAAGTTCTATCAAGTCACACCACGGGGATAATTTCCTCCTTAGGATCCAGACTTGCTCCAGTCTTCCATCTCTCAAACTCCTCACTCTGGGACCCTCCTTTCCCTGTCCCTCCCTTCCCTGCCTTGTCTGCCTATAGGATCTATGGTCCATATGCTGGATCCCAAGTTGCTGGACAGGCTGCCATGTAGGATATTCACCCACAACTCCACAGGGCTCCATTCCTGCTGGTGACCAAAGGAGGAGGCTGTAGGGGCTTCAGCAATTACCTTGGCTCACCCTGAACTTGCACCTGTCCTCTCATCTCCCACTCTGCTATCTTCAAGGCTGAATGAAGGAGGAGGCTCTTCAGCCTAGAGCGGGCTGCCAGTGATGGGATAGGTCTTCCCTCCAGCTGGGCAAAGCCTCCCAGAGCTGTCTTTCCCACTGGTCACTTGCCTCTGAGACAGTTGCCAATTACCACTTTTTCAGGGCTCCCTACCTCCTTCCTCCTAACTCTCTGATTTGGGTCTTTGGAAGCATCACATTGGGCAGGGCATGGCCATAGGGTGTGTCAGACATCAAGCTTGGGGGCCTCACTTGTTTTATTCTTATTAAAGTGCCATTTAGGGTAACCCTTGCCTTCAGGTTCTAAATTCCCAGTGATTAATATGCAGCTGATGGCTTATCGTTCCCAAAGCTGCATCCCACTGTTTACAGAGAGGGAGGCTTCCTGCTTTCTGCTCACTGCCAGCCCTGGATCTCAGAGATTTCAGAATATGCCACTGAAGAGATGGTAACTGGGGCTATTTGGGAATTAAGTGCCTCATTCTATTCGTCTGGTTCTGGCCTATTTTAATTTGGGGATATAGCTTACATCTATTTGGCCTATGTTTCAAGCAGGTAAGAGTATCCTGTTTTTCTTATTTCATTGAGAGGAAATATATACAGATATGTGAATTAATTATGAAATATATGTGTGTATATATATGCATATGTGTATGGAGAGGGAGAGAGAGTACATCTCAAACCAGGTGTACCTGGTCTCCCTGAATCCCCTTAGATGCTGCAAGATCGAGCATGTGGGTGACATAGGCATGAGCGATGGGAGTGCACAGGCCTTCAACCTGCTCCTCCAGGTGAGACTCAGAGCAGAAATGGTACAGCAGAATCTGGGAGAAAAGAATAAGCAAATGCAGATTTCCTTGTCTGTTAAAAGAGAAAGTTGTACATTTAAGTCCAGGGTTCAGCCATCAATATTTGTGGTAAAATTCAGCATATCTAATTCCATGTCTTAGCATTTTCATCCATTGCCTCAAGGTGCTATGATTTAAAGCCTACTGATTCAATGTCCACAGCTGTGTTGAAGACTTCAAGTTGGGGGTCAGTTCTGGTGTCACATACTAAGGAGGATGTTGGCATACCAGAGCCCAGCTCCAGAGAAACAAGGAGAGGGGTCCAGAGGCTCTGATGGAGGAGGGTCGATAGAAGAGACACCTTGCATGTATCAAACCCCTCAAGTCAGTCATTTCCATGGGAAGGGTGGTTATATAGATATAAGTTCATTGTGTTCTGCATTGATCAGAAAAACACAGTAAAGACCAGTGGGGTAAAAATGTAAGGTCACAATAAAGACTTCCCACAGTTAAATTGGCTGCTTTGTGGAGGTGGTGAACTCCCATCACCCTGAGTGTTCATTGCAGATGTCGGCTTACTTTATGCCTAAAATGGATTCCAGCGATGCCTGGGAGGTTGGACTAAATGAGTTTGCAAACTCATCATAGACTTTTTAGAAAAGGAATGATATATCTTCCTAGTTAAAAGTGCTGAGTTTTTTGTATTTCCCACAGTGCTAGGCAGATACCCAGTCCTTAGAAAATGCTAAATAAATAACTTTACTGTGGGCAGATTTTGGAATTTCAAAATTAAGCTGATTTTTGAAGAGTTTGATAACAGTGGTGGCAGTAACCTTCTATGGGTGCTGAAAAATCCACCTCTGCCTCCCAGATTTTGGTGTTTCCATCTGGGGAGTAGGGAATAAGAACCCATGCTTCTTGTACATCACTGAGTATGTTGACTGTGGCTCTGAAATCAACAGTGGTCTAACTGGTCTCCCTCCTTCCAGTGTCCCTCTTATTTCATCTTACACAGCCTTGTCTGAGTGGCTTTAAATGCAGATCTCATCAAATTACTCTCCAGTTTAAAATCCTTTAGCAGTTCTCTACCATCTTCAAAATATAAATGTTAACTCCTTTTCAGAATACAAACCGTCTATCATCTGGCCCCTGTGGTTCTTTTCAGGTCATCTTCAGCTTATCCTCATCTCCAAATTCACGCTTCAGCCACATCATTTCCCAAATAGACCAAGTTTCTCTTTTTTTAATGTGTGCTTAAATGCACTAGCTGTTTATTATCTGTGCTTAAGTCTAGTTATTGTATTGATGTTTGAGGTCATAAATGGTGCCCCCTGTACCTCTTCTAATACTTTTCAACCATTTAGGATACATTCTTGTGATTTTCTTTTGGCTTGCTCCTGTGTGGATTGGCCAAGCCTAGCCCTCCAGACTTGCTTCAGGCCATACTTGCTTTAATCTCTACACCTTAACCATACTGACCTTCTATCAGTTATGCTTTCCTACTACTGGACCTTCACAGATGCTGTTACTTCTACCTGGAAAACTGTTCTTGGCCAGGTTGACAGCTTCTCATTCCTTATCGTTTACTTTGTTGTACAAAGCATACCACTGGATGTTTAAAAATCCAGTCTGACAATCTTTGTTGTTTAACTAAATAAGTAGTCTACTTACATTTAATATAATTACTGATATATTTGGATTTAAATCTAACATTTTATTCCTTCTACATGTGCCCTGATCTGCATTTCTTTCTTTCCTTTCTTGATTTTTTTTTTGGACTGAATTTTTAATTTTTATTTTATTTATTTATTTTATTTTATTTATTTATTTTATTTTTGGCTGCATTGGGTCTTCATTGCTGCTAATGGGCTTTCTCTAGTTACAGCAAGCGGGGGCTACTCTTTGTTGCGGTGTGCAGGCCTCTCATTGTGGTAGCTTCTCTTGTTGCGGAGCATGGACTCTAGGCACACGGGCTTCAGTAATTGTAGCACATGGGCTCAGTAGGTGCAGCGCACGGGCTCCAGAGCACAGGCTCAGCAGCTGTGGCACACGGGCCCAACTGCTCTGCAGCATGTGGGATCTTCCCGGATCAGGGCTAGAACCCATTTCCCCGGAATTGGCAGGTGGACTCTCAACCACTGTGCCACCAGGTAAGCCCTGGACTGAATTTTTTTAAAAAATTTTGTTTTCCCCATTTACTGCTTTGGAAAATGTGTATTCTCTTTCTTTTCTTTCTTTTTTTTTTTTTAGTATTAGGAATTTTTTTTAATTTTTGAATTTTATTTTACTTATTTTTTTATACAGCAGATTCTTATTAGTCATCAATTTTATACACATCAGTGTATACATGTCAATCCCAATCGCCCAGTTCATCACACCACCATCCCCACCCCCCCACGGCTTCCCCCCTTGGTGTCCCTACCTTTGTTCTCTACACCTGTGTCTCAACTTCTGCCCTTCAAACTGGTTCATCTGTACCATTTTTTCTAGGTTCCACATAAATGCGTTAATATACGATATTTGTTTTTCTCTTTCTGACTTACTTCACTCTGTACGACAGTCTCTAGATCCATCCACGTCTCAACAAATGACCCAGTTTCGTTCCTTTTTATGGCTGAGTAATATTCCATTATATATATGTACCACATCTTCTTTATGCATTTGTCTGTCAATGGACATTTAGGTTGCTTCCATGTCCTGGCTATTGTAAATAGTGCTGCAGTGAACATTGGGGTGCATGTGTCTTTTTGAATTACGGTTTTCTCAGGGTATATGCCCAGTAGTGGGATTGCTGGATCATATGGTAATTCTATTTTCAGTTTTTTACGGAACCTCCATACTGTTCTCCATAGTGGCTGTATCAGTTTACATTCCCACCAACAGTGCAAGAGGGTTCCCTTTTCTCCACACCCTCTCCAGCATTTGTTGTTTGTAGATTTTCTGATGAAGCCCATTCTAACTGGTGTGAGATGTGTGTCTTATAATTTTCTGCATACAGGTCTTTTGTCTCCCTAGGTAGGTTTATTCCTAGGTATTTTATTCTTTTTGTTGCAATGGTAAATGGGAGTGTTTCCTTAATTTCTCTTTCAGATTCTTCATCATTGGTGTATAGGAATGCAAGAGATTTCTGTGCATTAATTTTGTATTCTGCAACTTTACCAAATTCATTGATTAGCTCTAGTAGTTTTCTGGTGGCATTTTTAGGATTCTCTATGTATAGTATTGTGTCATCTGCAAACAGTGACAGTTTTACTTCTTCTTTTCCAATTTGTATTCCTTTTATTTCATCTTCTTTTCTGATTGCTGTGGCTAGGACTTCCAAAACTATGTTGAATAATAGTGGCGAGAGTGGACATCCTTGTCTTGTTTCTGATCTTAGAGGAAATGCTTTCAGTTTTTCACCATTGAGAATGATGTTTGTTGTGGGTTTGTCATATATGGCCTTTATTATGTTGAGGTAGTTTCCCTGTATGCCCACTTTCTGGAGAGTTTTTATCACAAATGGGTGTTGAATTTTGTCAAAAGCTTTTTCTGCATCTATTGATATGATCATATGGTTTTTCTTCTTCAATTTGTTAATATGGTGTACCACATTGATTGATTTGCATATACTGAAGAATTCTTGCATCCCTGGGATAAATCCCACTTGATCATGGTGTATGATCCTTTTATTGTGTTGTTGGATTCCATTTGCTAGTATTTTGTTGAGGATTTTTGCATCTATATTCATCAGTGATATTAGTCTGTAATTTTATTTTTTTGTAGTATCTTTGTCTGGTTTTGGTATCAGGGTGATGGTAGCCTTGTAGAATGAGTTTGGGAGTGTTCCTTCCTCTGCAATTTTTTGGAAGGGTTTGAGAAGGATGGGTGTTAGGCTCTTCTCTAAATGTTTGACAGAATTCACCTGTGAAGCCACTGGTCCTGGACTTTTGTTTGTTGGAAGATTTTTAATCACAGTTTCAATTTCATTACTTGTGATTGGTCTGTTCATATTTTCTATTTCTTCCTGGTTCAGTCTTGGAAGGTTATACCTTTCTAAGAATTTGTCCATTTCTTCCAGGTTGTCCATTTTATTGGCATAGAGTTGCTTGTAGTAGTCTCTTAGGATGCTATGTATTTCTGCCGTGTCTGTTGTAATTTCTCCTTTTTCATTTCTACTTTTATTGATTTTAGTCCTCTCCCTCTTTCTCTTGATGAGTCTGGCTAATGGTTTATCAATTTTGTTAATCTTCTCAAAGAACCAGCTTTTAGTTTTATTGATCTTTGCTATTGTTTCCTTTGTTTCTATTTCATTTATTTCTGCTCTGATCTTTGATTTCTTTCCTTCTGCTAACTTTGGGTTTTGTTTGTTCTTCTTTCTCTAGTTCCTTTAGGTGTAAGGTTAGATTGTTTATTTGAGATTTTTCTTGTTTCTTAAGATAGGCTTGTATAGCTATAAACTTCCCTCTTAGAACTGCTTTGGCTGCATCCCATAGGTTTTGGATCATCATGTTTTCATTGTCATTTGTCTCTAGGTATTTTTTGATTTCCTCTTTGATTTTTTCAGTGATCTCTTGGTTATTTAGTAATGTATTGTTTAGCCTCCATGTGTTTGTGTTTTTTACGTTTTTTTCCCTTTAATTGATTTCTAATCTCATAGTGTTGTGGTCAGAAAAGCTACTTGATATGATTTCAGTTTTCTTAAATTTACTGAGGCTTGATTTGTGACCCAAGATGTGATCTATCCTGGAGAATGTTCCGTGCGCACTTGAGAAGAAAGTGTAATCTGCTGTTTTTGGATGGAATGTCCTATAAATATCAATTAAGTCCATCTTGTTTAATGTATCATTTAAAGCTTCTGTTTCCTTATTTATTTTCATTTTGGATGATCTGTCCATTGGTGTAAGTGAGGTGTTAAAGTCCCCCACTATCATTGTGTTACTGTCAGTTTCCTCTTTTATAGCTGTTAGCAGTTGCCTTATGTATTGAGGTGCTCCTATGTTGGGTGCATATATATTTATAATTGTTATATCTTCTTGGATTGATCCCTTGATCATTATGTAGTGTCCTTCCTTGTCTCTTGTAACATTCTTTATTTTAAAGTCTATTTTATCTGATATGAGTAATGCTACTACAGCTTTCTTTTGATTTCCATTTGCATGGAATATCTTTTTCCATCCCCTCACTTTCAGTCTGTATGTGTCCCTAGGTCTGAAGTGGGTCTCTTGTAGACAGCATATATAGGGGTCTTGTTTTTGTATTCATTCAGCAGGCCTGTGTCTTTTGGTTGGAGCATTTAATCCATCCACGTTTAAGGTAATTATCGATATGTATGTTCCTATGACCGTTTTCTTAATTGTTTTGGGTTTGTTTTTGTAGGTCCTTTTCTTCTCTTGTGTTTCCTACTTAGAGAAATTCCCTTAGCATTTGTTGTAGAGCTGGTTTGGTGGTGCTGAATTCTCTTAGCTTCTGCTTGTCTCTAAAGCTTTTGATTTCTCCATCAAATCTGAATGAGATCCTTGCTGGGTAGAGTAATCTTTGTTGTAGGTTCTTCCTTTTCATCACTTTAAGTATATCATGCCACTCCCTTCTGGCTTGCAGAGTTTCTGCTGAGAAATCAGCTGTTAACCTTATGGGAGTTCCCTTGTATGTTATTTGTCATTTTTCCCTTGCTGCTTTCAGTAATTTTTCTTTGTCTTTAATGTTTGCCAATTTGATTACTATGTGTCTCGGCGTGTTTCTCCTTGCATTTATCCTGTATGGGACTCTCTGTGCTTCCTGGACTTGGGTGGCTATTTCCTTTTCCATGTTAGGGGAGTTTTCGACTGTAATCTCTTCAAATATTTTCTCTGGTCCTTTCTCTCTCTCTTCTCCTTCTGGGACCCCTATAATGCGAATGTTGTTGCATTTAATGTTGTCCCAGAGGTCTCTTAGGCTATCTTCATTTCTTTTTATTCCTTGTTCTTTATTCTGTTCCGCAGCAGTGAATTCCACCATTCTGTCTTCCAGGTTACTTATCCATTCTTTTGCCTCAGTTATTCTGCTATTGATTCCTTCTAGTGTAGTTTTCATTTCAGTTATTGTATTGTCCATCTCTGTTTGTTTGTTCTTTAATTCTTCTAGGTCTTTGTTAAACATTTCTTGCCTCTTCTCGATCTTTGCCTCCATTCTTTTTCTGAGGTCCTGGATCATCTTCACTATCATTATTCTGAATTCTTTTTCTGGAAGGTTGCCTATCTCCACTTCATTTAGTTGTTTTTCTGGGGTTTTTTCTTGTTCCTTCATCTGGTACATAGCCCTCTGCCTTTTCATCTTGTCTGTCTTTCTGTGAATGTGGTTTTTGTTCCACAGGCTGCAGGATTGTAGTTCTTGCTTCTGCTGTCTGCCCTCTGGTGGATGAGGCTAAGAGGCTTGTGTAAGTTTCCTCATGGGAGGGACTGGTGGTGGGTAGAGCTGACTGTTGCTCTGGTGGGCAGAGCTCAGTAAAACTTTACTGCTTGACTGCTGATGGGTGGGGCTGGGTTCCCTCCCTGTTGGTTGTTTGGCCTGAGACAACCCAACAATGGAGCCCACCTGGGCTCTTTGGTGGGGCTAATGACAGACTCTGGGAGGGCTCACACCAAGGAGTACTTCCCAGAACTTCTGCTGCCAGTGTCCTTGTCCCCACGGTGAGCCACAGCCACCCCCCGCCTCTGCAGGAGACCCTCCAACACTAGCAGGTAGGTCTGGTTCAGTCTCCTATGGGGTCACTGCTCCTTCCCCTGGGTCCCGATGCACACACTACTTTGTGTGTGCCCTCCAAGAGTGGAGTCTCTGTTTCTTCCAGTCCTGTCGAAGTCCTGCAATCAAATCCCACTAGGCTTCAAAGTCTGATTCTCTAGGAATTCCTCCTTCCATGGCTGGACCCCCCCAGGTTGAGAAGCCTGATGTGGGGCTCAGAACCTTCACTCCAGTGGGTGGACTTCTGTGCTATAAGCGTTCTGCAGTCTGTGAGTCACCCACCCAGCAGTTATGGGATTTGATTTTACTGTGATTGTGCCCCTCCTACTGTCTCATTGCGGCTTCTCCTTTGTCTTTGGATGTGGGGTATCTTTTTTGGTGAGTTCCAGTGTCTTTATGTTGATGATTGTCCAGCAGCTAGTTGTGATTCTGGTGTTCTCACAAGAGAGAGTGAGAGCACGTCCTTCTTCTCCACCATCTTGGTTCCTCTTCGTATTCTCTTTCTATTCTTGTAGTGATTACCTTGGAAATTACCACTTAAATATATTTATGCCTACTTATGCCTACTTATCAAATTTTAAAATTAATCAAACTTTTATCCTCTTTCTGGATAATATAAGGACCTTAGAATAATTATATTTACTTTCCCCATGCTCATCTTACATACTAGTGTTGATGAAAATTTTAATTATATTGAGGGACACTTTACAAAACATTATATTTTTTTTATGCAGCTAATTTTTATATTGATATATCCATATATTTACCACTTTCTTTTCCCTTCATTCTTTCCTATACTTTAGACCTCCCATTTGGGATAGTTTTCTTCTATATTAAGTACATCCTTTGTAAATTCCCTTACATTTCACATTCAGTGTGCTGATGTTTTATTTGTTTGAAAATATTTTTCAATCTTAGTTTTATTTGTTTGAAAATATTTTCAGTCACCTTTATTCTTGAATGATTTTGTTGTTGCTATAGAATTCTAGGTAGGGAGTTATTTTCTTTCAGCATATTAAAGGTATTTCGCTATCTTGGGTTGTTGTCATTGAGAAGTCACCTGCCAGTCTGTTGCTCTTTTGAAGGTAATATGGTTTTTTTCTTTTTTTTATATATATATTTATTTATTTTTTTTGGCTGTGTTGGGTCTTCGTTGCTGCGCGCAGGCTTTCTCTAGTTGCGGCGAGCGGGGGCTACTCTTCGTTGCAGTGTATGGGCTTCTCATTGCGGTGGCTTGTTGTGAAGCATGGGCCCTAGGCGCATGGGCTTCACTAGTTGTGGCACGTGGGCTTTAGTAGTTGTGGCTCGTGGGCTCTAGAGCGCAGGCTCAGTAGTTGTGGTGCACGGGCTTAGTTGCTCAGCAGCATATGGGATCTTCCCAGACCAGGACTCAAACCTGTGTTCCCTGCATTGGCAGGCAGATTCTTAACCACTGCACCACCAGGGAAGCCTGGTAATATGTTTTTTGTTTCTCCGGACCCCTTTAAGATTTTTCTCCTTGTCTTTGATGGTGTAAATTTTCATAGCAGTGTGTCCAGTTTCGGCTTTTTATTTTTCCTTCTCAGACTCCAGTGGACTTTTAAACTTACATATTAGTATCTTTCAGAAGTTCTGGAAAATTATCAGTCATTGTCTCTTTAGATATTACCTCTGCCCCATCCTTTTTTCCTCTCTCTGGGATCCTGATTACATATACTCCATTCTCTCACTCTTCTGTGTCTTCTATCCTCTCTGCTGTATTTTCCATCTTTTTGTCTTTTCATGGTACACTCTAGATGGTTTCTTTTGACTGTTCAAGTCTCTCTCCAGCTGTATCTAATTTAATATTAAACTCTTCTTGAGTTTTTAAGTTTTGGTATTGTATTTTTTAATTTCCAGAATTTCTGTTTGGTTTTTTAAAAAATCTTCTAGGTCACTACATTTCCTGTTCCTGGCAGATATTTTCAAACTTTTCCTTTTTTTAAACATTTGACATTATAAGCATCATTTATAGTGTGATAATTTCAGTACTTGAAGTTTTTGTAGTTCTGTCCTTAATATGCTTTTTCAGGTGGTTCTTGCACATGGTACCTTGTTTCCTTGCAGACTTGGTTATCTTGGGTTCATTGTGCTGAACTTTTTATTTGTGACCCGTTATGAAGGTACCTTCCTCCATTGTTTGCTTCTGCGGGTGCCTAGTATCCAGATCCAACTTAAGACAAATTTAGGGCTTGAATCTCTGTTTTAGTCCATCCAGGCTGCTATTTCTGTCTTAGTCTGTTTGGGCTGCTGTAACAAAATATCATAGACTGGGTGGCTTATAAACAACAGAAATTTATTTTCTTATAGTCCTGGAGGCTGGGAAGTCAAAGATCAAGGTGCTAGCAGATTCAGTATCTGGTGAGGGCCTGCTTCTTGGTTCTTTTGCTGTGTTCTCACATGGTAGAAAGGGCAAGGTATCTTTCTGAGATCTCTTTTATTAAAAGGCACTAATCTCATTCATGACGGTTCCACCATCATGACCAAATCACCTCCCAAAGTCCTCACCTCCAAATACCATCACACTGGCATTAGGATTTAACATTTGAATTTTGATGGGGGTGGTGGGCAGCATAAACATGAAGTCTGTAACTGTCTCCCAAGTCACAGATCTATATAAGGGTTTATTTCCAGTCTACCCTTATGCTAAGGCTTGGGACCTTTTGAGTCCTAGCATATTGAGAGGAGGGTCTCTCATTTGGATCTGTTCTTTGAGCATGCCCTAATCTTTTATTTTTGTCCTCCTGATCTTGAAAAATCTTCCAAATTTTAATTTTCCAGGATTGGCAAACGCTCCGAGGGCAAAAGTGCCTCCCTGGGTTCCTATTTTTCTTCCATTTCCTTAGTTCTTCACTACTGTCTTGTCTATACTTTGATACTTTGGAGAAGTATTTTAACAATTTTATCTGGCATTTTTTTTGGGGTGGGGCTATTTTTAGTGGTACAGTTGGTTCAAATAATGTAGTCTGATTGCCAGAAACTGGAGATCTCACTTTGAATGCCACTTCTTCATTCGAGACTTGGCTGAGCCCAGTCTTAATTAGGACTCCTTGTTATACACTTTCATAACCCTGTTTTTTTCCTTCATGACATTTATGTCAACTTATAACTTTATTTTTATGATTAAAGATTCTGTTTACTGCCTCGATGGCTATGAGAGGTCAGGAAGTATATGTGGATCAGTGCCTAGCATAGCGGCTAGTTCTCACTAAGGGCACAATCAATATCTGGTCCCTCAAAAGATAAATGCAGCAGAGTATTTGTTGATAGACAGGTGCCTGGCAAGATGCAAAGGACTAGGGTGGTTTGAATGCAGTTTTGCAAACAAGCACAAATTGTCCCATTTTTATAGATCAGTAAGTGAGAAATAGATATTAAGGGCTTGCAACAGCTCTTTCAAGATTTCAGGGTGCTTTTTGCCTTTAGGGACTGCAGCTGACATCTTAATGCACTCACCTTCCCCTGCTCTGCGCCTTATCTGTTGGAAGAAGCAGAACCATGGAATTAAGGCAATCATATATAGAACGTGCTGTGTTTTAACTTTGTGCTGTACATACTGAAAAACTGAGGATGAGGCCAGTGTTGTAAACTAGGTGTACACGCTAAAAAAGATCTAGGTGTACACATTTTAAATTGACAATTTCCAGGTCTTCTTACTAATTTTTTTTTTAAGGGCCTCGATCAGAAGGACTTGGGCCCCCTTACTAGTTTTTGATAATATATAGTACAGATAACCTTTAAGTACCTAAGTCAGAAATTTATGAGTGTAATAAATTTTTGTTGCAATTTAGAAGTCTTTTATTCACAGTGCTTAGTAGGTCCTCAGTAAATGTTCATTCATAATAATAGCCAACTCATAGCGCTTACTGCATTCCTATAATTATTTTAGCCATGTTATGTAAAGTGATTCATTTAATCGTTTCACCAGCACTATATGGAGGGTCCTACTATCGTCCCCATTTTTACAGATGAGGACACTGAGGCCCAGGGTGATGGAGTAACTAGGTCACACAGTAAGAGGAAGAGCCAAGATTTGAACACAGCTGTCCTGGCTCTGATGTCTGTGTTCTTAATCTTACGCTCTACTGTTACAAGGAGCAAGATTGAGTGATAAGTGGCTTTTCCAGGCTACCCAGGGCTACGTGCAGCTGTGCAGGTTGACCAGAAGCTTAGTGTTAGCTGGCAGACCTCTGGGCATAGGGAGCTCCGTGCATCGTTCTACCACAGCCTCTGTAGGGACTGTTCCCTGCCTGCTGCTGGATTTATGAATTATTTCCAGAAAGCTGATATGCCAGGTCTAACTGGCTAAGGGGAAAGGCGTTTCTGTGGAAAGAGAAAAAAACCAAACACAGGGAAATATTTTTTAAAGCTCAGAGATGACATTGCCCTATTATAGCCGTTTCTCCTCTTTGGTGACTTGTCTCACCGACTTCCTTCCTATTTCATGGTGATGTAATTAATAATATACGGAGAGCAGGTTCTGCACTTAGGGGAGAGGCTGTCCTGTTGGTACACCTCCTTGTAGAAGCTGTGAAGGGCGCCTGTGGGTTAATGTGACACCCTTGCCTGATGCTCTCAAGCACACAGTGGTCTGAGGCGGTGACCTCCTGGGGGTTGCTTCGTTGGTCAGTTATCCCGCGCTGTTGGGTCAGCTGCTGGGATTGAAGAATATGAAGAGGTGTTAGGGCCTGGCCTTCAAGGACTCTGGGGAAAGGATGTTTGGAAGGTCCTCATTGCGGTATAAGGTGTTGATTGGTCTCCTCGCAGATGCTTTTCCCTCGATATTTGGAGGGCATTTTTCTTTTCTGAATTACCCAGAGAATTGGCCTAATTCTCAATGACTCCCTCACCCTGAGGACCTGTCCACAGATGGAGAAGGATGAAGAAGAAAGTGACTAGAAAGAGCCTGCCTGACGAGTTGGAATTTCTGATCCCGCTTGCCCCTTTGGGCCTGCGCTGAACTTTTCTTTTTAAATCTTCACGTGGCCCCTCTGAGTCGGCCGATTCCAGGACAGCTCTGGCTTCTGTCCCTGCCGCCAGCCGGATGGCCCTGTGTGAGCACAGGCAGGCTCCATTCTGAAGGACTTGGAAGTTAATAGAGCGGCCACTACTCAGAAGTGTAAAGGTTTGCTGCTGGTTCACCTGCCAAAGCTGGACTACAGCCACACTCTACAGCAGTGTGTGGTGGTGACCAGTCACTGCTGAAACAGTTGGCTCTCTGGGCCTTAAATCTTAGTGGGGTTTAAAAAAAAAAAAAGAAGTCTTTTAGGTATTCGCTCTCAGCCAGCGTCGTATGTGTCCACTGCCTTTGAGCCCTGCCATGTGAGGGCTGCCCTAAACAGACTGGTCCTGAATAGAGCCAAGTATGGATTCTGATTTTGTAAAGATTAACTGGCCATTGAGTTTGCATTGATTGAAGGCAGCAGAGCATTCCAGACAGGACTCTGAAGGCCCTGCAGGGCTGCCTCTTGGCTGGCCGCCTCCGGGATGTGGGTGAGTGCCCGAGGCCCGTTACCCCACCCCATGGCCGGAGCCTGAGGCCCTGTGGGAGCCAGGCCTGTGTGGAAGGCTCCTGGGGCCAGGTGTTAGGGCTGCCTCTGCCATTCGAATCGACGACTCCTCCCAGCTCCGCCCTGTGGGTGTCGCTTTCTTTTGGGGTGGGAGGAGTTAAGTTCATACTGTGTTTTTTCTCGCATTTATAGTTATTCTCGCGCAGGCGCTGAAAGTGAGCCCTCACACCCACAGCGCCACTCCACCACCCCTGGGCGGATGGCGTCAGAAGGCTCCCTAGGAAGGAGCTGCCCTCCTCCTTGCTGGAAGGAAGGGCAGGCTGGGCCAACAAGTCCGTTTTGCACAACCAGTGTGGGAACGGGGTGGGGTCCCAGTACAGGCGGCGGGGGGTGGGCGGGAGGAGTCCCTTCCCTCACACCCCACCCCAGCCCTGGGAGGTACCCGGGCTCAAGCTTTGGGCAGAGGGCCTGGGAGTGTTTCCTTGGGAGTCGCTTCCCTAATTGTCAGTGCTCTGCAGGGCTGAGGGTTTTGGTTTTTGTTTTTTGTTTTTAATCTTCTCTGCAGAGCAGCTTGGAATCCTTGAGGCAGCTCCAGGCCCTCTGGGGCACGGGAGCTGTGTTCTGGCAACTGCCCTTAGAGTGGGTGGCTCCGTGGACTGCCCGTCAGCCCTTGTTCCCACCACACAGTTTCTAGTACACATGTTTCTGCAAATTGTCACAAATCAAGACCATTGTGAACATCTGGAGGCCTGAAAACAGCACTGTTTTAGGTGGAGGGGACAGCTGAAGAGGTGGCCTGGAATAGCAGCCAGGAAGTGGAGTGAGAGGGTTTCTGGATTCAAGTCCTGTGTGTCACTGGGCA
Organism: Mesoplodon mirus; assembly: GCF_964341445.2. Taxonomy (NCBI): domain Eukaryota; kingdom Metazoa; phylum Chordata; class Mammalia; order Artiodactyla; family Ziphiidae; genus Mesoplodon; species Mesoplodon mirus. The sequence continues at coordinate 62,200,122 of NC_138990.1, forward strand.
GGTTACTTGTCCTTTCTTTTTTTAATAAATTTATTTTATTTATTTATTTATTTTTGGCTGTGTTGGGTCTTCGTTGCTGCGCACGGGCTTTCTCTAGTTGCGGCGAGCGGGGGCTACTCTTTGTTGCGGTGCGCGGGCTTCTCATTGCAGTGGCTTCTCTCATTGTGGAACACGGGCTGTAGGCGCGTGGGCTTCAGTAGCAGCATGCAGGCTCAGTAGTTGTGGCTCACGGGCTCTAGAGCACAGGCTCAGTAGTTGTGGCACACGAGCTTAGTTGCTCTGCGGCATGTGGGATCTTACTGGACCAGGGATCAAACCCATGTCCCCTGCATTGGCAGGTGGATTCTCAACCACTGCGCCACCAGGGAAGCCCACTTGTCCTTTCTGATTTCAGTATCCTCTTTGGTAAAATAGAATACTATTTACTCATTTGTTGAAAGGATGCCTATGATAGTGTCTCCATGTTATTGATGGGTGAATCAAGACCCAGAAGTGACCTGACGAAGGTTCACAGTGTAAAGACAGGATAGTGGTGAGGAAGGAGGCCTGAGATCAATTCCAGGTGCCCTCACTGCAGCCCCTGTGGCCCCAGGCAGGACATTTAGCCTCCAGAACCTCTATTTTGTAGAGGTAAAATGGGAGTAGTGTCTCCAGAGTGTCATATCTTGACGCCTACGACAATGTTACAGGAATAAAGGGAGGCAGTCTATGCCTTATAAACTGTAAGGAATTTTATAGCTACAAAACAGTTCCACCATTACAGCTTCTTAGTGATGAGCAGGGCTGACACTGAGCTCTTCAAAGTTCCTGGCCTGTGGGCTCTTGAAGTGATGTGTTCATGGCTAGATTTTCTAATTTAAAAAAGTAATATTCTTGGTTAAAAGTCTACTAAGACAGACGGGTGTAGAGTGAAAGACACCCTTCCCTGTATCAGTTCTACTCCCCAGAGATGACTTCTGTTTACTTCTCGCGTAACCTTCCAGTAATTACCTAGACACATGGATACACACAGATGTGTACGTATATAAGTATATATGCTGCATGTAATCGATTATATATGGGTCATAATTTTTTTCACCAAAAGCCCAAATGGTGAAGATCCAGGTAGTTTCTAGTATTTCGGTTATTAGATGCAACGGCAGGGTGAGCAGAGACACACTTCCACCTTGGTGCCCTGGATTTAAAACAAATGGTGAAAGCGGTGCCTAGCGGCTTGAGGCTTTCAGAATGGTCTCTTTTGCACTTGGCAGAATCTCTCCTCAAAAAGAATTATGTTGTTAATTCTGTGGTTTTCCACTACTCCACCCAGTTAAATTTAATCACGCCATGTGACTTCCAAATAAAATGATGTGTGTGTCTGGAGGGAAGGGACCTGAGAAAGCTTCCCTTTTTTTAGATCCTAGAGAATATGGCAAAGCTCTCTTCAGAAGACCCTGCTTTCAGAGCCCTCCTGCCTGGGATGTTTTTATGTGCAGCTCACTCTTTACTGTCTTTGGAGGAAGCTGTTGTCATTAATCGGGTTGCAGAGGGTGGCTATGTATTTTTTAAAATATGTCTTCCTACACACACAAAAAAGCCCAGCCAACTTTATTTTAAAAAGCAGCTAATCTACATGAATTCATGCATCCCTTTGATAATGCTGTTTGGGCAGTGCATCATCAAACCATAACCAGATTTCTTTGCCTGTTGTTGATGACAAATGGGGTTTAGTTCTCTAGTTAAAGCAAACACTTCAGACATCCTAAAGTGCATATTTTGGGGTTAGAGCAGCTCCTCTGATTTCATGTTGCAGTGTGAAATGGTTTTTCTTACGGTTAAAAAAAAAAATCCGCAGATTTGTGGGGTTTGGGTGCTTTTTTATGTTGCTGTTTTCCCAAAATGTTATGCATCAGACAGTTTAGAAAGCTAAATCTTCTATTTTAAATGCACTAGGGAGCCTTAAAGGAATCCTGTGGAGTTAAATGTTTTGTTCTGTTTTGTTTTAATGAGGGCTTTTTGGTCCTATAAACCCAAGAATCAGGTGTGGAAGGGATGTTGGGCCCAGCCCTCTTGAGGGCCTGAGTCCTTCCCTCAGGACTCCCAGATCAGTGGCCTCTCCCTCCTCCTCTTAATCAAAAGGCCTGCTTGGGCTCTTGCCACAGACCCAGCTCTTGCTGACAGGTGTCACACCCTTACATTTCCTGGCTCATGGGCTTTGGGCCCCACGTGCTGGCTGTCTTCTGTTTTGGGCTCTGAAATGCATGGTGAGTTGATTGCAGAGCTGACCTCAGCCCTGGGAGCTCTGGCTGTTGGTGACTCTAATTCCCCTCCTGTCACTTGTCCCAATTCCTAACCCACTCCCCCTCTGCACACTGAGAGCTCCGAGCTCCTCCCTTTGGTCTGGCTGCTGCCTGCTTTCCTGCCTATTTAGACTGTTTCTTCCTCAGAACCCCTGCCTTGTGGCTATCTGTTAGCTTAGAGCAGCGACTACAGATTGTGTCGAGAGGATTTGCTTCCAGGGGACATGGCATTTTAAGGCTAGCAGTGAAACAAACCTGCCATATTGATTTTCTGTTGTGTCAAAAACTGAAGAAACAGGAGTGATGCCTGCTTAAAAACAAAAACAAACAAACAGCAGCAGCAACAACAAAAACTCAGAACTATGTGGGTAAAGGAAATCTTCCAGCCATCTTGTATGACGGCACAAAAGGACAACTGACATGAAAACAGTAACCTCGCAATGAGTCTTGACAATCCTGTTGAAGTGAAATGATCTTTTTTAAACCTTTCCAGTGCTTGGCTATAACCTAAAGGAAGTATTGCACTTTCAGTGCTCTGGTTGTTTAATGAAGCTCATAAAACTGTCTGTAAATGTGAGGCTGTCATACAGAGTGAAGTAAGTCAGAAAGAGAAAAACAAATATCGTATATTAACGCATACATGTGGAACCTAGAAAAATGGTACAGATGAACCGGTTTGCAGGGCAGAAATAGAGACCCAGATGTAGAGAACAAACGTACGGACACCAAGGGGGGAAAGTGGCGGGGGGGTGGAGGTGGTGGTGGGATGAACTGGGAGATTGGGACTGACATGTATACACTAATACGTATAAAATGGATAACTAATAAGAACCTGCTGTGTAAAAACATACAATTAAAAAAAAGAATCTTATTACAAATAACACACTGAGGTCTCATTTTCAAAGGGTTTTTCACATTTGATAAAACCATATTTTAAATAATCTTCATTAAAAAAAACTCTGAATACAATGTGCTAAAAAGTTATATGTATTAAATTTAGCAAGTTTCTTTAAGAGTGTGGAAAGAAAGGCCTTCTTTTCTTGGTTGTGATTTCTGAATGCTAGTGATAATACTAGTTAGTCATAGTAATGCTGTCCTTTTAATAGAACACTCTTTCCCCAAAGGCCTTCCAGGTCTACCCTCCTCCTTCCCATGAGGTAAATGATGTCACTGTCCCCACTTGGAAGAACAGGTCTGCAGCTCAGAGTTTAAGTGACATGGGTTGGAATTAGAGCCCAGGCATGTTGTTCCTTCTGTAAACTCTTCTGTTTGGGTTTTACATGGTTTCTATGTATAACAGCTGCTCCAGAGGGAGTTGGGCCTCATTACTGCTTGGGAGGCAGACACCTATGTTGACCTGACCCAAGATGCATGCTTGGCTGCAGAAAGCCCGCTTTGTAAGTTTCCAGCATTTGGCTACAGTCTGCCATATGGGAGATTCCCCACCTGGATGGAATATGGACACAGTGACTCAGTTTGGAATCCCACAGCCATCAAGGTGAGACTGAGAGGTTAAATCATTCATGCTGAAACACCACTTGAGTTGGAGTGTTGGTCATGATTCAGTCGAAGAAAGCAGAATCCACTCGAGCAAAATTCAGGAGGAAGGGATTCATTGTAGGAAATGAAATGGCTTGAAGGCTTATGGAGAGTTCTGAAGACACAACTCTCTAGCGGAGGTTTCAGGAATGAGTGTCTCAAAGCCACGCTAAGGAACTGGAGCACCAAGGAAGCTGCTGCTGCTTCCACGATCATCAAGCAGCTTCTCCACAACCACGTGGGGATGGCCATGATTGAGAGGCTCCCATGATCAGAACCATGCCACACCGCTATGATCCAGACCTGCAAACAGGTGTCTTGGTCCTGCCTCCTGGCACCTATGAAGTTGGCACCTGGATGCTGGCACCTTGGCCAAAACTGTCACAGAAGAATCGGGTGCCTCCTGGACTTTGCTTGATGAGGAAAGAGCAGCAACTGCCGAAGTATGATCTCTGCCTCAGTTTTCTTTCCAAATTTCACAAAAGTACATCTGGTTGGCCAAACCTAACTCACACTTGGAACCTTTGCTCTAAGACATCTGGGGGATGTGGTTTTAGCCTTCACCCACCTGCAGGGCAGGTGGACACACTAGAAATTCTTGGAAACAAATCCGTCGTATCCTCTAGGCCCGATGGTTAGTAGAAATGGACCTTGATTTCCAGAGTCAGCTGAAGAGTACAGAACTGAGGTTATAGCTAGAGCATGGAATGGTTGGGAATCTTTTTGGGGTTGTGTGTCGATGACCCCAAATAATAGGCAGCAAAGAGTTAAGAGTAGCAAAAGGCCATGGGTTTTCCCTCTGGCTTCTGCTTAGCTTCTTTGGGATGGTTAAGCTATAGTTGCATCATCCCAAGGGGGAATTCTAGAGAACTCAACTCTCACTGCATGCTATTAGGGGAAACGATATGATAAAAATATACGATACATGTCTTAATTGCAGTCTTTTACTATGCTAATGTATGTGACTTTCCAGATGGGGATGCAGCATGCAGGGGTTCCTCAAATTTATCTGGCCGCAGGAAAGCCCCACTTTTAAAAGCTGCAGAATTACTGTTTCCCAATATATGTGAGGAATGCTATTTCAAAGAGGAAGCCAAGGAGCACCTTGGAGGAGAGGTTTGTTTTATTTCCAAGGAATTAACCTTTTCAGTGACCTCGATCGGGCACATTTACCATTGAAATGATAGGATTTTCTATACTGCGGATAGCACTCTGCCCTTCAAGAGGGACTAAAAAAGAAGAGACATTGCCCAGTGAAATGAGCCTGTGTGGACAGAGGGTTCTCTTAGGAATGCACATGGCCTGAGAGTCATCCTTAGGGACCTCTAAGGAGGTAGCCTTGTAATCACTAGTAGTAGTTACAACAGTAACAAGGTCTTAATCAGTTGTTGACCACATCTCCTGTGTTGATCTGTTGTAGAAGCAGATGGTGTTACAGAAAAGGAACTGTGTTTAGCTCAAGGAAAACAAGGGCAGCAGGATAGGGAACTCAGTCTCTGGTGAGAGTGTCCTGAGTGGAGGAGGGGACAGTGGGGGTGTGAGTGCAGGAGACTTCTGTGAGTGACAGCCACAGTGGAGCAGAGCATGAAATGCATGAGGACAGGAGAAGGCGGACCCCTGCTTGGAAGGACTTGCAGCCATGACGGCAAAGGCCTAGAGATAGTGATGAGAATCGAACCAGTAGTCAGTAAGCACCTTCCAAAAATCAGATGCTGCAGAGGAAGGCAAGAGAAGACACCTTCAGAGATGAACTTAGATCATACAGTGCATCGTTCATTGATTTTGTTTTATTTTTTAATTTTATTGGACTATAGTGGGTTTACTATGTTGTGTTAGTTTCAGGTGTACAGCAAAGTGACTCAGTTATACATATGTCCACTCTTTTTTGGATTCTTTTCCCATATAGGCCATGGGAGTATTGAGTAGAGTTCCCCGTGCTGTACAGTAGGTCCTTATTAGTTATCTATACGTTCATCGATTTTAATTTTCTATCTTAACCATCTAACAGAGTTTGTGGCATGTGTGCGTCATTCTCAAGCAAATCTTTTTGAAGTTTGAGTTTAAGCACTGGAACAGGGCACTGGCAGTTTGAAAAAGCACTCAAATCTGGGTGTGCTCCTCTGTGTCTTAACACTAGGAAGGCAGTCAGACATGCCTTAAGTGGATTTATGTGCAGCCTTCCTGGGAACCAGGAAATGGGAGTTAGACGATTAAATTAGTTTGCTGAAAGGTGGGAGTCATGTCTGTGCAGAATCACAAGCATGTTTCTGACTCCCTAAATTTTTCTGTGTTCTGATTGAGTGAACCTGAAGTTACGGGCTGGTCACCAGGGTCCTGTGTATACAAAGGCATCTCATGGTGTCGACTGATGCTCCTCCAGTTCCCGTCCAGAGTAGGATGGCGGTGGGAAGGGCCGGAGCCCTGCAGTGGAGGGTATCACCACCCCTCCCGCCTGCTGTGTTCTTTGGGCTCAGATCCCTCTGTGCTGATTACCTTATTGAAGCGCCTTTTGTTTTTCTCTGTAAGCACTTTATTAAATGGAGGTTTTACATTATTACTAAATCCCAGCTTTTGCTAAAAACATGGAGTTCGGTGCTTACTGTCTATCCTAAGCAATTATCACACAGTCACCAGAGATTTCAATCCCCTCTCCATTTGTTCTAAGGTTCTCAGGGATAGTCTTAAATGACTATAAAAACTAAATTTTTGATAGTTATTATTCAATCTTTTAGAGCTTTAATTATGGGAAATTTCAGTGTCAAAAGTAGAGAGAATAGTGTAATAAATTCCCATGTCCCTATTCCTAGCTTCAGAGTTATGTGCTCATGCCTGGCCAGCCTTGTTTCCTCTCCCCCATTATTTTGAAACAAAAAAAAGCATAAAAATATTTTTGTTATTCTACCCTGATTACTCTGTTTCTCAGTATTTTTATATAATTTTCTAAACATTGCAGCAATAGGGACTTCTAACTTTTTCAGATTTTGCCTTGAATATGTAAATGTAATCCAGATGGATCTGCAGGCATAAACAGAGTGGCTCCCCTGCCCAGGGTGCTGTGCTAGGTGTGGGAACGGGTCAGGTTTTGTTGGATGGCGGGGGAGTGAGGAAGCAGATGTGCCCACACTCAGGAGAAGCTGTGGGCTCTGCTCTGATAACCCTTGCAGTCCAGTTGGTCCTTGGGATGCAGGCTGACTGAGTGAGCACAGGTTAGGTGCCCAATGAGCATCTCTGTTCAGATGTGCTAGGGTGGCTCAGCAGAGCAAGGGGCTGTGTGGTCTGGGAATTTGGGGATGAAGATTTTGAGGAGGGGCACAGAGCGTGGATTGGGTTTGGCTATTGCTATCAGCACGATTCTGACTACAGGAATTTGTTGGGAGCCCACTGGGTGACTAAATTAGGAATCGTCAGACTGGAGCGTGGCTGCCAGACAACAGGAAGCTCAGCCCAAGTTGTACCACAAGAGCTCTCTGGCTCCATCACCATGCCTGAGGCTGGCCATTGCTGCTGGATGCCTCCTCTGGGGTTGCATCCTAAACTGTCCCTATGTCTTTGTCACCCCTCAAGTTTCAAAGTCCCGATGAGACCGTCTGATTGGTAGAGTAGGTCACACACCAGAACGGTGGCTGCCCGGGGTTGGGGGTGGGAGAGACAGGAACAGGGGGTTTGTCACCTTTAGCTTCTCTAGAAGACATGGGCTCTGCCTTCCAGCAAGAAGCGTGCAGTGAGAGGTCTTCCCAGACATAAAGGAGTTTTAAGTCCTAAGCACCCAAAAAGATAAGGGTCCACTCTGAACATCCCCATCATCTTAAGACTATTTCCTCTCCATTGTTTTCAGCACAGACAAGGTCTTCGTTTTCCTTAAAAAAGCCATTTGCGTCTGTTGCTCCCGGTTTCCCATCCCCATGGCAACTGCGAGCGCCCAGGTGCCCCAGAGCATCTTCTGTGCAGTTTTCCTGCTTCTAGTCGCTCCCACCTCCACTCCTGCCTACACAGTGCTGCCGCCACTGGTTTCATCTCCACCAGAACAGCACGGCAGCTCAGAACATCTTTGATACCCTCCTGTTGCCTGGAAGACAAAGGCTAACTTTTTACATTGGACCTGCCTTCCACAAGTTGACATCTGGTCTCCCATTTTCAGCCTTATCTGTCATTCCAGAAACCCTCGTCTCTGGCTAAGCAGGTCCCCAGGCACACGCTGTGCCTCGCCAGCTCCGTGCATTGCTCATCGGTAGTTCTGTTGCTTGGGGGCCCTCCCCTCTCCTAATAGAATCCTTGTTCTGCTCACGTGCTGCTGACCTCCCTGGAGAGAGGTGACTGCTTTCTTTCACTCCTGTGGCACGTGTGTGCCTTGCTCTGAGGCCCTTTTGGCCCTGGCGTCTGTCTGTATAGACCTGTGAGCTCGCTGTGCAGCCTGCTGCACGTCTGTGTGTTTCTCTCCTGTGCCAGCACAGGGCTGGGCATACGGGAGCTCACTAGATATTTGAGGTTTCCTTTTTTCATAGAAGGAGAGAACAAGGGGGAAATTAGAAATAGGGACAGTTAAATGCAAAATACAGAGGTAGAAATGCTGAAGTCAGAAGTTGAGGTCAGCAGGCTGAGGACTTGAGGACGGAGGCAAGCTGGAGTGGGAGGCGAGTTTGGGAAAATGGAGTGGTTGGTTAGGTATTTGCTCTGTGGTATAAACCAGATGGAGACACTTCGGTTCTATGCTCCCAGGTGTGTGAGTGCTCACCTGGTTTAAAAGGATGCTCTGGAGGTGGCCAACAGTGAAACAGCAAGGATTTCTGGAGACTCGAGTGCGTGTCTGTATAAGTAGCAGTAGGAGTGGCAGGTGCTGGAGCAACCTTGCCTGCTGATGGGATATGGATTTCCCGGCACACACTAATGGCAGATGGATTGTCCTCACAGCTTGCACCCGCATGGCACTTTGACGTGTATCCTTGTGTGCTTTGCAGGAAGAGGGAATAGAAATGTACAGCAGTCAGTGCTGCACCCCCTGGGGTTGCTCCTGACTGGTGACTTCCCTAGGGCAGCATCCCCAGACGGCTCAGGGCGTCCCTGTGAAAGTCAGCCTGGGCCTCCTGCCCATTATCCTGTCAGCCTTGTTCAGAGAAATGTTGCATGGGGCCCCCGATTTGGGCCTACCGTTTGCCTCTCTGCAGGGTTCACAGAACCCTGAAGGCCATGTCTACAGATTCAAGTACAAAAGAATGAGAAGGGAGAGTTGGGAAGGGTTGGGGGCACCTGGAGGGTGTTCAGCTGGACAGTTTGGTGGAAACAAAGAAGGAAGTGACCTGCGCCTTGAGAGACTGTGTGCCCCATGGATGGAATGCCCCATGAGGATGCCCCATGAGGGGCATGCCCCATGAGGATAGAAGGGAATGCCCCATGTGGATGACTGTTGTCCGGCAGGGTCAGCGTGCTGGGGGCTCTCAGGAGAGGCTGGCCGTCGGGATCAGCCTCTCTCCCCCTCATCACAGCCTGGCTCACGTCCTGCTCGGAGCCTCCCTAAGTGCCATCTCCTCCCCCTGCAGGGGCCACTCCTGTTGGGACACTCATCGATCCTGCTGCAAACACTCGCTTGAATTGTAGGTTGCTTTTCTATTGGACAGCTAGGCTGGAGCTCTGAGCCCGGGGCTGGTTTGTTCTGTATAGACCCTAGGGCCCTTAGCACTGCCCCGAGCAGCAGTGGGAGACCACCAGAGGGGCTGGGGCTCTAGGGCCATAATCCTTCCTCCCTGCTTCTCGGTGAAGGACTTCCAACCTAAGTCTGCTCATTTGTAAAATAGATAAAAACATGTCTCAGATTAAAGAGGTAACGTGTGATGTCCCAGACATAGCTGGCACTCAGCGTCCAGCAAACACAGTCTGGATGACCACCCTCCCATATCCTGCAAGCCCATACATATTGCCACACAGGATCGGTATGTTATAGTTATTTCATCAATACATGTCTGTAGGTTAAAGGTGATGAGAGTTGTCGTGATATCAGTTGTGAAGGTCTCTTTTAGAGCTCAGCTTTTAACCTGCAAGCATTCAGAACTAGAACTGCTGAGAGGAATCCTGGAACTTGTCTTACTGAGAGTGATTAAAGAAACAGGTTGTTTGATAAAGGAAGGTTAAGGCAACTAATTGCTGAGCAATGAATATCTGGCTAATGCCAGATAGAGACATCTTAAGAGAGAGGAAGTTAAGCATCCAATAAAGGGAACAATAAAAATGAATAGGGGAAAAATAGATGAATGCCTTGGAGTGAGAAAGTGTTATAGTAACACCCAAGGATCTTCTAAGGGGAGGCAGCCTGGCAGTATGTCAGGGAGGGCAGATTTCTGCAAGTTACTCAGAGCATCTGAGCTGAAGTTTCCTTAACCCTAGAATGGGAGTAATAATGCCATTTCACAGAGTTGATGTGAAAATGAGATTCAAATTTTTTTAAATCAAGTTTTATTGAAATATAACATACATATAATAAAATTTACCAATTTTAAGTGTAAATTTGATGAGTTTTGATAAATGTATACAATCTTCTAGTCACCACCACAGTCATGATGTGAATATTGTCATCCTCCTCAAAGTTCCCTTACGCCCCTTGGCAGTCAATTCCCTCATTTCACCTCTGGCCACTGGCAATCAGTTATCTGCTTTATGAATCTAAAGCTTTACATTTTCTAGGATTTCATAAAAATGGCATCATAGATAACATATTCTCTTGTGGCTGGCTTCCTTTACTTATGAAGTTTTAAGAATCATTCTTGTTGCACATAGTCTCCATTTGATGAAGACGGGATTTGACAGCGTATGTGAAACACTCGCCGTGTTGCCTGGCACACAGTAGTCCCCTTCCATTTCCCTCTAAAAAAAAATGTTCATTTTAAAAGTGAGCTCATCAGTGTCATCTATCCTTCTATCTCTACCTGGGTAAACTAGGGACTTAGAGGTGCTTGTTGAGGACATTAGTTGTAAGGGTTTGGCCGCAGGCTGAGGAGAATGTCTGCTGAGAAATGACATTTTTTCCAGGACCAATGTAGTGGATCAGATACATTTTCACCAATTGATTTCTGTTTTTTCACTCATGGTCACTAGGTGTGCTCCCCTGGAACACAGCCACAGTAACAGTAGCTCCTAGCAGGGGTGAGCCTGATGCCGGTAATACTAACTCTGGGAAATTTCAATGAATAGAAGAGGGACTTTCTCTTTAAAAAAAAAAAAAAAAGCCCCTGCTCTGCAGAGGTCTGGCTGTCACTTTGCACCCTGATGTCATTTGGCTGGACCCTAGACCGTGGGGATAAACGGTACAGCCAACTAAGGCAAGAGAGCCATGTGATGATTTTAGAAGGACTAACAGGACACCAGGAAAAGCCTAATTCATTCTCTACTTCTCTAGTTTGGCTAGGGGAAAAATATGCTTTTCTGAGTTTATGCAAAGTGATCATGTTTTATTCATCATTTGGTCGAAGTCACTCTTGAGGCATGCAGGGTTGATGATGTCAGCTTTTCCATCTCAGCAGAGTCAAATTTGAGCCCTTCGGTATCTGTGTTAGGGGCTGGGGAAACCAAGCAGAAGAGGGCATGGTGCCCATCCCAGTGCATTAGGAAAGCAAGAATCATCTCAGCAAGGTGAGATCGGCTCAGGTGTAGAGGAACTGCTGTGGGACCACAGAGGGAGGAGACACGAATACAGAAGGGTGGGGGGCACGGGCTGGGGGTTCCAGAGGAGCTGGTGTTTGGGCTGTGGCTGTGGCTCACTGAGGAAGGCGGAGGAGGGCGCTTCAGGCAGTCCCAGCTCTTTACGATTCCTGTCCTGGATGTGCCTAAACTAGGGCGGTCATCCACGAAGGAGCATGTGTTACCTTGGTGTTGCCCCTGCACGGTGGGTGTGGGAGGATCTGGGTTCTGGTTCTCACCTTCGACCTGGCTCTGTTACCTTGTCCAAGTCGCTTAACCTCTTTCAGGCGCACATAGCTCTTTGTAGGTTGGTTCAATGGTCTTAGTCATCCCCATCCTGCCTATAGGTGGTCTGTATAGGCTCCAGGGGAAGAAATTTGAAATCCTGGGCTTTAAGTGGCCATGGCTAAGAGAGAGCTCTTTGTTCCATCCTCCCTCCTGGAAGTTTCATCTCCCAGTCCTCCTACAAGGGTGATATGACCACCTGAATGCCTGGTTTTCCCTTTCAGCCTTTTTTCTGTATTTCCCTTCCTTGGCTTTTTATAGATTGGATTTACGTATTTGAATCAGGTAATTAGTTTTGTTTTTTTGTAAATAGCATAATGTAAATATTTTCCTTTTTAAGACAAGAGATAATTTTGAGTCAATATACCCCATCAGGGCTTCCCTGGTGGCGCAGTGGTTGAGAGTCCGCCTGCCGATGCAGGGGACACGGGTTCGTGCCCCGATCCCGGAAGATCCCACATGCCGCGGAGCGGCTGGGCCCGCGAGCCATGGCCGCGGAGCCTGTGTGTCCGGAGCCTGTGCTCCGCAACGGGAGAGGCCACAGCAGTGAGAGGCCCGCGTACAGCAAAAAAAAAAAAAAAAAAAAAAAAAAATATACCCCATCAAAGGAGTGAAGTACGCAAATACTTTTATTTGAATGGATTATAGAGAAAATACATGCAGTTGGTAAATAATCCTGAGATGAAATATATATGTGTTCCTAAAACCCAGAGGTAACCTGCTTGTGATTCAGAGCTTCATGTGCAGCTTTTAAAATCAGGGATGTATGAGGAAAAAATAATGACCATTAATAACTGGATTGGTGGTTTCATTAAATATAATATGTCCTTTGAAATAGCTAAACTTGTATTAAGTAGGCACTCAAATAGAGAACTGTCAACTCTTTAGTTCAAGAAGTGGTGTAGGCATTAATATCTAGCTTATCCATCTATCCATCCATCCATCCCCTAGACTATTTCATGGAAGGTGATACCTTCAGACCATTTGTAGGACATTGCTTTTCCTCATAACACAGCTCGGGAATTGCTGTTCAAGGCAGTATGCCAGTAGGTCTGATGAATCAAGGCTCCTCTTTTTAGTCAGGCTGCCCATTTTGGTCCATGCTCACAGAAATAAGTCATTTGATGGTTTTTATTTTATATTTTTATTTTTAAAAACCTGAGAAAAGTTTATATAGGTCAAAGGGATGAATGAATAGCTAGTGTTACAGAAGATAATGCAATTGAGGATCGTTAGAGGATAAATGGCATTTTTGCCCAAGATAACTGCCAAATGTCGAGTGGTGTACAGGAGATGGTGCCACATTTTCTGCAACTGCATTTGGTGCCTTTCGTGGCAAAGCTGATCTGTCTTCTCTCTTGGGTGGTCAGGCTGAAGAAAGAGGAGTCAAAGTCAGTTCAGTGGTGACTTAGATGGAGGGAACGTTGCAATATGGTGTATGGTTTGAGAGGAAAGCTTCCCCAGCCACCCAAATATCTTTTTGTTGGTCTGCCAGCTGCCAGAAACTCCATCACTAGAGAGTCAATTCTTTGAGTTAAGAATTGGCTTTTAATTGGCTGGCCAGAGTTTGGTGAGAGGGACACCGTGATAAACTGTTGGGAAGATATAAATTTTCCCAGTCTTTGGTATAATTTGTCAGTGTGTATGGCACTCATTTAAGAAGTATATACCTTTTCTTATCCAGCAGTTACACGTTTATCGATTTATGCTAAGGACACAGCCAACAAGCACACAAAAAGCACATGGACAGTTTCCCATGGCAGCCTTGTTAATGATAAAGACAACTGACAATAGCCTAAATCACTTATTTAAAAAAAAAAAAAGGGATTGCTTAAATACATTTTGATATACTTAATAAAATACTATGTGGCTATTCCAAATACTGTTGTAATTTTAACTTTAATGACTTGAAATAGAGTTCAGTATTGTTAAATGGCAAAAAACATACTCTAAGTAATATGAGCTCTTTTTTTTTTTTTTGCGGTATGCGGGCCTCACTGTTGAGGCCTCTCCCGTTGCGGAGCACAGGCTCCAGAAGTGCAGGCTCAGCAGCCATGGCTCACGGGCCCAGCCGCTCCGCGGCATGTGGGATCTTCCCGGACCGGGGCACAAACCGTGTCCCACAAACCGGGGCACAAAACCCGCATCGGCAGGTGGACTCTCAACCACTGCGCCACCAGGGAAGCCCTGAGCTCATTTTTGTAAGAAAAATAAACAGCACCAAAAAGCATACACAAGTAGGAAACATGAAAAGTTATATCAAAATGATAAAATTAGTTATCTGGTTGAGAAAGAGTAATTTAAAAATTTTGTCTTTGTTCTTATCTATATTTAAAATTTTAATAAAATTTTAAAATTTAATAAAATAAGCATAGATTAATAGTATAAAAATAAAAGTTGTTTTTAAAGGTAAACCTTCTTAAAGTATATGTATTTCCTAAGTATATATATAAAGAATATATATATTTCCTAAGTGATAGAAAACTGTATTAGGTACCTGTTGATGCATAACAAATTACCCCCCAAATTTAGCTGCTTTATATAATAAACATTAACTTGCAGTTTTTGTGGGTCAGGAATTCCAGAGAAGCTTAACTTTGTGGTTCTGGCTCTAGGACTCTCATTAGGCTGCAGTCAATCTTCTGTCTGGTACTAAAGTCATCCAGAGGTTTCACTGGAGCTGGAGGATCCACTTCCAAAATGATTCTCTCATATGGCTATTGGCAGGAGGCCTCAGTCTTGCTTTGTGAGCCTGTTCATAGAGCTACTTGAGTGTCCTTACAACATGGCAGCTGGTTTCCTCCACAGAGAGTGATTGGAGAGAGCAAGGATGAAGCCACGATGGCTCTTGTGACCTAGTGTCTGAAATCATGCATCATCACTTCAGCTTTTTTGTTCCTTAGAGGCAAGATACTAAGTCCAGTCCATGCTCAAAGGGAGGGGAATTAAGCTCCACCTCTTGAAGAGAGGAACATGAAAGAATTTGTAGACATGTATTCATACAACCACAAACACATCAAGTCATTTGCAATCATTAATACATCAGCATGATTAGGATCTGTCCACTAGGAGCCGCCTTTCCTCTCAGTGGGTAATTGAGAACAGTCCTAAAGGGGTGAGAGTTTTGGTTTTGAGATTAATATGTGCTTGGTAATGTTTAAGGAACAGAAAGCCACTCACCGAAAGAGGACTGGGTTTTTGGAGCCTAGAGGCTTGGTTCTACCACACGTTGCTCGCATACCTTCGGTAAATCAGGCGTCTACTCGGGTTTTCCTATTAGGTTGTGCTGGGGGTCAAATAAACTAATGCAGTTGAGAGCCCTGTGGAAACTGTAAAGCAGTAAAAGAAGCTGGCTCTTGCTGACACTATTACCGCCGCTATTGTTATTGTTGGAAAGGGGTACCCGTGTGAGAGTCAGGGAAGAGTGGGACACAGACATGGATTAGGGAGTAGAGAAAGGGAATTGAAAACCATTCTAGCCAGATGAGTATTTCCTAGGGCTGGAGAAGGCCTATCTCAACCATGAACTCACATGAGGCCATGACAGTTATAGGGATTTCTGTGAAGGGTCTTTACAGAACACAAAACCTAGTCCATGAGAAAGGTGACTGCCAGGGTAGAATGTATCAAGAAGACAATATTCTCCAGTCTCTGGGATCAGAAAGTCCTCACTTCTTAGATTGGTGTCATGCATTCATTCATTGTTTCAGGAACTATGTATTCATTCCCAGCTGGGTGCCAAGCCCTCTGCTGAGGGCCAGGCAGATACAGTTAAACTGGCCACAGCTTTTTCTCCCCAGCATCCAAATCCAGCCGGAAAGGCTGATGTGCAAACATTTTGAAAAGTGGAAGACTGAGCCTTGGCTGGTGGCCTCATTCCCCAAGCCTGGATTTGAGTTTCAGGAAATAGTTTTCTCAGATGGCCTTATTCTTTCAGAGGTCACATAGCTCTGAAAATTTTATGTCTTTGGAGATTAAACCCTTTTCCCTCCACTGATGTTTATAGGCTCTTGGAGTGTTGGGCAAAAGATAAAGCCAGGCAATTGCATTCAGATGGCTGTAATTTCCACTCCTCCTTCCTTCCAAGTCTTAATGGCCAACATCACACAGTTTCCAAAGGCCCTTTCATGCTCTTCCAGAAATGGCAGGGCCTGTAGTTAGTGCTGCACAGAGCAGCTCCTGCCTGAGATTCCACTTGCTGTCAGCTGGGGCTGTCTGCAGAAAAGGTTGACACCAGTATGGTGAGAAAGCTACCCAGAAGTTGGTTCTCTTTTCTTTTACTTGCTTATATTTCTACTGGGAGGTACCCTAAATATTCAGAAATAATCCTTGTTCTGTTAGCCTAGGCTGAACTGTGAAAGGTAAATTATTTTTATTTAGCTGTTCATGACTTCTGACTGTGCCTTAGGCGGTAAACCAAGTCAAAGTTTTTTCTCATTAGAACCATTAATCTATAACAGACCTAACTGGGAACTGTTGCTTCAGATAAATTCAATTAGCAAAAACAAAAACAGAAAACAAATCCCAAAACAAAAAACAAGTCAGAAAATAACAAATGTTGATGAGAATGTGGAGAACTTGGAACCCCTTGTGCACTGTTGGCAGGAATGTAAAATGGTGCAGCCATTATGGAAAACAATATGGTGGTTCCTCAAAAAATTAAACATAGAATTACCATATGATTCAGAAATCCTACTCTTGGGTGTATACTCCAAAAAACTGAAAGCAGGGACTCAAACAAATACTTGTACACCAGTGTTCAGTGCAATATTATTCATGATAGCCAAAAGGTGGAAACAACTCAAATGCCCATTAATAGATGAATGGATTAACAAAATGTGGTATATCCATACAATGGAATTCTGACACATGCTACAACATGGCCAAATCTTGTATGATTCCACTTATATGAGGTCCTAGAGTAGTCAACTTCATAGGGACAGAAAGAATAATAGTTGCTAGGGGGTGGGGGAGGTGGGGTTGAAGGGGTTAGTGTTTAATGGTACAGAGTTTCAGTTTGGGAATATGAAATGATTGGTGGTGATAGTTGCACTGCCATCACCAGCCCTGAATGAGGCTCTGGGGATACAACACTGAGCCACGCAGAGGACCTGACTGTAAGGAGATCTTTTAGATTATTTTCTACTGATGGGGGATGGGCAATAAACATTTAAAGCATGAGGAAGGTAATACAGGTACTCTAAGGACTTTGAGAAACATAAAATCAGGAGTGAATGTGGTAGAGAGCTGTCTCGTGCTTGTGTGTGTGTGTGGCGGGGGGTACTTAGCTGGGGTGGCCCCGGGAAGGACTCTGAAGAGTTGATATTTGGGCTAAGTCCTGAATGATGAGAAATGATTTGATCGAACTACTGAATATATCTGGACCCCATTTTACCTGAAATCTCATTGAGATTTCTGAGATACAGAAATGGCTACAAAATCCAAAATTTACTATGAATTGTGCTTGCAGAACAAGAGTGTCTGTGTTGCGTATTCCTAATTGATTGCTTGAGGATTGAGGTGGGGACAAACAAGGCATTAGCAGTCAAGAATGTTACAGTGTTTCTTACCAAATACCAAGTGCTCAGACCTGGCAGTGTTTCCACCCAGGAAATGTGTTAGCTCGTTCACATATTTTTCCAGGAACTGAATCCAATGAAGTTTGCCATGGGCCTTCTTGGAAAGCCTTTTATGCTTTTTAGAAAGTAATTGGTTTACAAAAATCAATTTATTACTGATATTTTTATCACTTGTTATCATTCAAAAGGAGATTAGTCTATTTCACCTTGGAAACCAGGGCTATTTATTTAAAGCTTTGAATGTGGAGTTTGAAATTTTTTGTATAATTGGCTTGAAATGGAAAGAAATATGCTTCTGGGACAATGAAGCGTATGCACAGTTGATTTGTATGATGTGTTTAGATTTCCGATTATGTATTTTAGAGACCCCCCTGTTGTTGCCCAGATTTTTCTTTTTAAATCAGAGTCTCAGGGTAGAAGATGAGAACTCCATGAAGACTATGGAAATTCAGTGGAATTGTTAGAAGTCTGCATTGCACAGGCCTTGATTCATGATGGAGCTCACAGCGCAATGTCTGTAAAACCCTGAAGCCCTGCCAGGCACATTAAATAAAAGAGTCCTGTGACTCCAGTGCTGGAGAGTAGGTCATTTTGCAATCTGTTCTTTTTTATCGGAGTACCTGGCCATCTTTGCCTTAGGATAGTGAAATGGTATTTCCCAGGACAGAAGAATTGAAATCATTTGAATTTCAAAGCTGCAGATCCTATCATATTTGGGAATTTTGACCTCTAAACTAATTGGGAAATTATTTCAGCCTCATGGAAATCTCTGGTCTTCTCAGGTCTTTCCCTCCTCCACTGGTTTGGGCTGGAGTTAGGGTGTCTGCCGGCGGGTGGTGACTGATGCAAGGGGGCACACAATGCATGGCTCAGAAGGCAACTCTGAGGTTAAGCTTTTCATCTTTCCTGGCGCACAAGAGAAGCCAGCTCGTGACTCTTTTAGGAAAACCATCCCTTGTTTCTGAAACCTGTAACGATTAGAACACGGGGGCATGAATAGACATACTTCTGTTAAAAAGCATTTACCAAAGGCCTACTGGATGCCCAGCCCGTCTTGCAATAAGGGGCTATGGTGAACCAGGAAAAGTGTCACCCCAAGTAGCTTCAAGCCTGGTTGAGGAGCCAACATATAAAGAATCAGAAAACAATACCTAAAGAATCAAGTCAGCATGGGCTTCCCTGGTGGCGCAGTGGTTGAGAGTCCGCCTGCCGATGCAGGGGACATGGGTTCGTGCCCCGGTCCGGGAAGATCCCACATGCCGCGGAGCGGCTGAGCCCGTGAGCCATGGCCGCTGAGCCTGCGCGTCCGGAGCCTGTGCTCCGCAACGGGAGAGGCCACAACAGTGAGAGGCCCGCGTACCGCAAAAAAAAAAAAAAAAAAAAGAATCAAGTCAGCATACTTGGATTAATGTCCCGAGGGCATGGGATGTGTGAATTGGTGTGCTGGGAATAATTGCTGAATGAAAAGTCAGAGAAACAAAGAAGGATGTGGTCAGTGTGGCTGGAGAGGCCAGGAGGTCAGGGAGGCTTTGTGGGGCAGGTGGAGCTTGGGTGGGCCTTGAAGGAAGATGGTGACAGAAGGGGTCTTGGAGCAGGGACAGGAACACTTCTAAAGAACCCAGAGCCCCAGACCTAAACTAGGGCATGGAAAGAAATACTATCTAAAGGGTTAGTTTTGTTTGAAAAACATTCACCTGTTTCTAGCATCCCAGTTGTTATCTGTAGGGTTAAGAGGCATTAGATGGGGGGAGTGGCAGCCCGTGTGCTCTGTGGTCGAGTAAGTTTGGATCATGCTGGAATAAGCAGCTCAGAGTTTCCCCTGCAAGGCTCCTCAGGCCTTTCATACACTGATGTTCAGTGACTTCCCCAGATGGGCATAGACAGTGTGCAGTTTCCTGCTTCTTCAACCACAGAACCATGTTTTTTCCAGGAGGGTCCTGTGGGAATAGAGTTCCAAAAAGTATAATTGAGTTGGGGAAATGCTAGCCTAAATGATTTTATTTCAGTGTGTTTTTTAGTGCAAGTCACTAGCAATAGAGCCATGTTTTCAGTGGTCTGAAAGCCCAAGGGGATTGATTGGAAGGAAGTTAGAGGGACTTCATTTAAAGAAACCAGTGAATGTGAGTGGTCCTCCAGGAGAGCTCAGACTGGAGTAAAATACCCTGGGGCCATCTTAATTCAGAAGTTATTCCTCAGTATATTGAGACACTTTAACATTGGCTTTAAAAAAAAATACTGTTTTTGTTAATATCCTTCCTTCTCTTGAAATACGGGGAAGGATTTTGCATCAACAGTACAGCCTCATCATGGGGACAGAAAACTGGGTCACAGCAGGTGGGGCCATTAGTGAAGGTACAACTCGGAGCTGGAAGGACTGGAGTTGCAGAAAAAAATACAGGCTGCCCAGTCACATTGAACTTCACATCAGCTCTGCATCATTTTCGATATTAACTATGTCCCAAATAGTGCACTGGACATACTAAGACAAAAAAAGTATTCATTGTTTATCTGAAATTGAAATTTAACTGGACATCCTGTGGTTTTGTTTTCTAAATCTGCCACCCTTGCACAGAATGCTTGGGAAACCTAGACATGTGGACCAGAAAGTGACTTAAAATGTAAAGGCAACGTAGCACGGATCTATTCCGAGCTCTTGAGAGCCTGGGTCCTTCTCCTGGGAGATGGGTCACTACATCCTCCCATTCACTTTTATTACATCTCCCTCAGTTTGGGAGAGTTTATACACGAGAGGTTGCAACCTGGATGGTATTTTATTTGGCTCACACACTTTTAAAAACAAACAAATGTAAGGTCCAAAACTTTACCTTGGGGTAAAAAAAAGCACAGATTTTCAACTTCTTTGGAAAATGCAAAAAGCATATAGTTTCATAGAAGGAAGCCAGTTGTATCTTAACCTAGAAATCTTGAACCCAGAAGGACTACAAATTCCCTGCCTGCAGTGAACACAGTGAGGGCTGGCCCATTGTAGTCCAGGGCAAATGTCAGGGTGGGGGAGAAGAGAAGAAGATAGGGTTTCTGAATACCCCACCCTCCAGGTTTGGAATTTAAAATGTAATTGAGGACACTGAGTAACCTCACATGTGAAGATAAAGCAGTGGCTTAAAAATGTGTCTTTGAATTGACTCGAGATGAGAGTTTTGTGAGGGAGAGACGGGCTTGTTTGGGGTACGGGAGGTTCTGGGTGTTCCTTTCCCTGCCAAGAGGTGAAATGTCTTAGCTCCACACTCGGTGATGATTACTAAATGACCAGGGCTTACCAGCTGGCTCAGCTCAGCGATCTCATAGGGAGGAAAAAGAATCAAGATAATCTCTTTGTGGAAAAAGTCTCCCTGTGACCTGCCGGGGGGCTGGACCACCCGTCCCATCTGCATTCTTCTTTTCAATGACTCACCCCTCTCCTGTCTGCCCCAGAAGCTCACCTTTCCCGCAGCCCTGCACGGGACATGCTCCTGAGAGCAGGGACTTGGGGGGAGCATGAGGGCAGTCCCTGTGCTGTGAATGTGTCCGCCGGTCCTGGCGGAGGAGTCAGGGATGCTGGGGAGCTGGACCATGGGGGCTGTGTTTGAGAGCAGGGCTTGGCGCATCTGCTGACCGTTGTACAGATGCTGGAAGGGACTCTAAGGTGCCTCTGCGGGCATTGTGGCACAGAGGATCACTGGCTGCCACCAAAGTAAATCACACCATGGGTGCTTGCTGTATGCTATGGCAACAGTAGCTCCTTGTTAATTCAGTGATGCTGGGGGCAGGCAGTATTACAGACTACTTCACATTGGCTGGGCAAAACCAACGTGAGCCCAGGTCATGAGCATCCTTGATTTATGGCCAAGCCCCAGGAACCTCTTTGCTTCCTCTCCAACATCCCTGGTACTCCTCCCCCCAGCCCCCCAGTTTTGGAATTTGGTAGTGGGAGGAGAGGGAAGCTCCAATAAAATGTTATTCCAGAGGTCAAGCGCAACCCTGAATAATGAGTCCATTAAACTCCACAATCAATATCCAGCTTCTAAACATTATGTATATTGATGAGCTGATTGCTAGGAGACTAGTGCTGAGGGACTTGGAATCCATTTTACTGGGACCAAATTGGTTGTTGATGGGCTATAGTAGACTGTGACCTTAATAGTCAGCTAAAAACATCCTGCCATCCAGTAAAACACAGCTTCAGCATATCAGAGCCCTCATGTGCTTTCCTGAAAGCCAGGCAGAGCAGGGCTTTCACTGGGCCCTGCATCATGGCCCTGCGGGCTCTTCCTAAGGGACAGATGGGCGGACCAGGGCCCCGCTAAAGCCTGCACTGGTGCTGGGATGAACAGAGGGAGACAGGCAGGGAGGGTGGAGGCAAGGGGGTAAGCCTTTCAGCTGTGATGTGAAAACACGATGTGTGCTTCATGAAGGGTGTGTGAGGACTGGCTCTTGGCCCTTGTGGTCAGTGCACACACATGCCGACCTGAACTGCTGACCCAGCTCTGTTCCCGGGACACACAGGTCACAGACTGAGTGAGCTGTGGTTCCCACAGTGGGAAGGAGTTCCCTTTACGGTCTTTTTATCCAAGAGGCTCGGTAGGAGGAAGGCTGTGTTGTGCACAGTATGGTGTTCGAGTGTGTGTGTACGCACAGGTGTGTGCAGGGGGGGTGCTTTCAGTGAAGCCCTTCAGCCTTCCTTCCGCACCCACACTTCCCAGGTATGGAGCATGACATGGTTTCCCGGAACACACTGGAATCTAATATAAATTCTCTTAATTAGCTGGGCCAGAGCCAGTCAGATGGTCACTAAGGCCAAGTTGAAGAGTCTCGAGCTCCTGGCCTGTCGGGCATCTCCTGTGCCTTTGGGCTTCTGCTGGGTATAGAGATGCTCAGTCTGGGGGTCTAGTGCTGCTCATAGGGCATAGCCTGGGCCAGGACACTGTCAGGTTTTGGAGAACAGGTTTCTGGAGGCAGGAAGTTGCAGGTAATTAGGTTAATTAAGCCCTTACAGCTCTCCAACTGGGGAACTGCTCTGAGATACTCTGGAGATTTAAAACTGCATTTACTAAAACAAAGCCCAAACGCCCACAGGTAAACCAAGGTGCGCCCCTTCTCCCTGTGGTGCTGTGCACTGCTCCACTCGGTTTGAGTCGGGGCAGGGTTTTAGGGTTTCCCACGTTCTCTCTGAATATCTTTCATCTGATTCTGAACGCAGGCCTGGCTGGCGTGACCCCGGGTCATTCCTCAGTCTTACCCTCCGCCGGGGTATGGTGGGCAGCCGCCTCTGCCTCAACAGGGTGCTGTGTTCCTCCACATGTCCCTGGTTAAGGGGCAGCGGGAGCAGGGCCGTGATCTGTTGCTGCTGGCCCACCACCCTCTGTCAGGCAGGAGCTCTGGGTGTCAGTGTTCCAGCAGCTTCTGAGATGCCTGGCTGGGTGTGCAAGGCCTGCTGAGGCCAGGGGTGGGGGAATGGGGTGGGGGGAAGGGAGCAGCACTGTTGGAGATCGGTTCCCCTGCTTGGCTGGGCCAGTATTGGGCAGGGGGTCTGCCTGGAGGGCTACACTGGGCTTCTCATCAGTCCAGGCCCAGAGGACCTGGTGGGGGTCCTGGGTGAATGAGGGTGCACAGATGGCATCCCTCTCCCGTCCCCTGTGGGCACCGTGCTGGGTGGTGCCCCTGGTCAGCTCCAGAACAAGGGAGGGGAGGGGTAGGTGTGGCGAAGAGGGGAGAAAGGCAGTCAGAGGGGCCCCGAGTGCATTAAATTGCTGAAGAGAAAAGGTTAAAACCCTTGAAGCGATTGGATCAGCAATGGAGGAGGAAGCTGGAGAGAAGAAAATTGAGTCTTAAGTATCACGGAGCATCTGACTGGGAGTGAAAGGGTTTTAAGTTGGCAAAAGGGAGAAATAAATTGGCCCCTGTTGAGCCACTTTCAGGAATTAGCGGCAGACCAACTGGATATTGAGGAAACATTTGAATGTACTGGATTATGTTTGGTTTCAGAGGCTAAGAATGTCTGAGGCCCTTCTGTGTTTTCTGAAGTGTTTCTGGGGTTACTCTCCTGCAGAATCAGGAAAAAATCAGACTAGACTGGATTTATCCCTGGCGGGAAGGTAACCACGGTAGAATGCATTTCCCACTTGTCCTACTAGACTTTCCCTGCTGTGGAGGTGGCACTTGAGGGTGTGGCTGACTCTTGTCATGCACACGCCTTGTGTTTTCCCCCAAAGCCAGTCTGCCGGGCCTTGATTGCATCGCAAACTGTTCTATCCTGGAGAGGGAGCAGCAGCCTAGAGCAAGTGGGAAGCTTGGTTCCGAGGCCCAGACCTGCCCTGGGCCTGCTCTCCAAGGCTGAGCAGAGCAGATCTGAGCCTGCTTGCGTCCCGGCATCGCTCTGGCACTTCCCCACCTGGGTGACCATCAGCAAACTCCTTGCCTTTTTGGGTCCCTGGGCCTCAACCTAAACTGGACACACCAGTAGTATCTGCTTCTAGCCTTGTGCCAGTTAGATGGGTTAGGATTTAGAGAGTGCTGAGAACAGTGCCTGGCATCTATATTAATAAAGAAAACATTGTCCAAAATGATCTCTCATGTCTCTCCCAGTTTTCACTTCCTGTAATTCTGTTTCATCTTC
Organism: Mesoplodon mirus; assembly: GCF_964341445.2. Classification (NCBI taxonomy): domain Eukaryota; kingdom Metazoa; phylum Chordata; class Mammalia; order Artiodactyla; family Ziphiidae; genus Mesoplodon; species Mesoplodon mirus. Next base: position 62,224,082 of record NC_138990.1, read on the forward strand.
TCAAACCTCTAAGGTGGGGAGGGTGATTATCACCTTATTTTGGAGATAGGAAGAGCACAAGGAGACCTTGGGTACATTTTCTGAGTGCAGGTGGTTGGTTAATGGATGGAAAACCAAGAACTGGGCTCAGAAGGGGAAGGAATTGCATTCGAGTTGAGGGGCCCCGACTATCTCTCCATTCCCCAGTCTTGTCATTGGCCCTAGGGGCCCGCTTCCTAGGCACAGGATGAAGATGATAAAGCAAGTCCTAGGCATTGGGAAGAAACAGTGCTGAGGAGGCAGCCGGGCCCCTGGCCATGGGAGGAGGCTGGCAGGCCAGTTGCTGCACAGCCTGGAGGGAGGAGGGAAGGGGAGGGCTCCAGGGTCTCGGCTTGAAAGCTCAGAGCACAGCCTACTTCTGAGTGCTAAGGAAGTGTGACCGGAAGTGGCCACTCCAGCCACTCATGCCCTTTGGACGAAGGCCTAGCATCTGGAAGGAAGCATTTCCCACAGTGCCAAAGGGGCCGACCCACAGGTTGTCCTGAGTGGAGAGGAGGAGAAAGCTGGCATCTGAAGGGGCCCATCCAGCCTATCGGTTTCTTGCTAGAAACGCGCATGGCCTGCGTGGGGGTCCTGCTCCTTACCAGGTGATCAGGATGCAGGGGCTGCAGTAACTCATCAGGATCAAGGCAGATGGTAAAAGTTCACCAAATACCCAACCAAGGAGTCTCACCCCTGCCACCACCACCCCACTCCCTGGCTCTCGGGTACCAGAGCAGCGTTTCCTCAAATGTTAACTGCACAGGAGTAACCTGGGCCTCGCGTTACCATGCAGATTCTGACTCAGTGGGTAAGGGTGTGGCCGCCGATCCTGTGTGTCTACCCAGCTGCCAGTCTTGCTGAGGCTGCTGTTCAGGGACCTCGTTGAGAAGTGAGGACCTAGAGGGCACGTTGCCTGGCCTGGCAGGCATCAAGAGCCCTCCCTCCTGTGCACGGGCTCTGTTTTCCTCCTCACGATCACAGGTTTCTCAACACCAGCCAGATGGGAACAAGCCTGAGTGAGGCTAATGAGGTCTCACCTGGGCAAAGTGGAGGACCTCTCTGAGGTGTTGCTTTCCCCGAGAGGAAAGGACTATCCTCCAGGGTTGGCAAAACCCTGGCGAGAGGGGAACAGGCAGGCTGTGCCTCCTTCCTCCTTCCTCCGAGCCCTGCAGTCATCTGTTCAGGCAGCTTTCTACTTAGCACTCTGATTTCTGTGTCCAATCGATTGGCCACTCTTTGTGCCACATAAAAATGCATGACTGAGTTTTGACCTTGAAGCCAGCCAGCCAGCCATGCAGGCTTCTGTCTTTCACTGTCTTTGAACTTAGAGAAAGATGAGGGAAGAAAAACAGCAAATTGTTTTGCCAAAATAATGTCGTCATTAGTAATACAACCTCTTTGCATTAAATCCTGTAATTATTAATAATACGGTAATACCACTCCCTTCCATTTGTAGATTATATTATGTTTTACGAAGCACGTTCACAGTCATTATCTTATTTGATACTCAGACTGCCTTTATGAGATGGAAGGAGATTATTGTCTTCAGGAAACTGAGGCTCAGATTGGTTTAGGAGCTTGCCAAAGGTCACAGGGCAGTGGCTAACAGAACTGGGACGCGTGCACATCTTATTAGAGTGATACTGACAGGTCCATAGACTTGCCGACGCTGCGGGTCATAATTTGCCTCATCCCAAACATTGTGATTCCATACCAAGGCAGACTGTTAAGGTGTGGTCAACCCGTAGCTGAGTGTTTAGGACTGTTCCTGAAATGATATTGGCCATATTGTTCCTGAAGTGCGTAGCTGAGAATGCTCTGAAGTTTAAGAAGTGTTAAAAGAGCAACTAAAGCCAACAAAATCAGCAAAAACAAACAAATAAAACCATAGGGAAATCAGCTATAAAATGTGTTTTAAATTATTCAACCTCTCCCTTCCTCTCTTCCTCTCTTTACACACACACACACACACACACACACACACACACACCCCACACACACACACCCCACACCCTTTGTGTTAGCTTTCCTGGCAGGGTTAACCTTCCACAGTGAAGCATTTAGAAAAGCCATCCAGGCAGGGATCAGCCGTGCAGTGCCTGTTGAAGTCATTCCTGGAACGTCCCCTCCGGGTCACCATACCTGTGTCCTTCCTTCAGACAGGCATTCCAAGCCACTGCCCTTGACAAGGTAGGCCAAACACATGGACAGCCACAACTTAATTTCCCCCAAACCTTCTTTGGGTCCTTATTCCACATGCTGCTTAGGGTTGCCATGGAGACCGTCTACTGCCTCCTCCCTCAAACAGAGCCGGAATCTCATTTCTGCTTATGTGCAAGGTAGAAGAGACAGAGTGGCATTTCTGTAAATGGCCCTTTCCAGTAAACTCCCCCCACCGCCTCCACCCAGTCAAGTGCCCAGGAATGTGTGAGCAGGGCACCCAAACGCACGCTGCAGGGTACTTAAAAAACAAAGCAAAACAAAACACCTGAGACTAATCACTTCTAAGTTCCATGTGTAGTTAATGATTCTAGGAATGCCACTGCTAAGTTGCTGTTTAAAAAAAAAAAAATCACTACACACAACCAGGGCCTCCCCATAAAACAGTCTCTGTCTCTGAAGGCCATTGTCACCATGGACCGGTTGTTCTGGAGTCCGGAGGGCTGCGTGCTTAGTCCTGGACTGGGAGCAACTGGGAAGTGGGAGGAGGCGGTGGTGAGGAATCTGGAGAGCGCTGAAATGGGGCCCGAACATGCCTTTCCGATTCTAGCGCTGCCTTGGCGCTCAGGCCACTCGGTGGTCAGGGGCACGGGGGCACCGGGCGCAGAGGCAGGCTGCGGGTCAGATCCTAACTCTTTCACTTACCAGCTCAGGGTCTTCGGATGAGTTTCTTAATATTTTAGAGCCCCAACTTCTTTCTCCTTCCTCAGGAAGGCGGTTACGAGCATCACGTGACCTGGTGTGTGTTGAAGAGCCCAGCACGAAGCAGGTCCTCAGAGGACACTAGTTCAGTCTTCTCCTTCCCACCTGTAAAGGAGGGTGGGGCAGGGGCGGAGGGGTGGGCAGGGAGGTCCCGAGGCTGGGCGACAGCACAGCCAGGGCTTGGGGGTCAGAGCTGTGAGTGTGGAAGGGGTAGTGAGCAGTCCCGGGAGATGCTGGACAGAGACCCGCCCCGAATTCCCGGCCCAGCAGCAGCCCACGTGGTGTGAGGGCCTGTCAGGAGTGTGTGCTGAGGGCAGCTTGTTGAGGGTCACGGCTCTCAAGGGGGAGTGGGAGAGGGAATGGGGACTGAGGCAAGAAGTGATGCCCATCACAAAATGAAAACCGGAACTGTTGTGCATGGGTGGATGATTTCAGTGTTGTTGAGCTGGGCTGATTGCTGTGGGCTGCTCACGTGTGTGTGCCATGGTTCAGACTTAAGGAAGGGTTTGTGTCTTCTGCCTCAGTGTCCCAAGAGGTACTGACCATTGGCATTTTCCGCCTAAAGCAGTTTTCTTTACAACTTTCCCTGGACCGGAATCCAGGGAAAATGCTTCTCAGTCAACATTAAGAAGATATGGGTCATTTAAGACCAACAAACAAGAAAAAGCTGTGTCTTTTCCTATAAACGCCTTCCCCAGCCCCACCACTATGCACCTCTCCCCAACATTTCTGAAAACACAAATTGCTGAGGAAATGGGCTGCGGCGCGGATGCCGCCTGCCCAGCACCAGAGGATGACTGTTCTGCTTTCCAGAGGCACTGCGTTGTGTGCTCGGAGCGTGGTGGTCTCTCGGGATGACAGGTCAGTGAATCCCAAATGTGCCCCGAGCGGCTGTGACTCTCCATCTCCAGGAGGCCATGGCCCTGGGCTGCACGTGGTCTCATTTCCCCTAAACCCTGGAGACCGTATGAGAAACTGCTTTGCAAGAGTATTCTTTGCAAGCCCTGCTTGGAGGCAGAGGGTGGATTGATGAGATGAGCATTCAGAGTGTCTGTCAGTCTCAGTTTCCTGAGACTTCAGGAATCCTCCAGGCCAAAGGATAACTGGGCCGCTCATGTTGTCTGGCTTCCAGGAGTGGAGACAGTGTGGTGCAGTGGTTACAGATGGGGGTGTTGACAAAGAAACTAGAGAAAAATAGAGAATCTTTAGTTTGCCGGGGAGCCAGGGGAATCCTGCTCAAACCTTTTGGTAACTGAGTTCAAGGGAGTGAGTGTGTTTCGGGTTCTTTCTCTCTCCACCAGAGCAGCTTCCTGGGTGGGGGGACATATTGGTCGTAGTATTAGAATAATACCGGTAATAAAAGCAAGCATTTTCCAGAGTACTTTCGTAGTCTCGATGGATCTTTATGGTACTCTGAAAGATAGGCAGGGAGGGTGTGATCCTGGATCAGAGAACAGATGAGAGGTCAGTGTCCTGCTGGGAGCCACACAGCTAGTCTGTGACAGATGGAGGACCTATAATCCATGCCTCCGCAGCTGCAGTGGCATTGCCCTCAGAGTGAACTCCAGGTGTGGCAGGATAAGGGAAGAAGTAGGAAAGACATCACACGTGGCCCTCACCCTGGGCCTACTCTGCTTCAGGTGTGTGGAGGAGGGGCTCTGCCTTGGGAGTGTAGCCTCCTGCCTGGTGGGTGGAGGGCCACATGCTGCAGGACCCTGATTGTGGAGGGTGAGTCTAAGCCATTGTCAGGGAGAAGGCGTCTGACAGCTCCCAGCAGTGGGGATAATTCAGGAGGCTGACAGGAGCCTCTCTGGGGACAGTGAGAGACAGGCTTCGCAGGTGGCATGGAGTGGCCTCAGAAATGTACCTTAGAAGCATCTCTTGGCAGAAACCACCACGTGGAGCAGCCAGGACCCCTTCTTGGCCTCTGGCTTCAGCCAGATGGAACTTGAAGGCTTCTAACACAGAGTAGATTTCAAAGGGAAAGCTTTGAAGAGAAAAGAGTCTGTGAGATGAAATGACAGAATAGGTTAACTTAGCTCAGGGATCTGGAAAGCGGCCATGTGGAGATTGGCAGTCTGCTTCCTGGAAGCCTCCTGGGGGTCACTGACCGACCCATGCCAGAGCCTAGAATGAGTGTCCTGCTGAAGTTCAAGCCCACACTTCACTGGGCCACTCTGGGGACACAGCAGTAACATGACGGCATTGTTGAAAATGTGTGGGATTGGTGCTTAGGAACCGCTTTCCTTAATGAGGCAGCTAGACGAGTACCCTCACCATAGGTGTCTTGTCTGACCCACGGGTGCATGGAGAAGTAAGACAGAGCCTGTGAACGCTTTGTGTAAGGAGAAGGCACAGTCAGACATCAAGGAGGCGCTGCTGAGAAGTGGTTGCTTTTATTCAGTGAGGCAAGAAGTCTGGCTCCTGGTCCAGACTCTGCTCAGTGGCACGCTGGGATCTAGTGTTCCTTGGATTAGGTGATTCTCACTGAGAGCTGCTTAAAGTCTTTGAGGACCAGCCTAATCTCATCAGCCCCAGTTTTCAGGACTTGTGGCTGAAAGACCTACTTCAGGATCAGTAGACTAGTTTCTCTGTCTACCTGTCCATTTTCTCACTCACTCACTCGACAGCTCTAATGTATTGAGCACAGCCCTAGACTTCTGAGGCTATAACCTGCAGACATTGCCCCTGCCGCCCAGTGCTTTGTGTATAGTCAAGGAAAGGAGCCGGATGTATAAAGGTTATAGTGCAATACAGTGTGTATCGCTCCATCATGATGATTCCATGACTTTCCTGGTAATGCCAGCCAGCCAAAACTTGAGTGTCTATTCCTCAAGTGGTAGAAAAACAGGGATTCTTCCCTCTACCCCACTTTTTTGGATGCAGAATTTGTGGAGGTTTAATTTGTGGCCTATAAACTTAATGGAGTCTAGTACTTTTCTTCCTGGGTAGAAACCATTAACAATGTCAAGAGCTGGTAGTGGATACAGTTTTCTCCGCATGTGTAGCAAAGTGTAATTCACATTCTGGTCCTGAAATAACTTATTGGTGACTTAAGTTACAAGTATGCATATGGTATCATGCTAGGTGCTGTGAGGGCATTAAGGCATTTACTATATAATTATTAGGGAGATAATAAATCCATGTGTGAATTCAAAAAATAATGGTGCAAGCCTGGTGGAGGGTAAATGCCAGAGGGCCTAGAATAGCTAATAAGATGGGTGGATGGTAGGTCCTTGGGCTGCCTATGGGAATACAAGGGGAAGTGACAAGTTCTGTTTGGACACACAGAGTTGGATATGTCTTGGGGACATCATAACCAGTAGGGCTGGGGGATCTCTGGGCCTGGAGCTGGGAGGAGTGCTCTGTGCTGTAGATCTCAATTTGGGGATTAACATTCAGAGGATGCAATGCCATGATGGTCAAGGAAGTATGTGTAGAAAGAATACGACAGAAAGCCAAGCCAAGGACAGAGCCTGAGGAAGCTCCAAGTGCCTGGAACGGACAGAGGGAGACTGACCAGAGGAGCAGGTGTGAGGTGCTAGAGTGAAGTGGAGGCTGGTCTCCAAACCAAAGAGCATTTTGAGAACAAAGGGGGTTGTTAGCAGTCTCGTATTCAAGAGGGATCAAAACGAGCTGCAGCACCTGTTGGATCCTGGAGTCCTTGGGGAGAGCAGTCTCAAGGGGAAGCCAAGGGCAGAGGCCAGAGTGCAGTAGAAAAGAGGGGCAGTGAAGGAGTAGAAAGTGCAGGAAGACCCCATTTTTAGGACTGTAAGGGCAGGAGGGAGCGTGGCTGAGAGTTTTCAATATCCCTCCCCAGCCCAAAGGTGGGGGTTATTTTCTGTTTACAGAGGAGACCGAGTTCAGGGAGGTGAAAGAATTTGCCCTTTCCTACATTACTATTATGAACAGAAACTTCCCTCCACCCCAATAAAGGTTATTATTGAAAATGTTTCCAGAATATTTACAGAAAAGGAAGTGGCAGAGTGGGGATTCAAATCCTAATATACCTGGCTCTGAAGTCTAGGTCTTTGCTACTCAAAGTGTAGTCTGGGGGCCGGGAACATGGGCATCACCCGGGACCTGGTTAGAAATGCACATTCTCATATCCCACCCAGACCTACTCAAACTGCATCATAACAAGATTCAGGTGATGCACATGCACATTGAAGTGTGAGAGCCCCCGCTCTGGGCTTTCCACTCTAGCATGTTTTAGTAATCCAGGTATCAGGTACGAAGCACATGAATTATCAAGTTGACATAAAAGCAGAGAAATGGGAGAGGCATGCAACTTCCTCCTTTCGCTGAGTGGCACAAGACATCTGCATGTCCTCAGCTGACCCTGTAAAGCTCATGTTCACCATGAAGGGCATCCACTGGCCCATAAGGCTTTCCATAGAGCCTGGGAGGGGCCTGCTTCACCATAGGATGATGGAGCACATTGGGCTTTGAGTAAGCTTTGCTACATTTTAATTAACAGCCATTTTCTCCGAATAATAATGCAGATGCAAAGGAAGCAAAACACCCTTTCAATCGCTAGCATAATTAAGCTGCATAGATTAGTCTGATCTTTGCTGCCTCTCCAAGGGAAGATAACTCACATGCGTGGAGATTTGCTCAGATGTTTTGCTTCTCAAGGATTCAGTAACTGCCTACCTGTGATGTTTTTTAATTACAGCAGTCTGCTCTTTGGATACTTGTTTTTGAATGAACGCTCCCTTCAGGGTTCTGTTTGGTCCCTTCTCTCCTGTACCTAAAACAACCAAACCACATGCCAAATGCCAAGAGAATCTAAACCCATGGTTCCTTCTTCCTGTGGGCACACTTTCTTTTTCTCACCTTTACGTTCTGTTTCTTGGAGTTTATGTAGTTCAATGTTTTCATGAGTTGGTTGTGAAATGAATTTAGTGAGTCTCAGCCAGTGTTTTTAAAAAAATGTACAAAACGAAACAGAACATAATCAAAGTGCATCACCTGCAGTAGGGGCACCAAATGCTTTGTGAAACTTCTGTTTCAGTTATGTAAATGTGCATATCCTGAGTTTCAGCGTGAAGATGGTTTCCATCCTATGGGTCACTGTCAGAAAGTATGAGAGCCACTGATCCATTTCAGTGGTTCCCTATTTATAGAATCATTGAAATCATAGAATGTTTTTCAGTTACCTATTTCCAGGCCAATTTCCACCCTTTGGTTTCAGTAATCTGTATCTGAAAGCATTCCCAGAGATTCCAGCCATCAACCATGTTTAAGATCTGCTGGTGTGGTTCAGACTCCCACCCCAAGGAGGATTCCCTTTAATACTGTTTCTGGCAGGTGACACTCAAGCCTCTGGGTGCCAGCATTCTCTCCCTGTTCACACCAGGCATACGTATGAAGAGGCTGACTTGTGAGCACACTTCCCCGAAGAACAGCAGGCAGCCCCAGCCTTGTGGGATGTGCCTTCTCGTTAGAAACTTCTGGGGACTGATCCAAACCCAGCTTGCCCGCAGCTTTCATTCTTGCAGGCTCCAGTGGTCAATCCCCTGGAGTTCTACAGAGCACATCTGTCATGTCCTCCACACTGACAGCCCTTCAGAGACTAAAGAGCAGCTTTTATTTTCTCCTACAGCTTCCTTTTCTCAAGCGAAGTCATTCTAGGGTCTGAAAGCGTCCCTTATCGGTTACAGTAGCAATGCTCTTCCTCATCCTACTTTAGCGTCTCTGAACTACTCTTCTGTCAAAAGGAGAACACAGTTCACTGAATACAGTGTAAACAGCGCTGTGAGCCAGGAGTTCCACTTCTGTTAGAACCAGTGATGTGACCCTGGGCAAGCCACCTCGTCTCTCTGGTCCCGGGTTTCCTCATTTGTCTAGCGAGGCTGCTTGGCTGAGTGACCCACTTTACAAAGTTCTGGTTTTAGCATTAACTGGGAGGAGGGTAAATGGCTCTCAACAGAAAATATGATTCGCATTTCATGTTAAAGTCAACAAGACATAATCAGATTAGGAATTTTTTGAGAGTCCATAGGGTCTTTCATTGATGGCAACTTAATCAAGTGTTGCTTTTATTGGCTTGTCACACATGGGAAGGAATGAATACCACGCATAGCTCTCCAGAAGCACCCAGCTCTTAGGGATTACACATGCACACCCAGTAGAGAACGCGTTCTTGGGCTTCCCTCCTCAGATTTCTATTTTCCTTTATGATCAGCCCCTGAAAAAGTATCCTTTTGCTGGCATTTACCATAGTGTGTTTTAGACGGAAGAGATTATTGTTCTTTGCTTACCCTGAAGTTTTATGCAAAATAATTTAAAGTAATGGAGGACTAGGGCATGCTGTCCTTTCAGCCCAATGAGAGTCTTCATTTTTTGTTTTATTTTGTTTTAACAATAATTAGATTTTTAAAAAAATGTCCAGCCAGTGCATCTGTTGTTGTTGGCCTCTAAGCACATCTTAGGGATCCAGGGCATGAATTTGCAAGAAGGAAGGTTTTAAATATTAATAAGATTGGGAATTGGCTCTTGTGTGTGAGCATTTTAGAATTCACTAAAGCTCTGGTGAACCCTGAAGAACTCAGCTCCTCCTCATTAGAGAGGGAGGTTCCCTGGGGGCCTTTCTAGGAGCAAGTGCTTTCTACCTGAAACGTGAACAATGGACAAATGAAAGGCGTGTGAGCCTCCTAGAGGTGGATGTAGATTTTCACGCCTCCCCCAGGTTTGACTAAACCCACACAAGCTCTTCCGCGTTTGCCGATTAGCTGGGCAGAGGGTGGTGCTGGTGGGGCTAAGTCATGGCCTGGTTTTGGTGTCACTCAGTTATGTGTGACCTTGGTCTCAAGAGGGAAATGGCAAGCGATGTGAGTGGACTGCGGGCTGTGTCCCATGCCCACCCCCGTGGCGACTTCTGCAGCACCTGTGCCCTCTTAGAATGAAATTGACATCAGCCAGGAAAAAGTAGGGACGATTTTCTGAATTTGTCTGAGGGAGCTTACCACTTACGGTGAAAAGAGGGCAGAATTTGGAGGGTATGGTTTTGGGGCTCACGTGAGAAGAGATGGTTTTATTGAGAAGGAGCTCTGTGGACACACAGAACGACCGATGTGGTATCTGGTGGGTTTTGTATTGGCCTTGTCTGTCGCTACTTATTTTTTCTTTAAAGTCATCTAGGATGTGGAGTTCTTAGGACAGGAGAGAGCAATAGATTTCTTTGTATTGAGGAAATTTCTTACTTTAGAAAGGTAAGTCTGTAGGAATAATGTTTTATCTGGGCAATTTTCACATCCTCTCACATTGAGGGTTTCTTTAGCCAAATAGAGAATCTTACATGCTCTATTCTTTTAAAGGAGCATCATATCCAAACACAGTAAAGACTTATTACAGAGTGTCTGTTATTCGTAAATTTACTTAATATTGCAGATAAAACTTCATATTCTAGCTGTAGAAGAGGTAGGTGGAGCATTTTGTTCCCCACCGTGAGTGGGAAGTTTGTAAGGATGGCTTTAGCTTTATCTCTTAATGTCTAGTCTCTAACAAGACTTCTCTGACTCTTTTTCAAAATTGTAACTCATTTATTTTTAGTGAAGCTCTGATCATTGTATCAGACAGTGTTTATCAACAACACACATTTGAGATTAAGCATCTGCTATTCAACTAACATTTTGTAAGGACAGTGGAGGAAAACAGGACCAGAATCAAGAAGCACCTGGGGGCTTCCCTGGTGGTGCAGTGGTTGAGAGTCCGCCTGCTGATGCAGGGGACACGGGTTCGTGCCCCGGTCTGGGAAGATCCCACATGCCACGGAGCGGCTAGGCCCATGAGCCATGGCTGCTGAGCCTGCGCGTCCGGAGCCTGTGCTCTGCAACGGGAGAGGCCACAACAGTGAGAGGCCTGTGCAAAAAAAAAAAAAAAAAAAAAAAAAAAAGAAGCACCTGGACTTGTTAAAGGGTCAAGGTAAAGGTAGCTGTTACTGTTGGTATTATTAAGGCCTGTGCTTGCAAAACACAGGCTTAAATGACAGCTATATAAGACCACGTAGGATTAAAGACCCGAAAAGGGTTGAGACAATAAATGCAATTGGAGGAGAGAAAGGTCACCGTATAAATTATTTTTAGGTTTCTATAGTTCCTTTAAAACCAGATGATTCAAATTCAGCTCAAATCCCTGAAGCTTTCATGGTTGTGTATAGTAAACCAATCTGTCCACCAGCCGGGAAGTCAAGGCACTTGTAGGAATTACTTTCTGTGGACCAGGTTTATTGCTGGCTTGAGTCCTCCATGGTGGGCAGGCAAAGGCTGGGGAGAGAGGTGAGGCACACAGGAGCATGGTAGGGGGCCCAGGTTGGCAAGGGGGCAGGACAGGGAAGGCAGAAGCCAAGTCCTCAGAGCCTGGCCTACATATGAGTCCGTCTGTGTTTTGTGGACTGTGTCATACAGAACATCTGAGGTTGGAAGTTTTCACAGCTCCTTTCAGGGCCCAAGTTATGTTCCCCTTTCTTGTCAAACAGTCATTGTCTTCAAGGGGAGGCAGAACTGAAAAGCTAAACAGCAAGGCAAGATCTATGATGTGAACACACACACACACACACACACACACACACACACACCCCATCTATGATGTGAACACACACACACACACACACCCCGAGAGGAAATACTTCAGAATACATAGTGTTGTGTTTGGATGGTAGAGTTTTGAATGATTTTTCTTTCATTCTAGTTCAGTTTGCCAGATTTTCTTTAATAATCTTGTATAGTATTTATGATGAAACGACTATTAAAGGGTAGCTATTTAAAAGATGTCACAGCAGATGAAAATGAACACCAGAGAGGGTGGCATGCACAGTGCGTGGGCCGGGGCCGTTGCGGGCTGAAGCCATGGGGAGGCGTCTGTGGACGGGAAACGTGGTCTGGGGCGGAAAGTGCGGCGGGCGGAGAGTGTGGCAGCTTCAGGGGCGTGGAGGCGCTCACCTGGGCAGAGCTGGCAGGATATGGCAGCGGCCGGAGTGTCACAGCTGGGCTGGACAGCCACCCAGAGAGCGTGTCGGAACAGTTAGGCTTGGAGCCAGCCCATTTGGGTTTGATAAGGCGGTTTATGTAAATGAAGGGTGTTATACGGAAACAGCTGGTTTCACTTTAGTTTAACTGAAAACAAGAGAACATCAGGGTTGGGGAGACGAGAGGAGAGGTGGGTGGACAGAGGGGAGAAGAGACGATGAGCTGGGCTCATGGGACGAGCCAGTGCAGGCAGCCTGTCCGGGGAGTGAAGGCAGGCGGACAGGTGTCAGCATCAGTTTAACTGAGAAGACCAGGCATGGGCAGGCTGAGCCCGGCTCCTCCAGGCCCGGCTTGGCCTCAGAGGTCCCCTTCCTTGCCAGAGCTCGGGAGCTCCAAATTACTTGGCGATGGGGAGACCACAGGAAAGCCAGTGTTTGTGAACGTGTTTGCCTTCTACCCTCCAGTCTCACTGGATTTGCTACCTTTCCACTGAAATGTGTGTTTATGCCTTGTTTCTGGCTTGAATTGGGGGACCCTCCTCCTCTGGGGGAGCCCACGCCTCGTCCCTCTTTCCTGGGGTGAGCCGGCACCCAGGGGTGCTCAGTGGTGTCAGGCTCGCACTTTGGATAACGCTGAGAAAATCGGGGGTGGGCAAGGCAGAAGACAAAAGGCCATGGAAGAGGAAGGAGGCAGCCCAAGAGAACACAGATTGTTGTCAGGAACCGGCTTTTTAAAAAAAAATCCAGGCCTTCTGTGGCTGTAGGGTGAGGGCCCGAGAAAAGCACAAAGTAAACAGCCTGCGGACACTTGTCACAGCGTGTGTGGGGTCCTTCTGACAAATGAGAGCAGAGGAAATAAATGAAAGAACGTCTCCAAAAGAGGTAAACAAACACGTGTGTGAAGTCTTCACTGCTCAGGCGAGCACTAGTGAGACCTTTAGGTATGGAAAGGAGGCGGGTGGTTGGGTGGAGGGAGGACTCAGACTCGGGAACTGGCTCCACTCATCCTGACCCTGCCGGTTGCTGGGTGACCTCGGGCTGGCCAGCGCATCTCCTTCTCCTCGTTTCCACATGCAGGCACGGTGGGCCCAGCAGTGCAGATACAGCCCTGCCCTCTTAATCTCCTACAGCCCCGAGGCTGGTAGGACAAGAACTGGTAGCCCGCCCTGGAAGGTAAGGACACAGCTTCACTCTTTGACAGTCAAGCAGGGGCAGAGCAATCTCACAATCAAGTTTCTGTTTGACAAGAGAAAAACTTTGCTCCTAGGATCTCATAGAGGACAGTAAAGTGACATTAGCTTGAGGCTAAACATTTAGAAGATGAGTATACATACACTAAGGCCTCAGCTTGAGACTTTCTAACTGTCCAATAATTAACTAAATGGCAGGATGTAAAATGGGCAGCTGTTTTGGAAAACATTCTCAAACGATTACGCATAGAGTTACCGTGTGACCCAGCAATTCCATGCCCAGGTATATTCCCAAGAGAAATGAGAACATATGTTCACACAAAACCTGTAATGTTTACAATAGCATTCTTCATAATGGTCAAAAAACAGAGATGATTCAAATGTCCAACAACTGTTGAGTGGATAAATAAAATGTGGAATATTCATACAAGGGACTATTATGGAGCTGTAAAAAGGAATGAAGCACTGATACATACAACACCATGGATGAACCTTGAAAATATTGTGTGTGAATAAAAGAAACCAGACACACAAGATCATGTGTTGTATGATTTGGCTTATATGAAACGTCCCAGATAAGGAGGTCTATAGAGACAGAAAGCAGATTAGTGGTTGCCTAGGCTGGAGGTGGGGAATTGGAGCGTTGGGTGTGATAGTTAAAAGGTAGGTTTCTTTCTGAGGTGAGGAAAGTGTTCTAATATGGACTGTGGTTATGGTTGCGTGTATCTGTCAATATACCAAAAACAAACAAAAACCCAACGAATTGTGCAGTTACAATGAATGAACTCATGGTATGTGAATTATAGTTGGCTCTTCATATGGGGGTGGAATGGGGGTTCTGTATCTTCAGACTCAACCAAGCAATTGGAAATTCCATCCACAACTGGTTGAATACACAGGTGCAGGAATTCCCTGGATATGGAGGACTAACCATACTACACCATTTTACATAAGGGGCTTGGACATCCATGGATTTTGGTATCTGTGGCAGGTCCTGGTAACAATCCTCCATGAATACAGAGAGACAAATGTATATCTCAAAGTTGTTTTTTAAAAAAATCAACCAAATGTCCCTGCCTCCCTCCTACTCCTTCTGTCCTGCCCCCACTCCCCCTCCCCTACTCCATGCACATGCCTGTAATTAGGCTTTTCCAGCCACCATCCAGGCTCTCAGCTCTTCCCTGCTGAGCCGAGGAGACAAGAGGCTCGCTCACTCTAAGACATAGGTGCGGTGCAAGGAAGTCTACAGATAGCCCAGCCCTAAAAAATTTAACCTAAAAATATTGTCACACAGTAGATGGATTGGGCAGAGGTCTTCAGTGAACCAAAGGAGACTGAAGAATATGGGCCAAAGTGTCGGGAGGGGGTACTTTACACGGCAAAGTCCCAAGTAGAATTCCTGAAGTTCTTGTGGAGACTTGGTACCCAGGAGAAATGTATGCAGAGTTGGAGCTGCTGAAATTCTTCCAGCTTCTGAGAGGAACTATGGCCAAGAATTATAGAAAATAAAAATGAATAAGGCACGGTGTCATAAAAAGGGTTAACAGGGTCCTCTTAAAAGAAAAGATGGGGAAAATGGTGATGGTTTGACATTAATTGAGCACTTATTCCATGTCAGGCACTGTTTTATAAGTTTTGTATGTATTAGCGTATTTGTTCCTCACAACAAGCCAATGAGTTATTTGCTATAACTAACCCCATTTTCTAGATTAGGAAATTCAGTCACAAGTAGTTGGGTCACTTGCCCAAGGTCATACAGCTGGTAAGTGGTAGAACTGGAGGAAATTGCCAGGGTGGTCCTAGTGGCCAGAGCCTCTGGGCCCACTGTGAGCAGCTTCATTCAGTTACCTCTGTGTGCTGATCAAACATGATCACCTTTCACATACCCCATCCTGTAACAAAGGTGGAGTTATAGAACGCCAGAGCCCTTCTGTGAGACCTTTGAGGGGATACCTAGGGTTGTCTTCATTTTGATCTCTCTTCCTGGTGTGATGCCTGCTGGCTTATAGAAAGGGCTCAATACGTATTTATTGCCTTGGACTGAGTTAATTTGGATGTATAATAAATGGAAGCAGTTAACTGATTTCTATATTGTTTTTGATATTTGGCTTAGTAGTGGGCATAACATTATCATTATAAAAATATTTATCCATATATGCCCTTTTATAGAGGAAATGACTAAGGTTCAAATGTGATTACAGGGGGCAGGTGCTCCGAGATCTCAAAAACAAACCCTTTCTGCATCGGGGAATTCTTACTCCTTGGGACTTGATTTTCTTAAGGGTACCCCATGGTGTGAATGTGGTTGCTAATGGCTGATGTCCCTCTGGAAGGTCAAGTTGAAAGATCTGGGGTGGAGATGGCATGAGTGTCTCTCTGTTGACATAAGTTTGAGGTTGACTCTGATCCTGGGGGATTGCTGTGGCCTGGAGAATTAAAATCCATGGAACTGGTTCAGGACACACCAGTGTAAGACCTACTACAAAGGCACTGTCCCCAAGGAACCCTCTGGATTGGTGTGAATTGCTTTTCCTATACTTTCCATTGCCCAGCTTTCAGGCAAGAGGTGACTAAACTGGGCAAATATGAAAAGGAGAGTCCTGTCTCTTAGTTCCCTTGTCCTGCAGCTCTGCCCTGCACCGGTTTACTGTTTTGCATTGTTTGATGCGTTGGCCTCTCTCTATCCAGTTTAGCCCCTTCCTAGGGTATCAGTATATTAATACACCAGCCCCACAGAAAGGCAAAACTTCTTGCAGACACACAATTTTCTCCTCTGATCAACAACCCACAGACGAGCAGGGCAAGTACTATTATCCCTTTTTTATGGATGAGGCTTGGGAAGTACTTTTTTCCAGTTCCAGAGCTGGTTAGTGGAGGTCACTCGCCAGCCCATGTATCCTAGGTCCGAAATCACCACGTGCTCTCTGATCCTAGATTCTTGTTTCTGTCTCTCACAGCATCTGGAAAAGCTTGAGGTCCATAAA
The DNA here is from genome assembly GCF_964341445.2 of Mesoplodon mirus. Classification (NCBI taxonomy): domain Eukaryota; kingdom Metazoa; phylum Chordata; class Mammalia; order Artiodactyla; family Ziphiidae; genus Mesoplodon; species Mesoplodon mirus. Next base: position 62,240,170 of record NC_138990.1, read on the forward strand.
AATCTGTCAAATCATGACTTCAAGAATCTCTTGTTATCTTTCGTATTATATTTAGCGTGATTCATTGGGAAAGATGGACTAGAGGTCCCCAAGTTCAAATTTCTGAAGCCAAGCTCCCTCGTATTGGTTTGGTTTGGTTTGGTTTGGTCTTTGGCTGCGCTGCGTGGCATGTTGGATCTTAGTTCCCTGACCAGGAATCAAACCCGTGCCCCCTGCAGTGGAAGCACAGGGTCCTAACCCCTGGACCACCAGGGAATTAAGCCAAGTCTCCTTGCACCCTCAAGGGGCATAGCATCTAGAGAGGGAGAGAGGGGAGTAAGAGGTTAAGTGCAAGGAGATGCTTCAGGCCTCCCCCGAGGGGGTTAACTGCCTTCCCTGTGCCTCGTTTTGAATTCCTCCTTTAACTTCTGGACAACCTGCCACCCACTCCGTTCCCACTGACTGTCTTCATTAAGCCCTTCCTCCTGCCCTACCCCAAACCCACGTGGCTGGTCTCTGCCTGGGGGCCACCAGCTCAGATCTGTGCTTCCCACCAGGCCAGAGCCGCTCTTTAATAGAAATATGCGGGCTGATCCTCCAGCTTGTGTCGCTAAGCACTGGCTTTTGGTTGCCTGGAGATTATCATGGAGTCGAGACCGCACGATGGAAACGTGTGTCTCATTCTGCACTGGGATGTGCTTGGACGGCTAAGAACCACCAAACCTTTCTTCTGCAGCTCTGATTTTACATTAAATCCCTGGAACTTGAGGATACATCCTTCACGTGTTAGTCATTGGAAATAATAAGTGCACAAAAGATCATGTTCTGATACCCCTGGGTTTATAGGGATCGGCAATTCTTCAGGATATAAGAGGGGAGAGCGATATAATAACACATGTCTTCTGTAAAGCAGGATACAGGGAAGAAACAAACTGAGCTTTTGTGCTTATAATGGAGGGGAGGAAAACAGTGCTTTTGAATTTTCCTCAAAGTCACTATTTATTTGTAGGGGAAGCAATAATTAGAGGAGTAGGCCTCACTGAGTGGAGAGCATTTCAGCAAGTTCCTGTGGGAGAGACTTTGGCTCTACAAATCTTTTAGAAAATGCAGAAATTAGAGGTCCCTGGACCCCTGGGCTGATGCTGTGACACATTTACCTTTTCTTGAGGTATTAGCAACTTTCAGATCCAGAGATAGGAGTGCTGGATGATAATGGCAGGATTTAACCCGTCGTTCTGCCAGAAGAGAGTGTGTGTGTGTGTGTGTGATGGCAGGATTTAACCCGTCGTTCTGCCAGAAGTGTGTGTGCGCGCGCACGCGCCCAGAACAGTGTCCAAGAGGAGGCACTGACAGCCCATAGGCTCACAGAGCAGGGTCTGGAGGTTTGGGCAGGAGATGCCACAGGGGGTTGGTAGGATCTGCGACTCTGGCCTGCAGTTTGTCCATTTGACACTGGCCTTGGAGGTAGAGCAGCCGAAGCCCAGGGAGTCCTCCAGTTTCCGTCAGCCAGCCAAGTGTGTTCATCACCTCTGTGTGTTCCCAGCCCCATTTCAGATGCGGTGGCAGATAACAGGAGCACAAGACACGTGATTTCTGCCCCCAGACTAGTTAGAAGACACACGTGAAACCAATGTGTGACGGTGTATAATTAAGCACTGACTTTTGCAGCAAAGCCTTTTCAGGTAGGAACACAGCAGGGAGCTTGCCCTCAGGATTCGAGGGATTCTGGAGGCTTCATGGGAGGTGGGGCTGGAGCTGGCCGTGGAGGATGCATTTCTATGAGCAGAGGGGATGGAGGGAGGAAATTCCAGGCAGGAGGGGCCTGGTAACCAAAGGTGCAGTGGTTGGAGTGAGCTTGAAATGTAGTAGGAACGTGTGGGAACGAGCTCACCTGAGCCGAATATTCTCAGGGGCGGCCGGCGATGCGGGGAGAGGGAGTTATGGGAAGCTTTGAGAAGAGTGGTGTAAATAAATCAACATTTCAACATGAGTTTGCTATGTCCTGGCTCCTTGAGGTGCTGGGGCAGGGAATGTGGGTGTGAGCACTCCCTCCACAAGCCTTGATTCCCCATAAACAAATGGACCCAACCCACTGGGCCACATTCTCCCTTCTCTCCTGGGACTTAAGCCTGCAGAAACTTCCCCAGGAGCCTCTCCTTGTAGGTGGGAAACAGGCAGTGGAATTGACTTTCAGGCCTGGCTATTCAGTTGCTGAGTAATTGGTTTCTTGATCATTGTAACAAAGGGAAACAAAGGGAAAGCAAGTACATCCACTGCCAGAAGAAAGAAATCCTCGTGCCAAATTTGAGGCTTTACCAGACCAGTTGTTTTTGAACAGGAAGGTGAAGGACTGAAGGCAGGGGAGACATTAAGAAAAGTGTGATTGCTGGGGTCAGTGAAGCATTCCTCACTGTAGTGGGTGTTCTGTGGAGGCAGGATGGCAGAGAGGCTGGGAGTGCAGCCTCCCTCTCCAGACTGGATCAGGGCTCCGCCACTTCCCAGCAGCAGGGGCCCTTGGGCTGATGATTTAACTCACCAGGGAAAATAGCAGTACCCGCCTCCCTGCTTCATGGAGTTGTTGTAATCCTTACAGGGTTGAATACACATATAAAGGGTTTGAAAGAGTGCTTGGCAAATAGTATGTGCTCAAGTAAATGTTAGTAAGAGACGCAGTTTTATTACTGGCCTCAAACACAACGCTGAGAAAGATGGGTGTTTCATTCTGTGTTGGTTGCAGCAAAGAATTCCACAAAAATTGATTGATGGGAGAAGTGAGGCTGAATGCAGAGCGTGGATTGAGCACAGATATGATGGAAGGCATAGGCCAGTGACCAAGGCCAGGCCTGACCCGGGCTGTGCAGAAACCAGCAGAGCCCTGGATGCCTCAGCCAGCTGGGATGTGGACAGCTCTGAGCACAGAGGACAAGGGACCTTTGTGGGGTGAGAGGTCTGAGGGCCTGAGGGCCCGTGGCAGCCAGGGCTGAGCAGCCAGAGTTCTTGGGTTTCCCAGTGAAGGGAAACTGAGGAACATTGAAGAGGATCAGGGCAGACGAGGGTGGGCAGGGTGTCTTAAAGGTATCCAATCCTGCCTCAAGGGTAAGCTTGCTAAAATCTTCAAGTAAAGAGAACTGTCTGGAGCCTGATATCAGGCAACCAGGACCTGAGGACTATTCTTTAAGATGTCCAGTTTCTCATTTTTGACACATATGACTTGTACTGAAGGGTGGGGCTTTTCTCCTATCCTTTCTTACAGGCAAATTGTCCTGATAACTTACTTCACCTGACCTTGCTAAGCATCCTGCCTTTCTATCATGTTATTTTCAGCAAGTATTTACCGTGTCCCTAAGATACATCCAGCTAGCATTGAACCCAAGGAAGAATTTTGGGGCCCAAGTTCAGGGAGCTCACAGGCTGGTCAAGGATCACTTAGACGGAGGTTACTTTTCTCAAGCGCTGAGATCTGTGATGTTGATGAGAGAAATCTGCTGTCAATCGTTGAGGGCTAGGAAAGCCTGGGCCGACTTCCAGCAAAGGTGGGACTTGGGCATGGACGTCAGGGTCTTCATAAGCAGACAGAATGATGGGGTAGACACTCCTGGCCCCAAGTAGGGGTACCATGAGAGTGGGATTCAGTGGGGGAGGGGTGGTCAAGGCTAATTTAAGTGGGTAGGATCAGATTAGGAGAAATTCAGTAGGCAGAACATTAGGAGCCTTGGTGCCTTCCACCTTGGGTTGGGAATTTCTAGAAGAGCATTTTGCCAGTTTCTCCTACATCTCAGGAAACTGGGGATTTGAATCTCACAGACTGGTACAGTATAAATAACTCAGAAAATTTGAGAAATGACAGGGTTGGCAGGCATAAATTTTCAGTCGGCTGCTTAGCAGCTGCGTGTGCTGGGGCTTGCAATGATATGCATGGGAACTTGGTTGGCTAATTTTGAATTCTCCTTTCTCCAGAGCCCTGGCCAAGGATGTGTAGGGAAGAGGGGTTATCCTCCTTGTTTCAGGGCAACTGCCATGCATAAGCACTTTCTTCAAAGAAAAGCCTGTCACAAATTTCCATTACACAGCCAGTCAGGAAGGCGCTAGTGAATTCAGTGAGTTAAATGAGCACCTACATCCTAAGGACCCTTTGTGTGTCATGATGATGGTGATGGTGGTGGTGGTGGTGATAATGATAGTGATGATAATGGTGGTGATTATGGAGGTGATGGTGATAGTCATGATGGTGGTGGTGGTGACGGTTATGTTGGCAGTTGTGGGAGTGGTGGTGGGAATGGTAGTGACAGTGATGGGATGAAGTGGTGGGGACCTTATACTTACATAGTTAGGGCAGATTATGTAGCTCTTCCATACAGGTAATTTTACTTGAGCCTAAAGCAAAACTGTGAGGTAGGCAGAACAGGTATTGTTATCGCCAATTGAAAGACGCAGGCTGGGATTCAGAGAATTTGTAAGCCAGGGTTGTTGTTTTGTTTGTGTTTGTTTTACGGCACTGTGTCTCTTGCCAGCGAGTGTCAGATGAGTAGCATGGACAGTCATAGATAGAAGTGTTCAGACAAAGGAGGGCTCCTGTGGGCCAGAGCCACCAGAAAGGGTTTCTGGAACTAGAATTTGAGCTTAGAAGTTTTGGCTGAAAAGTAGGACACAGGAAGAATCAAAGGTGTTAGAATGTATATGTGCATGTGTGAGTGTGTGTGTTGGGGGGAGGGGTCTGTCAGAGAAAAGGGACGTTAGAAAGTAGAGATACAATCTGTGAACTAATAAATCGTGTTGGATTTCTCTGGAATTGGAACCCAGAGAAGAGAAGGAAGTTAATATTCATTGAACACTGCTCAATGTGCCAGGTCCCGTGCTTTTTATATACCTTTTAAAAATGTGTCCTTTTATATGTATTACCTAATTTAATCCTCACAACCTCCCTGTGAAGCAGATACTATTGTCTCCACTTTATACAGTTGAAAACTGACACATAAAATAAATACCTTCCTCAAAGTCACCTAGAAAAGCCACACGAATCCAGGCCTCGGGTCATAACTTTCTACCAGGGATGCTGAGTGTGGTGTGTAGCTGCTGGCCCGAACGTCCGCAGCCTGGGGTGTGTTAGTGATTCAACAGCCAGGTTGAGGGGTGTTGGAGACGGGGTTTCGTCTCCAGAACTGCAAATCAGCAGGAGGTCACCTCTATCTCATAGAGGCTGGTACTCTTTCCTGCGGTGGATTTGAATATTTGTCTTACCATTAAATAGGTAAACACATAACTGCTAACTGCTGGTGTAGGCTGAGGAAGAATACGGCTTTATTTTTCTTTAGCTCTGGAAAGACTTTTCTGTAGTGACTTTGGACAGTCTTTGAGATATCCAAGGTTTCATTCAGGTGTGCACCTTCCATAGTAACTGTTGCCCCTTACATGTCCTGGGAGGAGAAGGAGGAGGATGGATGGGCTGAAGGATCCCAGTGGATGTGGACTTAGCTTTGATGAGCCCAGGACCTGGGGAAGGCTGTCTGGCTTTTGTATGTTCTTTGGGGACACTAAGGTCATACCCCAGCACTACACCCCTTGACTTCTAGGGCTCCCTCTCTCCTCCCCTCTAGGCTCTGGTTTCTAGAGGAACTTGTCCTGTGACCTCTGGGAGGAGGTGGCTTAGCCCCCATGCCCTCTGCAAATTTTACTCGGGGTGTGTAACCATGGATTACAGGTCAGACTCATGACAATAATGCTTTATATCTGAATATAACCTTTTACTTTTCTGGACATGTTTATTGTTCCATTTTAGTCCTCCCACACCCCGTGTATAGAAGTGATGTGGTTATTTTTAACACAAGGATGCCGACTCCGAGAGAGGTGAAGTGCTTTCCCTGGCACGGCAAGAGTTGACGGCAGGGATGGGGCGAGTGCAGGGTTTTTATAGTCCTACTTCATGCTTTTTCCCGCCTCCCAGCGACAGTGCCGATGAGCTTTTATTTTTCCTAGAAAACCCTGCAACTCGTGCATAGTTACACGCGCAGCCAGCGTTAGAGGATTCTTTTGCAGCTGATAGAGCCCTCGGCGCGTTTGGGACCTTTGGCCGGCCTCCTCAGGCCTGGCTCAGGGGCATCAGGGGCCTCTCGGTGGGAGTCCGGCCCTACCTGTCTGAGCCCTGCTTCTTCGTGCTGCTTGTAGGGCGGAGCGGCCCTTCCTAACGTGTTACCGTTCAGTTCAGAATTGTGCGTTCTTGCTGCTTTCCCCTTTTAGAAGGGCTGGATTTAGCCCTGGCACGCCAAATACAAACCCTCACTTCATCTCGAGAGCTCTTTCCACCCACCCCTCCTCGGGCAGGCTATTTACAGACTTGTCATCCCACCATGCGGGTCAATCCACCAGTGAAATGAAAGGAAGGAGAGGCCCCAAGCCAACGAATTCGGGCAGATGAGCCTTATATAACACGTGCTAAAAATATGTAGCTAATTGGAATGGAGAAGCGAAAAATGAGTTGCGCTTAAGCCTTAGTCTGAGACACCAAAGTGTGATGGGGAAGCAGTTTCTCCCAGCGGGAGATGCCCATATATAAATCATTTTACTCTGTGCGTACTCTCCTTTTTGTGGCTTTTCAGCCATGTTCAGTTCCCACTCATCCCCCCCACGAGACTGAATTCGGGCAGCAGAAACCAGGACTAAGGGAGCGTCAAAGAGAAGATGCAGAGAGCTTTTGCCCCTTCAGAGCAGGAGGAAGAGGCGGTGCCTAGGGGCGTGGCCAGATGTTAAGATGGTAAATAGAGCTCCCACTTCTGACAGCTTCCAAAACCAAACACGTAGAAGACTCAGATTATCAAAGGATTCTTTCTGCTCTGGAAATTAACGTTAGGGATTTTTCTAAAACTGAAGAAGATAACTTTTATTCCAGTTCCATCCCCATCTGCACCTCCCTGCCCCCCAGGCAGGGGGTCAACTATCTCCTCTCCTTCTCTTGGCATCTTCAATTGCTTTTTCTCCTGGCTTCTTCCCCTCTGCCTACAGCATGCTCTGTCCTCCCTCATTATGCTATATTGTGTGTGATTAATGATTAGGCTCTGCATTTCCCATAGAGCAAGAGCACCCCAAGGGCAGGGCCTTGGTCTGGGGCAGGGCCTAGTACAACGCCTGGTCCAAAGTGAGCACCAAATCCTTGCTTGTTGAATAAATCAGTCATTCAATGGATCAGTGAATGGGCAAACCAAAGGGGATGTGTTACGATTTCCGAAAAATATAGTGTGAAAGGTATGAACCCTCTTCTTCTTATTCAGATCTGATGCTGGTCTCCTTGACAGTTAGATGACACTTCATCTGGCTCATCCGTCACCTGATGACTGTTCTGTGTGACACCCCACAATGAGGACACGAGGACTCTAAAGATAGCTGAACAAGATGTAGTGTTTGGAGAGCACATGGGTTGATTAAAGATTTGGAGGTGACCTGGTACTACTGATCAGTTTTAAAATGAGAAAAGGGAGACCTAGGGTGTTCAGAAAATTTGGCCAAAATGACATGGTTAGTGAGTGGCAGTCCAGGCCAGTGCCTGCTGGCTCATGCTGGCTGCTTAATCAGTCTTACAAACAAGCACAGGGTAATCTTTGGAACCCAAGTTCAGAGCCTTCCACGGACACCACTGTGCCCCTCACGGGGGAGAACGGAAACATCCATTGATCCGTGATGCTGGACTGCCCCCCACCCCCACAGGTAGCTTCAGGGAAGGCTCTCGCTGCCCACCTTTCAATCTGAATGCCTGTCTTTGCTCTGCGGAGGGCATAGCAGTAACTCTGTAATGAACTTTGCTGCCTTGTCATTGGGAGCCCATCACCATCACTCACGTGATTTATTCCACCTAGGATCTACTTCATCCATCTTTGGCTGACTCAAAAATGTGTGCCTGCCTAGGGCTGAGTCACGTTGATAAGAGGTCCACTGCACAGCCTCCTGTTGCTGGGGTGTCCTGGGCAACCCTGCTTTTCTCTTCCTATGGCTTGGGGTTCAGGTCTTCCTTGGACTCCATGAGGTGGTCCAGGTCTTCCCAGTAAATTCCCCTTTGTGCTGAAGCAGCTGCTTTTAATGAAAGAAGCTGAACTGATCTAACATTGGAGTAGGAAGGAAGCAGAGCATCCCATTCCTCACTTTTCAGGTAGGAGAACACAGAGGTCCAAAGTGGGGAGTTTGGTGGTCCCACATCTCAAAGGCAGAGGATGGCAGAGACTGGACAGGATCTCAGTCCCTGGGTTCCCCACCCACTGTCCACAGTGTCCCCTCTGAGAATCACAGCAGGGCTGTGAGATCCCAACACCTGCTCCTCCAACAGTAGGAGGCTCTCAGCGGGTGCTGGGTCCTTGATGGAGGGAGACCTGGGGAAGAGACTTGTAAAACTTAAGTGTAGCATGGGGTACATGTTTGTACTTAGAAATTTATAAGGCTTTTTATAACCAACCCCTGCCCTAACTGGGGTATCAAATTATTCACGAGTTATGGGCCTTAAGACTAGAACTGTGAAAGTAATAAAGAGGCATCTGGTTCATGGAAAAAAATGTGTGGGTGCAAAAGGGTTCCAAGGGGATAGGTCAGAAAGGCATAATGTGCAGTCCCCAAACCCTGGGAGCTGGCTTCCAGAAGATTTGAGGAAATGAAGCATGAAGAAGGATCTAGATTCCACCTTCTTTTCTGCTTAAGATCAGAAGTCTACATAGGCTTTAGGAGAAGACAGCTGCCGTACTTGCCTGTGTGCTGCTGGGCACATAAATGTGTCCCGGATCCCCCATTTCTCGAGCTTTATCTCATATAATTTATCTCATCCTTACACCAGCCTTATGAGGTCACTACTATCCTCACTTGGAGGTTGCAAAGCAGAGGCCGGGGATATTATGTACACCTGCCCAAGATCTGTCATGCTTCAAAGCCAAAGCTTGCTCTTTATTATGAAGTTGCCCCAGATACATAGTCTAATACTTCTAAGTCCCCACATTAGCTGACAACACATTTAATATGTACTATATCATTGTCATGTAATCCTAGTATTGTATATTATTACTGAACAAGTGGTTTTGATTCTTATGGCATGCCTGGCCCTGTGCTAGGTTCTGGTTTATACTAGAGAAATGGCACCAGAGTCCCTGCTTTCAGAGAGCTTATAGTTAAGGTGAATACTCATCAGACCTTTACATAACAAAACAACGCACCTTGTGATTAGATGCCAAGATGGATGACGTAGGTGGTAAATGCCCTAACGGCACCTTCTGGTGCCATCAGCTCGTTGATCTGAATTTTCCCCACTCCTAAATGACTCCCTGATGGTGAATTACATTCTAGTTGAAGCCAGGTGCTTTATATTTCGCTCCACCAATGTTCCATTAGGGCTTGACTTCCCCACACTCTTGTGTCCTAAATAGTCCATAATTGAATGCATTATTATATGCAATGCTGCATATGACTGACTTTCTTATTTTATGTCAACTTTTAAATTAAAGTGACATATACACACAGAAAAGTGCATAGCATATAAGTGTACAGCTCAGTGAATTTTCACAAAGCAAATACACCATGTGATCAGCATCAAGATGAAGAAACAGAATATGACCAGCCTCCTCCATGCCACCTTCCTGTCCCTGTCCCCCTTCTCCCGCCATCTTGACTTCTAAGGGCATGGAATAGTTTTCCTTGGTTTTGAACTTTAAATAGATGGATTCATATGATATACAGTTAACCCTTGAACAACATGGGTTTGCACTTCACGGGTCCACTTGTACGTGTTTTTTTGTTTTTTTTCCCCCAGTAAATACTACAGTACTACCAATCTGCAGTTAGTTAAATTTGTGGATGCGGAGCCATGGATACGGAGGGATGACTATGGGTCTTGAGCATCCTCAGATTTTGGTATCCACCTGGGCTCCTGGAACCAGTCGCCTCTGCGGATACTGAGGGATGACTGTATACTCTTTTGTATCTGGTTTCTTTCATTCAACATTCTGCTAATGAGATTCATCCATGTTGTTGTGTGTAGTTTGTTTTCACTCTCATTGCTGTGGAATTGTGGGAATGTCTGTCCATTCTGCCACTGATAGACACGTGGTTATTTCCAGTTTAGAGGTAGTACACATGATGTTGCTATGAACATTCTAGTTCGCATCTTTTGGTGAACAAATGTGCGTGGTGGTGTTGCACACATACCTAGGAATGGGATTGCTGAGTCATGAGGTGGCCACTGTTCGGCTTCAGTAGATTCTGTCTGTGTCCCAAAATGGCTGTACTGATTTACTGTCCCACCAGCTGTGTGTGAAGAGTTCCAGTTGCTCCACAACTCTGCCAAAACTTGGTATTGTGCATCTCTAATCCACTTTCAGCTGTTCTAGTGGGTGCGTTTCATTGTCATTTTTCTCCTTTTATTATTGTGGAAAAATATGCATAACAGACTTACCATTTTTAAGGTACGGTTCAGTGTCATTAAGTACATTCACATTTTTGTGCCATCATCATCACCACATTCTACCTCCAGAACTTTTTTTGTTTTTCCAAATTGACACTTTGTACCCATTAAACACTAACTCCCCATTTCCCCTCCCTTCACTGCTGACACCCACCAGTCTACTTTCTCTCTATGAATTTGACTACTCTAGGTTCCTCATATAAGTAGAATTGTGCAGTGTTTATCTCACTTGCATAATGTATTCAAGACTCATCCACGTTATAGCATGTGCCAGAAATTCCTTTTCTTTTTAAGGCTGAATGATATTCCATGATATGTATGTACCACATTCTATTGATCTGTTCATCTCTTGATTTCATTCTGATTTTAATTTGCATTTGTCTAATAACTTTGCATTTCTCTTGAGCACCTTTTATTTGATCTGTAGCTGTTTGGGCAGAAGACTTAAGCAGGCATTTCTAAAGGATGATATCCATTTTCCTATTGGATTGTCTGCCTTTTTCTTACTGATTTGTAGGAGAACTTTACATATTCCAGATCCGAGTCTTTTCTGAATGTATGAATTGCAAGTCCTTCCTTCTAATCTGTGGCTTGCCTTTTCACTCCTTAAGAATATAGTTTGATAAATAGAAGTTCTCAATGAATGTAGTCCAATGTATCCATTTTTTTTTCCTTTATGGCTAGCATTTTTGTGTGTGTTCTACTTAAGAAAGTGTTGCCTACCTGAAGGTCATGGTATATCCACCTTTGTTTTCTTCCAAAAACCTTACTGTTTTCACTTTCATCTAATGTGTCCGCTTTTTCAATTAGGAGTAGTTTTCAATCCTAGGGAAACGGGTTTGCAGTGCAAGCCTAGTATGTGGGCAGCACTATAGTGAAACCACATTAATTTGGGCAAGTGGTAACCGGCTCAGATGATTGGTAGAACCCTACATGGGTGCAGGTGTCCCTTGCTTGGACATCAGATTTGTTTTCTGAAGAGTTACATGTAAATTCTATCTAGCAAATTTGGCCATATTCTAAAGGTCGAATCTGCAGCTTTTCAGACATTTCCACCAAAGTTTAGGAGGTGTTCTCCTAACCCATCTCTGCTTTACAGACTTGCTAGACTCACTGTACCTCCCATTTCTTCTGACCCCCAAGAGCACACTTGAAAACTCTCATCTACGGCACAGCAGCCTGCTCTCTAGAACTCCCTGCACTTGTCTCCATCATTTTAGTCGTATAATTGTCAAAAGTCACTTGTTTGTTGTTCTTGTAATTACATAATTTTGAGCTAATCTCATTTAATGTATGAAGTAGGAGCAGGAAAAGAAAATGTTTCTATGAAAACTAAGGTGAATGTGTTGGAAAGAGTCACTGAAGATAAACTGCTAATAAAATCGCTGTTGAATTATGTGCAAGAGGGAAAACAATAGAATCCTAAAAGGGGGGGAGGGGGCCAGATAATAAAGCTCTAAAAAGATTCTCAATTCATATTGTTCATAAATATCTTTGTTTTTGCTCCACTATAAAGAAATCAAAATTAGAAATGGTAGATACTCCATTATCTAGGAGAGAGAGTGCAGAACGCAAAACGGAGCATCCTTTCAAGAAAAGTCTTTGGCTTTGTTACTGGCCCATGGGTTTGCATATTTTCAGATAAATGTTTGAAGTTTGGATGGATGCTGTCAGTTAAAATACTTAAAGTATATAGATGTCTTATTTTTGCATGAATCTCTGCTTTAATTGACTCTTTGTTAACTAAGCACTGTTCCTTTCGTCATAGATAAGGGGGTGGAGGGGTAGGAATCCCTCCCCTCCCACGGCCATCCTCAAGCTAGGAACTTCTGTGAAGTACTGTTTTGTCTTAAAAAAAAAAAAAAGACTATTAATACTTCACAATTTGCATTTTACTCCATGTTCAAAAACAAAATAAAAATAAGCATTTTCCTTTTTCAAAATCTTCAAATAAAACCACAGCTCAGCTGAGTTCTTCCGTGGTAGGAGTTTGGGGATTTAAGTCGCCTTCTAATGTATCTGCTGGATCAGTGCCATTGGAATCCATGGTGATTTTTCTGGCATCATCATGCCCGCGCCCTGCAGTCTTGGGATGCAGGCTTGCCCGTGCCATGCGGTGCCTGGTGAAGCTGGGTGTCGGGGCCACTGGCCTGCCCTCGGGATGTGGACATATGTGTATGCAGTGGTGAGGATGCTGCTCTCTGTGGGTGTGGGAGCCCCTCCGTTCCAGAAGCTCGGTACTGCACTGCCTGAGGGCCAGTCTGCTGTCCTGCATCTCAGGCTGGATTCTCTCCGCTGTGAGCAGAGCTGGCAGGCACAGAGGGCGAGCATGCCTCTCACACCAAGGACACCATGTGACACACTGAAAAACAGTCTGTTGCTCCACTCCCCCCCCACTCCCAACCCCCGCCCTCCAAGGCTTCCCTTTGGGGGGTATTCATCTGCTCCCTCCGGTGGCAGGGTAGGTGGTTATTTTACAGGTAAATTTCATTTATTAGTTCCATCCTCCTCCACCCCACCTCGCCCCCCCCTCCCCGGGGGTAATAACGGTAACCAGTGCCTCAGGCCACGGTGCTGGGAAAGTGCTTAGGAAGCGAGGGGAAACCTTTCGGGCCGGCGCCCACACAGTTCTGAAACATCCGGAGCAATCAACCTGAGTCACTGCCGCCAAGGCAGGAATCATCCAGTAGCGCTTCTCCGCTCACCGACGTCGTCCTCCTCCTCCAACGTTGTTTCTGACTTTTCCAGAGAGGAAGCCTGCGGGAAGCCCAGGTCAAGGCGTTGACTCGCGCGCCCCCGTGTGGCCATGGTGTGCGGGTTTGGAAAATGCTGCCAGGTTTTCCTTTCCCCACGGCCGGAGAAGGCAGCGGGCAGCCTGCGACCCGTGCACACACCTTAAAAAAGCAGACATTTTGCATAATCTTTGATTGCTTATTTCTATTATTTTCTTTCCAAAATTTATTCAGCCGTTTACATTATAATGGTTAATTTAGTGAATATGTTGATTCTTATGAAAAATGGTGATTTTATTATAATCATTACTTGGTCATAGTAGTGTCAAGGTGAGCTTTTTTTTTTTAAGAGTTTTTTAATTGAAGTATAGCTTATTTACAATGTTGTGTTTCATGTGTACTATTTCTGTTATTTTTAAATTTTATTTTTACTGCCCTTATTTCTTAACAGTTAAGCATCCTCAGGTCTTATTCAACTCGAGTTACAAGGCATGGCTTTTGGAGCCCGCAGATTTTCTGTAGGTGTAGGCAATGCCCCCTCCCGATTCTGGGAGACTTCCCCCAACCCACAGCCTATTACTGGTGCATGTTTTTATTCAAAAGGGACAAGAACAAAAGCTATAGCTCTGCCTGTCCCTTTTACACTTTCAGGCTATAATAAATCAGCAGGTGTTCGCACCTGCTAGGGCCGAGCTCTCCAGTCTCCAGCACTGAGACCAGGGCCTAGTATGGATACAGGGCTCCCAGTGCTTGTATTTTGAGTTGCACAGAGGTCTGGACCTTCTTTTATGGATCCTTCGGGCAGTGATGACGAGAGAGGAGATGTGCTCCCCAAGGGATGAGCAATGTGATCCTCTTTGGGAAGAAAAGATTCAAATTCCATCCATTTAAAGAATCTGCTTCTTTACAAATTTTCCCATTGTGTGTAGTTTTATAATGGTACTTCAGTAAAAATACCTGTGTGTGTGTTCAGGGGGATGGTTAGCAGATGCTCTTGGTGCCCCAGCACGTCTGTATTCCTTGACCTACCACTGCGGTCAGCTGCAGAATACCCTGTGACTTCCCGTGTCTCTCCGCCTGAGGTGACCTAAGCCACGATGTTATGGGGTAGGGGCTAAAACCTGATGGGCCCCCGTTGTAGGTCGTTTGATTTTAGGGAAATTCCTCTTAGGTCTACATCATTATTCCAATAATAGCTACCATTCTTGAGTGCCTACTATGTGCCTGATACTTTATAATGAGTACGTTGTAAAGGTCACACTAACTTTGGAAGCAGATGTTATTAACCTTGATTTAGAGATGAGGAAACGAAGGCTTAGCAAATGGCTGCGGGATCTGGAGCTGAACACAGGTCTCGCTAGGCCCTGTTCTCCCCCCCCTTGCTGGCTTCTCCATGGTGATAGCGAGCTCCATTCACGTCCCTCTGAGGGCTCCAGTCCCCAGATCCCCACTGTTTCTCTCCCCTTCCAGCTCTACTCTCCTCCTCACCAGCCCCCCTCACCCTGTTCCTCTCGCATCCTCAGGAGCCAGTGTGGCCCCAGAAGTGAAGAACTGGAACCTCACACTATTACCATCTGTTCAGGAGGAAATGGGAGCTCTCCCTGCCTCAGGGCAGGCTGAGAGGGCAATTTTCAGCCCCTTGGAGAGGCTGTGCCAATGTAGAAGCCAGTGTAGGTGGTTTGGCTGAAGGGGGTGCTGTGTGGCAATTCAGTGCATGTTATGGGTTTTGAGAACAAGGTTGAGTAGTTTATCCTCCAAGAAAGAACCCAGTTGAGAGGGAGAGGTGGTGCTACTCGTGATGACTCTGGGAAAACAGGTGAATCCCAGGACTCTCCTGGGTGAACCAGAACCTACGTTCTCCCTTCCTGCTCTATACCTGTCCTATATTTCTCACGTTGTTTTTATGATCGACCTCTGGGTCCCTTTTAACATTTTGGGACCTACTCTTCTCGCCATCATCAATCCTTACATCAGCCGTTTATTCAGGGAGCAAACTTGGTCTGGCCTCCAGTTTTCGTTCTTTTCTAACTTATAGACCCCTTCTCTTTTGCCTAAGCTTTGCCTTTTCCTGATTATTTGACCGTAAATTCATTGTATCATGCCTTATTCAGCAACTTCTGGAACAGAAGGAACAGACATACAAATTTGCTTAAACTGAGTAAGCGTATATTTACAAAACTGTGACCCTTTTCTTTCTCACTCATTTATTAACAATCTCAAAAACATCCACCCCATTCATCGTACATGACATTGTAAATCCCCGGGGGCAGAGGCTGGTCCTCTTGCCCAGTTAGGCGTGGTGGGCACCGCGTGGGCCCTAGCGCTTGTAGCTCTGCCTGGGCGCTTGGAGTTCCTGGCTGAGTCAGCACTCAGGAATCCAGTGCAGCAGGTTAATTCGCTACTGGCTCCGCCGACCCCAGCGAGATCCAGCCCAGAGCACCCCGCCAGAGTGGAGGAGGTGCTGGCTTGTCACTTATCAAGTTATTTCTTCTCCTGGAAAAGGTGAAAAAAACTACAAAAAAACCGAAAACAGACCTGTATACATTGTACTCCTCCGAGCCTCCTTCCTGGGGTTACTGTGAGTCCATAGTGAAATAATCGGTGTTAGTGTGCCTGCAGAAAGAGAAATTTGATAGAAGTGTGAAATACTATTATTAAGCATCCTAAGAGTTTATCTTGGTAGCGCCCCAATAGTGACAGACAGGAGACAGGCTTGTGTAAAGTCAGCACCACTGCCTTCCTCAGGGGTCGCCATTCACATTCCCTAATAAGCAGCCCTGCTGTCAGGTGGTCAGGCCCTGGAGCTGACCTTTTTTGCTGCTGTATCATCATTTTATATCCCACTGTCCTGGAGAGTAGAATCTGGGCACTCTCTTTCACTAGATTACTAAGGCTTTCAAAGAGACATTTCCAACTCCATGTCATTAAGAGAAAATGCAATGACTTAAAAAAAAAACTTAAGTGATTCCAGCGCCAGTTAGCTAATGCACTGTTAAGTCATGCTTGCTGTAAAGTGTTGCGGGAATCTGCTGTCGTTTCTGAGATGTGGGTGTAACCCATCCCCTCACCATGCTGGGCTGGCAAGTACATTCAGGAAACAGGCACACACACACGCCCTCGCCCCATATAACCTAAAAGAGTCTCCTTGCTTAGTTGACTTCATGTTTTAGAACTCATCTCTGCATCTTCCTGGGGCTTCCTTTGGTCCCTCACTTATTGGCTCCTAGAAAGTAACATCAGCAATGCAAATTGGAGGTTGTCCTCATGTGCAAAGGACCCCATTTCCAGCCTGGCATTTGCTTTGAATAATCCAGTGCTAACCCTCAGCAGGGTGTGTGTGTATGTGTGTCTAAGAAGGGGGTGTGAAGCCGGATTAGGGGCCATTATGGTTTAGAGGCGTGGCCTCCAATGTAGAACTTGCATATGGTGTGGGTTAGGCCAGATGAGCCAATGGGAAATGGGAAACAAACAATAGTCCTTTTTGTATCTGTTTTTGTATCTGTATTTGTATCTGTTACCTAAGAAACAAGAAAACGATTTCATTTTAATATTTAATATATGGATTGCCAGGGCTACATGTTTATAATTTATAAGAAAGTAAACTTATACATCAAAGTTGTTACTGATACTTGCAGCCAAAAATACTTGGAGGCCTTTGGCTTAGTCGATCCAAATAGGTCCAAGGAATGGAAGAAGCAGAGAGCATGTTAATCAGAGCAAGAGCGAAGGTGATTACTTGTGTTCAGTGTCATGTACACACACTTGTGCATGCACACTCATGCACTCACACAAGCTATACACACAGCTTGCATGTGCACCCTCACGCATGTGCTCACACTCACATGATTATATTGACACACACATCAGCCATACTTACTGCACCCACTTACCACAGGCACATCACAGATACACACCTACCTTCACTCACTCCTGCACACACTCACTCCCACTTATATTCATTCACAAACACAAACTCCCATGCTCCCCCCAACTCTCACACTCACATCCACACACACACACACCACATGCTCTCAAACACAATGCACCTTTTGCTTAATAAACTTAATAGACACCTATTCCCAAGGGGAAGCAGCACGGTTAATCCCTTGGAGACACGCTCATGGCCACTTGCTGCCTGACTTAACTCATTCTGGTGGTTGGCATCAGACCTGAGCCTCAGGAAGTCAGCGTCCAGCATGCACATGCTGAAGCTTAGTGACCGGGACGTCTTCTGCATATTCAACACCATCAGTGTAGTCGTCTGTAGATCAGGTGACATGAGGGCAGGTGAGAGGGAAAGACATGGTCTCTAGACTTAAAAGACACTTAGTATCTGGATTGGGGGATTATACAGACCTTTGTCAACTAGGCACTGACAGGTGTTTAGACTGAGAAGCAGTTAAGAGGAAGGAGGGACAGGAGGTCAGTGGGAGGGGTTTGAAGAAAAAGCAGAACTTCTGCTGGGCATTGAGGGATGGATGGTTGAATTAAAAAGGGAGAGGGAAGGGAAGATTCAGCCAGCACAGTTCTATCTGTTGAGGGGCTGAGGATCAGGGGAGCTTAAGTCACTTATTCTGAAGTGAGTACCCCCCTGGTCATTGGGCAGTTCAAGCGTGCGCTGGAGAAACCTAGAAGGATTTCAAGTGATGGAAAGTTACTGAGCTAGACACCCTTTAAGGTTCACTTGAGCCCTGGGATTTTATGATGATGTGACAGTCTTTCCTGGCTGGCTCTGGCTAAGAAGATGATAAATTCACTGATTGTGGGGAGGTTGTTCTTAGGGATAAAAGACCCCTGTTGCTGGAGAAGTTTACCTCTTCTACGCAGATTGAAACAGGAGGTCCAGGCAAGAGGCTGCTGCAGTTAGCTGGAAGTTCTGTCTGAGTGGGGTCCGTCTTTCCAAATAGTTATCAAAGCAAACTCTTAGAAACCAAACCTAATTGCTGTTTGGAATTTATTTCTTCTTGGGACATAACACCCCTAGCCTGGTCCATGGAATGTGAGCAGTCCTGCTTAGAGAGAGAAGTGTAGGAATCAGGCATGAAAAATGAATATTTTTTACTTGTCATGTTCATCTGAGGCAGATTAATACGATTCTGTTTCTACCTGTTAAATATTGACAGAATGAATTGTGCTAGTTAAGCTCCAAAGACACCAATTAAAGAAACATTTCAGCCAAAGACAATGCCTTTCTGGGTGTACCCTGAGATGCCTGGAAAAGATTTACATGTGGGAAGGGATAATTACCAATGATAACATCATTTGGTTGATGGCATCCAAATTGTATATAGGCAACATTTCCTTCTTAGAATCCATTTAGGTGATATAACTGAGCAAATCTCATGTACATTTCATGCATGTGTCATGTACAGAGGAACAGCCCTTGTGATGTGGAAAGTCCCAATAGCTCTCAGGAGGGGACCGGCAGGGACTGGCACAGGCTGTGCACTTAGTGAATTGTGTTGGCCTGATGATCAGGTCCTCATAGGAAAGCTTAGAACATGAACGGATTACGAATTCTCTTCTTCCCTGTGCTTTGTTACAGAAGCACACTGTTCTGATTCTACGATTAATTCCTGGGCAAGCCATTTAATCTCCTTGAGATTCAGTTTTTTGACAATAAAATGCATTGTATTTATTATAATACACATGTAATTAAACGAGTATATGGATGTCAAAACTCTCTGTAAACTTTAGTCTTACAGATTATTTAAATAATAAATACCATATGTGCTTACAGGAAAGGACTGAATAACACGGAGGAATGCTTTAGGGAGTGAAAGTAAAAGTTGCCTGACCTCTCACATCCCCTCCCCGCAAGTCAGCTGCTGTCCCTTTCTTTTATATATGTCAAAGTGCTACACAGATACATGTGACTATGATTTATTTTATGTAATCTTTCAACTTCTATAGTATTTTGTAAATTGACAAATCATTTTAGCCAAAGAGAATGATTACATCTTGTGAGCTAGGACATAGCAACGAAGATTCAGGAGGATTTAAGAGCTCATTGTAGGTAATTTTCTACTTGTCTACTTTTATTATAGGAGGCAAATTCCTTTGTTAAAGGACACCATTCAGTTTCCCCTAAACCTAACACTCCTTCATTTATTCCTCCATTAAAAAAGGATTTTTGCACTTACCATGTACAAAGCACTTAACCAGCCTATGAAAGATTAAAAGGACCATAACCATCTCAGCCGGGAGATAGGAGTTGCACGCTGGTAACTCTATACAGTACTGGGTATACGTGTGTAAAGAGGGGTGTGGGTAGAGAGCCACAGGAATCGTCCACGGACCCCTCTAGCCAGGGGCCTCCTGGGAGGAGGTGACATCTGACCCGGGTCTTGCAGGTGAGTTAGAATTAAGACATACAAGATGAGAACTCGTTTCCCTACAAAACTTGAAATCTTGGAGATTACACAGACCAGAATTTCTTCTTTCCAGATTCCTTTTTTCTTTCTGAAATGTTTTTGAATTCCACTGCCCCAGATGCCCTTGAGGAGGACACAGTAATATAAAGTTCTCACCAGATGACACCACGGTATAAAAATGTGTCAGCTGAGTTACACTGTCTTGGCATAAACCCAGCCTCCGCTCCTGCTTTCCTGGGTCCTCCTTATGAAGAGTCCCCATTTGCAGAACGAACCAGACAACTGCAGGGGAGGCTGTGTCTGTGTTGAGTAAACAAGGGAGAATTTGGAGTCCCCGTGCAGTGAAACTGCTCTGTCTAGATCATCAACGCAGAATTAAGTTGCTAGAACCAGAAAAGACACAGATGAGCGTTCGGTCCACAAAAGCGTTGTTTGACAGGGTTTGGAGACTGAGGCACAGAGCTGTGATGTGATTTACCCCAAGACAGTTAGATGGGGAGGAGATGTCTGAGTCAGGTGTGGGAAAGAACCTAGGTGTCATGAGTCAGTTCCAGTGCTCAGCCACCGTGGTCCCCCCACAGGGCCATTATTTGTAGACTCTTGCCTGGATTCATTGATACCACAGCCTTTAGAATTGAGTCACCTAGTTGGTGACTCAATTCTACCACCCATTCTGCTTCACTAGTTCCATTTACTCCATTTAGGCTTCTCGGTGCCGCTTTTGTTCTGCACCTTATGGATTGCTGCAGGCATCAGGCTGTAGGGGAAGGTCCATGTCTTCCCGGTGGGCGTTCCTGGTTTGTGAGCTGTGCATGGAACGCCTTCAAGCCAGTACAGAAAAGACAGCTCAGCTTGGGATGGTGGCTGCACTGGTGTATACGTTTGTCAGAACTCATTGACTTGACACTTGCGATCTCCGTGTTCTACCTTCTGTAAATGAATATTTAATTTAAAAAAAACATTCAAATGACTTCACTTGTAAATCCTTGGGTATCTCGGTGGGTAAATTCCACCTACCTTCAGAAGCACTTTGCGGTGGTTACAGAGGTGTCACTCAGTAAAGAGGGGGCTCTTGTCTTCTGCTCCAGCCATCGCTCACCTTTTCTTCTCCGGGAATGGTTTTTCCATTTCCTGCTCCTCTTCCAACCCTCCACCTACCTCCCATGGGCCTCCAGCTGCCATAGGTTGATCCCATCAGGCAGGGAAAGGACTGCCACACCAGAGCAGTAAGAGTAGGGTGTGTCCTGGGAGGACTTCAGTCTCAGAGGAGGACCTCAGAGGGCCACACTGCACAGCTGGCACTGGTTGAGCCTGTACTGTGTGCCAGGCC
The DNA here is from genome assembly GCF_964341445.2 of Mesoplodon mirus. NCBI lineage: Eukaryota > Metazoa > Chordata > Mammalia > Artiodactyla > Ziphiidae > Mesoplodon > Mesoplodon mirus. Next base: position 62,261,008 of record NC_138990.1, read on the forward strand.
CTGTGCTCGAGAGGAAAGAATGACTTGCTCACCGTAGAGGGTCGGGCACTGGTGAGGAAGACCCTTTGGTGAAGGGCTTTTTCATCTCCCTCAGACCACGTGAATAGCCACCTATACCTATGGGTATGGCCAACATTGGATGGCAGTGATGCCAAACCCCAAAATGGACTGGATTCAGTGCTCTGCATGTATAAGTCATTAATGAAAACAAAACAACTAGGGCTGCCATTAACCCCCTCCCCCATCTGCAAGGCCAGGATTTATTGTGAAGTTGACAGAGGCCCTCCCAGGGTATAGGATGTTGGCTGAATATCAACTAAGGTGACCAGGGTTTGCAGACCCATTCTTCAAAGGAGCCCCGAGGAGCCCTGTGTCTCTCAAATCCCCGCCCTCCACCGGGCTCCCTGCCCTCGGAACCCTTGATGAGATCATCCGTGGCTGTGAGTCATGCACCATCACCCTGTGACTGACCGCGCAGTAAGGCCACTTGGCCTATTTGTCTTCTGGAACACTTCACCTGAATCTATTTTCCATTTAAATTTTATAGAAATGAAATGAGTTATAAGCGACCCAAGTCAGAACATTGGGACATGCTGGCTCAGCTCTTCCCAGGGTTTGCAGGGAAAGCAGGGACAGCTGACCCATCTGTCCACTTGAGTGGAGAGAAGGCAAGGGCCTGGAGAAACAGAGTTGTCTAATCCCAAAGACGTCAGCCTTGAGCTCTTGTTCAAAGAAGAAGGTCAGCAATGGTGAGAGATGGGGGGAGTCACCCTGCCAGCTCACTGCCCCTTAATCTTTTTGAGATCCATGCCAGCACCCTGGGAAATAGCCAGTTATAGTTGTAAGAGGTTCTTATTGGAGTGCCGTGGAGGAAGAGATGAATTAAAGGTCGGCAGAACCGGGTTGTGATAAAGGTACCAACATGATTTGCGGGGTTAATCCTCCCCTGCTTGCCTTATGGAGTTTCCCAGGAGAGAAAGTCTGGATGAAGGGGGGTGTGACCACCCTCTTGGGTAGTTCAGAATACAGCCCCAGTGCAAACCTTGGCTCTCACTGCCCTCCAAGGGGGCAACTCCTACATACCATGGGTTGAAGAGTGAACTTGTCTTTGCAGTGGCCTGGTGCTCCAGAAACTGCTGTCTGCTGTGGATTCAGCAAACCTTCACCGCCACCCTCAGAACTGCAGGGGTAGACTTTGGAATCAGACTTGGGTTCAAAGCTTGCTTTGTCACTTTCTGTTGTATCACTGTTGTACCTCTGTAAATTTTAGTCTTCTCGTCTGTAAAATTAGGGTAGTGAGGGTACTTTCCCTGTAAGTGGTTGTGAGGATTACTGATAATATACATTAAACCACCTATCACCATGCTGGCTGCATAGCAAGTAATCAGTGGTGCCTGCTGTTATGACAGTGAATCCTTTCCTCCCTCCTAGGCCTTTGAGTTGCATGGCTCCTGTAATCCTTAAGTCAAGTTCAATCTCTAGGACCCAGGGGACAGTGTCCTCTTCACTCTGCCTCCTCTGGTGCTTCTCTGGCCTCAAACTCCTGGCTGAGTAGCCTCAGCTCTGCCTTGACCAGGCTTTCTGTAGCGGGGAGCTGCTCTGACCCCACAGCCAGGTCCATGCTCTGGCCTCCTGATCAGTGTCCCAGGACTTTTTATGCATCTGGGCCTGCCCTTGAGCCCAGTCCCATGCTTGGGCCCCTCCTCCAGTGGCTGGATCTCCCCGGGCAGCTGGTCGCCTGTAGGCCCCTCTGCCTCTCCTCTGCCCTGCACTTTCTTTCCCAGCTCCCACCTGTCCAGCCCTTCCTACTTGTGCTAACACCCCTGCCCCCCCCCACTGCCCCCGTTGCTTCCTTTTCTCTCTACCGGACTGCACTAGTTGTCAACTCTGCCCCCCTAGAGACTCTGGTCCCTGGATCCAACCCCTCCAGTCTGGCCTGTCCTACCCATCAGCCAAGTCCCAATTATGACCTAGTAGACCTAGACTCTATGAGACATTCACTACCCTGAGGTCATCATTCAGCCACCAAAAGTAATTCATGTTAGAATAGGGTAGACAGAAAACGCCCCGAACCTCTCCATCACATAGAGTTCTTAATTGCTATTGTAAAGATAGTACCACATAAATGAAGTGTGGTATATCCATTCAATGGAACATTATTCAGCAATAAAGAGAAATGAAGTACTGATACATGCTACAATATGGATGAACCTTGAAAATATTATGCTAAGTGAAAGCAGCCAGACACAAAAGGCCACATACCGTATGACTCCATTTATATGACACGTCCAGAATAAGCAAATCCATAGAGACAGAAGGTACATTGGTGATTGCCAGGGACAGAGGGAGGGAAGTGGGGGATGCCTGCTAAAGCGTATGGGGGTTTCTTTTTGGTGTGATGAACATGTTCTAAGACTGTTTGTGGAGATGGTTGGATGTCTGTGAATATACAAAAGACCATTGATGACATGCTCTAAGTGGGTCAGTGGTACAGTGACCCATGATATTGGGACATTATGTCCCAATAAAGCTGTTACCAAAAAAAGATAGTTAAGGAATGAATGTATAAACATGTTAAAAGATTAAAATAATGTTTATAATAATACAGTGCTAACAACTGTTTTAATTTTTACCTATCTTCTGGTCTTCGGCTACTTGAAAACACCTTTTTATGTGGTTATAGCCTCAATATACTCTTTTCACTGTTCTTTTTAGCAAACATTTGTCCATTGTGTTACTTAGTCTTTATAAATATCATTTGTATTCTATCAGTTTGATACCTCGTTTCATTATTTTCCAATTGGTAGGCATTCATGGCTCCAGATTTGTTGTGGTAGTGGTGATTACGATAGACAGTGTTTCTGTTCTGTAGAACGAAAAAATGTCTTTAGGATTATTTCTTTGGAGATGGACTTTTCAGTCAACATTCCTTGCAATGAAATTTATGTTCCTTTTCTAGTCTATTTTACCCAATAAAGTTTGGAGATGTAAAAATGCCTGAGAAGCAGGAGGAAGTCAGAGCACAATGGACATGTGAGGTCAGCAGTGTTCTCGTTAAGCAGTAATAAAACTCCCTCTCCCACCCCCGTCCTAGACAGTGTTCAGGCGTTACTCAGTATAAGTGTCTATTGTCTACATGTTAGACCCTGGCTAGTAACTACAGCTGTGGTTAGGTGGAAAAGCAGGAATAATTTAGTGGCAATCTCACAACCCCTAGTTAGCAAATATAAAAATGTAATATTTGCTTCAGATCTTTTTCATTGTCTTTGTTAAAGACATGAGATACAGTTGGAATTCCCTTGAGAAGGGATTTCTACTCCTCTTTCCCAGAGGTAACCACTGGGCTGAAGTTGGTGTTTAGTCCATTCATGTGTGTGCATGTGTGTATATTTATATATGTATACATATACATATATAAAACGTGTGTGTGTCTATAAATGTTTTGTGAATTTGATTTTATATAAATGGTAACATTCTGTACGTTTTCTTTTGTAACTTGTTTTATTAAGGAAACATGTTTTGAAGATTTGTCTCTGTTGACATATAGTACACTCATTTTAACTACTAGATGATATTCCTTGTATGACAGTATTAATTTTTATCCATTCACTTGTTGGTGGACATTCAAGTTGCTTTCAGTTGTTTTTTTTTTTTTAACTACCGCAGTGTTCCAGTGAACATCTTTGTGTGCATCTCTTTAGGTGTATGTGTGCACATTTCCCTAGGGTATGTACTTAGGATGGAACTGCTGCTGGGTTGTAGGCTATGTACATTCTCAGCTTAGCTCATTATTGCCAGATTGTTCTTCAACCTGGTTATATTAGTTCGCACCCCCTTGGGACAGTATATAAGAGTTTGCTTCTTTACATCCTCATCAAAACTTAGGAATGTCAGATTTTTAATTTTTACCAACCAGTAAGTATAACGTGGCACTCATTATTGTTTTCATCTGCATTTCCCTGATTACCTGTAAGGTTGAGGACCCTGTTAGGATTATTGACCAACTGTATGTCCACTGAGAAGAAACTGTGCATATCCTTTGCTAATATTTCTTTTGGATTATTGGTCATCTTCTTATTGATGGTAGGAGTTTTTGATACATACTGAAGTACCAAATCTGAGTCTATTATGTGTGGCAGATATCTTCTCATAGTGTCTCTGGCTTGTCCTTATAATTTATTTCTGGTGTCTTCTGCTGTGCAGTTTTACATTTTAATATGATTATATTTTTAGTTTGTGCATTTTGCATTCTGATGAATAAATACTTCTCTAAATGACAGAAATATTTTTGTATTTTTTAAATAAAAGTTTGAGTGTTTTGCTTTTTACACTTGGATCTAGTTCTTTCTTTTTTTTTTCCATTTTGAAAACCTGTGGAACTAGGTTCGGGTTGTGATCATTCCCTGTTTTCTCCACTGATCCTCCTGCTTCAGATCTGTTCTTTTCCTTTGGTCTGTCTGTCCATCTCTGAGCCAACACACATTGTTTTAATTGCTCTAGCTATGAAACAAATCTTGGTACCTGTAGAGCATGCTCCCATTCTTTATTCTTATTTGTCAATTTTTTTTTTTTTTGCAATTTTTAGCCATTTTTCTTTTGTGAAATTTAAGTTCAGCTTCTCAAATCCCATGAGAGACCTTTTGGGATTTAAATGCATTAATTTTTGAAATACTGATTTAAAAAGTGATTATAGATCTATTCAAGTTTTTAATTTCTTCCTGTGTTAAATTTATGAAGCAAAACACTTGCCTAAAATAAATTCTTGGAAAATATTTTCCTAATTAGCATCCTGGGGAACACAACAAAGATGGCTTTCTGTGAATGCAATTTTGATCAAAGACTGAAGCTGTCTTCAGCTAAGTTGGGTTTTGCCTTTAATAAAATCAATATACTTACCCAAAACGAATGCTTAGTTTTTTTGTTTTTGTTTTTTTTAAGATGTTGGGGATAGGAGTTTATTAATTATTTACTTTTGCTGTATTGGGTCATCGTTTCTGTGTGGGGGCCTTCTCCAGTTGTGGCAAGCGGGGGCCACTCTTCATCGCGGTGTGTGGGCCTCTCACTATCGCAGTCTCTCTTGTTGAGGATCACAGGCTCCAGATGTGCAGGCTCAGCAGTTGTGGCTCACAGGCCCAGTTGCTCTGCGGCATGTGGGATCCTCCCAGACCAAGGCTCGAACCCGTGTCCCCTGCATTAGCGGGCAGACTCTCAACCACTGTGCCACAAGGGAAGCCCCGAATGCTTAGTTTTAACACTAGTCATAAACACAATCACTGCTTTGTAGATCAGATAATTTATTACCCCATAGTGAACATCAGCCAACCTCTGATCTTTAGATGAGTGTGTTTGACTTTCATATTTTCTTATGAAGAGCTTTATCTTGAAATTTGCCGGCAGAATTTCAGTTACACTCACTGAGAGTTAATGTATTTCTGCTTCTCACTTTCTAATTTTGAGGGTAGCTGTTAAAGATGTCATAGCGCATTTACATGGGGAACTCTGGCTGGGTGAGGAGAAAGTAGCTTTCAAGGTCATCACCGAGCTTTCTTCTTGACTCTATTCCAGTTTCCCCAGGAGCTACCAGATGCCTGGTTTGATGATGCCCCAGGCCAAGTGCCTTCATAAGCAACGGAGTAAAAGAGATTCCTGCAAGCACAGAGAGGACAGAGGGGGATGGGTGCTGAGGGGGTGGGATGCAGGTCAGCACGGTGTCCGCCCTGTCTCCGTGGTTCAAACTCCTGTTGGCCTCAAGGTGACAGGTGTTCGTGGATGAGTAGCAGCTGGAGGGCAAGTGGGAGGACTGGCCTTCCTTGAGTACCTCTGAGAACTCGGCTCCCTTAATTAAATGTCCACAGACTACCAGGCTCATTTCTTTGGTCTCTCTTTGCCCACTGGGTGGCCCAGATTGTCTGCCTGGGACCATGTTCACTTGGCCACCATGACAGAAAGCCCCAAACAGTGTCCTTGCACTTCTCCTGGTATCGTCTATCCCTGGTCATGATTGTGAATTATTCTCCAATCCTTCCACAACTAGTACTTGGGGCCCGGACAATCACTGTAACCAGTGTTCTTCAAACACTGCCATGTCGTCTGTGCTGTGTTGGTGGCACTAGATGCCCTGGGGAGCTGATTAAAATTACAGATTTTTAAGCTTCACTCAGTGGGGTTGGGAAGTGGTTCAGGAGTCTGTGGCTGCACCAACTTCACAGGTCACTCCAATAAGCATCCAGGTTTTGGGAACCACTGCTCTGTACAATTTTAACCTAGGACTCTAGGAAGGAACCAGGTCATCTAGGAAACAGCTTCATAAAGACTGTTCAGTGACTAATGTTTCCAGTCTAGACTCTTCAAAGAAGACTAAAATTCTAAAATGCCAGAGCTGAAAAGGACTTTAGAAATCACCTAGTCCAATATTTCTGACACACAAATAAATAAGGTAAAGCCCAGAAAAGGAAAGGGACTCCCTCAACGGCACACAACTAGCTGGTGGTGTGCAGAAGGACCTCGGACCCCAACCCATAATGATTCAGCTCATTTCATTGCACCATGTGGCTCCTGGGCCTTTGTAAGCACAGGAAAGTCATCATTGTTCTGTTCTGTGTAAAGTGGCTCAACACAAAGAAGTGCAATAGAGTTTTAACCAATAAAACACCCCTCCTTTTGCTGCAAATATTCTGAAGGAACATGCACTACAGCAGAATTTATTATAACATACCCCAGACCCCTTAAGGGTTCAAATTAAGGGAACATAAAACAACCTCTATTTTACATTGAAATTGTTATGTTAAAATTTAGTTTTACCAAACAGTTGAATTGTTATAATTATTAGCATTACCCCCAAAATTGTCACTCTTCAAAAGCACTCACCACAAGGCTCCCTTATATAGCACTTAATGTACATTTAAAATTGAATTTGATTGATGGAAATTCCATTGACACACAGCTTTCTAGGAACACAACTTTTGTAGAAAAAGTAAGAACACTGAATGCTGTGTTTAAGCCCTGACCCACGACGCAAAGGTTCTGTTAGACAACCAGTTCCTGCTTCAAGGAGCTTATGAACTAATAGGACAAAACACAGTAACCAAATAAACCTACAGATTACAGAATGAGAATTTGTTTTACTTGGGAAGCTGAGTTCACCCTTAAAGGTGGAGGAAGGTCAAGTCAGCTGCCATTTTTTTTTTTGACATTTTTGAGTGATGTTTGAGATGATGACATTCTCAAATAATTGAGAGCTCCAAAATAACCCTCCACCACCTGTCCTCAAACCTTAGCCGTTGCATTCAATTGCCTGGAAGTTACTCAGCTCTGATGCCTCTTCTTCTTCCCCTTTGCCGTGGGGTCCAAGCTAATGTCTACTGAACACTCAGGTGATGTTGGTAAAACACACCTGGAGAATCTCAGAAGCAGAAGGGACTTGAAAATACACAGCTATCCATGTAATATGGGGGAAGATGAGGCCAAGGCAAGAGAAATGGCTCACCTAGGGGTCACATATATGGTTAGTGTCAGATCCAAGACTTTATCTTCCATCACCAGGCTCTCAGTCCTGGGCAATTTAAAATTGTCCCTCCCTCTTCTTCTCTCCCTCCCTCTCCCTGAATACCAACTCCCTTTCCTTCTCCCTCTCTTTTCCTCTTGGACTACCTCCCCTGCAATATCCATTTCTGAGTCGTGCCCCAAGACATTGAACCCAAACCCTCGTTCAGGGTCATTGGCAGCTGCTGAGTCAGAAGCCGCTGGCTTGATCAATGCTGATGTCCCCCTGGGCTTCTCCTGATTTTTAATGGCCCCGCCATTAAAAATGTGGGTGCTTCTCCACACTGGCTGCACATTATAATCTCCCGGTGGGCTTTAAAGTACTGCTGCTTGGGCTTTACGCACAGAGATTGTGAGTCAGTTGTCTGGGGTGGGCCGCGGGCACCAGCAAATCTCAGGACTCTCCAGGTGAGCCTAATGCGCAGGCAGGATCGAGGGCACGTGTCATGCAGTATTAGGTCTAGTTATTTTTGTGCACCTGCTGACCCTCATTTGCCAGTTGATGTGGGTGCAGCACACTTAAGGAGGTGAATGGATTCACCAAAGCTGTCTATTTTCCTAACAAGGCACAGAAGCTGTACCACCCCTCCCCTGCAATCTTACCTAGTGCCTTTGCCTATTCAGAAAAATAAAAAGGACTTATTAAAATGCCACTTTCTATAACGCTTGGTTTGGGGAATAAAACAAATCTCTTGGCTGTGGAAATGCTCTTATCACCATATGAAGGGCAGGAAGAAGAAGAACACAGGCTTCTTCTGGGCCACGAAGCCCAGATCTGGCTCACCAGTGGATCTCAATTTTGACTCTAGGTTAAGATCACCTGGGAAACGTTTAAAAATTCCCCGTGGAGGGCCAGCCCCATTTAAATGGGAGTCTCTGAGGGTAGGGCCAAGGTCTCCGTGTGTTTTAAAGCTTAAAGTCCCCAGGGTCTCTCGCTGGGAGAGCATAGGAAGAAGCTAATCCTAAACCAGGGCTTCTCCAAGGTGGTGAAACCCCAGAAGAGTGGAGATCTGGGTGTGCAGCCTTCGGTGCCCTCTCCTGGGGGTGAAGTGCATTCCCCACAGTCCCTCCTTCAGCCTCTGGAAGAGCCAGGCTCAGTTCTGGACACAGCAGGTGCTCTGGGGTGGACGTGGAATTGCAGGGTTCTCCTGGTGGTGCTTCTGCTGTCCCAGAGCACACGACTGTTTGCTCGACAGCCAATCAAGTCCCTAGTCTTAGTCACCTGCTCTCAGGAGATGCTTCCTGGCTGACCCAGTAGTTCTGCCCCTAGAAGCTTCTATCAGAGATTCACAAAATGTGGGAGCTGCAGACTCCCTGGGAACACTGCTTTTGAGACTGTCTCAGCATTTACTATTTGTAGACTTTTTGATGATGGCCGTTCTGAAATATTACTTATAGGTGGAGCCTAAAAAGTAATTCAAATGAATCTATATACAAAACAGTAACAGACTCAGATGTAGAAAACAAATTTATGGTTGCCAAAGGGGAGAGGGAGGGAGAGATGAGGAGAGTAGGATTAAAAGATACGAGCTACTATATATCAAATAGATAAGCAACAAGGATTTGCTGTATAGCACAGGAAATTATACCCAATATCTTGTAATTACCTATAATGGAATATAATCTGCTCCAAAAAATCGCTGTACTTTACACCTGAAACTAACATAATATTGTAAATCAATGATACTTCAATTTAAAAAAATGCCTCTGGAGTCTCCCTCCCTGGGGCCCCCTGGGGCTGTCTTGATGGAGGGATGGTTCAGAGCACTGATGGATTAAAGTCGTCTCTGTTGCTCCTCTTTTCTCCGGGGCTATTTCCTGTCTCTCAGTCCAGAATTCTCTGATAATTCTGGTGACCCACAGGACCATAGATAGTCTCGGATGGTCCGTGATTCTTAAAATGCACCCCCTTGATGGCCCAGCGGCATCAGCGTCACCAGTGAGCTTATTAGAAATACATGTTCTCAGGTCCCAACCCAGAGCTCCTGAATAGAAACCCAGGTGGGGCCCAGCAACCTGTGCTTTAACAAACCTCCAGGGATTCTGATGCAGGCTAGAGTTTGAGAACCACTGGCCTAGTGGTTTTGTTTTGTATTCACTGGTATAGTAGCACGTGCATGTCTATTTTATTGTCTACCTGGGCGTAATACCTAAACGCGAACCTTTAGGCTATCACTAGAAAGGACTGACCTTTGGCAAAATTATCAGCTTGGACAATGATCTCGTCAACTTTCCAAGCCTTTTCAATGCTCCCTTCCACTTTGAAGGGGGCCTTAGAGGGGCGCCGGGATCTTTGTGCAGCCCCAGTGATTCTGGGCAGGGATGAAAACAGTTCTCAAACTCATTCACACACACGACTGTGATATTACTGAATGGAGTCTGTATATCCAAACGAAGTGAAGGCTGATGGTTTCCTTATTGCTAAAAATTCAGTACAGAGTCAAAAGAGTTTAAATGCCAGCTGGAAAATTTCTGAAGAAAAAATAATTTCTTTATCAATATTGCGTTTTCCATTTATAATTTACCATAAACTAAGCAAAGGACAAATAGTGAAATGTAATATGAGATTCAGAATACAATGGCAATAACCCAGCACAATGTTCTTTTTGCATCACTGTTCTGCAGGATTAAAAGACTAATTAAATTGGCCTATCTAAGTTAAATATAAGCATGCATGAAAATTGGGAACATCTGTAGAGGGGGTCTGTTAGCTCAAGATGCTTGGCCAAAGACTTCTAGAAGAAAAAATAAATAAATGTATAGAATTTATTTGATTATTGTTAAAAAAAAAGAAAAAGGAAAATAGGGGCTTCCCTGGTGGCGCAGTGGTTGAGAGTCCGCCTGCCGATGCAGGGGACACGGGTTCGTGCCCCGGTCTGGGAAGATCCCACATGCTGCAGAGCGGCTGGGCCCGTGAGCCATGGCTGCTGAGCCTGCGCGTCCGGAGCCTGTGCTTCACAACGGGAGAGGCCACAACAATGAGAGGCCCACATTCCGCAAAAAAAAAAAAAAAAAAGGAAAATAACCCAACCCTCATTTTAATGTGACATCAGGAAATGAATCTAATACAGTGGAAACAATTACACATCAAGAAATGCATGTACTTACTGTGCTATTGTGGGTCCTTTAGGGATTGTTAAATTGCTTAGAACCAGGCATGGCTTTTATTTTGTGAAAAGACATTTTAATCACCTCGTATGCAAGGAAAAAATCTACAAAGATTTTGAGCTATGAGCAGATGAATTGCAATATGTTTAATACCTCATTGCATCTCTTACCTACTGTGGTTGATATTTCATTCAGTTGATGGTTTGAATTAGGCAATGGAGGTGCTGGGGTGAGGTTGGGGAGATGGACACAAGAAATCTTAAGGGTTTCCTCTTCTAAAGTAGCTAGCAGTGTAGTTACAATAGGAAAACCACTTCAAGCACTCTAAGTGTATAATTAATGTTTAATGGATGAATATCAGATTGAATAGTGAAGACTCCAAGTCCTAAGGTGCTTCAAAGAGGAGGAGGTCCCTGCTCTGGTAGGGAAAGTTTCATGGAAGGTTTAGATCTTAAAGGATGGGAAAGATTGAGATTAGGAGAGGGGAGAAAGCTGTGTCCTCGACAGGAGAGCTGATGTAATTAGAAGCTTGGAGGCAGGATTAAATTGACTTCTGTGAGGGGGCAGTCGGGCGATCCACCTGGTTAGGGTGGTGAGAGGAGGGAAGGCAGAACGAAAAGCCCACGGATTAAAGGCAGAAGCAGACAGTGGAGGGGACCCTGTTTATACCAGATACCCCAGCTTTCTCTGGACTCATGTTTACAGTCTATTCTGCTCACCTGATGTCTTAGTTGTAAAACTTGTTTAGGCAGGTGTTCACTCTAAACCGTCCTCAGGGCAACTCTTGTATCTTTAGTAGCTTTTGACACAGAGCTGAGGCTATAGCACGTCCTCCCTATTATTTTTTTTTCCTTTTTTTTAGGAAAGATATTAAGGTATCATGTAGATACAGCAAAATTCACTTGTTTTAGCATACAGTTTTGTGAGTTTTGACAAATACATACAGTCAGGTAGCCTCTACTACGATCAAAATATAGAATCGTTTCACCACCTTCCAAAATTCTCCCATTATCTTTCCCTGTCATAGTCAAACCCTGTGCTCTCCTCCAAGCCCTGGCAACCACTGATTCTTTTTCAGTGCCTAAAGTATTGCCTTTTCTACAATGTCATTCACGTGGAATTACACAGTATGTAACCTGTTGAGCTTACCTTTTTTTTTTTCATTTAGTGTGGTACGTTTAAGATTCTTCCATGTTGATGATTGTATCAGTAATCTGTTCCTTCCTTTGCTAAGTAGAATTCCACTGTATGGATGTACACCGGTTTGTTTACCCGTCCCCCAGTTGAGGGACCTTTGGATTATTTCCAGTTTTTGATGATTACAAATAAAGCTGCTATAGATATTTGCATATAGGTTTTCGTGTGCATATAAGTTTTCATTTCATTTGAGTAAATACCTAGGGATGGGATTGCTGGATCGTGCATGGTAAGCGGGTGTTTGATTTTATAAGAAACTGCAAACTGTTTTCCTAAGTGGAGACACTGTTTTGTTTTCCCGCCAGCAATGAAAGTTCCAGTTACTCTGCGTCTTCACCAGCACTTGATACTTTCAAGCTTTATGTTAATACTATTGTTGTTATTTTAATGTTAGTCATTCTAACAAGTGTAGTGGTTTCACTGTGGTTTTAATGTTCATTTTCCTAAAAGTGATGTTCAGCATCTTTTCATGATTAATTGCCATCCATATATCTTTTTTGGTGAGCTGACTTTCATATATTTAGCCCATTTTTTTTTTTTTTTTTTTTTTTTTTCTTCTTTTTGCGGTATGCGGGCCTCTCACTGCTGTGGCCTCCCCCGTTGCGGAGCACAGGCTCCGGATGCGCAGGCCCAGCGGCCATGGCTCACGGGCCCAGCCGCTCCGCGGCATATGGGATCCTCCCAGACCGGGGCACGAACCCGTATCCCCTGCATCGGCAGGCGGACTCTCAACCACTGCGCCACCAGGGAGGCCCTAGCCCATTTTTTAAAATTTGGGTTGTTTCCTTATTACTGGGTTTCGAGAGTTCTGTATATTCTAGATATCTGCTTTACCAGCTATGTATTTTGCAGATATTTTCCCCATTTTGGGACTTATCTCTTCATTCTATTAACATTATCTTTTGAACAGTAGTTATTAATCTTGATGTTCAATTTATCAGTCTTTTATGAATTGTACTTTTAGTGTCATAGCTAATAACGCTTTGCCTAACCTTGTGGTCACAGAGATTTTTTTCCAACATTTTTCTCCAGATGCTTTATAGTTTTAGGTTTCACATTTTTTCTGTCATTTATTCTGAGTTAATTTTTGTACAATATGCAAGGTATGAAACTGCTTATTTTTTTGCATATGGATATTCAATTATTCCAGCATCATTTGTTGAAAAGACTAATTTCTCCTTTGAATTGCCTTTCTACCTTATTGAAAATCAGTTGAAACTATATGTGTAGACTAATCTCTGGACTCTGTTCTGGTCCACTGATTTATTTGTCTATTTTTTGTTGTAATGGTGGAAGTGATGGTCTTTCCAGCTTTTTCTACATCCTAAGCAAGGCCCTAATTTCTTTTGAATAAATAAGTGTATCACTTTTAGGTGATTCCGATAAGGGATAATGTGGTCTAGACTGTTCTTAAAATTTGGTCCTGGACCAGCAGCATTAGGATCACCTGCCAACTTATTAGAAATGAAATTCTCAGCCCCTCCCCAAACTTGCTGAATCAGAAACTCTGGGGATGGGTCCAGCAGTATGTTTCAAGAAGTTCTCCAAGCAATTCTGGTGCATGTTGGAGTTTGAGACTTTAAGGAGGTGAATTTAGGTTATTTAGAAGAAAACAGTGATGGAACTATGTTAATGGACTTAATTTGGGTTCTTCTGTTTTCTAATTCAGTTTTTTTTTTTTTTTTTTTTTTGGCTGTTTTGGGTCTTTGTTGCTGCACATGGGCTTTCTCTAGTTGAAGCGAGCGGGGACTACTCTTCGTTGCAGTACATGGGCTTCTCATTGCAGTGGCTTCTCTTGTTGCAGAGCACTGGCTCTAGGCGTGCGGGCTTCAGTAGTTGTGGCGCACAGGCTCCGTAGTTGTGGCTTGTGGGCTCTAGAACGCAGGCTCAGTAGTTGTGGCGCCTGGGCTTAGTTGCACCGCAGTATGTGGGATCTTCCCAGACCAGGGCTCGAACCCGTGTCCCCTGCATTGGCAAGCGGGTTCTTAACCACTGCACCACCAAGGAAATCCCTCTGATTCAGATTTGATAAGAAACTGTGGCCATTGTCTGACAATGGCCATTGACTGTGGCTTTATCTGAAAGAGAGAAGAACCTTTTTTCCATTCCTTCTGGCCTTTTATTCTGAGCTTCCTTGCCATCACACTCCAACAGGAAATGAGATGTCCCCTTGAGGAGTGAGAAGCCATTTCTGATACCTAGATAGGTTTTCAAACAGGGCATCAACATGAGAGAGAGCCAAGTTGGGGGTCTAATGGGTGTACATTTCAGGTTGATAGGTTGAGAATCAACCAGAAGTTCTGGTTAATGATTTGTCAAGTTTCAGGTCGCTCTCACCCAGAAATCAACTGGCGTCCTCTTGAGCAGCAAATAAGGGGGAAGAATATTGTGCGAGCTTATTAAAAAAAAAACCTCAAGCTTCCCTAGTGCAAGAACAAAAATTGTTGTCCTGTTCTACCCATTCAGCAGTAGATGCAGTAAGAGCTCTCCTTTCCAGTAGATCATTTGGGCCAGACTGCTCACCAGAGTGGCCAGAGCAGCTCCAGAATAAAGGAGGGATGCCTTGCCTTCTTCAACACTGCAGTCTTTTTTTCTCAGGAAGATGATTTGAAAGAATAAAAGATATAACGTAACATCGTCATTTTAGTACTTCTACCTTACACACACACACACACACACACACACACACACACACACACACACACTTGCTATTTTAGCTTCTCACTTCTAATTTTTTTGTAGCCTCAGGAGTGAAGAGGGGACTGATGTGGAAAAGAGAATAGGCTTTCCTTCGTGGCCCCATGTTCCTGCCGACCGCAAGCTGGCTTGAGGCAGGTTTAGGGAACACCTTGACCTAAAGCTTTCTTCCTTGCTTGGCTCGAGCAGATAGAAATTTTTTGTTCCAGGAGGTTGTTGCCTATGTGATGAGTATATCTGCTCCTGCATCATACCTCACGTCTCCTCCTGCCTTTCACAATTCTGTAGGAAGTGCCTGGAAGCAGTACAAATCGGCTGAAAGCAGGGGCTCTGGTTGTATTCCTGTCACTCCCCTGAGCTCCCTGGCACGTGTGCTGTGTGATGAGAGTCTGTCGTCTCTATGAATTTTCATTTTCTGTTACTTCGCCAGCCGCCTGTTTTCCAAAACAACTTTCAGAATTTCTCATTAAGCCCTACATTCACTTAAAAGAAATGGGTCTCTCTCCTTCCAATCTGCTATTAATTTTTCACATAGCTTTTTCATTTACAGCATTGGAGAAAGAAAGTTCATTTTTAAAAAAAATCTATAAACCACCTGTTAGAATAACAGAAACAGCATGCTTGAATTTTCTTGAGTGTTTTTGTCCAGTTTCTATATAAGAAGAAAGGGGAGAAAAATGTCTGTTTTATTTTCTTTACCGTGTATAGCATGGTGGGGAAACCATGAACTTGTGAACTTTGGAGCAGGACAGTCCTTGGTACAAAATCAGGCTCTACCACTTAATAACGATGCACCCTTGGGTGAGTTATTGAGATTTTCTTAGCCCCAGTTTCCTCATTTGCATAGTGGAGAGAATAATACTGATCTTGTAGGATCCTTTCAAGAAGCAGAGAAAATATAGTTTAATCACACACAGTACGGTAAGTGGCACCTATTATTTCTATTATTAGATTGCTTACAAATGGATTTTGTCTTTTGCTTTAGACTGTAAAATTTCCAAAGTTTATCTCCTAACACCACTCTCCCTGCAGGTTCTACATGATTTTTCTAGCTTCCCAGTACAACCTCCCCAAAAAGGATCTGAAATTCATTCGTACTAAACTCATAATGGCCCTCCCACAGGATCTGTGTTTTAACAGGGCTTTAAGCCTCAAGCTTAAAGGATAAAGCTGACACAGTGGAGCTGAAAGTAACCGGGATCGTTTGGTTTTCAGGACACCAGTATCTCCAAATTCCCAGCTCTCAGGAGCCAGGTCAGCCTAACTCACTTTTACATAGGCACTAAGATCCATGTGATAGTGGTTCTAATATAATCTTTCCTCTCAGTATTTATTTCCCTTTGTCCCTCCCCCATAGGCAGGATAAATGTCTAACACAAAGGCCTGGTACCTAGCATCCCGGAGGCACTCAGTAAATATTGGTTGAGTTGAATGAACAGTTCTCACAGTTAAAACATTTTCCTTCTGATGTTTACCCTAAGTCTCTCCTGCTTGGTTTATCTATTACCTCCTGAATTAGATATCTATTGCTGAGTAACAGATTATCCCAAATTTAGTAGCTTAAGACAATAAGAAATTGGTATTATTCCTTACAGTTTCTGTGGGTCAGGAATTCAGGAGTAGCTTTAGCTGGATGGCTCTGGCCTGTGGTCTCTCGTGAGGGTGCAGTCAAGATGTTGGCCGGGGCTGTGGCTGACCAAGGGCTCAAATGGGGCTGGAGGATCCGATTCCAGGATGGCTGACACACCACACACCTGACTATGAGTCAGTGTTGACTGGCAGGAGGTTCCAGTTTCCCACCGAATGGACCTCTCCGTAGGGCTGTTTGCGTGTCCTCAGAACATGGCACCTGGCTTTCCAAGAGTGATCCAAGGAAGAGCAAGGTGGAAGCTGCAATGTCTTTTAAGACCTAGCCTCAGAAGTCACACTCTGTCATTTCTGCAAAATCTTTTTGGTTACACGAGTCAGCAGGGCATCTCTAGTCATTGTAGGAGGGGCCTACATTGAAGGTGTTAATACCAGGAGGTAGGGATCCCTGGGGGTCATTGTGGAGACTGGCCACCATACCTCTCATGCAACCCTTTCTTTTTTCTCCCAGAAAATGAAGTTTCTTTTCAAGGCTTTCCTCTAGGTAGATTTCACTTCTCTCCTCCTAGGCATCTCACGACCTATTAGGGGTAGCCAGGCTCACCAGCACTGCAGAGATGTGCTTTGGCCAGGGCCAGTGCTAAAACATCACTAGGGATTCTTGACACTCTTAAGACTCGGGGAGACCTTAACTGCAGCTTAACCTTTGTTGTCTAGTCCCAGTTAATGCTTAAGCCAAGACCTACTGAAATGGTGGGCAGGTGACCGCACTGTATTCAGGGCCCAGGTTTCCAGTTTAGGACAGTGCCATCTTCTGTAAGTAAAGACACAGCTCTGGGGCTGCCCTGAGGGAGTAAGGTATAGGATGGGAGTTGGGTTTTTAGGAGAGAAGTTGGGTAATATTTGGCCATAACTACTACTTCCCCAGAGCCCTGGTGACCAAGAACGGATATCTGCAAGAAGTTTGCTGAGATTCAAGGCAGGGCCTGTGTCCACAGTTCCCTCTGGACAGAGATAACTTACTCATTTGGGGAATTTGATCTCCATTTGTACTTCATTAGCACTAAGACCTAAGCTAACTGGATCTCCCTTAAGCATCTGTAGCTTCAGAATATTTTCTTAGGTTCATTAAACTGGAAAGAAAAAAAGGTTTTCCCCTCCCCCACCCCCATCTTTTGTTCTTGATGTTTTTCGTTTTCTGTGTATGGGAGTTTATAGATATGAGACCCCAGATTTAGCAGATGACTCTGTTGTTTTCTAGAGCTATTAGAAATACATTTTTCTCCTCACATAGTGACTGTTCTTTCCCCAACGTTCTCCTGTCTCTCTGGAAGACATCTCATGGAGAGATAGGAGTTTCTGAGGCCCTAAGAAGCAATCCTGGAAATTCATTAGTTTTTCCAGACTGCAGTGTTCCCTGGAAAGAGGTGTCAGCATCGGGTGGGTGGGACACATTGCGTGTGTGTGTGCGTGTGTGTGTGTGTGTGTGTGTGTGTGTGTGTGTGTGTGTGTGTGTAGTTAGAGCCTGTGCACCTTGAAGGGGCACAGGGTTGGATTCTGGATTGCTTTGCTTTCAGTTATTGAAAGCATTATTGTTTTTGACCTCCTTATCCCTCTCTCTACATGCAGAATTCTGGTCATAGTCTCCATGGAACATAAAACTTTTCAGAAAAAGTTTAATTTAAGCAGGTTTTTGAAGCCAAGGGAAAAGATACAAGTTCCACGGGCACTATGGCCATGATGGCTGTATCTGTAGAAGGACCTGGGGCTTGTTCACCTATGTTAAGCTTCCCAAGGAAAGTCCATCCTCCCAACACCCTGCCCTGGAAACTGGCTAGACCTGGGTTACTTGGAGGGACAATGGAAGGAAGGTGAGCTCACTTCGTGGTCCAGGGGATGGGGAGAATAGATTGTGTGACTTAAGACAAACCCATCTGCTTTCTGGAAAGGTGTGGGGTTCACTTGGCCAATTACCAGCCTGGACTTTGTGACTTAATAATCATCTTTGCTTCTTTTAATCTTCTTTCTCCATCTCCTTTGTCTTACGAGTCTCTCATTGCCTATTTTTGTTTGTTTGTTTCTTTTTATCTTCTGATTCCCTGAAACTATTCTTCTTTCCTAGATAGCCTGATAAATACCCATCTGGCCAACTTCCTGGGAACCCTGCTCAGGACTTCAGATCTCTCTGGGAAAGTCTATGGTTTTTCTTTTTAATTTTAACTTTAAACTATTAGTGACAGTACAAAACTGCCTTAGCAAACAGGGGAGTTTGGGGAAAATAAAGAGTGAGTTCATTGTGGTATTTTGGGAAATTGTGCAGGCAGTTAATTTTGAGAAGGTCTCTGGAGCCTGGGATGACGAGGTAAGGGGACTACTTGGGCATTAGAGGGTGTCATTTTTAGGTCACTGTACTTGAACCTTTCCGAATCCTGCCTGCCGCTGACTGGATGATGTCGAACGGCTGATAGCAACAACACTGATGGGTGTGGGTTTTTCAGTAAATAATCCCATAACCTTTTTGGCTGGGCTACCTTGTCATTAAAAGGCTTGTGATAGGGCTTCCCTGGTGGCGCAGCGGTTGAGAGTCCGCCTGCCGATGCAGGGGATACGGGTTCGTGCCCCGGTCCGGGAGGATCCCACATGCCGCGGAGCGGCTGGGCCTGTGAGCCATGGCCGCTGAGCCTGCGCGTCCGGAGCCTGTGCTCCGCAACGAGAGAGGCCACAACAGTGAGAGGTCCGCGTACCGCAAAAAAAAAAAAAAAAAAAAGACTTGTGATATATTTGAAAAGGGGGGTGGCAACCTTCACTTGGCATTGACGCCCCGCCCCCTCCACCCATGACCACCAGCTAGCACCTGGGAATGGACAGATGCTCTGCTGAGACTTCTGCCACTGCTTTCCCACAGGCATTTTTTAATAGAGCATTTTAGAAACATGAACCACAGACATGACCTCATGGACATGAGCTCCACAGGGCTCAGGTGCCCAGGAATTCAGCAGCAGCTAAGTTTCCTGTGATATGAATCACAGGACCATCACTGGCACCAGTGAGGACTCTGGCCCCGCCCTTGGCTGGTGCTGCACTTGGCTGATTTCCCTGGATGAGAAGGCTCTTTGAGCATTTAGCAAATCTGCCTGGAGGGGTTTTGCTCTGCGGTTTTTCTCCTGGCAAGTAGTGACTTTTCCTGGGTACCAGAAGCATGTAGTAGTTCCAGTGTGACTGCAGTGTGTAATGTTGAATGGATGGAGGAGGGAGGAAGGGAGGGAATGAAAAATGCAGGCAGGCAGGAGGCAAGGAGACTTCCTGCTTGCTTAAGTATGATCACTGTTCTCCATTGGTTCTCCATGTCCCCGTGTGCTTTGCATCAGAGCCTGGGTGGTGGGACTGGGGGGCTGCCCGCCCCCTTTCTCCCTGGTGTGCTCTCCCTCAGTGACCATCCCACTGTCCTGCCACCACTGGGTTGGACCTTAGTTTCCCCTAGCGCTACTCCCCCTACCCTGTCAAGTGTCCAGATTTTTCACATTTTTCCCCCCAACGAAGCACAGACTAGCTTAAGCTTTATTTTAAATAAGTGGACAGAGCATACGCCCTGCCATGAACACAAAACAGGTCATTCAGAAAGTAAAGATGAGAAAGAAGAAATGGTTTACATTAAATTTGAGATGCTAATCTTGAAATGCCACCAGTGCTCTTCTGATTAGATTACGCACAGAATAACACATGCAGACAATTCCAAACCTCTCCTCCTAGACATTTCTGCTTCACATTGTGTGGCTCTTTGGGGAGGCATAGATAGCGCAGACTAATCTCTCTCGTGGAATTAATTGCTGTTTCCTCTTTCCTGTTTTGAACAGAAATTTTCTTTATTGTGTGAGTACAACATGTAGAACATGGTCTTCGGCGCCACATAAATATTTACTTAATCATTAAGACTCGCTGTCATGTAGCATTTATTTCAACTTGAAAATATTATAATCCATCTTCCTCATGGAAAATGAAATGAAAAGGCACTGCTCCTTTGATTTTCAGTACCTAGTTTTGTTTTGTTTCCGTGATCTCGCATTTTTAACAGTAAGTCCATAAAGTTAAACCAGAGATGTATCGAGAGGGAAAATTAAGTAAACTCCTCAGAGACTGAGAGGGAAAAATTCCATGTAGTCTCTGTCAGGAGCTCCTCCCCACACCCCAGTCATAATCACTGTTGTCTGGACTGTGATGGTAATTCCTTGCTTTGTTAGTGGAGACTTATCTATTAAGGACCAAATCCAAAGTATTTGAGAAGAATAATTTAGAGAGTGGCTATGGCCCTTCCATTGTGGCCAAGAGTCTGTGCTCAGAGCCCTGCCTTCCAGCTAGTATCCACATAATAAACATTTTTTAGGATGTACAGTTTTTTACCCTTCAGAAGGTCTCAGTGTGTATTTCTCCTTATGCTCTTTGAGGATATTTATCCTTTTCTCTTTCTTATTTTATTTAAATATACACTATACACGTTTCCTCGTTTTCTTTTTCTACTTATTGTTTCTAGGTGGACTTAGCATATCTGCTTTTTGAATCCACTGCATTAAATTTTACTATGTGGGTGTGTTATGAATTAATCAGTCCCCTTTAGCTTTCTTTTCTAAGTCTCTAGATGAGAGCAGGATGAATGTGTGGAGAGGTGGGTGGGCAGCAGCTGGGAAGAGACTTCCATACACACAGTTGGGTACCAGGGATCTAGGCTATTCTGCCATCCTTGGGAGGTGTGAATGGATAGGCCAGGGTGAGAATTCCTGAACTGACATTCGCTGTTAGCTGTGTGACCTTGAACAAATCAGTCATTAACATCTTGGGGCCTTGGTTTCTTCATTTGTAAGTCAAGAAGAATACCACCTCAAGATATTAGAGGGTGTATGTAAGTTGCTTTCATACCTCGTGTATATGTAATAATACTAGAATGGTGCTTATAGCACATGCCCATACATGCTAGCTGTTATTTTTCATCTTCAGAATTATCCAAGATTTGACAGTTATTTGGACAAAAATACTGGGATGGCTGAGTTATTTTCTTTGTGTTGTGAAATAACCTGCCTTGAAGACTGTATTCACTCTTTGCTTGGGTTCCAAGACGAGCCGTCCGAGGACATTCCCAGCCTTTTTCAAACTAGTCACATTTCTCACTGCATTTGTCCTAGAGCTGAGTCAGTGCTCCTTGCCCAGCCCAGTCTTCCCGAGAGTTCTCCAAGTCTGAAGATGGAGTCTGCTTCTCCAGAGCCTCTGATGGATGGGGTTGGGGAAGACCATGACGACTCTCTCTTTTATTCACAGTGGCAGGGGTGGACCATCTGGAGGCAGCCGGACCCCAGCAGGGGTAGGTTTTGCTGGGCAAAAACCTGTTTTCACCCCCTCTCAGTAAGGAGGTGCCGTGTTGGCACCTGGGGGGAGAGAATGTGCCAGCTTGGTGTTTAGGCAGACCCGTTGCACTAGCTCTTCTTGATGGATAAGAAAACAGAAGCCCAAAGAGGTTAAATGACTTGTTCTAGGATACAAAGCAAGTCTGGGGCAAAGGCAAAATTTGTCCAGTCTCCCAGCACCTATTTTAACCATACTGGTAGAAAGAGAAGGTCAAAAGAGGGAGGTCAGAAAAAATAATGAAGACCACCCATGACATACTTGGTTGTGGAAAAGACCCCTGTGTGCCCTGAACATCAAGAGCAGGTGAGCTTCCTGCAGTGAGGAATGACACTGGTGCCCAGAGGTGGCCGGTCATGCATATTGCTCCTTCTCACTGGTCCAGGCTCCCAGGTCAAGGGTCTTGGGCAAGCTTGATCCTTGGGTTTGGCAGTCCTTGTTACACATACCCAGGGAGGAAGTTCTGGCATCTGGGAGTTCGTCAGCATTAGCCTATTAGAAATTCCCTGCTAGATATTCTTTAACTGAAAGGCATTCCCAGAGCACTGAGGTTAAGGGTGCCCATGACCTTGTGTGGGGGATTGTGTTCAGTCCTGTCAGCTCAGCCTCATTTTTGCGCAAGAGGACATAAGATGAGGTGAGGGAGGTGATGATGAAGCGGTGAGACCTTCAGTAATCAGACTGGCCAGAAGAGGTGGCACAGGGTTTGGTGCCAGGGGCTGCCTCTCCCTGTGTCTGTGAGTGTCCCTCTGGTCTAGACTGAAAAGTCTCAGCCCAGGGAAAAGGGTCCGGCTGAAATTGATCAACAGAACAATAACTGCGAGGTGTGGGTTCTTTGTGCTTCTCCTGCCACTTGCCTGCAGCCTGTCATAGATTCTTTTGAGCACTGGGGCTGTAAGATACCTATTGGTATAGAAGCGCCTAGGAGTTTGAGCTTATAGGCAAATCAAACCAAGCAGAAAACATTCCTGGAATGTTGTTAGAGATTGGAATTGCTGAGGATCTCACAGCTGCTTCATAGGGTGTCTGCTTAGCTTTATGCCTTTGTGAATTCTTGTCATTGTATCTGACCGGCCAAGATCTTCATTTCCACAGAAAGTTTCACAAGAGTTATCCAACTTTGCGTTGGCCTTTCCCTGACTTGAGTCACCCCTTCTACCGTGTGGTAGATGCAGCCATAAAACAAAGGATCTGTGTAGGGCAGGAAGGGCCACCTGGGAGGAATGCCAGCATTGGTTTTGCCTCATGGGCTGTGGCAAATGAAACGTTGCCCCAGGTGGGTGCGGCTGAGTGCATCCAGTGAGGGCAAAGAGCATCCTTCAGAGCAAGTCACAGATGTAGGGGCAGGTGGGGTGACTCTTCACGCAGTTCAGAACCACAGGCAACTGGGGAAGCCAATAAAATGTATATTGTGTCTCCTGATCTCCATGCCAACATCTGGTGCCCTTTCCTCCTCATTCATGCCATGCAGCCCCCCACTCCTGCAACACGAGGGACCCTTCCATTACCTAATGCTTTAGGCAGAAAGAACTGCTTTTAAAAGTCATAAAGAGCATTAGAGAACACTCTTTCAAATATACAAATACATAATCCCATCATCCTAATGTAACATAATTCTTACTTTCATGTTACCTTCAACCTGCAGATGTGTTTTACGTAGGGTTGTGTTTCTGTGCCTTCTGTTTCCCCATGTTCCTACGTAGTCTTTCCCTACCATTTTTAAATTGCTATAGATGTAATATAGTTCATTAGACCATTCTCCTAACATGAGACAATGAAGTTATTTCTATTTGATGGCCGATTAGACATGCCATGGGGAACATCTATAAATTATAAGTGTATATAGCTTTTAGTTTCTGTTTAATTATTGACTTGGCAATTCCTTAGGAATTAAAGCTTAACCAGAGGTTATGAATCTGTTTGTGATGTTTGCTATGTACTGTAATATTGCTTCTGAAAATATTATGTGACATTGCCTCTAGCAGTGAATGAATAAGTCAGTTTCACAGCAGCCTTCCAAATAGCTGATAATTTAAAACAAATTTGTTTCTTTATTAGGCATTAAACGGTATGTCAGTGGTATGTCAAGACTGCTCTGCTTTGCATTTTAAGAATTCCTAGTAAGAGTGAATATTTTATATTTCTCCTTTTATAAATTTTATGTTCATGTCATTTACACATTATCTATAGATAAAGATCTTGATGAATATATTTGGTTTTTTTGTGTTTTTTAATACATTTTTTTCATTTTATTTATTTATTTTTGGCTGCGTTGGGTCTTCGTTGCTGTGCGCAGGCTTTCTCTATTTACGGTGAGCAGGGGCTACTCTTTCTCTATTTACGGTGCGCAGGCTTCTCATTGCGGTGGCTTCTCTTGTTGTGGAGCACAGGCTCTAGGCGTGCAGGCTTCAGTAGTTGTGGCTCGCAGGCTCTCAAGCGCAGGCTCAGTAGTTGTGGTGCATGGGCTTAGTTGCTCCGCAGCATGTGGGACCTTCCCGGACCAGGAATCAAACCCGTGTCCCCTGCGTTGGCAGGTGGATTCTTAATCACTGTGCCACCAGGGAAGCCCCTTGATGAATATATTTGGATTTGTTGATACATAGATCTCTATGGTATGCTTGCCATTGAATTGGAAACTAATCAAAAGGGAACAAGCAAATCCAAGTTGTAGAATGTTCCATAAGACAATATCCTATATTTTTCATAAATGTATCATAAAAGAAAAATGTCAAGAAAATTGTTCTAGATTAGGAGGTTAAAGAGACATGGCAACAAATGCCATGCATGAACTCCAATTAGCTCCTGGATTAAACTTTTAAAAACAGCAGCAACGATAAAGGACATTTTGGGGACAATCAGGGAGATTTGAATATGAACTGTATATTGGATAGTTATGTCAATGTTAAATTTCTTGACTTTGATACTGTGATTATGTAGGAGAATGTCTTTGTTCTTAGGAGATAAAGGCTGATGTATTTAGGGGTGAAGTGTTGCTTCAAATGGTTTGGCAAAACTGTGCATCTATCTATCATGTATTTCATATTTTGCAATAATATATTGTAATTAGTATTATAATCATGTCATGATATAATATATCATAATGATATTATGTTAATGGCATACATATATTAATATATTATGCTATATTATATGTAAGTATATAGTATATAAATTATGCATGATGTATTTGATATATATGTTAATTGATATTATACACACAAATATATATATATGTATTTTTAAATCTTTTACCCTCGCACCGTGCACTCTCTCTTACCCACGCATGAGTGTGCCTGCGCACACACACAGTGCGTTACTCCCTTCCCCGTGGAAGCTGCATGTTAATAGAGACCCTTCACATCAGTGGGAAATGCTGAAGGGATCCATTGCTAGCAGTGACTCCAGGCCCAGCAGGGAGGTTCTCTGGGGCTGCGGAACCTCATGGCCCCCCTGTGCAGAGGTGTGTGGAATGGGGGTGTTTTCATCAGCCAGGGGCCTCACCCCCTTTCTCCTGCAGCTTTGTGTGCAGGCCTCCTTGGAGCATGAAGTCTACCTGTGTTCTTCCTCTCCTGTAGCCTTTTGTCTCCCCACATCTTGGATGCAGAATCTGACTTTTAAAAGGGAGACAAGGGGAAAGGGATATGGGAACGGGTGTGTGTGTGTAGCTGATTTGCTTTGTTGTAAAGCAGAAACTAATTTAAAAAAATTATTAAAAAAAACAAAACAACAACAAAAAATAATCAGCAAAAAAAAAAAAAAGGCAGTGCACATATGCTTTGGGGCAGGGTAACGGAACCCTTTGGGGAAGTTAGATCAGAGAGACCCCACATTAGCAGGAGCTGTCCTTGGCTCTCTATCTACCCTGCACCCAAGACCCTCCCATCCCCCAGCCCCCACCCTCTGCAGGCTTGAAGCAGCTTCTCCCCTGGTGTCAGTGCACCCCACCAAGAGGTGTTCAAAAGTAAATGGAATTACATTAATTGGTTGCTGCATTTATCTGTTAAATCAGTGTAAACACAGTTTAGAATGTTCAGTTTGGTTGCTGTGGTCATTTCTCTAAAAGATTGAGAAATAAGGCCCTCAGGGAGCCCTATAACCCCCGTTATAGCAGCGCTCCCTTGAGAAGACTAGATTGAACTCATCACCATTTTAACTGAAAACACGATTTCCAGGATCAAAATGACTCGCAAATCTGAGGGATTCGTAAATCAAATTGCATCTTAAACACATTA
Organism: Mesoplodon mirus; assembly: GCF_964341445.2. Taxonomy (NCBI): domain Eukaryota; kingdom Metazoa; phylum Chordata; class Mammalia; order Artiodactyla; family Ziphiidae; genus Mesoplodon; species Mesoplodon mirus. The sequence goes on from NC_138990.1 coordinate 62,286,762, forward strand.
GGGCTTACTGTTGACATATATTCCGTGGTGAATCCTTCTTTGAAAGAATTTGAAGGGTGCCTTGTACAAAGAGAATCCACATCCCCTGGCCTGAGCTGCCCAGGGCTGAGTTTTGGGGTTTGGATTTTTGTAGATCAGGTTTGTAGCAAGTAAGGGCTATTGAAAAGATTTGGGTTTTTTTTAAATACCACATTTTTTCCAGCTTATAAAAATAGAATAGTCTAAATATACTGAAAAGTATGAAGCAGAAATGAAAGTCACCTCTAATTGTACAATTGAGTGATGATTGTCATATTTTTGCATGCGTGTGTGTGTGTGTAGATGTCTCTAGTTAGAACTGGGATCTTCCTGTGAGGATTTGCTCAGCTGGGTCTCACCCCCTAGGTTGTGGCCAAGTAGGAGGTGGTGGGCTTTCTATACCCAGAGGTAGTCGGCGTCAGAGCCTGTTTGAAACAATAAGCACCGGTTAAAAAGGAAACCCAGGCAGGGTGCGGGCTATGAAGCAGGAGGTCCACAGGCAGACCCCCCATCTGGGTCATCAGGGGTAGTGCTGAGGATGGATGCAGCCTGGGAGCGCAGAGGGCAGCCTCCAGTCAACGGCCCTGCCTGTTTGCTTGCAGGCTGCTTCCCTCTAAAAGCACACGCTAGGCGTTTGTTCCCCATTGTTCTTGCCTTTTTCCTCCTTCAGTTTGATTTTCTCTCCACCCCTACCCTCTCTGGATTGACAAGATGCCCTTGGATTAAACAGATGTTCGGCTCACACACATGACCTCTGCTGCAGGGAACCTTATTGTCAAAGAGGCCCAGGAGGAGCAAAGCTTGTTCCCCTGAGGACTGACACTGTTACGCTGGAGTGTTGGGTGTTGGCTGGTGCAGGGGGCATTTGGGGGGCATGGAACCTTCCCCGTGCATTTTCAGTTGTGCCATGCAGGTGACCTTCCAGGGCATACTCGAGAGTGACAGGAGCTTGGTAGGAGACCCATAGCCTGTATCCCCTGCCCTTGGGAAAGCCACAAGCAGCTCAGATCTTCCTTAACGAGAGCCACCCTGTGAGAGCTCTGGGGACTTACTGTAGGGAGAGTGGGCTGTCCCTCAGGGCAGCATGTGGCCGGTGGAACCTTGACGTCTCCCTCTCTGGGCTAGAATCTGGGCTCCACCACTAGACAGCCGTATTAACAGGAACAGGTTACTTGAACTCTTCATTCCTCAGCTTGCACACCTGCAAAAGGGGGGTAATAGCAATACCCCTCAGGTGGGGTTGTTATGATGACACATGTCATGCACTTAGCATAGTACCTGCCAGAGTGTAAGCCCTCGACAAACATTAGCCATTGTCATCACTGTCTTAGTCTCCTCAGGCTGCCGTAACAAAATACCATAGCCTGGGAGGCTTAGATAGCAGATATTTATTTCTCACAGTTGTGGAGGCTGGAAGTCCGAGATCAAGATGCCAGCATGGTTGGGTTCTGGTGAGGACTCTCTTCCTGGCTGGTTGACAGCCACCTTCTCACTGTGTCCTCACATGGCAGAGAGTGAGCCAGCTCAGGTCTTTTCCTTTTTAAATATTTATTTATTTATTTATTTATTATTTATTTTGGCTGCACCGGGTCTTAGTTGAGGCATGTGGACTCTGAGTTGCGGCGTGCGGACTCTTAGTTGTAGCATACATGCAGGATCTCGTTCCCTGACCAAGGATCGAACGGGGACCCCTGCATTGGGAGTGCAGAGTATTACCCACTGGACCACCAGGGAAGTCCCACTTTTCCTTTTCTTATAATGGTATTAATCCCATCATGGGGGCCCCACCCTCATGCCTGCATCTAAACCTAATTACCCCCCAAAGGCACCCCCTCCAAATGCTGTCACATTGGGGTTCAGGGCTTTAACATATGAATGGGGAGGGGAGGGCAGGGGTGGCACAAACATTCAGTCCATAACAATCTTTATTATTATTTTTGTTGTCCCTTTGCAGGATGTTCTTAGGTTTGGGACAGTCTTCCAAGGGGAGGGAAGGAAGAAATGAGGAAGCTCTTTTGTCTCCAGTAGGGTCTTCAAGCCCATGGTGGTGGTTCTTGAGCCTTCTGGAAACTGTCTGCTTTCATAGTGTTTTATTTCCCTCTCCTTTTAACCTTTGGGGAAAGGCTCTTTATCATCCTAGTCTAGGTAAGAGGGAGAAGGAAGAAGAGTCAGGTTTATTAGGCAGCTGGGGGTGGAGGGAAGTCACACCACTGACTCCAGGCCACGCCCCTTGGTGTTATCCCCATTGACAGAGGACAGTGCCCGCAGAGGCTCTGGGCCAGGAACACCAGCAGTCCAAGGTCATGCTACTCAGAAGTTTCAGGGAGATTTGAACTCTGAGCCTTCTGACCCTGCCCCCTTGCAACATGTAGCTGGTGTGGAGAGGGGTGGAGCGGCCAGACCTGGAGCAGGATTGGGGTTGGGATGGATGCTGAGTGCAGCTGTCATGGCAAAGTGCACAGTCTGAGCCTTCCCATCACGTGGTGCTTGCTCGCTGGAGCTGAGCAGTGAGGCTCCTCAGACCCCTGAGTCCCTCTAGCAGTGGAGGCTGCCCCCATGCCCCCTTCTACCTCCATATCCCCGAGGCTGGAGTAGCTCTCCTGCAGGAGGTTATTTCAAGGGACGCTAATCCAGACTGTGTTTTCTCCTGTGCTCTTATCCTTCCCCAGCCCCCAAAGACAATGAAGAACGCGTGTTCCGGGAGCGCATGCGGCCCAGGAAGCGGCAGGGGGCTGTCAGGCGCAGGGTCCACCAGGTCAACGGCCACAAGTTCATGGCTACCTACCTTCGGCAGCCCACCTACTGTTCCCACTGCAGGGATTTTATCTGGTAAGGCCCTCTTTCCTGGAAACCTCTAGTTATGCTTTCTTGGCGATGAGAGGTGGGGGGAATGGGTCAGGAGATTAGAAACTTTATGTAAAAAATGCTGATGTGCTTTATTTCTTTTTCTGACTACAGAAGACTTTTCTGGAAGGCTGAGTGGTGCTTGGGGGGATAGATGGAAAGAAGAAACTATGGTTCTTGGTGCTTCTATACTTAGAATCATATCATACATCATATTTAAGGAGTTAAGATTTTATAACCAATAATGGTATTGTGGTTTGTTTTTTTAAAAAAATCCTTATCTTTTAGAGAAACAAGCTGAATTATTTACAGATGAAATGATAGGATGTCTCAGATTTGTTTAGGAAAAAAATAAGCTGGAAGGAGGGGCCAGGGGCCAGGGGTAGAGATGAAACAAGGCTGGCCGTGTATTGATCGTTGTTGGAGCTGGGTGATGGGTACATGAGGGTCCACTATATTCATCTCTCTCTTTTAATATACATTTGAATTTTCCATTAAGAAGCTTAAAATATTTGATTGCCAATATTTATAATACAGAGCAGTTCTTAGTAACTGTCATAACACTGGTGCTGATAGGATGCTAAGATTTCAGAGGAGGGAGAGAGGAGCGTTGGCTGGAGTGCTCAGGGAAGGCTTCTGGAGGAGGTGGCATTTCTCCTTTCATGATGATTAGGATTTTGATAGGCAGAGATAGGTAAGTAGTAGGCCTTTTGGGGAGGAGGAGAAACATAAGGAACACTGGCCTTGGGGATAAGCAGGGAACTTTTGATGAATACCTACCATGTGCCAGGGTCTCTCTTTGGCTCTGGAAATCTCTAATTAACTCTTCCTGGCATCCTATGAGCTATGTATTATGAACCCCATTCCACTAATAACAGTACTGAGGCTCAGAAATGAGACCACTCTACGGCCCTCCAGCTGGGAAGTGTCAGAGGCCTGATTCCACCCTTGGTGAGCACGACTAATAGCTCATGCTCAGTCTTCCTGGCAGCCTCTCTGAAACTGATGTGGAGTTTGCCAACACACTGGGATCCTGCAGGGGAAAGTGAACAAGGCCACACTGCAATATGAACCCAGAAGAAGGGCATTCGAATTGCAATGAGCACCGCCTGGATTCCCGTGGTATCCAGGAAAGCCTCATCTCATCCTCATGGTGTTCTAGAACTAATCATAGAGGCTGGCGTGGACATCTGAGGTGACACAGCTTAGAGCAAAGTCAACCTGACCGAAGCAGAAATAATGCCCCACTCCACCAGCAGACATGTCTCATTCCTGGGGCTGACAACCATCTGACCTCCATCTCTGTATTTTGGTCAAGAATAGGGGGAACAGGTTCTGAAAGCTTAGTCTTAGAGACTCAGGTCTTCTCTAACCCATGGCCAGCACCACTGAACTCTGGGTTTCCTTAGCTGCAGCCCTAGTGACTCCTGGCTCCTTTCATGGCTGGGCTGGGCTTTCACTGCAGGGAGCTGACCATTTGGTGATGGTGCCCTGAGGACAGGGCTCAGGCCAGGTGGGTTGGATTGTTCTGTGTCCAGGCTGACCCTAAGCCTGCCCTAGGGTACCCTGCTCTGGCCATGGAAGGACTCGCTGATGTTGACCTTCAGGTGGTAGATTGAGCTCCCAGTCCTGGCCACAGACTGCCCCATAACCCTTGGCTGCTTCTGGAACGCTCAGGGACTATGCCTGCCAGCGACAGCCCTCCTCCACGATTATCCATGACGAAGGACACACTCGACGCCTCGAGGCCTGTGGAAAGCAAGCAGAGTCTTCGTGGCTTTCCAGAGCACAGCTGGGCCCCTGGAATGGTTGTTTGTATAGGAAACTGAGCCCTGACACTGACCAAACCTTGCACCCATTCCAAGAGCTAGGGCTGCCCTCAGTGGCCTTCAGAGAGAGTCATTTTAAGGCACCCTGCAACTGGGAGTGAGATCACTGCCCCACTGCTGGGTGGACTCCAGTGTGCTTGGTGCACTGTGGGCAGCGACGGGAATGATGGGAATGGGCTGGCTTTGTGTGGCTTTTGACCTACTGAAATTCATCTTCTTAAAAGGGCCGTATTCTTCTTTTCAGGGGTGTCATAGGAAAGCAGGGATACCAATGTCAAGGTAAGAGGGTATTGTATGAAGTAAATCCTTGGGGCCCACAGGTCGATCCAGATCACCCCTGCTCGTGGGAGGCAGGTGCTGGGTTGGGTGACATCCAGAGCTCTGTACACTGTGCATGCTTACGCTCCCTCCCCACAAAGCAAGTCCCTGATTTTCCTTTGTCCCTGCCTGGCCGTCTCTCCCCCATAATTGTGTGGGAGCAGATGTGCGGGACCACCATCTGCAGGTGTCCCAGGGGTCTCAGCCTTGTTTTGTAGCCTTTCTGGTGCACCTTCTTCTTACGGAAGTAAGATGCCCATTAGAGGCCGCCTGTGTCGTGAGCTGGGTTCTGTGTGTTCTGTCAGCTCCCTCACTCTCCCACTCCCTGAAGAAGCTCCCTCGCCTGCTTGTTTTATTCAGTATCACTAATGGTCCTTGCTGGTTCTCTTTTTTGTCTCTTCAGTGCCGTCATTAGCTCTTAAACATTTCACAGTCACTGGAAAGTATGGGAGGGTTTGTTTTTTTCCCCAGTTAACTGACTACAGATGCAAGGTTAAGTTGTCCAGAACTGGATGGTGGGTATGTGATGAGGTCATGTTGAGGTTTCTCTGTGGTTGGAGCTGGGAGACCATCCCGTCTCCTCGCCCAGCCACTGGTTGACTTGGGTCTCACCCCTGGGGGACTGGGGTAGCTTCTGTGGGACATGACTGTGTCTTGGGTAACATGTACGCAGTCACACACGTGACACTTCTTAGGTTACTTGCAGCCACCTGCTGCCCAAACTGGCCCATGACGCTAAAGACGGAGCTGTAGGCCACTTCTTGGGGAAGTATTACATTAAATGAAATTTTTTGTTTGGCACAGAAGGGCACAACCAGATCAAGAGGCTTGAGCACTTCTGTGCCACAAAACATCCATTTGCCTGCTGCCGGCCGGCCTGCCTGTCACCCCAGCCAGCCCTGGTGGGAGCCTGAATGGAGCACATTCAGAGCGGCAGCTCCCTGGGTAGACAGTGCTTCACGGCTGGGCCATTGTTCCCTGAACTTGGCATAGAGAAGCAAGAAAATTGATTGATACTCCTGGAACTAGAGGAAACTGCTGATGCCCTTTGGATATAAATGGTCCATTCTTCTCCAGAGCAGTTAGGAAACCCTAATGGCTCTGACGGCAGAGTGCTTTGAAATGACTGCATAAAGGGCTTCAGGTAGGGCGTTACATTAAGACTTGGCTACAGAGACAGAAGGGCGCGCCCCCCCACCCCGGCTCCTCTGCAGAGACCTAATCAAATCTCAGGTTGGAACCTTTCTGCCCCTACTTGTCGCTCAGCCCTCTTGTGTTTTGCTCTTTGCAGTTTGCACTTGCGTGGTCCACAAGCGATGCCATGAGCTCATAATTACGAAGTGCGCTGGATTAAAGAAACAGGAAACTCCCGACGAGGTAAATATTTATAACATTGAAATTCTGGGCTTTCTTCACCGCCATCCCCACCTTCCACTGCCTCCTCTGTGGTCCCCAAGAGAAACCTTATCTCTTTGAGGGCCTGCTGCTGTCTTTATTGTGTTGATCAAAAATGAAGGGAGTTGTCCACAGTCTTCCGATATGAGGTACAGCCTACGGAATGAGTGTGGCTCCGAGTCGGGTTTAGGTGTGTGAATAGGATACCAAGAGCTGTGTGATCCCCAAATGAAAGACCACAAGGAAAATGTGAGTTATTTTATGTCATTATCTCATCGGAACAGTGAAGGGGCTCACTGGCATGTCAAGGGACCCACACTTCATAAATAGTAAGAGACACAACACGCAAGCAGGAACCTTATCTTTATGAGGTGATGGGGGAATGGAGTGGGATTAGCAAATCTAAGAAACACTTAGGAGCCTGAAAGAACTGCAGTAATAATAGCTGACATTCATTGAGTACTTGCCGTGCCCTGATTTAGGCACTTCATCTTATGCTTTTTAAAGCCATAACAACCTTAAGGAGATCCATGTTGTTATTACCTTCACTTTCCAACAGAGAGAATAGGAGCATAGAGAGGTCGAATTAACTTGCCCCAAACCTTACAGCCCAGTATGTGAAAAAGCCACGTTCAAATTCAGCTAGTCAGTTCCGGAGTCTGAGCCCTTGACCACTGTGTTCTCTTAATCTTAGAAACTAGTGTTAGATTGACTGTTAGAGAAGTTGTTAGGGGTAAGGAAGAGAGAAGATTCGACTTGAAGCCAGGTTTCTCCTAACTGAGTGATTAGGAGAAGAGTGTTTCCACTAACAGATGTAAAAGCCTTTGCGGGGGGGCTTCCCTGGTGGCGCAGTGGTTGAGAGTCCGCCTGCCGATGCAGGGGACATGGGTTCGTGCCCCGGTCCGGGAGGATCCCACATGCCGCGGAGCGGCTGGGCCCGTGAGCCATGGCCGCTGAGCCTGCGCGTCCGGAGCCTGTGCTCCGCAACGGGAGAGGCCACAACAGTGAGAGGCCGGCGTACCGCAAAAAAAAAAAAAAAAAAAAAAACCTTTTGGGGAAGATGACAGGTGTGAATCTAAGTGGAGAAGTTATCTGTGTTCATGACAATTGATTTCAAAGACATGATTTTAATTCTCAGTGAAAGAAATAAATACTGTATCATCATAGGCCATTAGATTTGGGAGTCAGAGAGGCCTTGGGTGGATTTATAATCAACTGGGTTTATAATCAAATGGGTTTATACTTTGGCTTCTAAAAGGAGTCACTTATAGAGATCTTCTGCCTGCTTCTTAAAAAGAATTCAACCAAGTGACATCTCAACATCCAAAGCATTTTCCATCTTTTATCTCCTTTTGATTTTACGCCATCTCTGGAAATCAGGAAGGGACGAGGCTTAGATTGAGTGTCCCATGTCCCTGGAGGGCAGACAGTACAAGGCACCAAAATTATTTACAGAGGTTCTACTGACAGGGTAGAAATGGCAAGTCACTGTCACCCGGCTCTCTTGGCTCCTGGTCTAGGATCATAACCCGAAGTATGTTGTTACCCTCATTAGTTTAAGTAAATGAAAGAAAAAGATGATTAGCTTGCTGTCTGTCTGTCTGCCTTCTTATGGACATTTTATTGAGCGTTTATTGAGCACTTCCTGTATGCCAGATAATTGTTCCATGTCCCAACGAAATAAAGAGGAATACATGATTCCTGCTTTCAAGGGTCTCATAAGTCTCAGTAAGTTAAAAAAAAAAATCTCGTAAATCTTATCAACTGCGAACCTCTACAGGTTTATTTATATTCACAAATAGGCACACCTATGCTACAAATCTATGGAGGGGTGGGCACTATTGTTTTCAGTAAATCTGGGATGCTGGTACTGGGGTAAGTGCACAGTAGACGGCCGAGGCACCTCAAGCAGGGCTCAGTACAGTGATGGTGCAGCGGCAGGATCAGCCAGCCATTCTTTGTTGCCGGGTGATAAGGAAGTTGTTCTGAAGCTGAGTGACCCTGAGGGGTTGTGTGCACATACCTCGGTGTTTGTGTTCACATTCATGTCTGTGCCCAGCTCTCACCCCCCGCCCCCATGAGGGTTTTTCACTCACCGGCCAGCAGTGAGCCAAGGACAGCTCCTCTGCTGTGTGTTGTCCCTAATGCCTGGAGTAGCAAGAGTGATGCTCTCTCAAGCCCAGGGGCTCTCAGGTGATGGTGCCCTGCTGTCCTGAGAGGGGCAGATTTTGTTTGTGTGGCTGCTCCACTAGAGATGTATCAGTAGGTGGAGAATGTCTCTTAGAGGGCAGAGGGAGACCCCTGCTGACCTCTTGCTTCAGTTAATGTATCCCCCCTCTTCCACCCCCAGTGTGTCATTGACCCCACAATCTTGTCATATTAGGTGGGTTGGGGGTGCCATCCTTCTTTGCCGGATAAGGAATCCAAAGCCCCGAGAAGTCAGGAAACTTGCCTGAGACCTCACAGGGGGCTGGTGGCAGACCCAGGCCTGCAGATCAGATGCCCGGACTTGTCTCCCCCATCCTCTGCCCTTCCGTCTTGCCACCTTCTCTTTACTCCTTTTAAATCATAAGTGGCAGCATAGTGGTTAAAAAGCCTGGGCCCTGAATTCAGACCCACAGCCTCAAATCCTGGCTCTGCCACATACCCGCCTGCAGGCACATCTCTTAATCTCCCTGTTCCTTAATTTCCTCATTTGTCAACTCGTGCCTACCCCCATAGGGTGGTGGTGAGGTTTAAATGAGCTGGTGGTGCCTGGCCTGTGGTCAGCACCGACGCCTTAGCACCCTTAGTGGTCACCATTCCGTGTTAGCCATCTCCATCGTGATGGTTGTTTGTCCTAACTGATGACCTACAGTTTCCACGGCTGTGCTGGGTTCTTGGGTGTTCACAGAATCCCACATCCACCATCAGGCTGCAGAAAGACTCTGCCTAGCTAGGCTTTGGTGCTCAAGCAGCATTAAAAGCACATAATGACAATTCTTTCAGGTCAAAATGTGAGGTACAGGTTGAGTGCTGTGTGCCGTGGGAGTTGGAGGTCTGGAGTCCCGGAGGGGACTGATGGGGGAGGAGAGTCCAGCAGAGCAGCAGAGAGAGTGGGATAAGGGTCCCAGCAGGGAGGTTCTCTGCACCTCTTTCCCAGGGCAGCTTTCAGAGCGAGGAGCTTAGCGGTGACCCTGTGTTTTGCTGTCCCTGCAGGTGGGCTCCCAGCGGTTCAGTGTCAACATGCCCCACAAGTTCGGGATCCACAACTACAAGGTTCCCACCTTCTGCGACCACTGTGGCTCCTTGCTCTGGGGCCTCTTGCGGCAGGGTTTGCAGTGCAAAGGTAAGGCGCTGGTCCTGGCCTCCTCCCCCACACCTGCACTCCGATGTCCCTCCTTTAAAGAATCTTTTCATAGCCTTGAGAGTGTGTTCCAGGCCTGGCCAGAGGACTGAGCCCAAGCCCTCGCTAAGCCCTTATTAATTACTCTGAGCATTTGCTAAGCAGTCTCTGTGCAGAGGCCATTCAAGGGACTCTGTAGAGGGAACCAGAAGAAGGAAGGCATGGCTCCATCTTTTAAGATAGTGGACAAGCTGGGGAGACAAGATGAGTCTATGAAAGTGCAGAAGAAATTGAAGGAAAAAATACATTAGAGTAGAAGGGAAGAAAAGTTTTCAGAGTTAGGCCCTGAAATAAGTCATAGAGATTTTTCTGTCACCATCTGTGGTTCAGAGCTTACTCTTGGAAGGAACCCTGCTAAAGCACTATCACATCTTATTGATCCTTTGTAGGCCTGTGATAGATGTTACATTATGCCCATGGCCCCCATGAGGAAACGGGCTCAGAGACTAAGTAATTTGATCATGTCATGTAGCTTGTGAGCAGAAATAGAGTTTGAACCTTGACTTCTGAGTCTTGAGTTTCTTCCTCTGTTTCCTGCTGTCCTGCCTGTGAATTGATTTCTGCTCAAATGAGTGTGCTAAGTGACACAGGTAATGGCATGTAATATGGGGAGGTGGGGACATACCCTGGGGGCCTGGATAGAGTGTCCAGTTTCACAAGCTGGTCCCAACCTGCTCACAGAGTTGGACAACCATGAACTGTTGGGCAGGAACGTCTCATGGACATTATTTAAAAACAGTGTTTTATTATTTAAAATTTTAAATTTAATTTAAAAATGAAAAACATTAAATTTTATGAAATTATTTTATGTTATAAAAACAGTATTTTATTATTAGTGAATGTATTATTGATAAATACCTATTGTGGAAAAATTGGAGAAAGAGGTAAAGTACAAGAAGGAAAGCTGAAGCCATGAACCAATTGGTCATTGAAGGGATCCCAATGAGAAATTATGAGGACTGGAAATAAGGTACTGGCTATAGTGGGAATAAAGAAGGAAACTAACTTAAGAGGTATCGAGGAGTGATTTATTGGCTGTAGTGACGAGATCCAACTGGGAGGATGGCGACACTACTCGCTGAGACAGGGAACACATGAGGGAGGGCAGGGCTGGAGGCAGTGATTGTGGAGTTGAGTTGGGGGCATGTTAGCTTTTAGGTGCCTGTGGGAAGTTTACATGGAGCTGTCGGACTATTGGACCTTCTCATCGAAACTCAGAGGAGAAGTCTAGACTGAGCATTTAGATTTGGGATTTGTCAATGTCTAAGTAGTAGTTAAACCTATAAAGTAGATGTCATCCCCAGGATAAGTACCTTGAGTGTGAAGAAAGAAGAAAACAACTTGGGAATCTGGGGCGGGTACCAGCATCCTAAGATGAGCATGCAAAGGAACTGGGAGGGAAAGACCTCAGAGGTAGGAGGAAAAGTAGCAAGGAATGGCATCATGGAAGCCAAAAGGGTAGAGAGTATTTTTTAAAAAATTTAAAGAAGGAAATGATGGATAGTGCCAAATGGTTCCAAGAAGTTATTTAAAGTAAGAAGTAGAACATGGGAAAATAGAACCACCATATGATCCAGCAATTCCACTTCTGGGTATTTTCCTGAAGAAAATAGAAACACTAATTTGAAAAGATACATGTACCCCTGTGTTCATTGCAGCATTATTTACAATAGCCAAGGTATGGAAGCACCCTAAGTGTCCATTGATAGATGAATGGATAAAGAAGAGGTGGTGTGTAAACACACACACACACACACACACACACAATGGAATAGTACTCAGCCATAAAAATTAATTAAATCTTGCCATTTGTGACAACATGGATAGACCTAGAGGGTATTATGCTAAGTTAAATAAGTCAGACAGAGAAAAACAAATGCTGTATGATTTCACTTATATGTGGAATCTATAAAACATCAAATGAACAAACACAAAACAGAAACAGACATAGATACAGAGAACAAACAGGTGGTTGATGGGGGGGGAGGGGGGAGTGAAATAGGTAAGGGAGATTGAAGTAAAAACTTCCAGTTACAAAGTAAGTGAGTCAGTCACAAGGATGAAATGTACAGCATGGGGCATAGACTCAATAATACTGTAGTATCCTTGTATGATGACAGATGGTAACTAGACTTATTGTGGTGCTCATTTTGTAATGTATAGAAATATTGAATCACTATGTTGTGCACCTGGAACTAACATAGTGTTGTAGGTCAATTATGCTTCAATTAAAAAAAAAAAAAAAGTTGAGCATGGGGTTGGATTTAACAACAGGGAGGTCACTAGTGCCCTCAGCAGGAGCTGTCTTGGTGGGGCAGTGGGGATGGATGCCCAAGTGCAGAGGCTGAAGTGAGAATGGAGGGTGAAGTATTTTCAGGTTATTTTATATAATCAGGAAAAAGACAGTGGAAATGGTGAGCCAGGAGAGCCAGGGGACCACTGACAGAACAGGGACAGAGAGATGGATACCCCTTCTCCCAGTGGAAGGAAAGCCTCAAGGCCAGGCCAGGGTACAGATATGTGTCCTATGTTGGGGAAGGGAGTCCAGGAGGAGGTGATTAGGCAGAGTGATCATTTAAGTTCTGAATCTTTTGAGGGCATTGCAAATAAAAATAAGGATTTCTGAAACAGGAGATCCTGTTCAAAGTTGGGGTGAGAAGTGGGGGTGGTGTGGAAGGCGTGAGCAGGGTTGGAAACAGCTGTCGCGGGAAATAAGGACGACCTGCCCCAGGACAGGAGGAAGTGCTGGCTGCTGACACATCTAGTGTCCTGTGTGAGCTTCCCAGACATTCACATTTCCCTTTCTAGAATTCTAGCACATGACCTGAAAGAAACAGGGCCTACCCGAAATCCTTTTTGCCATTACGTGACATTAAAACAAAGGAAGAGAAAGAAAAATAGTGCAGCAGGAATCTCAAATGTTTTCAGAGGAGTGATGCATTTTTGGAAAGTTGAGTGGGGTTGCTGGGAAGCAGAGTGCCTGCTTTGGATGGGACTCTGATGAAGCCATGTCTGGTTTTTAGTAAATCTGTTAATTATTGATCTACCTAGGGAATCTAAATGAAGATTTGTCATATCATAAATACTGATATCTTTAGAAAGCAGCCCAGATAGCCAGACGCAGCAACTAGGGCTGTGGGTCCCTGGATGACCCCGGGAGAAGGCTAGGCCCAGGGACAGTGTATTCAGCTCTGTTTTGGCAGGAAACACTCTCAAGCCTGCTCAAGTAAAGGATGGGATGAGCGAGGCTGCCTAGAGCAAGGATTCCTGTTCACTGGAGCCCAGGGGAACGTGAGGGGGTCAGGCCACACAGAGACAAGAAGGTAAAGGCTGTTCAGAATTTAGGGCCCCCAGCAAATTTCACAGATCGTCCCTGTCCTTTTCCTCTGCTACCATGACTTGGCCATTTCCTCCTTGCTCCTTTCCTACTCTTGCTCTTCCTGTCTCTCTCTCTCAATTAATAGACTTAATATTTTTAGAGTAGCTTTGGATTCACAGCAGAACTGAACTGAAGGTACAGAGATTTCCCATATACCCCCTGACCCCACATACACTGAGCCTCCGCCACCATCAACATCTCCACCAGAGTGATACATTTCTTACAGTCGCTGAACTTACACTGACACATCATAATCACCCAATGTCCATAACTTACATTAATTTCACTCTTGGTGTTGGATACTCTATGGGTTTTGACAAATGTATGATGACACGTATCATACAGAGTGGTTTCACTGCCCGCCACCCCACCCCCCGCCCCACCAATCCCCTGTGTTTGCTTCTCACTTTTGATCCTTTTTCAACCTCAAGTCTTTCTGCCCCTGCAGGCCCCTTACCCTGTGGAGAGGTTGATGACCAGAAGAGACCAGGAGGGGCCAGGGCAGGGGCCCCTCGTGTCTGGGTCTAAGCCTGGTTCCGCTCCTACGATTGCTAAGAAAAGGAAATCAAGACTTAGTTACCTGCCCGGGGTCCCAGAGCAAGTCCCCATGGAGCTGGAGTTAAACCCAGGCAGCGGGCTCCTGACCTGGCTCTGACCCGTGCTCCATGCCGTCTCCTGCTCGGGGAGACTCCATCAGATCCTCACCTCTGCTGGATCAGGCTGGCTTGGTCTCCTGGGCTGGAGCCCTATCCCTTGGTCGTGGTGGGACACCAGCCACTTGGCCGTCAGCTCAGCTTTGTTGCCCATCCCGCTCCTGGCGATAATCCGTTTAGGTATTTTTAGTGAAACCAGTTTCTCTGGGTCTATAGGGAAGGAGCTAGGAGACTGTCCTGGTCACTCTCCCCTCAGCCTAAAATTGCCTGAGCCACATGGGTTCAAGTGTGGTGCATACACTCTTGCAGGGATCGTCCCTCTGTCAGCCAGGGAGAGGGAACATAATTACCCCCATTTTACTGGTGGAGAATGGAGAACAATGTGCACAAGGGGATACAACAAGGGGCCTGTGGGACTCACCTCTGTCCTCCGGGCTGCCACCTCCCTCCCATGTCCCAGAGGGGACAGATGCTTGGAGGATGCTCACGGGCTGTTTTTGGTAACTGAGTCCTTAATCAGGGCAGAAAAACACCAGCACTAAGTGATAAGGCAAAATATTTCATTCCTGTCCTTTGTTTTTTTTGTTTTGTTTTGGTTTGGTTTTTAGCTGTGCCACGTGGCTTGCGGGATCATAGTTCCCTGACCAGGGATTGAACCTGCGCCCTCGGCAGCGAAAGCACGGGGTCCTAACCACTGGACTGCCAGGGAGTTCCCTCCTGTCTTTTGTCTTATGATTTGAGTGCTGGCACAGTTGCTGTGTCTCTCTCCAGGCTCGTTGAGGGTCTGTCTGAGCCTTCAGCCACTATTAGTCCAGAAATTAGCTTCAAACGTTTAAATATTAGCATCACTGAGGCATTTGAACCCTTTTTGTTCTTTATTTGAACTGTGCTGCTTCCCCAACCTGACCACCTGCACAGTGAACCCCCTAGGGTCCTTTTGCACTGTGTTTTGTTTTTCCATTGACTCATGGAGTTATTTCCCTGTGGAGGTAAAGACTCCCAATACCTTAGGATTTGTGTTTCCTTCTCTAAAGAAGATGTGGGATTCTCACGTGTCCTGTGGGTCACCGCCCACTTCTCTTCTGCCCATGAGCTCACACTCATGTCTCCAGCACAGCCGCCCTGAAGTCATCAGGCACCGAGGGGCAGTTTAACAGAAAGCCAGACCTCTTTACACAATCCACAGTGTGCCCTGCAGGGCCCTGCAGCAGCCCTGGTTTGCCCGTCCCCATCTGCCGTGGGCTCCCTACTCCTGCCTGTCCCCTCTGACTGCAGCTCTGTACCGAGGTGGAGGATAGGTACAGTTGGGAAAGGTCTGGCCTGGAAATTCCTGAAGAATCTCCTTCCAGGCTTCCTGACTCTCTCTCAGATCCTATCCTAGTAACAGCTGTGATCCGAGCCTGCTTTTGTGGGCTAAGGGGCAGAGGGTCACTTTCCCGTGGGTAATGAAGAACAGGCCATCTTGTTTGGGGGAAACCCCTTAGGCAGAGAGCTGTGGCCAGTGAAGATCCCAGATTAGGAGTCCAGGGAACTGGTCTGTCCTGGTTCTATCACTGCCTGGCTGGGCAATTGCAGGCAGGGCCCACTGGCCAGGTGACCCCAACTGCCCACCTGCCTTCTGAGAATTATAATGAAAGTAATGAAAACAGAGTGATCTTAGCTGTATATACCTCATGGAGTGGCTGCAAGAGCCATAAAGATAGGAGGAAGGAAAGGTCTCTCTCCCTCCCTCCCTCCTTCCCTTCCTTCCTTTTTGGATATTTAAAAAACATTAGAGACATGAAAAAGGATTTTTATTCTCATCATTTTTGAAAATATCAGCCCTTCACTATTATTTTTTGACAACTAGGTTCCTTGTCATATCTTCAACTTTTATTTGTACTTTTAGAATTAAGAAAAACACAGGGACTTCCCTGGCGGTCCGGTGGTTAAGACTCCGCACTTCCATGGCAGGGGGCATGGGTTCAATCCCTGCTCAGGGAACTAAGATCCCTCATGCTGCGCAGTGTGGCCAAAAGACAAACAAACAAACACAGCCACAAATAATAAATAATTCTCACTAGGAAAGATTCAAGCAAGACTTAAGTCTTAAGGATATGTATAAAAAATATTAAAGTCCTTTGTGCTCTTTTTCCACATCCATCCCCAGCCTTAACTGCTACTAACAATTTGCTGTGGATCCTTTCAAGCCTTTCTGTGTGCATTTGTTGCATGAATACTTATATACACACATATACGCTGTAATAGGCATCTGTTGGTGCATAACACATTATCCCAAAACCTAGTGGCTTAAAACAACCAATATTTATTACCTCAGAGTTTCTCTGGGTTAAAAATCTGAATGCAGCTTAGTTGAGTGCTTCTGACTTAGGTTTTCTCATGAGTTTGCATCAAGCTGACAGGTGGGGCTTTGGTCTCATTTGAAGGTTCAACTGGAAGAGAATCCCTTCCAAGCTCACTCATGTCGCTGTTGGCTAGAGACATCAGTTCTTTGCCACATGGGCCTCTCCATAGGGCAACTTACAGCATGAAAGCTGATTTCCTTCAGAGCAAGCAAACAAGAAAGCAAGAGGGTATGCTCAAAACAGAAGCCATACTGTTTTGTAACCTAATCTCAAAAATGACATCCCATCACTTTTGACATTTTTTGTTCGTTAAAAGAGAATCACTACGTCCAGCCCCCCATTTAATGGGAGGGAATGGTGTGAAGGGTCAGATACCAGAAGGTGGAGATTATTATAAGCCAACTTAGATGCCGTCCACCCCCCTTCCCACCATACACACACACACACAGAAATATGATCACCTTCTCTGGGAGGTCTACCCTTTTAAAAACTGAAGTTCCCATCTCTTAACTTCCTTCACCTTCCTCTGCTTTTTTTTTTTTTCCTCTTTGCAACAATTGTCACCTTCTGATAACTTAAATTACCTATATTTTATGTTTATTTCTTCCTCTCCTAATCAGAATATAAGGTCCATGAGGGCAGAGGTTTTTTTGGTCTATTTTGTTCTCTGCTGTTTCCCCAGCATCTAGAACAGTGCCGGGCACATTAGCCTTCAACAAATGTTTGTTAATTAAATGCTATATGCATTGTTCTGTAATTTGCTTTTCCTACAAGTCAGCGTATATAAGGTCGCATCATTCTTTTTACTGGCTGCTTAATATTCCACATCATGGGACATTCCATACATTATTTAAAGCTTACCTTCTTGATGGACATTTACTTGTTTCTGTGTCCTCACCATTTAATGCTGCTGCAGACAGCAGCATTAAATGCATCTTCATGCATTTGTATGAATAATTATGAAGAAATGCTCGTAGAAGTCCTGTAGTAACTTCAAGCCCTATCTTTTGTGGTTGAACCACATAAGGAGGGAATTACATAAGGAGACTTTTCATCTGTTTGTTGCTTGTTTGTTTTTGCATAAGTCATGTTCACTGACTGCTTCACCTTCTTGTGCCTTGACATTTAATTTTGCATGATCAGAAACTGCCTATGTAGTGACTTTAGGATTTCAGTTACCTATTATCTGCTGGGGTCTGGTCATTTTTGCTGCCTGTGTGTTAACTAATTTCCACAGAGTTAGATTACACTGAAAAGCATGGCATCCTGGTTTGTGCAAGGCATCAGGGAGAACTTGGAGATAAAACATTACTTTAGTTTTCTAGAAACTTGCCCTCTACTTGGGCATTAAAACATAAGTTAAATATAGACAACAGTTCAAGCAGTGAATCAGAAATATGTGTGAGCAGTTCAAGGGCAAGAGAGGCCAACAGGAACTTGGTCAGGACAGGCTTTCTGGGGGGAATGGGGCTTGAGCTACACCTTGAGGGAGGAGAAGGACCTGGAAAGGAGGGCAAGGAAAGATGTTCTAGGTAGGTAACAAGTTATACCTAGAGGACAGGGAAGGAAGAAGCAGTTCCCTGCTCAGCACGGACATGCCACAGGAGTCTCCTTGGTTGATTCTGAATCCTTGCAGTAGCAGCTGGCAATGCCTGGGGATCATGACAAATGCCCTGCATCTTAAGTGGAAGGTCACTGGGAGACTCAGAGTTTTTGTCTGAGGAATGCCAGGTAGCAGACAGTTGGCCAGTCATTGCTTCTGGAAAGCTTTGAATGGTGGTTCCAGTGCCCATTCTCTATCTGGTGACAGTTGGTGCCCAGTTTAACCCCCAAGGAGCTCCCCTCTAACCTCCTGTGTTCATCTTCTGCCCAGGACTCTGCATCAGTCACTCTCCCACCCCTGCCAGCCTCCATGGCACAAGCACACAATTTCCTGTTCAAAATTGTGTGTGCTCTGCCCCTGAGTGTGGCCTGGCTGACTAACCTGTTACGAAATCAAACCACTGCCCTGGCTCACCCTCTAGGGCCAAATAACCCTCACGGAAAGAGATTTCTGCAGGGCACGTAGGCCTGCCCATCTCCCTTTGTCATTGTTCTGACAGTGTCATCTGCTTGCTTTGGGAGAAATCCCAACAGCCTGACTTGCCCCACTGCAACCCTTGCTTTAATCTCAGCTATGAAAAGGGTGGAAACGTGGAAACCAAAATGCAGGTCAGAGTGCTCGAGCCCCCATCTGTCCTGAGGATGACACTGCCGCTGCAGCACCGCCCAGCACGGAGTAGGAGCTCAACAAATATGCGATGAAAAACTAGGTAGAAGTACTATAATGGTCCTCCTTTTAGAAGAGCCCCAGCAAGGCAGCTCTGTTTCTTCATCCAGGTGGAACAGTTGAAAATGAACAGTATGAAGCTGCCTGGAAAGGGAAGCCTTAGGGGCAGCCTCGAGCTGTGAGGGGTTTGGGAGCCTTGCCACTGGGCCTGGGTGCTCACCAATCGGGATGGGCCAGAGGAGTGCGGAAGGGGCGATTTGGCTGGTTTGTCTGCCCCAAACGTTTCCCCTTTCTTTTTTTTTTTTTTAAAAAAAAGAGTATAATTTTATAATTTTTATTGGAGTATAATTGCTTTACAATGGTGTGTTAGTTTCTGCTTCATAACAAAGTGAATCAGTTGTACACATGTTCCCATATCTCCTCCCTCTTGCGTCTCCCTCCCTCCCACCCTCCCTATCCCACCCCCCCATCCCACCCCTCTAGGTGGTCACAAAGCACCGAGCTGATCTCCCTGTGCTATACGGCTGCTTCCCACTAGCTATCTATTTTACGTTTGGTAGTGTATATATGTCCATGCCACTCTCTCACTTCGTCCCAGCTTACCCTTCCCCCTCCCCATATCCTCAAGTCCATTCTCTAGTAGGTCTGTGTCTTTATTCCCGTCTTACCCCTAGGTTCTTCATGACCTTTTTTTTTTTTCTTAGATTCCATATATATGTGTTAGCATACGGTATTTGTTTTTCTCTTTCTGACTTCCCCTTTCTTTTGATTCCAACTGGCACATCCACTTTCTCTTACTGATCTGCAGCCTCTGGGTGTCACCTTAAAGCTTCCAGGAGCCCCACTGTGGCTGCCTAAATTATGTCAAGTTCCCCTCCCTCAGTCAACTTTGCCCTCTTGTTTCCAGACTTTTCAAAGCACTTTCAAAGTTGCTTTTTCATGTGGTCCATTTTAACTGACATGTTATTGGATTTTTTTTTTTTACTTACCTATTGGGACAACTACACAGTTCTCCTAGGGAAATAACAGAATTTTAAAAAATGAAAAGCAAAGTCTCCAAAGAACGATCCTATCTTACTGGCCAGCCAACCCGAGCTAATTGTTTCATTAGGATGGACAGGTCTGGCGTTACAACACTAGGGGGCGCCAGTGACTAAATCACCTATATAAGCTGCCCTTGCTAAGAAATTCTCTCTCTTCATTTGGTTGCTTCATTCTTGTCCTTTCTGTCACCTCAGAAGAGACAGAAGACGACTTGCATGAAGTTGGTGGGCAGGTGCAGGTGAGGCGGGCTGTGCGTCAGAGGGTAGCTGTTGCTAAGGGGAGTGGGGCAGAGGATGCAGAGCTGAGTGCTGTTGCCTGGCGTCTGGGAGGCTCTGAGGATTTTCAGGCATTGTTAGTAATAACTCAGTTAATGGATTTGGCACCATGGCCAGGCTGCGGTGGAGCGTTCTCGTTTGTTTATATTGCCTGAGAAAGCTCCCCTCCCATCAGCGCACATGCTCCCCCATCCCCACACCCCTGCCTTTGGTTCTGTGGGCATCTTCAGCTCCATAATTCACTTGAACTCTTCAAGCCTGGGTTGGGAAGGAGGGGGAGTGGAGTCTGCGCTGTCCCTCCCTCTAGGTCAGGGACCAGGCTGTGAAGGGCCAGTAGGAGGTCTGGCCATCCTGCCTGGTTTCACTCCAGAAACTCTGTGTGTGTTTGTGTGTGTGTGTGTGCGCGTGCGTGCGTGCACGTGTGTGTGTTTTAATAGACTTTAACTTTTAGAGCAGTTTTAGGTTCACAGCAAAATTGAGGAGCAAGTACGGAGATTTCCAATATACCCTCCTACCCCCACCCACGGACAGCCTCTCTCACTATCAACATCCCCACCAGAGTGATACATTTGTTACAATCAGTGAACTTAAATTGATACATCATTATCCCTCAGTTTACATTAGGGTTCCCTCTTGGTGTTGGACATACTGTGGGTTTGGACAAATGTACAGTGTGTTGTATCCACCGTTATAGTATCATACGGATAGTTTCACTGCCCTAAAAATCCTCTGTGCTTTGGCTATTCATCCTTGCCCCTCCCCAACCCCTGACAGTCACTGATCTTTTTACTGTCTCTGTGGTTCTGCTTTTCCAGAAAGTCATATAGTTAGAATCATACAGTATATAGTCTTTTCAGATTGCCTTCTTTCACTTAGTAATGTTCATAAGTTTCCTCCATGTCTTTCATGGGTTAATAACTAATGTATTTTTAGTGCTGAATAATACTCCATTGTATGAACTTAACCACAGGTTATTTAGCTGTTCACCTACTAAAGGACATCTTAGTTGTTTCCAAGTTTTCATAATTATGAATAAAACTGCTGTAGACATCCGTGTGCTGGTTTTTGTGTAGACATACATTTTCAACTACTTTGGGTAAATACCAGGAGTGTGATTGCTGGATTGTAAGCTAAGAGTATGTTTGGTTTTGTAAGAAACTACCAAACTGTCTTCCAAAGTGGAAGACGTTTTTCATTCCCACTAGGAATGAATGAGAATTCCTGTTGCTGCATATTGTCACCAGCATTTGGTGTTGTCAGTGTTTTAGATTTTGGCCATTCTAAAACGTGTGTAGTGGTATCTTGTTTTAATTTGCAATTCCCTAATGACATATGATGTGGATCATCTTCTCATATGCTTGTATGCTATCTGTATATCTTCTTTGGTGAGGTTTCCACTCAGGTCTTTTGCCTATTTTTTAATTGGGTTGTTCATTATCTTATTGTTGAGTTTTAAGGGTTCTTGCATATTTTGGATAAGCTTTTATCAGATATGTCTTGTGCAAATATTTTCTCCCAGTCTGTGGCTTATCTTCTCATTCTCTTGACAGTGTCTTTTGCAGAGCAAAAAATTTTAATTTTAATGAAGTCCAGCTTATCAATTATTTCTTTCATTAATCATGCCTTTTGTGTTATATTTAAAAAGTCATCGCCATATCCAAGGGCACCTAGATTTCCTCCTATGTTATCTTCTAGGAGTTTCATAGTTTTGAGTTTTATATTTAGGTTTATGACCAATTTAGAGTTAATTATTGTGAAGGGTGTAAAATCTGTGTCTAGGTTCATTTTTTTTTTTTTTTTTGCATTGGATATCCAGTTGTTCCAGCACCATTTGTTGAAAAGACTGTCTTTGCTCCCTTGTACTGCCTTTGCTCCTTTGTCGAAAATCAGTTTTATGTTTATGTAGGTCTATTTCTGGGTTCTCTATTCTGTGCCATTGATCTGTTTGTCTATTCTTTCACCAGTACACACTGCCTTGATTACTATAATTTTACAGTAAGTCTTGAAGCCAGGTAGTGTTGGTTGTCCAACACTTCTTCAATATTGTGTTGGCTATTCTGGGTCTTTTGCATCTCCATGTGAACTTCAGAATCAGTTTTTCAATCTCCACAAAATAATTTCCTGAGATTTTGATTGAGATTTCAGTGAATCTATAGATGACACTGGGAAGAACTGTCCTCCTTACAACATTGAGACTTCCTACCCATGAACATGGAATATCTTTACATGTATTTAGTTCTTTTTTTGTTTCTTTCATCAGTTTTGTAGTTTTCCTCAGTCTTGTACATATTTTCTTAGATTTATACCTAAGTATTTCATTTTTTAGGTGATAATGCAAATGATATCATGTTCTTAATTTTAAATTCCACGTAATCATTATTGATAAATAGGAAAGTGATTGGCTTTGTATATTAGCCTTGTATCCTACAACATTGCTATAATCACTTATTAGTTCCAGTTTTTTGGTCAGTTCTTTCAGATTTTCTGCATAGATAATCATGTCATCTGCAAACAAAGACAGTTTTATTTCTTCCTTTCTAAGCACTATGCCTTTTACCTCCTTTTCTTATCTTATTGCATTAGCTAGTACTTCCAATGCAATATTGAAAAGGAGTGGTGAGAGGGGACATCCTTGCCTGGTTCTTGGAACTAGAAAGCTTCTGGTTTCTTACCATTAAGCATGATATTAGTTGTAGGTTTTTGTAGATGTTCTTTATCAAGTTAAGGCAGTTCCCCTCTATTTCTTTGTTGCTGAGAGATTTTATTATGAATGGGTATTGGATTTTGTCAAATGCTTTTTTTTTTCATTGATTGATAGGCTTTGTGATTTTTCTTCTTTAGCCTGTTGATGTGATGGATTACATTAACTGATTTTCAAATACTGAACTAGCCTTGCATACCTGAGATAAATCACATTTTGTCATCATATATATTTCTTTTTATACATTGTTGGATTCAATTTGGTAGTATTTTGTTGAGGATTTCTACATCTATATTTGTGAGAGATATTGGTCTGCAGTTGTCTTTTCTTGTAATGGCTTTGTTGGTTTTGGTGTTAGGATAATGCTGGTCTCATAAAAGGAGTTAGGAAATGTTTCCTTTGCTTCCATCTTCTAGAAGATATTGTAGAGGATTGGTATAATTTCTTCCTTAAGTGTGTGGTCCTGGAATTCACTAGTGAACCTATCTGAGCCTGGTACTATCTGTCTTGGAAGGCTATTAATTACTGATTTTATTTCTTGAATAGATATAGATCTTTTACACTGTATTACGTGTGTGAGGTTTGGCAGATTGTATCTTTCAAGGATGCTTTTGCTACATCCTGCTAATTATGAAAAGTTGTATTTTCATTTTCAGTCAGTTCAAAATATTTTAAAATTTCTCACGAGATTTCTTCTTTGACCCATGTGGTACTTAGCAGTATGTTATTTAATTTCTAAGTATTTGGGGATTTTTCCAAATATGTTTATGTTATTGATTTCTGATTTAATTCCACTGTGGTCTGAGAATAGACATTGTATGATTTCTATTATTTTAAAATTGTTAAGATGCGTTTTATGGCTCACATTGTGCTCTGTCTTGGTAAATGTTCCATGTGAGCTTGAGAAGAATGTGTATTCTGCTGTTGTTGGATGAGGCAGTCAATAAATATCCAGTTGATTAATGTGACTGTTGACTTCAACTATGTCCTTACTGATTTTCTGCCTTCTGTATCTGTCCTTCTGTATCTATCTGATAGAGGGGTGTTAAAAGTCTTCAACCATAATAGTTGGTTCATCTATTTCTCCTTGCAGTTCACTGTTTTTGCCTTACGTATTTTGGTGCTCTGTTGTTAGGTGCATACACATTAAGGATTTTAATGTCTTTTAGGAGAATTGACCCCTTTATCATTGTGCCCTTTGAAAACAAAAGAATTTAGAATTTAAAACAAACTTCAGACTGATTTTTCTTATTTGAAAGACTACAGTTATTTGCAGCATACAAATGGAGAGAGTAGTGTAAAATGCATCAAGTTTTATATGATAAATATACTTTCAACCTAATGGCTGCTTCAAAAGCAAAGAGTGAAAAATTACCTCTTCTTAAAAGCCATCTAGACTGACTCAATAAAGTTCACAATTTAGGAAGATCAATTGCTACTCTATTTCCATAGATTGCAAAATGATTTCAGAAACAGATTAAACATACAGTTGTTTTACAAAAATAGAAATATTGTTTGGGACTTTACAAAACTTTATAAAATATAACACTATATTTGTAAATTCAAGATAGTTTCACACTGAAATAGAAAATACTTCCACAAATATGAAGTCTAGGCAAACTTAACTGGTCTCTCCTAACCATTCTCATACATTATTTCTTCCAAATCTTCAACCTAAGTAGATCTGTGCTCTAGCATGAGATTTTTTTGAAGAGATTGGTTAATTTCAAGAAGTTGTATAAGATTTTTCATTCTAGAAACAATGTTAAAGCAGATGAATTTACATCTAAAAATATGTCTCACTAAAAGTAGAAATAATGCAGTGACAATTTGTATTTGATAAATTTCAAGCCAGATTCCTCAGAATGACAGTTATAATTTGGTACCTACAAAAAGTAAAAATATACAGTAATCACAACTATTTTATGGAAAAATATTTATTCATATGGAATAAAGAACCTCTAAATTTAGTTATTTGTAGCTGTCAAATGAGAAGTATTTTCTAATCACACCCATTTATAACATTCATTTTACACCTCAAAGAGCACAAGTGTATTTTTTTTTTTTTTTTTGCAGTACACGGGCCTCTCACTCTTGCGGCCTCTCCCGTGGTGGGGCACAGGCTCCGGACGTGCAGGCTCAGCGGCCATGGCTCACGGGCCCAGCCGCTCCGCGGCATGTGGGATCTTCCTGGACCGGGGCACGAACCCTTGTCCCCTGCATCGGCAGGCAGACTCTCAACCACTGCGCCACCAGGGAAACCCAGCCAGTGTATTTTTAAAACAAACTAAAAAGTGAGAAGGTAGGGTTTTATTACATGCAACAGTGCTATTATGATAAGGCACCACCTGGTATATGAAAAAGCCAAAGTATTTCCAAAGCATGTATTTCTGTTACTGGTGTCTTAACCTTTAGATAGGATGGTTAGAAAAAAGCTAATAACATTATTAACTGACCACATCATACTCCTTTTCCATCGTTCTTTGCCTTTAGTTTTTCCATATTACAGAACATATAATAAACAACAGTATAGTACATGATATGGTAAATAAACATCTTTTCCCAACCATTCAAGAAAATAGTGTAGAATTAAAGCAAGAATAAGAAACCAAAAATTTTTCTGATATATTCACAATAGTCTATCCCTGTAGAAGAATAGGGAGCTGGGGGAGGTGAGGAGAGAGCGGCAGCAGCAGTTGGGGTTGGGGGATGGTAACAGGGCCTATTTTCTATAGAATATATTGAGGCACATAGGTTAAAAGTTTCTCAGGCAAATTCATTGCTAGAGCAAAACTGACAGAAAGCTCAGGATTTTACATTCGCCCCAGAGCTGATTTCTCAGATAGTCACATCTGATTAAATATTTCAAAATATTCCCCTAGTCACTGCTATCATCATCGTCATTATCATCAGATACGTCATTTAAAGGAGACTTCAGTGACTGATTATAAGAGTCCGATCTAGTAGGCTGGCACCTGGCCATGTCCCCAGTAGAAAGCAGGTCATAGTAGACCTCACAAATCCTCACAGGCTTAGAGGACTGGCTGGGAAGAAGTCTCTTTTCAGAGCAGGGCCCACCGACAACAAAACCACATTTGCGGCAGTGGTGACGACGATTAACAGGTGTGAATTTTGCTCTCTCACAGCGCATACATACAGTTGCCTCAGAGTCAGGAACCCAGACAGCAGCATGTTCATACTGGGTGTCTTCCCACTTTTGGAGAGCAAATCAGTAACACATTTATCTATGTGATTCATCCATTCTGATTTCTCAGTGGCAGAATAAACTGCAAATGATTTAGTTGGCGTCTTGATCAGCCATCCATTCCTCAAGTCTCCCTCATCTGTGAGAGAATCCATTGTGGCATTTTCCAGGGGAGTAATATGTTATTTGTTATATTTTTTCTTCTGGATGGCAATATTGCCATATACAAGAATATCATTGAATAAGAAAAACTGCCTTGCTTTAGGCTTTTTTGTGCACAACTTAGTCAATACTCCTTCTCCAATAAGAACCCATCCAGGTATAGTTAAGGGTTAGCCAGCTGCTCCAAAACAGTTTTCTACTATATTTTTACGTCTAGTATTTGCTTCACTGTTTGCCAAGCGATCCACCATCTTTTGCTAATAGCCTCCACACTCGGGAACTCCACACTCCAGAGGCCCTCCTCTCCACATGCTGCCTCTCCCCTTCTGCCTGAAGAACTTCTTTTAACATTTCTTGCAAGGCAGGTCTATTGGCAACAAATTCCCTCAGTTTTTATTTGTCTGAGGAAGTCTTTATTTCTCCTTCACTTTTGAAGGATAATTTCACAGGCTACAGAATTCTGCATTGTTTTTTCCCTCTCAGTACTTTAAATATTTCACTCTACTCTCTTCTTGCTTATGTGGTTTCTGAGAAGAAGTCAGATGTAATTCTTATCTTTGCTTCTCTGTAGGTAAGGTGTTATTTCCTTCTGGTTTCTTTCAGGATTATTTTTCTTTATCTTTGATTTTATGCAGCTTGTATATGATATGCCTAGGTGTAGTTTGTTATTGGTTTTGATTTTTGTCATTTATCCTGCTTGATGTTCTCTAAGCTTACTGGGCCTGTGGTTTGGTGTCTGACTTTAATTTGAGGGCACTCTCAGTCATTTTTGCTTCAAATATTTCTTTTGTTCATTTCTCCCTTTTTTCTCCTTCTAGTATTCCCATACACATATGTTACACCTTTTGTAATCATTCCACATTTATTAGATATTCTGTCCCTTTTTTTTTCAGTATGTTTCCCTTGCTTTTCTGTTTTGGAAGTTTCTGTTGACATATCCTCAGGCTCAGAGATTCTTTTCTCAGTTATGTCCATTCTACTAATGGGCCCATCAGTGACCTTCTTCGTTTCTCTTACAGTGTTTCTGAGTTCCAGCATTTCCTTTTGAGTCTTTCTTAGAATTTCCATCTCCCTGCTTGCCCATCTGTTCTTACATGCTGTCTGCTTTATTGATTAGAGCCCATAGCATATCAATCATAGTTGTTTTAAATTCCTGGTCTGGTTATTCTAACATACCTGCCATGTCTCAATCTGGTTCTGCTGCTTGCCCTGTCTCTTCAAACTGTTTTTTGCCTTTTAGTATGCCTTGTAATTTTTTTTTTTTGATAGTCAGACATGATGTGTTGGGTAACAGGAACTGCAATAAAAGGCCTTTAGTAACATGGTGCTAAGGTGTTGGGGGAGGGGAAGCATTCTGTAGTCCTATGATTAGATCTCAGTCTTTCTGTGAGCCTGTGCCTCTGAACTATGAGCCTTACACATGTTTCTCAGGCCCCCCCCCCTTCCTCCACCTTATGTGGGACAGGATAGCTAGCATGGGCTGGAGTTGGGTATTTCCCTTCCCCCAGGTTGCTTAGGATCTGATAAAACTACAATAGTTTAGTCTCTGGCAAAATAGCTTCTCCTGAGAGTAGGCCTTGTTAAGAACAGGGTGCTCTGGTATATTTCAAAATCCTTTCCCTCTCCCCCTGTCATAAGCAGGAGGAATTTTTCTCCAATGTTCACTGTGAGAAACCTGGTCAGACAATTAGAGGTAAAGCTCCCAAAGTGCGGGAACCCCTATGACGGGGTCAGCCTAGAGTCTTTGACTCTCAGACTTGTCCACTCTGGGACCCCAGCAGTTCGCCACTTTCAGTGCCAGCTTCCCTACCCTGCACTGGTTTCCACGGGGTTGCTGCTCGGGAGTTTCTGCTCCACTAAGTTGTGATTCATATAGTTACTTGTCTGTCTCTCCCTCAGGGCAGCGGTTTGCCCTGTGACCTTACTTCTCTGATAAATCTTAAGAAGAGTTGTTGATTTTCCAGTTTGTTCAGCTTTTTACTCATTAGGGCAGAGCAACAACTTCCAAGCTCCTTATGTGCTGGCCTGGAAACCCAAACAGTTTACATCTTCGCCTTTGATGTCCTACACCAGGGACAGTGAAGTGATGTGGACAAAACAGAGACATTCAAGCGTGGCCTTTGTCCCTTTGAACCCAGATTTTGGATTTGAAAGGGGCCTTGGAGGTCACCTCATTCAGTCTCCTTCTTTTCAGATGAGCATCTTGATAGGCTGTACTGTGGGCATCCCCCGATTGGGAATATTCCCACCTTTCAGCAGAGTAATAGAGTGAACCGTGTACAGGGGACCCATTTGGGTTCAGCATCCAAATGAACTTTCTTCAGAGAAACCAGTTACGTCCTGTGGTCAGTGTTCTGCTCCCTGAAAGGAAATTTCAGTGTGATTTTTATTTATCCATAAACTGGTGACCTCCGTATGGTGGTTTGATGGATGGTTTTAGTTCTGTGTGAGGGGATGATGGGTGATCTTTCATGTTTCTTTTTTTTTGTCTTTCTCCATTTTCGAAATTCTAACAAATGAACATGTGTTCCTTTTACAACCAGCACAAAATGAGGTAATGTTTTAGGCTGTGACCATTTGGAAGCCTCTCCTCTGTGCTTCCTTACAGTCTGCAAGATGAACGTTCACCGGCGCTGCGAGACCAACGTGGCTCCCAACTGTGGCGTGGACGCCAGGGGCATTGCCAAAGTGCTGGCTGACCTGGGCGTCACTCCAGACAAAATCACCAACAGTGGCCAGAGGAGGAAAAAGGTAACTGGCTCTTTGGTGGTGTTTCTGGAGCTCTTTGTGAGCCAGCATCTCCATGTTGGCTTCCCGAGAGTCACTTGGAGTGAAGTTCTGAGACTGCTGAGTTTGAGACACTGGACTTGAAGCAGCACGTGCTTCAAGAAAAAAGAAAAAAGAAAAGGTCAGGCAGGTAACATGAAAGTCTCCTTCGGTTCCAGAGGTGGGGAAAAGCTAAGCAAGTCTCAAGTGTGGTGTTTCTTAGGGGAACGTCAGCTTCAAGATGAGGACTCTGGAATTCCCTCCAGAAAAGACTCGACTCTAGACAGGGAAATAGACTTATCTGCCTCCAGGACTGGCATGAAAGCAATGTCAGTGCTCAGACTTTGCCTCTGGTATCACTTTAATGAGGATAAATGGATGAAGAGCTGGAACCACATTCTTTTCTAGGAAGCAAGCCAAGAAGATTTGTGATAGTGCCGGTACTCGGCTGCCCGAGAAATATTGTTATGTCCCGTGACATGAAACATCTGGGCCTGTCTTTGGAGACCAAAGCCCTGTCTCTATCCGTGTGACATTCTGAATGTCAGTAGGAAGAGATCCATTTGCTAAAATGTTATTTTGGTAAGTCAGGGCCCACAGATGTAAATAGAGCTAAAGGTATCCATAGCATTTTGTTTGAAGACCCTTCTTAGCCTTGGATCCTAGCCTAGAAAATGTAAGAATTCTCTGAAAGACTAAGTTATGAGAAAATTGGAACCATGTTAACTGGGCAAGAAATCCTGGTGGGGGTGGGTGGCCCTTGTTGCCCGGTATCAGGCTTTCTTTTTTTTTTTGGTGGTACGCGGGCCTCTCACTGTCGTGGCCTCTCCTGTTGCGGAGCACAGGCTCTGGATGCGCAGACTCAGCGGCCATGGCTCATGGGCCCAGCCGCCCCGCTGCATGTGGGATCCTCCCTGACCGGGGCACGAACCCGTGTCCCCTGCATTGGCAGGCTGCATGTGGGATCCTCCCGGACCGGAGCACGAACCCGTGTCCCCTGCATCGGCAGGAGGACTCTCAACCACTGCGCCATCAGGGAAGACCAGGCTTTTTTTTTTTTTTTTTTTTACTAGAAAACAAGCCTGACTCTGGGCGCCTCTACAACTTGACTCCCAAATGTTGTCCCTGAATTTTTGCTTGAAGTACCTTCTGGAGGGTATTTTAGAAGCTGCCCATGCCTTTTCCCTGCTGCCTCTCAGAGGAGCCTTTTCCCTGAAATGGGAAGGTTTGGGTTGTTTCTGTCTTCTTAAACTTCTTCTTCCTTACCTTTCCAATAAACAAAGCAGTTTTTTAAGGATTGGAGAAAAAAACCATTCTCTTCTCTGGTTAACTGTGAGATTTTGTGCTTCTGGTGGCTCTTCTCAGCTCTGTCAGTCCCGCTGGTGGAAACAGGACTTCAGTTATTGACCCAAGACATTGGAGTTGCAAGCAGAATGTCAGCACCCAGAATGCTGGGGCTCCACTGAGGAGGCGGGTTAGACGAACAGCCTGTGATGACAGTGTTGAACACACACATTTATGAGCTCTACAGGGAGCCCTGTTCAGGAGACATGATTTTGTTTCTTGCTAGAAGTAAACTGAGGCAGAATCCTTATTGTCATGAAACATTTCAGAGAAAGCTCAGTACCTGCCCCCTCCCCTGTATTTACATGGGCCATAATGGCAGTAGCCAGGCATCGTCTATCTGCCCTGGATTTGGGAGATCCTGGAGGTAAGAAGCCAACATGGAGAAATTTAGGAAGGAACAAAGTCAAAGACTAAAGGACTTCAGTCCTGATATTTGTATTGCTTTGATGCTTCTAATGCAAAAGCTGGAAAAAGTCAAGTGAACCAAATAGTAGCTCAAGTTAGTACGAGAGGATGGGAGACAAGTGCCCTTGGCCAGAAGCTTAAAGGGCTTCTTTGCAGGAGCATCAGGCTTGCTAGAGCTTTGGTTCCCTTAACATTGCCCCTTGCAAGTAGTCCATCATCCAGAAAGAACGTGTGTGCACAGCAGGTAGATCAGGAGTAAAAGGGAGAAGAAGGGCTTGCAATCTCAGAGTCGAAACCTCTGACTTAAATGGGAACTTAAAATGGATATGCCAGCACCTATGCCAGGAAACAAACTTCACTGGGGGTGTCCTGCTAAAATTTGCCAATTGCCGACAAATACCGATAGGCCTGAAGATGTTTATTGAGCTTCTGTTATGTGTATCACTCTCTGCAATCACCAGGGGCAATACAAATCCTAGATAGGGTCTTACTTTCAAAGAACCTACAGTCTACCTGAGTAGCGAGCCCCAAACTAAATAAAGCTGAACAAGGTAATGAATAAATGCAAGCGGCTGTTAGAGGCAAGTGTCAAGTTGCTCTGGATGAGGTAACTTGCGTTTCTTGGGTAGGCAAAGGAGGTTTCATGGAAGGGATAAGGTTGGGCTTTGCTTAGAAAGGTCAGCTGTATTTGGATAGAATAAAAATCAAGCAAACTGACATCTCTTGTTTTCTTCCCTTTAACTGGCAAATGAAACCTTGAGTCTCTGCCTTCAGACTGTCAATTCAGCAACTGCTACTGTGCGCCAGGGACTCCTAGGGCCCCTGGCATCGTTTCTTGATGCTTTTGACCTCAGGGAAACTCCCCACGCTCCCTTCTGATCCCTCTCTCCCCTCGTTCTCTCCCTCTCTCTAGCTCATTGCTGGTGCTGAGTCCCCGCAGCCTGCTTCTGGAAGCTCACTGTCTGAGGAAGATCGATCCAGGTCGGCCCCCACCTCCCCTTGTGACCAAGGTGAGACTCTCAGATTTGCTTCTTTACCTCTGAGCTCTGTCCTTGGAAGGACGAGGGAGCCTGAGGCCTCTTCATCCAAGCATGGCCTTGTGAGCAGAAACAGCCAGCAGCCCTGGAGGGTCTCCAGGTGACCTTTCCCAGCTGACTCCTTAGCTGTGCTTTCCCTCTACAAGGCTTTCTTGAGGGTGAAGCACTAAATGGCTGTGCCAGCCTGAAATCCGCCCCCAGGCAGGGTGAGAGAGAGAGAGCTGGGGTGCTGTGGTTCTTTTTCTCTTTTGCCTCTCCCTGGTTTCACGTTCAGGAGAGGGAGAAGCCCTTCTCTTACCCCGCTGCCCAGCGTCTGCTCCCAGGCCCGTCAGCACTGCTCAGTTGAGTCTGACTTACTTCCTCCCTGACTCTCATCCTGGTACCTGAAACCTGAGAACAGGGCAGGAGTCGGGGAATGGGTGGGGGAGGGCGTCTACCACGTGGGTGGGTGGGGATAGGAAGGTGAAGCTGGCGAAGAGCTTTCGAGAAGCAGTGGGGAGGAAGCCAGCTCTAGGACTGACTCCCCTCTAGAGCTCAGCTCAGGACGTTTCCTTCCCTGTCAGAATGTGCTGGAAGTCATCAGAGGTTTCTGAATTCTACAGGCATCCAAGGATGCCGAGGCTGAGGAAGGACTTACTGTGTTTAAGACCTTCCCCTCTGGTGACCGGAACCAGATCTCACTGGGAAGGGATTTTTGCATCGGCAGAACATTCACAATCATTCATGAATCATAACAGTAGTGCCTTGTAGCCCCTTTTCTTTCGTCTTCCTTATCCTGATTTTATGCTCACGCCAACTCTCTTGTCCATGCTCCCTTACCATCCCCAGGTTACAGGGTAGGAAGTGGAAGGCAGAGAGTTGAAAAGGTTTTGTCCAAAGGTCAGGAACTAAGTCAGTGGTAAGGGTGAGACTGCGCCCCTCCTGGCATAGGGACCCCCTTCTCAGAATCCATGCCATCGAACCCTCCCTGGGGGTCATGCCTGTGACCCAGCCCTTCTTACCTAGGAGTAAATAAAACAGCTGCGAGGGGGTGTGCCAGTCCTGAGGCCACAGAATACTTGGTCTGAGGCCCTCTCCATGCTGCTCTGGTTTACTTTCTACATCCTTATACCCTGCTTCATTTCAGAAGAGGTTTGACCCATCTGTTAGTAAGCTGACGGTACTCTGGGGCCTCCAAGCAAGCAGGTACTGTCCCGGCCCAGTGTGGGAATTTTCATGTTTCCCTTTTTTAATGCTGAGATCCCCTTTGAGAGCTTCAAGGAGACAGGGTCATATGGTAAAGAGACCCCAAGTAAGGGATGAGGTGCCCAGGTTTCTAGGCCTGGTCCCTGCCCAGAGTGCTGTCCAGCCTTGGCAGGACACCGTGCCCCTCAGGACCTCTCTTTGGCCCCAGTCAGCGCAAGTACGGCATTTCCCAACAGTGCTGTGAGCACAAAGGGACGTGAAAACCCTCTTAGCAAGACAGGGCGTTATTGCAGAGCAGAAATAAGGCACTGTTCCTCTTCCCTCTGTTGTCAGAACACATAGAAAGACATTTTCTTCAAGTTTTGATAATCCCCAAGCATCCAAGTTCTGTCTTCCAAAATCCACTTATTAACTTGCCTTGGAAGTTAGGCTGAGAAGCTCTGTGCTGAGACCAAAAGTTATACTTAGTTAAGAGTAAGAGATAGAAAACTGCAGAATTGGCGTGGGCATATCTGTAGACTCGGGAGCTGTCTTCACCCCTCCCCTCTACCCTGCCCCGACACATCTCAGAGGAGTCAAACTCCAGATCCAAGGAAGATCTCCAGGTCCCTGGAGTGAGCTCTCATTGGCCTCAGTCCTTCTGAAAAGAAGCCAAAGTTGTCTCTGTGTCAATCAGCACGTGGCCACTAATGCGTGATTCTGATTCCCAAGGGTCAGTAGTTTGTGTTCCCCTCCTGTGATCCCAGTTATTCAGGAGCATCTTTTAAAAATAGTTTATGCTTAAGATGCCCATTTCTGCACAGAGGAGTGTACGTCTTGGTGAATATATAGCTAACAATAAAGCTTCCTCAAATAGAAAAGGTCAAAGGATCATCCCGCCTTATCATCCCCAGGTAATTCAGGTCACATACTCTGGAGGGGCACAAGGCTGTGTCATAGTTGTGAAATCGTACTAAGGAATCCCTGTCCCGTCCAAGATAAATTTGCAGCATGTCACTCTTGGGAAGCAGTTCTTTTGGTAATGATAAGCCCATTGCTCATTTTGTTAGATAACCTTGTGTAAGATGGGTATTTAGAATAAACCCAGCAACAAGCCCAAATAAAGTCCCTTAGAAGGTAAAGGCTTCTTAGTCCCAGCTATTGAAACAATTACCTCACCAATAATTACTGTAACAGTGGTTCTCCATTAGTCATTGTTCTGATTTTCAAAGGAAACTGGAAGGGTACCTGTTGCCTTTGGGACTCTGCGAGGTTCCAGAGAAGGCTGGGATTCCTGCATTACACCTAGAATAATGGAATAAATAGGCTACTGGCTGAAGGGGGCTTTCGGAGAGGTGGCCTGGTCCCAGAATAAAAGGAAGATCTGAAGGAGTTGGTTGGCGGGGACGGCCTCCTCTTTGCATGCCTAGGCCTTCCTGTACGTTAGGTGCCAAGGAAAGTGTGCAGAGCAAATGAAGACACGTAAAGGGATGCCCCACTGGGTCTGCTGCTATGAAGAACCAGAAAGAGGGTTGAGAGCTCATGGGGGTAAATTCAGAGTATTAAATCCTAATGGGAAGGGCTCGTGAGGTAATGCGCTAATGCAATATCTTGTCACCCTTGGCCCTAGAAATAAAAGAACTTGAAAACAACATCCGGAAGGCCTTGTCATTTGACAACCGAGGGGAGGAACACAGGGCAGCATCATCCACCGATGGCCAGCTGGCGAGCCCGGGCGAGAATGGTGAAGTCCGGCAAGGCCAGGCCAAGCGCTTGGGCCTGGATGAGTTCAACTTCATCAAGGTGTTGGGCAAAGGCAGCTTCGGCAAGGTCTGTGACATGCAGGGGCAGGGCTGCTGGTTTGATCCAAGATTAAGTGATGAACATATCAGCCTAGTCTGATTATGTTTTCCTTCCTTGTTGAGTGCAAATGGCCTGAGGCCAAGCAGACAGGAGCCAGCATTCTGCTGCTAACTAGCTGTGGGACTTCAGTGTAGGCATTCCACCTCTCTGGGATTTAGTTTTTCTCGTTTGTCAAATGGAGACAGGAATCAAATGAGAGAGTCGGGGAGAAAGCACTTGGAACGGTTTAAATTGCATTACGTGTGCTTGGCATCCCATTATCGATAATAGTAACGATAGCTCTCTTCCCTTCAGAGATCCGTCTGAAATTCTGGCTTTAATTCATCATGAAGACTTTGGAAATGAACTCTAGAATCTCTGCCCTCAGTGAACTTGGGACTCAAAGGAAATCTTAGCATGTATTACTTTGGAAATATAATGTTAGTCAACTGACTTTTCTGCCACTGACTAAATGTCTTGTTTGTCCTCTGCACCTGGCAAGAGATTGAGCACAACTGTCTCATGTCTTGGATGAGGGATCACTGCCCTCGGTTCCATTCTCCCTCTCCTGCTCACCCCGAGCCCGACACAGCGATGTGGGGCGTGGGTGCAGAGTGTGCCCGCTAAAGTATTTGCATTGATCAGCCAGAATTCTGAAGGTGGGGTGAGATGGAAAAATAATCCTGGCTTATTTTAGAAAGAAGATGGAAGGGCAGAGAGCCTAGGAAGCTGGTTAACACTTCAGTTCAGACCCCTGATTATTCCTGCTCTTCCCAAAGCCATGCCTGGGGGTCGATGGGAGTCATCTTTCTAGGACTTCCCAGAGCAGAGCGCCGGTGCTCTGGGGCCCAGGTGCCTGGCTCTGGGAGCTCCCAGGGGTCCCATGCCCTCACACGTCCTGGACTTTTGCAGGCTGAGCTGCAGACCTGCTCCACTTCTCTCCGAAGGGAGTGGCTCTCTGGAACCCCCAGGCTATGAGACCTGGTTCTTAACCCATCTCACCTGCCCCATCTCATCCTGAGATCGCAGTGGCAGGAAAGGAACTGGGATTGGCTTAAATGGCAAAAGATGAAGCAATCACATTCTTTGGAGACTGGTTAAATAAGAAACAGACCCCAGTCCTCTGAGGAGGCATAACTCTGGGTTGTGAGCAGGACCTGGTTTAGTTTTGAGCAAGATTCAAGGGGAAAGGAGCAGGCTCAGAGTTTCCAGGTTTTCATAGGGTATAAGCAGGATGGGAACTTTGATGACTCCAGAGCATTTAGGTTGCTTCCTCAGAGAAATTGCAGCCAAAGTTTGAGCCAGTTTTAAAGAGTTTGTATTATATGTGGGCGACAAAGGTCTTCAGGGTAACATCCTGAACACCTTCATGAAGCCTCTGAGTTACTGTTCTTTAGCTCTACTAGAATACTGTACTTAGGAGTTATTTAATGGGAGAAAGTCTTGTTACATTTATAGGGAAATGAGTGCACAAACATCAAATGATAGGAAAACTTTAAGAAAATAGAACTGTTGATTTGCTCTCTAGAGAAGGAATCACATTCCCAGCTTTAAAGCTATAGAGGAAACCATAAAGGTAAACAAGGACAGATTCGACTACATAAGATAGGGGACCCGGTTCAATAGAAAAAGATAACAGAAAATCATAAAACAGTCTTAGAAAAACATTTGCAAAAAGTGAAGTGGTATAACTTTATATACCAAGCTCATACAGATGTGTAAGAAAATAGATAACTAGATGGAGGAAATTGACAAATAATTCACACAAAAAGTAAATATAATTAGAAAACAAATATTTTTAGTTTCATTACCAGTTAAAACAGCATTGAGGTACCATTTCACACCCATGACATGAGCAAAAACGTTTTTTAAGTGAAAGCACCCACTGTTGGTAAATTTGCATGAAACTAAAGCACTTCTACGTTGCTAGTGGCAGATTATATTGTACATCCTCTTTGAAAGTCAGTTAGGAAATGTGCAAAATATTTAACTCTATAATCCACTTCTAAGGCTTTCCATCTTAAAACTGTGATATAAAAGAAAGAAAAAATTATATGTATAAAAACGCTTGATGTAGTTTATTTATATAATACTTAATAATTAGATGTAACTCAAGTGTCTAATATGAGGTAAATGGTTAAACTGTTACTGATATACTTGAATTGAGTATCAGCAACCACGATATGGTGGAGACCATGTAGAGAAATGCTTATGAAATAATGTTCAGTTAAAAAAAATCTATTTGCTGTACTCTAATTGCAAGTATGACAAATTATATGAACATACCAGTAATTATTTAATAGATGTGCATTGAACTTTTCTTTGCCTGGACACTGTTAGAGATTAAAAATAAATAAATTGTAGTAGCTGTATTAGGATGGGTAGTCTTTACATTTTAAATACTATTATGTGGGGCTTCCCTGGTGGCACAGTGGTTGAGAGTCCGCCTGCCGATGCAGGGGACACGGCTTCGTGCCCCGGTCCGGGAGGATCCCACATGCCGTGGAGCGGCTGGGCCCGTGAGCCACGACTGCTGAGCCTGCACGTCCAGAGCCTGTGCTCTGCAACGGGAGAGGCCACAACAGTGAGAGGCCCACGTACCACAGAAAAAATAAATAAATAAAAATAAAAAAAAATTAAATACTATTATGCTATTTAATATTAAAGAAAACAAAGGAGTTAGTTTTTAAAGCATTTGATGTTGACTTGGGTTTCTTTTGATTCCCTACAAGTATAGACTTACGGGGTGGTTTTTGGTTGATTACAGGTCATGTTGGCGGAGCTCAAAGGCAAAGATGAAGTATATGCTGTGAAGGTGCTGAAGAAGGATGTCATCCTTCAGGATGATGATGTAGACTGCACGATGACAGAGAAGAGGATTTTGGCTCTGGCGCGGAAACACCCGTACCTAACCCAACTCTATTGCTGCTTCCAGACCAAGGTATGTTTCAGAAGAAGCTGGTGGACCTCCATCTTGGGGTTGTGCTGTAGGACACTATGGTACCTTGACTGTCAGATAAAAAAATCAATCATAGATCCTCTGCATTCTTTTCTCAAAGACCTTGTAAAGTGGAATGGATTTTACCCTTGGAAAGATCAAGGTATATTTGAACAGTATTCTCTTTTTTAAGGGCAAGGGATTTTCCATTCAAGGTTGTGCTTGTGAAGGGATGAGAGGGCGATAGAAGTCTTTGCAGATGTAGCTGGACAAAGCCGAATGAGTAACCCCGGTGTTTGCTCCTTGGAGAAAACAACAGGCATGGTTAGTCCTTTCTCAGCTCCTAACTTTCTGTCACTAGGCAAATCCCTTAAGTTCTTTATGGCCTTCAGATCAAATGAAAAAAAGAGTAAAGGCCACCCGAACCACATCTAACCTGTGTAATGTCATATGAGGTAAAGGCTGTGAACAAGTGCTTAAAATGCCATCGTTGGGAATTCCCTGGCGGTCCAGTGGTTAGGATTCGACGCTTTCACTGCCGGCCCGGGGTTCGATCTCTGGTCTGAGAACTAAGATCCCGCAAGCGATGTGGCATGCCAAAAAAAAAAGGATGCCATCGTGAACCACAAATATAAGGTAACATTTTAAAACTACCAAGTAGGTGCCTGGGGACCAGAAGGTGGCAGTAAAGAAATGAAAATAATCTGTAAGTACATTATGGAGTCGGACCGATGAGTATCCTTAACGCATTTGTTACTTATTCTTAGTAAAGAAGAGAAATGCCAACATTCTTCATGAAGCTCTTTTATTACCCTATTTGGGGGAATAAAATCAGTGAAGGTCTTTCAGGATGCCTTAAGGATTTGTATTGAATCCTCTGTATTGAGTCCTTTCCATGTGCCCAGTCTCTTTGGTACACTATTTCCCAAAGGGTATTTCTCTGAACCTTCCTCACTTGAGAAACTTTTCAGGATAAAAGGGACGAAGTGAGAGAGTGGCATGGACATATATACACTACCAAATGTAAAATAGATAGCTAGTGGGAAGCAGCTGCATAGCACAGGGAGATCAGCTCTGTGCTTTGTGTCCACCTAGAGGGGTGGGATAGGGAGGGGGGGAGGGAGACGCAAGAGGGAGGAGATTTGGGGATACATGTATACGTATAGCTGATTCACTTTGTTATACAGCAGAGCCTAACACACCATTGTAAAGCAATTATACTCCAATAAAGATGTTAAAAAAAAAAAAAGAAGGAAAGACTCTGTGGCCCATAGTTTGGGACACTGCAGTCTTGACCTCTCTTAGAGTGTCTCAACATACATTTGCTTGTCGAAGTTGCTGAGGAGACTTGCAATGGAAAAAATATATATATTACCTTTACTTAATCTACCATTTTCCAATGATGTGATCCCAAGCTTTACCTCACTGTCACTACCCATTCCAAACACTGATCAAATGAAAATTTTCCTAACCCTCTGAAATCTCTCAGGAGAGTATGAAATATCTCCTGAAAATCTGGAAATCCCTTTTCTGAACAAGTATAGGACTTAACACGCATCCAAAACAAGGATAGCTAGTATGTATTGCCTGATATTTGTGGGTCCGTGCATGTGTGTGTGTGTGTACATGCACAGAATCCAGTGTGATAATAGAGGGTCAGTCACGAGGTCAACTTTCCTCTTTTCTCTGCATGAGCATGATCCTGGATTAATGAGAAATGTATCCTATATCTCTTTATCTTCAATGGTACCTGTCAGAGGGCCTCACAACCGGTAGGTTGTCACTCTCAGAATTGGAGGGTTGGAAGATTCTTTTAAAATTCTCTCTTCTAGTCTTCTTTTTGCACCAGTGAGAAAATCAGATTTCAGAGAAGTAAGTTTTTTGCCCACAGATACTTGGTATTGGCCAAGTCGAACTTACCGTCTCATCTCTGCGACTCCCAGTCCAGTGGGGGCTTGCTCTGACATCACGTTGTATCCCCTCTGTGGGGAGACCCCCCCTCTTCCCCTGTGTCTAGCAGCTGTGCCGTCTCTTTCACCCTCTGAGCTGGTTTCCTAGGCAGGGATCCACACGGGCTTGCTTTCTTTGGACATGTTGTCAAGAGGTCTGACATCCCAGGAGGGGTCCAGTCCAGTTGTAGGGACCCTGGGAACCCCCTGTACTTGGTGGACCTGGAGAGCCAGAGCGGAGGCTCCGCTTCCCTGCCCTCTTGGTGAATGAGTGAGGGGGCAGGAACGATGTCTGCAGTGTTCCCTTCTGTGCGGTTAGAATAGGCTGAGGGTCCTCTTTGTGTGGCTGCTCTTGGAGCACCAGATGGCATCATACAACACCATGAGTTTCCTTTACGGCAGAACAGTGACCAAACTGACATGGAGATCTGTGTCTGGGTGGTAGAGGGTGAGGCTGGGGAGAGAAGGGACTCTCCTGTGAAGTTCAGAGATTCGCTAACTCTTTTCTCAGGCCAGCATCAGGTAGCGACAGTTACAGGAGCAAGTCCCAGACCACCGTTGCTCAGTAGAACATGGCACACCTCACTTTACGTGACAGATGTATGCTCATCTGATTTTTCTAAAGCAAATCATATGTGAACCTCGCCGAAGGACCTCTGCTTACTAGAAAGGAATCTTATGAGGAATCATCTTATAACCCCCCAGCTTAACCATCAGAAAATGTGGCTTTTCCTATGGCAACCGGTCATCATGTTTTTAAAAAGGAGCTGTTGTTAACCTGACTCTGAGGTGTAGGTGCTGGGTATGGAGTTATCAGCAAAAAGGAAGGTGATTCTCAAGTGGGGGAGTTTACTCAATAAGGGATGGGGCTTCAAAGTTTTTACACAGCAATGGAAAACATAAGACTAAAAGACAACCCTCAGAATGGGAGAAAATATTTGCAAACGAAGCAACTGACCAAGGATTAATCTCCAAAATTTACAAGCAGCTCATGCAGCTCAATATCAAGCAAACAAACAGCCCAATCCAAAAATGGGCAGAAGACCTAAATAGACATTTCTCCAAAGAAGATATACAGATGGCCAACAAACACATGAAAGGATGCTCAACATCACTCACTAATCATTAGAGAAATGCAAATCAAAACTACAATGAGGAATCACCTCACACCAGTCAGAATGGCCATCATCAAAAAATCTACAAACAAATGCTGAAGAGGGTGTGGAGAAAAGGGAACCCTCTTGCACTGTTGGTGGGAATGTAAATTGATACAGCCACTATGGAGGACAGTATGGAGGTTCCTTAAAAAACTAAAAACAGAACTACCGTATGACACTGCAATCCCACTACTGGGCATATACCCTGAGAAAACCGTAATTCCAAAAGAGTCATATACCACAGTATTCATTGCAGCTCTATTTACAATAGCCAGGACATGGAAGCAACCTAAGTGTCCATCAACAGATGAATGGATAAAGAAGATGTGGCACGTATATACAATGGAATATTACTCAGCCATAAAAAGAAACAGAACAAAACTTATTTGTAGTGAGGTGGATGGACCTAGAGTCTGTCATACAGAGTGAAGTAAGTCAGAAAGAGAAAAACAAATACGATATGCTAACACATATATATGGAATCTAAAAAAAAAAAAAAGGTTCTGAAAAACCTAGGGGCAGGACAGGAATAAAGACTTAGACGTAGAGAATGGACTTGAGGACACGGGGAGGGGGAAGTGTAAGCTGGGACGAAGTGGGAGAGTGGCATGGACATATATACACTACCAAATGTAAAACTGATAGCTAGTGGGAAGCAGCCGCATAACACAGGGAGATCAGCTCGGTGCTTTGTGACTACCTAGAGTGGTGGGATAGGGAGGGTGGGAGGGAGACACAAGAGGGAGGAGATATGGGGATGTATGTATATGTATAGCTGATTCAGTTTGTTATACAGCAGAAACTAACACACCATTGTAAAGCAATTATACTCCAATAAAGATGTTAAAAAAAAAAGAAAAGAAACTACTAGTCGAATTTTGATGTAAAATAAATAAATAAGGGATGGGGGTGGGGAGTTATACTAACTTCCATAGCAAACAGCTTTGAGACAGTACATTCTGGGTGGAGGTGTTCAAGCTGGGAGGACTCAGAGGAGGGGGTGCGCTTTAGAGTCTGGAGGTGGGGAAAGAGCTCAATCTAGGCTCTGCAGAGTGGGAAGGACTGGGACAGGACTTGGGTGGGAATGGGAGCCGAGTTCAGTGGCCATCCGTTCAGTCCAGCTTTAGTTTCACATTTCCTGAAAAGAAAGAACAGTGTTTCTGAGCCACCGTAAGCCTGGTTTTGACTAAGACTCTAATACATGATTAAGGAACACAAGACCTGCTTGCAATCCTATTAAGATTTCTTTCATTCTTGTTTGATTATGACACAGAGAGCAGCAATAATGTTAAGTCGGGTTTGATTATTTTTAGATGGGCCTTTATTGTTTGGTATGTAGAAGAAACAGCCCCTACGGAAGCATTCCTTTGAGAAGTTCCTGAGGGATTGCACATGGCTTCAGGGCACGCGCTACGCAGATTGCCTGACAGGACTTGGAAGTGTGTGAGGTCCCATGTCTGGTATGGTGACCAATGGCAATGATTGTGTAAGCCTACTGGCGCCAATCGTGACGTCAGGTCATGAGTTAGGTCTGGTCACCACAGCCCACTGAATGACCAAGTTACAGTTAAAGAGGGATGTGGCCTTTTCTGTGCCAAGCCCACCTGCCCTTGGCTTCTGCACTCTGATCATTGTCCATGGGATCTAGAAGGAAAAAGCAAATGAAATGGCTCCAGTGCTTGGGAGAAAAGGCAGAAAGCCCCCCAGATTAAGCCAGTAACTTCAATTTCAATCAAATTCACACCAGTATGTTTGACTTGAGTTCCCACTATGCTGTGTGCTTTTTGGAATGCTGGAATCACCTGAAACAACTAGAGAAATCTACAAAACTATATTTGACTAAATAGCAAACATATGGTATGAAAAGGGGGGCAAAGGGACTTCCCACTCCATCAGAGATGGAGTAGTCTCATTTCTCTCAGGCCCTCCCTCTTACAACAAAAAAACACCCTGGGCATAATTCTTATTTTATAAAGGCATTATGCTCATCAAGACTGACATAGCCATAAAGAATTATAGACATTGTACTATCTGTTGATATGGATGAGAAACTAAAATTTTCATATTTCAAACTGATTTTTAAATGGATAATGTTAACAGCACATTTAATATTTTCATACACAAAATAATTTTTTCTTGGTTAAAAAAAAGTATGACCTGTAATTAATTCAATGAATATACAAGTATTTATTGGGCATCTGTTATATGCTAGACACTGCTAGGTTCTGGGGCTACAAAGCTCAAAACATACCAGTTCTGAACGCATGGAGATTGCTGTTTAGTGGGGAGATAGACATGCAATGAGTGATATTTTACAGCATTGTAACTCTTCTAGTGGAGCCCTGTAGGTGATTCATTTG